>NC_089229.1:31957750-32604879 GCF_963924675.1 Phocoena phocoena
ATAGCTTTCTAAAGGAGGAGGAATTGAGGCACTTTTTGTAGGCTTGTAGATTTGTTTGCTAGGGCCACCATAACAAAACACCACGGAGTTGATGACTTAAACAAGAGAAATGTATTCTCTCACTTCTGAAAGCTGGAAGTCCAAAATCAAGATATTGGCAGAGTTGATTGCTTCTTTAGGCCGTGGGGGAAGGCTCTGTTCCAGGCCTCTCTCCTTGGCTCATAGATGGCTAGCTTCTCCCCATCTCTACAGTGTCTCCCTTCTATGTATGTCTGTATGTCCACATTTCCCTTTGGTATAAGAACATCAGACCTTGTTGAATTAAGGCCCACCCTAATGACCCTGTTTTAACTTAGTTATCTCTGAAAAGGCCCTATCCTCAAATAAGGTCATTCTGAGGTACTGAGAGTTAGGACTTCACATATGAATTTGGGGCTGGGTGGGGCTTGGGGCATGAGACAATCTGTAACAGGTAACAGTACTTTATTTTTGGATGGAAGGACCACTACAAATTCGTTTAGTCATTATGAGAGTATATATGGAGGCATTATATGTGTGGACATTATTAAATCACACTGACTTTGCTTTCTGTATTAATTACAACAGACTGATTACCTTTTCTCATGTGAGTTTGTTTGTTTGTTTATGGTTGTTTTCTCTAGAGCTCTCCAATTTTCTCATTCCTTTGAGGAAAAATGTTCCTTTTCAGCGTAGTGTTTCAGCGTAGCTTTTATTTGTTACACCTTAAAAATATTCCTAACTTCATTTTCCTGAAGACTTCAGGAATAGAGTCAGATGATCATTATCAAAGAGAACAGGAGCTCCAGAGGGAAAACTTGAAGTTGTCATCTGAAAATATTGAATTAAAATTTCAGCTTGAACAAGCAAATAAAGATTTGCCAAGATTAAAGGTAAATTTAATATTCTTTATTATAGTTACGAAATCTAATGCCTTTTTCTCCCTACTTAATTGTTATGTTTACCATGTTAGCTTATGTAGAAGTCAGAAACTCATATTCATAAAATATCATGGTAGTGTTATACTTTCTACATTTGCTCATTTAACAGTTATTTGTTGAGGGCCTTTTTTGTGTGAGGTACTCTTCTAGGTGTTGGTAAACAGCAATCAAAAAAATTCTCGCACTTGTAGAGCTTACATTCCAGTAAGGGGAGGCTCATAATAGGTAAGCAAGTCAATATGTAGTACGTCAGCTGATGTTAAAGTGCTAAGAAGAAAAAGCACAGTTAGTGTGAAGGGGGTGTGTGTGTGTGTGTGTGTGTGTGTGTGTGTGTTGCATAGAGGTATAGCTGACCCTTGAACTGCGAGGGTCCACTTATATGGGGATATTTTTCAGTAGTAAATACTGCTATACTACCTTTTCCGTGGTTGGTTGAACCCACGGATGCAAAGGAACTGCAGATATAGAGGACCAACTATAAGTTATACCTCCACATTGTTCAAGGGTCAACTGAATATGGGATTGCTCTTTAAAATAGGGTAGTAAGGGGAGGCTTCCTTAATAAAGTGATATTTTAGCAGAGAGCTAGGGGACAGGTAAGGAAGTAGGTCATACAGATACTAGAAAAAGAGTTCCAGGCAACAGAAATAGCAAGTTCAAATGTCATGTGTGTGGCAAGATGATGGTTGGTGTATTTAATTAACAGTTGTCACACTTTAAAATATTAGGATAGCTCTAAAAATATAGTCTTTAAATTAAAATATTTTAGGATAATTGTCTCTTTTAGAAATTTATTTTGATGTTTATAATAAGTTTATTTTTGGTTTTCCAAATCTTATCCTATTTAAGGGAGTCCTTTTCTCTTGACTGATTGTTTCATTTGTGTTTTTTAACTTAGAATATCAGCAATCTGTTAATTCCACTGGTAACAGTATAATTAAGCTATATCCTGCTTCTCTCATTCTGATTTTTACACTTAGAACCAGTGTCAGAAGATCAGTTGTCTCTTTCTCTGTACTATATGGGTAAGGTTCTACATATGTAGTCTCTGGGAGAGTTGAAATCAGGAGTTTTAAACTCAAATTTCTATTGTATACTAAGGCAATAATGCAGGAAATATTTCTTGAAATTCATATACAAAATGCTGTTATATTAATTCAGCATATGTCATGGTTCAAAATCCTCCTCATTGGTGTAAAGACCCACTTGTTTAATTCAGCTATACAGTTGAAGAGACTGGTAGGTCAGATGAATTGTTTGCCTTTCCTTTTCAATGGCTATAGCTATGTTAAATTGTTACATGTTTTCTTTAATCTTCTAGAATCAGGTAAGGGATTTGAAGGAAATGTGTGAATTTCTTAAGAAAGAAAAAGCAGAAGTAGAGAGGAAACTTGGCCACGTTAGAGGGGTGAGTATGTGAGAGTATGCCATATGTTTGTTTTGGCTTCAGAAGTGATAAGCTGGAAATGAAAAAAAAAAGTTTGGATATGTCATAACAGTATTGATATGCCTTTACTAGTGCCTCTAGTTTCAATTTTATTCTGCTGCATCTATAATGTAAAACATCATTAAGCTTTCTCTGTTTCAAGTTAATGTATTTTATCATCTGTCTCATCTTACATGCTTTTTATCCCACTTGGACTCTATACCATCTCTTTTTTCATTGCATATCCCTCTACACCTTGAAAACATTTAACTTCCAGGAATCTTCCATCTGTTCATTGAGGTAACTGCTAACTGCTCCTTGGTCTGATTCTAACATTTTATAATTACTTTTTTATGATATCCATGGCAGCTTCCTAGTTATAATGCTACTATACTAATGTTCTTTCCAGTATACTAGGGTTTAAGGTGTTACTTATTAGCTGCATGACTTTAGGAATATCAAATTCTCTGAGTCTTGATTTTCTTGTATGCAAAGTAAGGGTAATTCCTCTTTCACAGGGTTATTATAACGAGTTGAAGTCGTACAAGCCTTGGCTTCAAATGTTAGGAATCAACAATGAGTTTAATAATAAACCTCTTATATTCTTGGTACTTTATGTTATACTCTCTAAAATATTTGATTAAATAAAAAGTTAACATTTTTTCCTAGTCTGGTAGAAGTGGAAAGACAATCCCAGAACTAGAAAAAACCATTGGTTTAATGAAAAAAGTAGTTGAAAAAGTCCAAAGGGAAAATGAACAGCTGAAAAAAACATCAGGAATATTAACCAGTGAAAAAATGGCTAATATTGAAATGGAAAACGAAAAACTGAAGGTAATATTCTTAATGTGGTCATTTGTACAGAATGTTTTACTGATATAATTTTTAAAGACAATTTAAAATATAGTGTATAAAGTGGCTTTAATGGATGCAGTAGATATTTTACACATACAGAAAAAAAAATGTTGGAGACAAGGCTAAGAGTAGTTAGAGTAGCACCACTTGGTCATTTTATTATTTCCAGACCATTGCTTCTCAGTCTGGCAGCATAAAATAATTAACTGTATCTATTTTCAAAAATACATCTGCCTAAGCCCCCAATTTTGAGATTGATCAGATTATTTTGGGATTGGTCCTACCATTGGTATTGTGATTCTTTTTTAAAGTCATCAGCTCATTCTAAGCCAAGATTGGGAACCTCTACTCTAGATGACCAGTATTAAAGGGAAGAATTTAATTCTAATTATATCAAATATGGTCTCTAAAACCACCTTAAACTAAGTTTTATGAGTTTACAAGATCATCGTTTATTTCCTTGTTTTGATAATGTAGGTTTTTTAAATTACTAGGCTGAATTAGAAAAACTCAAAGTTCATCTTGGACATCAGTTGAGCATGCACTATGAATCCAAGACCAAAGGCACAGAGAAAATTGTTGCTGAAAATGAAAGGCTTCGTAAAGAACTTAAAAAAGTATGGCTTTCATTACTGACTATACTTATTTTTATGTTAATTAACTGCTACATTTTGGGAAAACAGAATGAAAAAGTTGATGAGAGTATCTACTCAGAGTAGGTATTAAGAGATTTAGGAATTGTGCTGTTTTGTTTTGTTTTTATTTATTTATTTTTTAATTGGGGTATAGTTGCTTTACAATGTCATGTTAATTTCTGCTGTACAGCGAAGTGAAGCAGCTATATATCCCCTCTTTTTTGGATTTCCTTCCCATTTAGGTCACCACAGAGCACTGAGTAGTTTACCTGTGCTATACAGCAGGTTCTCATTAGTTATCTATTTTATACATGTTAGTGTATATATGTCAATCCCAATCTCCCAATTCATCCAGGAATTGTGTTTTTATGCCCACCATCCTTTCACTATGAGGAACATTGAAAATAAAAAATTAATAAATTCAGAGGCAGTATAATGTAGAAGCCACTTAGCCAGTATTCAAATCCTAGCTTTATTACTTCTTTTTTTTTTTTTAAATAAATTTACTTATTTTTGGCTGTGTTTGGTCTTTGTTGCTGTGCGCGGGCTTTCTCTAGTTGCAGCGAGTGGGGGCTACTCTTTGTTGTGGTGCGCGGGCTTTTCATTGCGGTGGCTTCTCTTGTTGCAGAGCACAGGCTCTAGAGTGCGTGGGCTTCAGTAGATGTGGCGCGAGGGCTCAGTAGTTGTGGCTCTTGGGCTCTAGAGCGCAGGCTCAGTAGTTGTGGCTCACGGGCTTAGTTGCTCCGCGGCATGTGGGATCTTCCTGGACCAGGGCTTGAACCCGTGTCCCCTGCATAGGCAGGCGGATTCTTAACCACTGCGCCACCAGGGAAGCCTGCTTTATTACTTCTTAACTGTGGGAGCTAGGGGAATCTACTATTCCCTCTCCTATCAATTTCCTCATCTGTAAAACTGGGAATATTGAGTATATCTATTTCACAGAGCTGCTACAGGGTTTAAATGAGTTAATATTTATGCACATGTCTTAGAATAATGCTTGATGTACAGTAAAGAGTATATGTGGCTTCCCTGGTGGCGCAGTGGTTGAGAGTCCGCCTGCCGATGCAGGGGACGCGGGTACTTGACCCGGTCCGGGAAGATCCCATATGCCGCGGAGTGCCTGGGCCCGTGAGCCATGGCCGCTGAGCCTGCGCGTCCGGAGCCTGTGCTCCGCAGTGCGAGAGGCCACAGCAGAGAGGCCAGCGTACTGCAAAAAAAAAAAAAAAAGAGTATATGAAAGTATTTTGTTAAACAGTAAGATTCCTTTCTATTTAAGTGGCAAAATATACTCCTTGCCCCAGAAAAATAGGTGTTGTTATTTATATGGATGATCCAGTGAATAAATTGCAATTAATATTTTTAAACTAGTTACAGTGGTATATGAATGTATTGTGAGGCCAGAGTGATACTGTGCTGTGAATGTGGATGTTTAATAGTGGAAATAATCTGTGGTAATTACACATAGTTTATACTTACAGTTATGTCTCTCAGGTACTAAAAAGTCAAAACATCTTTTAAAAATCTAAAGACATTTCCCCCACGGCATTTTAAAACAACTTGAAATCTAATCCCATTAACTAATTAACTGGATATATGTACCTTATGAATTTATTTAAATACTTAGAAAAATTGTGTTTGGGTAATGGTATTGAAATTAAAATACTCAGTGAATGATGAAAAAAATCTAAAGACATAAACTATCCCATTTTCTCTAACTATTACAAATATGACAAATTTAAAGTAACCACTAGAGTAAAATATTGTAAATGTATTTTTCTAACCTCATTTACGTGATCTGTTCTAATTATTATGGCCATATTGCTGTTTTAGAGTAAAAGAAACATTGGATTTTTATTGGAATTTTAATCAGCATTTAGAACTCCAGGTTATTTTCTTTCTAGTTTGTAGTGATTGATAATTTTGAATATACTATGTCCATGAGAACAGTATTACATTTTGGCATAATATACTAATTAGCTTTTAATGATAGGAAACTGAAGCTGCAGAAAAATTACGGATAGCTAAGAATAATTTGGAGATATTAAATGAGAAGATGACAGTTCAACTAGAAGAGACTGGTAAGAGACTACAGTTGGCAGAAAGTAGAGGTCCACAGCTTGAAGGTGCTGACAGCAAGAGATGGAAATCAATTGTTGTTACAAGGTAGGAACAAACAGTTTAAAATTTGCACAGTTTAATGAGCTCTAATTCTGCCATTATTGTTTTTAAAGAATATGACAGTATCCTGATTCACTTAGTTCTTTCGTGAAGAACTGTTTGGTTGTTTGTTTTAGCATGATCCTCACTTTTTCTTCCTTAAAATATTTAGCTAATTGGGGTGTCGGCATGGGACAGAGGAGAGCTGGGGCTGGGCTAAGGGTGTTGGAGCTGGGTGGGCATCGTGAAGCTGCCGTCAGCCATGAGCCTGGACTGATGGTGCCAGCTTCTCCTGGCAGCTTCTTCTTCTGCTTTTCTCCAGCTACAACTGCAATTTTGGAGTTATGTTCTGGGCATCTTGCTCTTCAAGTAGCCTCAACAGATGAATTCAGCAAACAGTTTTAGTGTCTTACTGGCCTCTGCTTTCTGGCACTTGATTTTCTCCCATCCCTTGAGCCTTTTCTGAAAGTATGTGCAATTCCTGCCTGTCAAATCAACTTTGTGGCTATGAAAGAGGTGATAGGAATTCAGTAGTAAACATTCATATGTTCATTGTCACTATCCCCGGAGGTGGTTCATCATAACTCCGATGAGTCAGTAAAAGGCTTTGGTGTCATTCTCACTTCCAACGTTAAGCAGCTGCTTCAAGGAGTATATGTAGAAGCCAGAGACCAGTGACATCCTGCCCGTGTCCTGTCCCAATAAAGTCATCCTGTGTGAAGTGGTGTTCTTGACATCTACCGGCCCCATTTCAGAAGGCAAACATATCTTTATTTTACCATATTCCTAGAGTTCTTCTGTCTGTGCATCTCAGTATCCCCTTGGATATCTACCTGCTGTTCAGAATGGACTTGATGTGGATGGGCAGTCACCATCACTACAGCTGGGATGGGAATCTTAGCACTGTGAGGCCACAGCAGGTCCCATAGTGGGCCTGTTGCACTCACTTGACCCTGTCAGACAAGTCTAAGGAGAAAAGAGAAAGGTTTTGCAGGTAGATTAGAAGGCCCAGGTGGCCAGGCAGTCTTGGAGAAGGGTCCTTGGTTCCTGTCCCAACATCATACTGAGAGTACTCAGAATCTACTCTTCCCCCATAACTGTTTCTTAATTCTGTCAGAGGGCTGGTGTGAGGGCTAAATGAAATAATATGTGTGATAGTATAAAGGGGAGAAGGGGTCTTCTTTTGCCTACTTGGACTCCAGCAGAGGCTCTCAACCAGCAACCCTATCAGTTGATTTCTTGGTTGGCCCTTTATTTCCTTCTACAATCACACATGGACTCAAAGAATTTTGAGTTGCTTCGAGATGTATTTATCCAGCAGGTATTTTACTCAGTACCTGCTGCATGCCAGACTCTGCTTTATGTTAGATGTATTTCTTTTTTTTTTTTTTTTTTTGCGGTATGCAGGCCTCTCACTGTTGTGGCCTCTCCTGTTGCAGAGCACAGGCTCTGGACGCGCAGGCTCAGCGGCCATGGCTCACGGGCCCAGCCGCTCCACGGCATATGGGATCTTCCCAGACCGGGGCACAAACCCGTGTCCCCTGCATCGGCAGGTGGACTCTCAACCACTGCGCCACCAGGGAAGCCATAGATGTATTTCTAAAAGGCCTGCTTTGACTAGGTTCCTTCAGAGAGCCAGGTAGCTTCCAGGGCTTAGAAATACCTATTTCTCACTATGCCCTTAAGTAAATTACAGTTCTTCTGTGAATTTAAGGTTTTTTAAAGCTGTGGAAATGATAATCCCTGTCCTCTTCTTTTCTAAAAAAGGGCTCTTTGGGGCTGCAGAAAAGGTTATTAATGTGAAAAGGGTTTATAAAGTTTATAAATATTTTAAGGGGTGATGAGATTTAACCATAACTGAAAATGACTTTGCCCTTTAGATCATTTATGTGTTTTTCATCTGAGAACTGTACAGATTACTGAGTATAGAGTAGGCCTTCAGTAAGCATTTTTTAAAAAAACTAAGTCCTAGTAGAATCCACTTGACAGAGGCTAATTCTCATCTTTGGCCTCAAGCCTCTCTAAATCCACCAAAAAAATTGCTGAAGTCTGCAGATGGGATTAGACACCCAGTTCGGTAAAGTGGTTTGGAGATAATCTTTTGGTACCCATTAACCATTATGTTCACGCTGAAATCTTTATAGTTGCTCTGTTATTTATTCAACAAACTGATAACATCTATTCCACATCCAGCTTTATAGTACTGACTGCTGAGACAGGCCGGGGTGATGCAGGAGCTGTTTTAGATAGGGTGGTCAGAGAAGGCCTCTCTGACTGGGTGGCATTTAGAGCTGGGAATTGAATGACAGAGTGAGCTTCAGATATTTCACCACTTCGATAGCTTTTGTCAGGTTAAGAACGTTGCCTTCTAATCTAGGTTCCTAAGGTTTATCACAAGCTCTTTGATAATAATTGTATTATTTTGTTGTAATACTGAGATAATAATTTTCCTTCTTTATCCTGTCCTTACCTGATTTTGTTGCCAAAGTGTTCCTTCTTTCCTTTTCTCTGGAAAAATTTGAATGTTATAAGCATTGTCTCCTTTAAGGTGGTATGATGGGTTTGTAAAACCATTTTGGCTCAGTGTTTTAGAAGTTTCTTTTGGAGTCTGGATTTCTTTTTGAACTATTGATCATTTCTTGAAAATTTACAAATCTATTCAGATTTTTACAAGCTTCATCCCTCCATCTTATGCCATTTTTACAAGCTTCATCCCTCCATCTTATGCCATTTTTCTTACCCCTGCTTTTACACATTCTTTTCCCTCTCCCAGCAGTGTTCTTTTGGTTTTGCTCTACCTGGATACCTCCTACGTGTGTGTGTGTGTGTGTGTGTATTAAATGCTTTAGTTTGTTATCTCCAAGTATATTCCTAAGAATATTCAATAATACAGAATTTGATATTCTTATGAATTTAATTTCTATTTGTGATTGAAAAAAGGTATTGATTTTAATCTTTGACAGTGGTAAAATTCAGGCTCCATCCTTGTTACAACTTTGGGAAACATCTAAATCCTCCATTTAATTGGCCTGTTAATTAGGGGTACTTATCCGTTGCTGTCACCTAATGCTAAGTAAATATGTAGGAAAAGATTTGACTAGAAGACACAGTATAATAAGATATTCTTTATTTTTAGTGCAGTAACTTGAACTAGCTTTTAAATGAATTAGAGAAATTATTTGCCATGTCTACACCATTTTTTTTTCTTTATACTTTTAGAATGTATGAAACCAAGTTGAAAGAATTGGAAACTGATATTGCCAAAAAAACTAAAAGCCTTACTGATCTTAAACAGCTTGTAAGACAAGCAACAGAGAGGGAACAAAAAGTTAAGAAATACACGGAAGATCTTGAGCAACAGGCAAGTAATGTCATTTTTTTAATGTGATAAAATAATGCATCATATTTCAAACCACCCCTCGGCATTCATTGTCTTATGTAGGTAAAAATGAACTCTGGACTAATTCCTCTCCTACAAGTTCCATCTAAGTGAATGGCCCCACCATTCACCTATTTGTTTAAGTCAAAAACCTTGGATCATAGACTCCTTTCTTTTCACTCATACCCCGTGTCTTTTTCATTAAATCCTGTCAGCTCTATTTCAGACGTATCCCAAATCTGATGATGTCTCAGCACCTCCAACACTGCCAGTCTAGTCTAAGCTATTCTCTCACACCTGAATAGCAGTAATTTCCTAACTGGTCTCCCTGCTTCCGCTCTTGCCTTGTTTCACCTTCTCCTTATCCCTGACCTATTTTCCACATAGTTGCCAAGTAATCCTTTTAAAGGTATAAAGCAAATCATAGCAGTCCCATCCTTAGAATCTTCCAGTGGTTCCCATTACCCCAGAACAAAATCCTAAAGTTCTTTTCATAGCCTGCAAAGACCTACATGGTATGGCATCTGGTTTCCTCTCTAGCCTCACCTTTACTTTCTCCAGCACTCATAGTGCTCTAGCCACGCTGACATTCTTTCAATCCTCGGGAAAACCAAACTCATTCAAACTTATGGGCCTTGCTTTTGTTCCCCTTGTTTAGAATACTGTTTACCCAAATATTCTCATAGCTCACTCCTGCACTTCATGTCTCTGCTTAAATGCAAGCTCCTCAGACCCTCCCAAACCTATACTACTTTCCATCACTCTGTCCTCTTACCCTAGGTTATTTTTCTTAATAGCCCTTCCCACCATCTTGAAGTGTTATCGAGTCACATCACATGCTCACTGTTTGTCTTCCCCCACTAAAAATGTAAGGACCACAGGATCATGAAGGAAGGGATTTGCTTATTCACTGCTGTATCCAGTGTGCCTAGGACAATGCCTGGCATGCAGTAGTTCCTCAGTAGATAATTGTTGAATAAATAGTGGATAGATCACCATAGATGTACGATCATATGAACTTTTGAAAACTCAACTTTTAAAATTATGCTTCATTGAAAGTATCTTTATAAAACCTCATATTTCCGTGTCAAACTTTGTCTTCTAACTTTTCATTGTGCCCAAAGATTGAGATTCTCAAACATGTTCCTGAAGGTGATGAAACAGAGCAAGGCCTTCAATGGGAGCTTCAAGTTCTTAGGTATATTATTCATATGACTACTTTTTAAAAATTATTTTTCAATATAACCACATTTGGTATATCTAGACAGTTAAGATTTTTCAACCTTGCTACCTAATAGGTTTTTCAGCCTTATTTCATCCTTCTAATGCCAATCACTCTTTTATATAATGGATGCTAAAAAAAAGGGTAAACCAGATCTTAATATAGGTGTCAAGTTTGTAATTTAAACTTTCTTAATAGCATAGAATATATTAAACCTTAGCTTCCAAAGGCAAATGTTAATTGAAATGAGGAAAAAAAATCTTCCAAGGCTCTGTGTAGCGTACTTTTGTGAGGCTCCTCCCTGCAAGAGAAAAACTACTCTTGAAAATGACATCAGATCAGATTTTAGGAACATGAAGGATTTTGATTCTCTGATCTCTGAGAATGGTAGCATTGCAGCAGGGAGAGTAAATGGACAAATGTTTACCTTTATAAATATCAGCAAGTTCTAAGCACTGTACATCACACAATTAAAGAAATGCTCATGTATTTTGTGGAGCAATGTCTGTTTGTCTTTTTTTTAACACATTATCATTGTGTTCTAGATTAGCTAACAGTCAGCTGGAAAAAGAAAAAGAAGAATTAATCCATCAGATAGAAGTTAACAAAGACCAGAATGGACCTGAAAGCACCATACCCGGTAGTATATTTTTTAACACACTCATAGCATATTAGATAACCCAAGTTTTTGAATTAGGGTTTGCCTTTCTTGTTTGTTCACACATTTCTGATAACTGTCTTCCTTTTATAAAATCAAATCCTTGATTTAAGTTTTTAAAGCTGTCTCTCTGTCTTCCACGAAACAATATTCCCATTGAGCCCTTTGAGTTGTCTGTAATATTGAGTAGCAAGTATTCAAGTGTCTTTCTCCTTGTATTCCATCTGGATGTTATGGATTTAACCGTGATACAATGCTAAGTAATAAATATTAGGTCTGTTGCTTCCAGTTTCTCAGTATAGGCCCTTTTAAGCCCTTTGAACATTTTCTTCTAAATGTTACTTTCATCTTATTAATTTAAAAACTACATGTATATAAGTAAACATTGCCTATATCCTTTCTTTTTTCCTTTTACAAAGTAAAAAAGTCTATCCTACCCTCTTCCGTTTGCATTCAGAAGTGATTACTAATCATTCCCCTGTTCCTGTGTGCATAGGCATGCACATATACACATAGGTATGTAATGTATATGTATATGCGTGAACACACATACAGTGAATAGTTGATCCTCATTATTTGCAGATTCTGTATTTGCATATTCACCTACTCAGTAAATTTACTTGTAACCCCAAATCAGCACTGTGTGGTACTTTTGCAGACATACACACAGAGCAGTGAAAAATTTAAGTTCTATGATCCACACTTTCCTAGATGAGATTCAGCAAGGTGATGCTCTGCATTGTTTCAGCTCTCATACAAGGATGACCAGAGGAAGAGACAACAGGGGGCACTGCTGAACAGGGCAGGAACCTCTGGTTCTGGGACCAGCTGGACTGGGTTTAAATTTCAGCTCTGATGCCTGTCATTAGGGCAGCCTCAGGAGTCACTTGATACTTCCGAACCTTGTTCTCTCCTGTATAACAAAGAAAATAGGACCTACCAGGATGAGTTGTTTCCAGGATTTAAGATTATGAAATCTATGTGAGATGTATGTGTATGTAGGTTTATTTTCCCTAAGAGCAGTGGTTCAGTATTCACTAATTCATTGTTCATGTTGACTTTATAGAACATAACTACTGCAAATAATAAGAATCAATTGTTTGTATGCATATTGTATTTGATAGCTTTTATGAAAATGCCAAATTCTGTTCCAAAGGGTTATACCAATTTATATCTAAACAGTTTTTGACTATTTCACATAGCTTTTCAATATCCTAGCAAGTAGTCTTGTTGCTACTTTGTATTAAGGCTGTCATGTATGAGTCATTCCAGACACTGTGCTAAATGCTTTACAAGCGTTTTATAATTTAATTCTTATAGCCCTGAATTTTGAGTACCTCTGTCTCCATTCTACCTGTGTTAAACAGATTCAAAGCAGCTAGGAAGTGGCAGAGGCAGGATGAAGCCTAAATCTGTGAAACTCCAAAGCTCCCTGCCATTTCCTGTTATTGACCATTAGACTGCCTCCTCTCTTGGTGACTAGAAGTACATACGTAAACCTCTCTTGATAACATCTCTTCCAGCAGCCAGCTTGGTGTACTAAACCAGACACAGCACCAAAGAGCAGTTAATGCTGTTGATGTTAGGCAAGTTCTCTTTCTAAACCTCAGTTTCCTGAGAAGGAATTTCTGAACCCTCATTTTCTCATCTTCTATTTAAAAATAAGGATATCTACCAAAGACTGTTAAGGCTCAAAATCAAACCAAAACTGTTTTGGAAATTTTAAAGCACTATTTAAGTATACATGATCATTAAGCTAACTTTTGGAAAGTGCTATACATAATAATCACTTTTACTGCATAATTTCATTGCCAAGCTATGTAATATATAGCATCCCACTGATTAAGACAACTCAATATAGCATTCCAGTGATCAAAAATCAACTCTGTAAAAAAATCATTAGTACTTTCTGCAGAGGTGAGGGAAGCTTTGAAAAGTATGAGGAAAATATTTGTCTCCAACTTAACAGTAATTGGAGGACCATTCCAAGGTCACTTTAATAGAATATGCTTCCTGTCCCATTCATGAAAATGTATTTGCTGACCATTATTTTCTCAAAATTCAGCGTTATTTTAAAAATTTTACCCCTCAATGGATGTAAAATATGACCACATGACACATTATATGCAGTTTAAAGAAAGTACGTTTCTAGCAAAGATGGCAATAAAAGCAAAAATACTATTGCCCATTGATTCTCATTATAAAATTAGAGATATGTTAACTCTGGGGGAAATCAATAAATTAAAGCCCTTGTGCTTTTTATGTTTTCCTACCAAAATATCAGGACTTATTCATCTTTGTGTTATCCATCCTGCCCAGCACATTTTTCACATAGTATTGGGTTGGCCAAAAAGTTCGTTCAGGTTTTTCTATAACATCTTACGGAAAAACCCAAATGAACTTTTTGGCCAACCCAATAATTACAGTAAATACGCACTGAAGTACACGGAATAGTCAAAGCTGTTGGGTAACAGGAGCATTTGGCCACCTTATGGTTGTAGCCCCTTCCCTAATAGTCTACTTATTCTAATGTTGTACTATTAGCACCTAACAAATTTTCTTGGTTCTAGAAATTTTCTCTGAAAATAATGGTTTCTTCCATGTAAAAAATCAACCTGGATCTATACTTCTAACAAACATCTAACGTATGCCTCTTCTCTTTGTCTGCTTATGGAATTATAATACCTGATACAGAGGTAGCATACAGAATTCACAGCCTGAAAAGTGTTTCAACCATAAAAGACAACATTTTCCAGGCTCTAGTTTCATAAATTTCCTCCTTATCCTCTAAAATAAATCCTTTATCTTGAACTTATTCAGAGTGGGAAAAGCTTAGTCTAATTTTCACTTTTTTGGAGGCAGATCCTGATCAACTAAAGGAAAAGGTCAAAGATCTAGAGACACAGCTCAAAACCTCAGATCTAGAAAAGCAGCATTTGAAGGTAACTATTTTAATTATAGTATTATAAATGTTTTGTGAAAACAGCTGTTGAAAACTGTTTTTATGCTCACCATCTCTGAGTTTTAAGTATGTATCCTAAATATTCCTGGGATCACATTTTATACTTACATTTAACCTTGATACTACAAAGTTGATTATATTCATCTGACTGTATTAAAAATATTTATTAAAACAGAACCATCAAAAAATTGAGACAAATAGGATTAAAGAGTAAATATTTTTAATTGTCACAAATATAGCTCATTATTTTAATATTTTTCTAAGTTTTGGGTCACATTGGGAAGTGTCTTTTATTTCCTTTAGAAATTCTTTTCAGGAATAGTTCCCTTAAAGAAAGATATTTGATATGCTTTATCTCTTTAAGAATCTGTAAACAGAACAAGAGAGCATAAATATGAAAATTAACTAGTGATCACTGGCTATTCTACATGGTCATTAAAGCTCAAATTGTTCCTTTACCAGATGCCTTTTAGCCAGGCAGAAGCCCAACAGTTTACCTGATCATAAATATATTTATAACAAGTGACCATTATTCATTGAAAATTAGATATTTGTAAAGAAAATACAAGTAAAGCCTAACCAAAGAATCTTAACCAAAATAACTTCAATGTTGTGAATAGCCAAGTTTTTTGATTGCCTCATTGAGAGTATCTTAATATTCTTTTGGAGAAAGATTAAATCCCCTCTGATTTAAGAGCTGATAAATTTTAGTCCAAGACCAGGACATAACTTAGAGAACAAATAATTTGACAGTTAACAAGTTAGTTACTTACACTGTACAATGAAACCTTATTAATAAAATCTTAAGAAAATACTTCTGCCGTATATTTGACTATTCAGGTTACTTTGGCTTTCATGTTTGTAATTAATCTCTTTAGTTCACACCTAAAGAATGTATTTTTTTCCTATATATACCTTTTAAAGATAATATGTTCTTATTAGGAGGAAATAAAAAAGCTGAAAAAAGAACTGGAAAATTTTGATCCTTCATTTTTTGAAGAAATCGAAGATCTGAAGTATAATTACAAAGAAGAAGTGAAAAAAAATATTCTCTTAGAAGAGAAGTTAAAAAAGCTTTCTGAACAATTTGGAGTTGAATTAACTAGTCCTGTTGCTGCTTCCGAAGAGTTTGAAGATGAAGAGGAGGAAAATCCTGTTAATTTCCCATATACTAAGGGCCACCTCTAACTATAGTTTTATTTAACTGTTTATTAACTTTATAAGTTAAAATTCCATCTGGAAGTTCCATCTGGCAATCAGGCAAGTCTCTGACCTACATGATTTCCTTCCCAATACCTTGTACCTTTAACTAAATTGGAATTTTTAGTAAATAAAATTATACGAAAATTTCAACGTATTAGAAAAGTGTATTTTTGAAGACTTTTAGGATAAGTTATATCTGTCAAATAGGCAATGAGCTATGGTGAATTCCTATACATTCATAATGTTTTAAGTTTCTTAAACATTTAAAACTGGGGTTTTATATATACTTACATATTCTCAAATTATATGTGTGTGTGTGTGTGTGTGTATATATATAGATAAAAATACATTATGAAGTTGAGCCATAAGTTTTCTTAAATGTCTAGCAGTATTAAATTCAGCTTGAACTATTTAATTTTTAAAGTAAACGGTCCAGAATTGTTGGTTTGTCTTTTATGCTACTACCCATGTATAATGGACTGAATCTAACCTTTGTACAAGCTGGGCAGCTTACTATTATATTTTAAATTCCAGACGTTAAAAACTCACTTGCTGTTTCTCAATAAAATTTTGAATAGATATTTGCAGGTGGGAAATTCATTTCTTCAAATGCTAGAAGACATGATGCTATATTAGACAGTGAACAATAAATAGAAACTCAGATATTTTTACCTTCTAAACATGGCAGAGTATTCAATATTGAAATATAATAACAAAGAAGCTGGTTTTTAATTGCATTTCCAGTTTATACATTGAGTATTATATCTTTGAGCCTACCAAATTTCTGATTATCTATTTTTGAAAAGTGATTAAATAAACACTTAGCATCAAAGGCATACACATAATTGTTCAGATTCATGTTGATAATAACTGGTTTTGAATTCATATAGGTATCTGGGATTGGCCAGCATAAACCAAGATGGTGGCGATGGACCTGAAAAGGAAAAAAAAAAGGGCATTAGCTTTTAGCCTGTATTATCTTCATTCACTTACAAATTTTTTGAGTGCCTACTATCTCCCAGGCACTATTTAAGGCTCCATGTCATCTTACCCTTTTTTTTTTTCATAGCTGTTCTCCTGACATATTACATATTTACTTGCTTATTGTCTATCTTCCCCATTAGAATGTAAGCTTCATGAAGGCAGAGGCATTGTTTTGTTGACTCTTATTTCCAGCACCTGGAAACATGCCAGGAACATAATCAGGGGCTCCATAAAAATGTAATGAATAATAGAGTCTATTGCTGAGTGCAGAAGTTAGCCAATTCAAAAATGTGGGCAGAAGGCATTCTAACCAAAAGAAATATCATGTGATAGAATCGTGTTTTTGCTCTGGTTGCATTTAGTTAAGAACATATACAGCGTGGGTGTGTTTGGGAGATGGGGGTAAAGAGTTCTGGAAATTTGAGCAGGGGCCAGATCATGAAAAATCTTAATGTCACTGAACACTTTTATGCAGGGAAGTAGTATTCTCATTCATTTGTGAAGCACGGACAGGACAGGGATAAGACTGAAAGATAACACTGAGGAGGGTGACAAAATAATTCAAGCATGAATCTTGTTTTAAATTAAAATCAACAGCCAGTTGGTTGGTAAGAAGTACACAGATGCAACAGATGAGAATCTTTTAGAACTGATAATCGGATGTAGGAAGTGATGGAGAGAGGGGTTAAAAATGATATCTAAGTTTTTGGCTTCAGTGAATTGTTTGGAGTTGGGGTTGGTCCAAACTGGACTAGGGTCCAGTTTTGAACATTACAAACTAGAACCTATGTGAAATCAAACAGACAAGTCCAGGAGACAGAAAGGGTGCAAAGGGTAAAAGAATTCATTCTGTATATATTAACTGTCACCTTGGCACTCTTTTAACTCAATGAATTCTATAATCAGGTACCTTTGAGAAATGCTGCGTTAAACTAAGTTATTAGTACAGATGTCTTAGAGAACACTAATGTTCAACATGAATTTCAATACAAGAAGGCAATACATAGTATGCAGGGTTTTCCGGACATTTTCATCACTTTAATTCTGAAACACATCTAGAAGAACCAACGCCCCACAGAATAAATACATATTGGGAAACACAACTTTATCATATAAAGATGGTGGCATGTGAGATGAAGAAATTAAATTACTGCAAATCAGAATTACTGCAATTTGTAGAGCATTTTAGTGCCACTTCTACTTTAAGAACATAAAATGACAATCCCACTAATTATTTTCTGCCGTTACCTTGATTAAACAGCCATCACTGCAGTGCCACACGATTCCTTCAATTTTACCCTCTCTGCAACCTTCAAACCAGGACAACAGATCATTGTGCTTCAAAGTAGGTAGATTTCTTATTTGAAATGCTCCATGTGGTATAAGAAGATGTAATGGATGCTTCTTGCTTCCTAACCCTAAAATTGTAAAACTTTGCCATTAGCCATACAGAAGTTTCAAAAAGAATGAGGAAATTTCTCCCTCCAAATTAAAAAAAGCCTCTAAAACACTGAGGAATAAATTTACCAAAAAGTTTAATTCCTTGAACAGAGACAAGTGCCCTCACTCAAAAGTCGGCACCTTATCCCATTAAAGCTAAATTCCACCTTTGTGTGCTCTATACCAGGAATTGGCAAACTATGACTAAACCCAGCCAGGTGCCTGTTTTTGTAAATTGTTTCAATGGAACACAGCCAACCCATTCACTTAAGTACTCTCTATGGCCTCTTTCAGAGATATGGCCCAAAAATCCTAAATATTTACTGTCTAGCCTTTTATAGAAAAGTCCACCAACTGCTGCTCTACACCATTAGCCACATTCAACTATCATTCAGTATTTACCAAACAGCCACGCTGTATCTGATAACTTGTATAATTACTGTCTTAGATTCTTTTCACCTGCCAATCAGTCTGCTTCTGATCTCTATACAGGATTTTGCTATTCCAGCTTTAATGACCTTGGGTCTGTCTTCATCCCTGGGTTAACAATACTCCATAGTGCCCTCAGGACTTGTACTCAGATCATCATGGTGTATATTCTAATGCTTGATATACTATCCATTGCTAATTCTTTTATTTACTTTACTCCTAGCTGTTAATTAATGCTAAACTAATTACCTAGCCATGAAAAGCAACCTAAGTGCCCATCAATAGATGAATGGATAAAGATATGGGGTGTGTGTACACACACACACACACACACACACACACACACAGAAAATGGAATATTAGCCATAAAAAAGAATGAAATCCTGCCAATTGCAACAACATGGATAGACCTAAAGGATATTATGCTAAATGAAAGAAGGAAAAGACAAATACTGTATGATTTCACTTATATATGGAATCTAAAAACCAAAACAAATAACTCAAGTTTATTAGTCATTTCTTTAGTGTGTATTTTTTTTCAGCTGAACCTAGGAAGTCTTCTTTAAAAATGACTACCGTAACTAAACAAGAAAAAGGCTTTACTCACCATATGGGTTTCCATTAATATTGGTTCCTATAAGCTCCAGTGTTTGTTCTAATAGATCTGAGAGTGGCACTGCACTAATTTCCAAAAGACCAGGATCATCAGAATGATGCCTCAGTACCAGGGCGATTTCAAATTCATAATTTACTACAGAGGAATGCCAGCAATACTGTTTGTTGTTTTTCTCCACTGGTACCCAACCTATCATTTAAAGAAAAAAGTGTTTTTTATTGCACTGTTTTTCTTTGGATTAAGACCTAAGGTAATTTTAATTTTTGTTGCAAATTTTCTGTATTTTCTGGATGTTCTATCACACATAGGTATCACTTTTAACATCAGTGGAAATATTAGCAGTTTTACTACTTTGTAAATCATAATCTTTTTCTTTAATCATAAGGTCTCATTCTTGATTCTGCTGAGGAATTAACCTGTTTGATTAGTCACTTCAGAGCACTCAGCATTCTTTTAATAGAAAATTCACATTTTCAATAAGAATTGAGCACCATTCTAAGACACAGCACCAAAACCTTTTCTTAAATTAAGTTTTCTCTCTACCTTCTCTCCAGTTTCAGGGACGATAGACAGATGCAAGTGTTCCGCAATTTACTGTATTGTTCCAGTATTTATTGAACAATTTATTGATTCTACATTTATTGAATGTTACTGCTACTCCCTTCCTAACTACTGATGGCAGATTAGGCTTCTTTGTTGTGGAGAATTCCTTACCAAAAAAAAAAAAAAAAAAAGACAAACTAGGGCATAAACACTTTTATGACCGTCACATCTTTGGCATTCATTATTCACCCAGATTACTATAATAACCTCTTTGCTGATCTACTATCTCCCTTGTAATTCTATTTCAAGAATTTAAATTTAGTTCTGCTGTAGCTCTGCTTAATAATCATCTTCAGGATAAACTTCAAACTTCTTCAGATGGAATATAAACCCCTTTAAGATCTGAGCCCATTCCACATCTCCAGCCTCTACTTTTATAGCTTCAAGTGTCATACACTCTAAACATTCCAGCCACAATAAGGTGTTATTTAAAATTTCTCAAAGACTCCATGATCTCTCCCCTTCATGGGAGTTTGCCTAAGCTGACCTTCTCCCTTCCCTCGCCAACTAACTTCCTGGTTCTTAAGCTTCAGTTTCAATGTCCACTCTACTTAGAAGCCTCCTCTAACCACCACAGGTTGAACTAGGAGTTCTTCCTCTTTTCTCCATTTGTACCCTGTGTATTTCCTTTTAGTTCTTAAATCATACTATTATTGGTAGATTTTTCCTATTGTCTAAAAGATCATCAAGGATAAAGGTTCTGATCCTCCTCACTTTTGCATTACTAGAATCAAAGAGTACTTTGCACATTATAGGTTCTTTTAATCTGGAGTTATCCTTCTACTCAGCACACTTCTGCAAAATTTCCCCATCTCCAGAAAAACTACTGTGAGACACCTATTTTCACTTCCCTTCGAGACAGTCTTCTAGGATCTTTGCAAAAAAATATACATATTGTTATCCCCAGTCTAAAAAGTAAAAAGCTTAATATCCCATTTCAGATTAGAACATACCATCATCGTGACAACACTTCAAGGCTATTCCCACACTCAATGCTTTATTAATCTTCACAGACTACAGGTAGTAAACTGTCCACCTGAGAAAAGATTCTAAACTTGAGAGGACGTTCTTGATATGAAACATCTTTGGTATCATTAAACTTAAATTAGACTTAGAAAAGTTGTGCTATACAGATAAATACCATGAAGAACCATATTAAAATTAAGTTCTGTAATTTCCAATTGAATGTATAATAATACCAGGAATGTGTCCATTTTCATCAGGCATTGGATTCCCATTTAATTGTTCTATTTCCTTCGCTGGTATCCAGCACTCTGGAACAGGTTTGAAGTCCTCCTCAACATTCCAAAAAAATTCTAAAAGAGTTAAACAATCTTATGTGTGGCGATACTTTAAAAAAATACATATAACACTGAACAAATTCAAAGTGGGAACAGCTAATGAACCCCATAATGTCAGGTATCATATAATTAGTCTCCATTCACTACCACCACAATGTGACTACTCAGGGTTAAGGTACTAACACTTTAAATTTTCAATTTTGAACCCACCACTATCTGTAACAGTAGTAACAGTCTAACTAAAGCAACCAATGTTCCAGCATGTGTGATTTATGGTAAATTTTTAATGCACTATGAATATAAATATATAAAGATTATATGTATGAATCAGTGGATATATAACAATAAATGTATGTATCTACTGTAATAATTAAAAATATTAATAATCCTTTGAGATTTGTGCCTGATTTATAAAATTACCCATTTGTCTCTTAGGGAGACAAAACCAAAATGTGTCACTCATTTTATATATATATATATGTGTGTGCGTAGATATATATATATCTACGCACACACAATAATTTGTATGTTTTAATAAAATGGACATGCTACAATGAAGAGTCACAGAAGTGTTAGGAAAATATTTTGAAATATTTTTCAAGAATATGCTTTTACATATAAAGATATTCAATTATAATTTTTTCTTTTCCCAAGGTGCTTAAATTGTAAAGAAGCATATAATATAAAGAACACCATAGCAAGAAATAAGCCAAAAATTTCAACTTAAATCATGTAAAGCTTTAAAAAAAAAAGAAAAAAAGGACCCACTAACCTTTAGAGTTTTGTTTTGAATGTAGAAAATTTTTAAACCTTTTCTCAGCTAGTTTGTTAGGTTTTCTATCTAGCCGAGCCCAAAGGTATGGCTGACCTAAAAAATAATGAAAGGAAAAAAAAAGTTTAAGAGGCAAACAATAAAATTTATCTTGAAAGACATTTCCATATAAAATTTTTCAATAAACAGTAGGAGTCATCTCCTCTAAGAGAAGCAACCCAGAAGACAAAGGGAGATAAGCAGTATAACAGACATCCTACCTAACAGTACCTGATGTATAAGACTTAAGTCTTTGATTAGAGAGTGATGGGGATGAGATAAAAAACAAATGTGACTCTTTCATAAGGACATTCCACAGCCATATTTTATTAGAAACTAGCAATTGTGAGAAACCGAAGCTACCTCTATACTAAATGGAAACGTAACCAGAAAATTGTATTCACACTTTCCTTGAAACCTAACTATGTGCTATGAGGGTTAATTCCCAAAAATGTGGAGTGAGGCTAAACTGTTTTGCATGGCTCTGACCCCTGGGGTCAAGGCAAGGAACACTGATTGATAACAATGCTTTACAGTCAGGGATCTGAGAAGTTTCAGGGCAGGTGCCAGCACTCTTTATTGACAACAGTGAGGCTAATGAGTTGCACCTGGTCTCAGTGAGACTCCTGGAGGGCTGATGTTGAGGCTGGTTACTTAGCAGGAAGATACCTTCAGGGCCAGCAAAATATAAAAATCCCCAGCTGAGACTCCATTTCAGATTCCCGGTTTCTGAGGTGTTCCCTGTCTATATCAGTGGTGGTCCCTGCTTTAAGACAGTGTGTCCTGCCTGGATTTGTCAGGAAGGTGGGGGAGGAGTCGGGGCGGGACTTTCACCTGGTCCCACCATATGCTTTGCTGTGAGTCTTTGGTGTGACGCGCATCCTTTTAATGCCTTTGCTGCACTGCCTATCCTTTACCTGTAATAAACTGTGACTCTGCAAGCACTGTCACTCTGGGTTCCGTAAGTTGTCTTTAGCAATCCAATCTTGTTTAACTGCTACCATTATACATGATTACACATATGATGCACACTGAAGTTTCTTAATATAAGTCTAAAAAAATCTTTTAGTTTCTTCAAACATATAAATCAGAGACTTATCTTAAAAATTATTGATTAAAGTTTGGTTTAGGCACTATATATTACTCATTAGCTATACCAATAAATAATATGAAGAACCAGATTAAAACTACATTGTCATTTCTGTTGAATGGACCTTTTGTTCTTTTCACAATAAACATAAAAGAACGCATTGCACTCACACCCATTAAGATGGCTACTATCAAAAAAATAGAAAGAAACAAGTGTTGGTGAGGATATGGAGAAGCTGGAACCCTTCTGAAGTCCTGCTAGGAACGTAAATAATGCAGCTGCTACAGAAAACAGTATGACAGTTCCTCAAAAAATTTTAAAAAGCATTAGTATATGATCCAGCAATTCCATTTTTTGATACATACCCCGAAGAATTGAAAGCAGGGACTCAGATATTTGTACACCATGTTCATAGCACCACTGTTCCCAACAGCCAACAACAGATGGAAGCATCCCAAGTACACACTGATGGATGAATGGTATATACACACAATTATGTAGTATATACAAACTTGTGGTATATACATACAATGAAATATTATTCATCCTTTTATAAAGGAAGGAAATTCTGACATGTACTACAACATGGATGACTCTTGAGGACAATATGCTACGTGAAATAAGCCAGCCACAAAAAGACAACTACTGTTAAGACTCCACTTATATGAGTTACCTAGAGTAGTCAAAACCCTAGAGACAAAGTAGAATGGTGTCTGGAAGAAGGTGGGGATGCTGAGTTGTTTAATGGGTAGGAAGTTTCAGTTTTGCAAGATGAAAAGAGTTCTGGAGATGGATGTGTCGATAGCACAACGATAAGAACTGTACACACCACTGAACTGTACACTTAAAAATGGTTAACATGGTAAATTTTATGTCATATGTATTTTATCACAATTAAACATGAAAGAAGATGCACTTCAGAAGAGATTTCCTGATATAAAGAATGTGTTCAATATGCATTTAACTGTTCTATTTCTCTTGCTGGAATTGAGAGGTAATTTCACTATCCAGAAAAAAATCACAAAGATTATTTCTCTCTTTTCAATGCATTTTTTTCCTTAACATAGTTGACAATTTCTATTTGAGTTTAAAGTACATTAAAATGAAATAAATTAGAGACATTGCCAATAGTAATAAAAACAATGGAATCAGCACTGGGACCAGTGGAATAAGAACAAGCTTTAGGGTCAGATAAACCCTATTACCAGTTGAGCCTTCATTAATTTTATGGTCTCGAACAAATTATTTACATTCTCTGAGCTTCAGTTTCCATTTCTGTGAAATGGAGAGGCTTATTGTGCAAATTAGAGATAACACATATAAAGCATTTATCATACTGTCTGGCCCTTAATGGGTATTAAGTAAATATTAGTTATCTTTCCTTCTTCCCCCAAGAGAAAGATACAATGATATAATAAATAAGTATAATGTACCAATTGTGATTTTATTATTTTCCTATTATACTTAGGTTTCCAAGGGTTTATGAAGAGCAATGCCCCATTTCAGATATATATAGTTTAAGTGACTAAGAAAAATAAGTAATATTTGTAGTACAGTTTTATATTACCTTTGTAAGTAGTAACATAACAACATGTTCCATCCACTTTTTCTGTTGGAATTGCACTGTGTATATCTGCATCTAATGCCTTGTGACTTATAGTTTCAGTTGCCAAAACTTTAAATGGCTTAAAAAAGAGAAAGAGAAAACTGGTTTAAGATAAATAGCCTCTATACCTTCGCACACACTCTTACCTGGAAGTTCTTAATTTCACTAGCTCTAAGGGATGATCACCAGTTTATCCTTCAAAATATTTCCCCTGTGAAGTTCTTACAAATCACCCACTCCCCTTCTATGCTATCATAGCAATACATGTTTTTCCACACAGATTTGTAATCAGAGTCGACTTGAACAACACAGGTTTGAACTGCATGAGACCACTTATACACAGATTTTTTTTTTCAATAGTAAATACCGCAGTACTACACATTCAAGGTTGGTTGAATCCTGGATGCAGAGCCCTGGTTATGGAGGAAACTCGAATATGAGGGCCAACCACAAGTTATACTCGGATTTTCCACTGCAGTAGGATCCAAGCCCCTAACCCTGGCATTGCTCATGGGTCAACTGTATTCACATGTTTCTTTATCCACCATAATAAGCTTGACAACAGGAACCATGTCCTATGCAGAGCTACATCCCTAGCACAGGTGTTAAGTGTGTTCAGTCATTTACTTGACAATTATTTGCTAAATGCCTCCTATGGGTTAAGTATTGTCCTCAGCACTGGGATAGAGGTGAACAAAAAAGGACCTGCCTTTGGTGGAAGGTTCATTTTAAGGAGGGAGATGATAACAGCAACAAAATGTATAGTACAATGTTAGCTATGGTAAGTGCTGAGGAGAAAAACAAATGCGGACCCTTTCAGCTTTATCAGTAGTGAACTGTTTGCATATTTAACTTACGGTTTTTCTACTGTCAGGAAGACAAGCCAAGAGTATCAAGAATGGAGGAAAAGACATTTTCTAGGATTCCTACCAACTTTTTATCTGTAATTTATTTTCATTTATGAGAAAAGACTATGCCACTGTTTTAGTCTAAATTATCTGAAGTAATACTCACCTTACATAATGTGAAAAAACACTGTACAATATAAACATACTGGTGTGATAGGCTTAAGACTAAAAAATGAAGTACTGTTTCAGAGTCTGGCAAACTTAGGAAATTAGCCCCACTCTGGTACTGATTCAGTATTTTTAAGATAAAGCTGAATGGTTAGGGATTTATCAGTAACTTATAACATTGGTATCAGAGGATATCAATTTAACCTGTGGCAGTAGGACCAAGGTTTGGCCCAATAGCTCTCCGCGTGTGTGTGTTTAAATTTATCAAAGATTCTAGGGAGGAGATGACTTTATGGAGTTTTTGATAAGAACAAATATCCCTTCCATAAGAATGAATTACCTACCACTCCATGCTACTGACATGTCCAAAGGACAGCATAAGATACCAAGGGGTACGCAGAGTTCTCCTTCTCTGTTACTTAAATCTTTAAACTCTGACTGGAAACAGAAGGCATGTGTGTATAAAAAGTAATAGCTAGTATCAACTGAGTGATCCTCTACAATTTCTTGGTAGGGGAAATCACTAGAATAAGTAAGCTGATGAAAGATTTCATAGAGAACTTCTGATCCCAAATTTTTAAAATCCTGGAAGTGATCCAGGCAGGGTGCGTAGCCTGAGCAGAGAGACAGGATTGTGCTTGCTATGTTCACAGGATGAAACAGACTTTGCTAGAACAGATATGTCACTTTAAGTAGGCACCTCTGTCACAAACACACACGGCATTTTTCACTACACTGAGCTCAGGCACCTCATTGTGGGCCTAACAGGCACTTTACGACTGGGCCTGATTAATGAGAATCCTTGAATTGCAGTTAAGAATTTGAATGCTATGCTATAAACAACACTATAAGCTATACTTGACTGCAGAGGGACAAGAGAAGGGGCTTATTTTCCTGGTGGAGAGTGCTTTCACAAACTACTCGCCTCTCACCCACAACATACAAAGTTGAGAATCACAGCTACAGCGAACCACTATTCAGGATGCCATTGTTTCGTATGAATTAAGTTTGTTAGGGCTTAAAAAATAAAATCTTGACAACTACTGCTACAGACATTTAGTAGTAACTGCAGGGTTTTGACTAGGAAAGAATAATGATGATCATTCTCAGCGGCAAGAAAGAACAATTTAGTGCAAAAGGGCGTAAAATATTAAGAACTATAATAGCAGTGGCAGTGAGACGTTATAAGGTAAAAAGCATCAAGGTAAATGGAAAGCTGGCATGAAATGACGCCAGGGTTTATCCAGTGCCTACCATGTGCCAGGTCCTAAAAACTGGGACTAGAAATAACACAGCAGTCTTGGCCTTAAAAGTCTTTTAGCCTGGGAGACAAGAAGGCCAGTGTGAACGACGTTAACAGGAAGTAGAGGTGGAGTCAAATGCACATGCTGATTTTGTATGATGAGCTGAAGCACCCAACCGGTAAGTGGTGATTTTGCTATCAAGGACTTTACTATGTATTAAAGAGTTATCCTGATACAGGATCATTCACCAGTATTTATTAAGGGCCCTCTCCATGTGTAAAACACGTTGCTGCCAGAATAGAAAACCTTGAGATGGAAACACCAAAATTAGAATCAAGTAGTTAATTACTGGTAACAATACACGAGGTCTGATCTTTAGTGACCTATTTAGGTTAGTTGTCAACACTGTCATCGGTTCCCAGGTTTGAACAGGTGAAGCAAGTCTTCTAAAATCTCCACTTTGACACCACACTCGTGAAAAGTAGGAAAGCTTGTTTTGCGGTGACTATACGACTACTTAAGGGACTTTCCTCAAAAGGTGGTAACCTAAGAAGAAAGGAACATTATTTAAGATGCGGGTTTTCAATTTCCATGCGATGGCAAGTTTGAATCGCCGGATCAGAAAAATTCTCCCGTAGATTCCCTCCCTTGCAACTAAGAAGGTACAAGAACCTGGAGCTCGGGGCGTAGAAGACCCGTACCCTAGACCGCCCCAGCGAAACCTGCAAACCGCCCCCGCCCCCAGTCTACAGGGCGGCTCCACCGCGCCTGGGAGCCCTCTCCGAGTTCAAACGTAGCCCGCGCCACGGGGAGCAGCCCACCCGCGGCCGCCCCGCGGGCCCCGCGCTCCTCGGTACCTGATGCTCCCTTTTGGTGGAAGGCTCCTCTTTCACCTCCGTCACAAACACACACGGCATTTTCCGCTGCACCGAGCCCAGGCGCCTCATGGTGGGTCCACAGGCAGTGCGAGTGGAAAGCGCGCTTGCGAACAGCGCCGGGTCCGTACCAGGACAACATCCACAGCAGTCAGCCGAGTTGCTCAAGCCACGCACGTTCCGCGCGCTGGCCCAACGGCCGCGCTCCCGCGTCCCCCGGCACCGAGGTGGGCCGGGACGCACGCCCGGAAGCGGCCTCCTGGCCGCGGAGCCTTCTGGAAGTTGTAGTGCGGAAGCAAAAGGTACCTCCGTGTGTGCTCTCGCGAGCGTCCCTCAGGGTTGTGATGACGTTGAAAACACGAAGATCCGTTTCTGGTGTGTGTGTGTATTAGTAGCCGATGATATTTATGAAAATTAAATGCTATGAAGTGATAAGTAATCAGTGATTTTAGGTGGCGGTTTAACACCATTTTGATGAAACCGATTTGCCTGTTCCCTTTAATATGTTCCTGGGAGAAGCACTGTAGAAGCTTAGAAATATCCGGAGACATCTCAAGGCGAAATGAAAAGTAATTTCCCTGGAAAAATGTTGGAAAACGCTACAATTAAAACATCTAGGACCCTCCCAAGAAAGAAATATTACCGTTTGTATTACGCCTCATTGTGCGGCATAATATGGTCAAAATTGGTTCTGGTGTCTTTTCCAGAGTGAATGCAAAGTGTAGCCTTAGACCAATCCAAAACCACACGAATACCAACATCCAGCTTTCAATCTCCATCTTTCATAGGAACCTCATTTACCTTAGTTAAGTATGAGCTCCAACAGAGTCCGAATGGCTTGAGTACTTGTCGTCAATCACCTGCAGAGGTAAAAACAGCTTTGACTTATTGTTCAAAAGAACTTTGGAGGGTAAGTAATGACAGTCAATGACTGAATAAAAATTAATAAATATTAAATATTTAGTAATAGTAGCCTTTCTATCTCATTGAAGCTAGTAGTCCCTAGTAGGAGAGTTTTGATTACTGCCATCTTTTATGTGTCTGGACAATGCCCAGGTCTCATTCCTATAATTGTCTTATCTGCAGGTATCAGACTGCCCAGCAGTTTCCTGATTTAGCCCTCATGAAATTAAACGACTATATCTCACTTGGAGTCATCCATGTATAAGGAAATTCCCAAAGAATAAAATAACCCTCCGAAAAATTCACTGGTTTTTGATTGCTGGATTCAGAGGGGAGGGATGGAAGAGATTTGCTGTATAAAAGTATTTACTTTCTCTTCTGCTATCTTTGATTTTCTCATAGGAAAAATAAATTAAATAAATAAATAAGGGGGTTAGGGGCGAAAACACCTGATGTGAGATCCTGGGACCAGAAACGTCTTAGCATTTTGTAGTCAAAAACCAGTGACTTTGTTCCTCCAGAAGAATCCTAAAAAGCAGCTTGTTTCATTGGTCTCAAGGAGACAACAATTAAATAACCGTCACAACTCTCAACTGTCATTTCCCAAACTGCCACAGTCTTTTAGTTCCAACATTCTATCATTTCTGAGAAAAGATCATCTTCCAAAACATTCCACTTGCTGTTTGAAAGTAGCAGCAAAGCTAACCATTTTTTAGGAAGCACTCTATTTCTAGTGCTTTGATTTCATCAGTGCCTGGAGCAAAGCTTCTGGCAGAAACAGGGGAGTCCAACGCAGGGGACAGCCACAGAACCCATTCACAGTTACAATCTGGACTCCTACTCTCTCTGATGGGTAGCAGCCGACCCCTTTGCCCGATTCTCATAAGTCTGAAGAGTCAGCAAGGAGTGACTACCAGCCCCAGTACTTAAAGTGGTGTTAACACAAACTGGAAGAAAGCCTTTTTTCTCTCATGTGTTAGTGTTCTGACACGAACCCAAAATGAAAGATTCAGTGCAGAGTGTACTCTGGCCAACACAGAAACACAGAATTTTCAGGCCTACCGTGAGCTGTGCAGGCAAATTTCTCATAACTCTTCTTTACCCATTACAGGGAGAAAAAATCGTCCTGGGTATAGTCATAGCTTTCCCTGAAAAACTAGAATGAATTTCACTACAGGAAAGGAGTGAAGAGAATAAGGAAAAGGTGTGTGTGGCGGGGGAGAGGAAGGGTAGAAAGAAAGGAAAAGAAAAGAGAGTTGGAAAAAAAGAAGAAATTAGAGTTCCAGGCATTCTAGACACTACCGAAATGCACAGATCTATTTACAATGGCAAAAAAAAAAAAATTCCCTTCTGGGTTTGATGTGTTTTTGCTGTTTCTAATGGAACATAATTGTTCAAAACTAACTTCAAGAGGTAAAAGCATTTCTTCAGGCTTTCCCCTGTGTAAAACATGGGTTCTCACAATGGCTTTAATCATGATGTTAATGTAATCATGCAACAATGGTGTTTGGTAACAGTATTTGAAAATAGTCCAATGCAGCTAAAAGTTCATAGGTGGAGAGGAAGTTTATCTGGAGGCAAAGACCACTTAAAGCTATTTCTTAGGGGTGTTTCTCCCAGTAACCTATGTGCTTAAGATGGGTACATTGTTATTCTAGAGTTAGAAGGTAGGGCAAAACAAAAGTTGAGATATTAGATTTTTCTATATATCATTGCTATTATTTCCAAGGTTTTAGTCAAGTCTTTGTTCTCTACTTGATTTACTTCTAATGCATAGTTCTTTTTATTATTTTCTTTTATTTACAGTTATAGGTGAATAACTCTTTTCTAAATTTTAGCTTATTTCCTAGATTTTTATCCTAAAGCAGTGTATTCAAAAAGTTCATACCAACTTAGTCTTTTTTACTTAACCAAAATGAAAATCTATATGTCTTGATCTTTTAAATTTACAATTAAAAGTACACTGCAATTTAAAAATATATTTTGATCTACTGTAATTTGTCTTCTCTATGGCATTTTCTAAGTTACCTTCTATGGATATTTTTATTAATTTCTGCTAGGTTCTAGTTCTTTTAGTAAAGATACTAAGATGAAGACCTCAGTAACTACTGACTGAAATGTCTCATTCTGGGAATCAGAGTACTTCATTTTGCTTTCAACAAATTCTCAAAATTTGCAAGCATTCTGGAATCTTTCTGCTATAGGAAGAAGCTATTCCCCTTTTAATGATGGATGAAGAGTAAATGGAATATAGCTACAAGATGAATAAGTAGTCCAATTTATTTTCAGGCATCTATTAAATATCACAATCTGAATGATTTTTTTCAAATCAGTGGATAGCGGTGAGTACATAATTAAATAATTTTACTTTTATCTTGAAATATAGATTAGTATATTTACCTATTTAAAAATTTTAGTTTTGTTTCCAAATCATGTATAGAAATAAGAGTTTAGAAAATATTTACTTGTGAAATACTTAATACTTCTTAATTATGAAAGTATGAACTAGTTTATGTTCCAATTTCAATCAGAACATTGAAGGATAAAACATACTATTTTATTTTTATTAGCTTTTTCTGGTCAATATACTAGAATTGAGTAAGAGAAATTACTGTACAGTATTCACTAAGGTAACCTAGCCTACAGTTAGATGTGAGGTCATTTATGATGAGCAAATAATGGATTAGGTAACAGTGAGCAAAATTCTGGAAGTTTGAGTTTGTGTGCTTATAGCAACCACTTTCAACATTTCTGCCAAGCTAGAGAAGGTATCTTCTAATTTAAATTTATTTAAGAATTATCTATTGTGTAATATACTGTCAACAGGAGATCAGTTTTAAAAATACTACTGATAGCCTGAAAGAGTGTGGAAGAGAAATTATTTTTCCCCGTACACACTCATAGTTCTTATATTTGCATTCCTGCAATTCTTATATTAAAAAACATAGGATTAGTAGCAAGAGAGTTGAAAATGGCAGAAGTTGGGAATGACTGCTATTTCTTTTTTAATTCCATATGCATAAAGGTAAATATTGTACAATTTACGGTACTTCACATGCTTAAGCTTTTTAGTAGAATGAAGGAAGATATGGCAATAATTTGCATTGCTGAATCAAAATTTACTATTTTCCCACAAAATACTTTATGTATTTAAAATCTGAAGTAAATCCGTATCATGTTTTTTTTTTTGCGGTACGCGGGCCTCTCACCGTTGTGGCCTCTCCCGCTGCGGAGCACAGGCTCCGGACGCGCAGGCTCAGTGGCCACGGCTCACGGGCCCAGCCGCTCCGTGGCATGTGGGATCCTCCCGGACCGGGGCACAAACCCGTGTCCCCTGCATCGGCAGGTGGACTCTCAACCACTGCGCCACCAGGGAAGCCCCTTATCATGTATTTTTGATATATTGAATTTCTCTGATAAAATCTGGGATAACTTAAAATTGTTTGAAACTACCCTTCTATATGCCAGTTATATGCCCCTGGCTTTTTAGTCCTCAGTGTGGCACTTTTGTCTATATTATGGCTCCTTGAAACATCAAATTCCTAATATTGAAACATTATATGATACATCGTACTGTTTTGGTTAATGTGATTCCAGTCATATAAATTCGAATAAATTCAGGTCACTATCAAACAGTTAAATAAATCTAATTTACCCCCTATTTTGAAATTTATTAACGAAATTACTGAATTTTCCCCTGTCAAAGTAACAGCAAATAATATTATGGAAAAAGGAAAAGAAAGTAATACAAACAAATTGGCCAAACATGAATTGAAGTTTATAAAGTTAAAATGGGAAAAAATATTTAATCTAAGTGATTAGGATTAATGGATCTCAATGAAACCAAATAAGAAATGTAGAAATTCAGAGTTTGGAGCTTCATGTTCATATCAGAATGAACCCAGTGAAAGACATGCTGTGTCTGGTTTAAAGCATTTCATCTCTGCTAGGACAACTGAATGGAGTCAACTTGAGTGTAAGAGCGAGATCTACTTCTCTTACCTGTTACTTTAAGATTAAACCCTAGGTTGATAAGAAATAATAGAACTTATGTTCCATGTGGGCAGAGAGTTTTGTCTATTTCACTGCTGTATCCTCAAATACTTAGTAAGTTCTCAATAAATAAATGAAAAAATAAAAAAAATAATAGCAATGACAATACTTTATCTCCCATAATTTTTACAACAATCTGTGAGGAGGGCGCTTTATTCCCTTTTTACAGGTGAGGAAACTGAGGCACAGAGAGGGTGAGTAACAGATTGACTTTCTGATTATGGGCAAAATAGAGTTCAAATACCAGTTTATCTGGTTCCTGCCTACTATCCTGGACTACGAGACCTACAGATCCACCTTAAAAGGGAGAGAGACTGAAGACAGAGAGTAAGAGGGTGGGAAAAAAAATAAGGAACAACCCTGAAACACGTGTCTAAAAAAGGGATGAGTTTAATAGGATATTTTTATTCTATGTTACCCACCCTCTGCCCCAAAAGCCAATGACCTGATGTTTTCCCAATTGTGGATCTATGTGTAAAAGATACAAAATAAAAAAATAGCAGCCCTTTAAAATAATCCATACCTGCTTTTGTTGGGATATAATGATGTAAATGTGTAAATGTATAGACACAATTGTAGACCAAGGGCATATAGCATATACGTGTAACATAGCACATTGTACCAGTTATTAAAAATTCCACAATAATATAAAGTTTAAGCTCCATTCACTTTCCCTATATAAATACACTTAGTATCTCCATAAAGTAAGAAAACAATTATCTAATAAAAGATATGATTAATAGAGATCATCTCTACAATTAGAATATGGATGATGATTCTTAAAAAAAAAATTCTGGCTTTCTTAACAAAGAAAAATTAGATCCTTCTGTCATTGGATTGTGATTAAGAGTGTCACTGATCTTTTGTATGTTTATCCTTAGTGAGCCATATGGATTAACTGATAACAAGAAGGAGAATTTTATCAGTGACTCATGGCGTGTTGTACTATTTAATCATTAGATTATCTTGTGTCTTTCATTAAAATTAGACTGCTTTGCTAGAATTTAGACTTTATGGCATTGTATTTGTAGTATTTTTTAAAATTTTAATTTGATCTCCTCATATTTTCTTTAGTTGATTAGTAATCCGTTGTTAAACACTAACATTCATATATTGAGTTTTCTACACTGTTTACTTTTTCCTTTTAGGGTTCCCAGTGCCGATTCCGACACTGTGAAGAGGCCCTTGGCAGTGACACTGTGTGCTCATTATGGAGAGAAGGAAAATGTTTAGATCCACTTTGCAGATTTAGACACATGGAAATGCAGGTAGAATTACTCAGCATCATCGTGTTTGTTAAAAGCATCTCCCTTCGATAATACTGAACTATACTCTTACAACACAATTGAGAAGAAATGATTTTTCCTTCCATTACTTAATTTTAGGCATTTTGCACTTTGCTCGCTTAGAAACACTCAAAGCCTAGAAACACACGTGATCTTAAATCGGCAATTGCAGTAGTTTTTGTCACATTGTGTTGTGTTGTAGCACATTGTATTTATTGTGAATATGGCATCTGATCATTACATTTCCCCCACCTCCTTTGTCTAGCAAAACTGCAGCATTTCATGCTTCTGGGAAACTCAGCCTCTTGGATGTGTGAAGATCAGTTGTATCTTTTATCACAGCAAACCTCGAAATATCAATGGATTATTTTTGCCACCAAGTAGCAGTGAGTATTTTTTTTGAATAACACGGATATACCATATTATAATCTGGTTTTGGAGTAGCAGCATAGAATGACACGTTAAATAAAGTATGAAAGGTGAGTAATGCAGTTTAACAGCCACTGAATGATTTGGGATGGTTCTATCAAGAATCATGAGATGAAGCTTAGAATGAGCCATCAAGTAGCCAACAAAAATGTAGTGAACAAAGAGCAAGTCAAACTTTCTCTGTGTTTCTAAAGTGGATTTATTCATCTGAAAAGTGAGAGGACTACTGACCTCACTAGGTAGAGGGGAACTGTCTCAGCAAATCATCGCACAACTGGCCTCACCGTTGTGCCCTTATCTCATAGGTGGGGAGAGCAAGGGCATGCTCTGGTTTGCACACTTCTGCTTCTAGAAGAACAGCTCGATGCGTGGTTCTTCCTAAGACTTCATTTGTGGATAAAATGCAATCCCATTGTTGCAGAGTAAGCATGAGTGGCATACTTCAATCCAGCTAAATGACACTGAGGTTCTACTATGTGATGAACCTTAAACTAGGTTCTGGGAAGGGGATAGGGAAGACACCATGCCCTATAACAGTGAATGGCAAGAACCTTGCTTAAGAAATTGGGATTGTCAGGTTTCCCTGGTGCTATAGCTGTGCCACTCTCCTGCTGTAGCCACCATATTTCTTACGATGGAATTATTCTAGAAATGAGTTTACAGAATATCAGTCCTTTGGATTTGAAAACGTGGCTTCAGATAATCCTTGGCAAATGAATGACTAAAAATTATGTTTCTTTGTTATAGTCTTCTGGAAAACTCTGATCTCATAGCATTCATTATACATGTGGTACCTTGATCAATGTTTTTCTTCACTAGACTGTAAACATCACAAGGATGGGGATCATAACTAGTTTCCTTACCAATGCTTTGCACAATGTCTGGAGCACAGATGCTCAATAAAATTGGATGTATGGATAGATGGATGGGGATAGATAGATAACTACTGAAGGTAACCTACTGGGATGAAAGTTATTACACTTACTAAGTGGTTAACTTGATCCCATTGTTTTACATCTAGTGTGATTTTATTTCATGAGGACATTGTACTAAATTCCCTATATATAGTGTAATAGTTTGCTTCCTAAAGGTCTATGGATAAAATTGCTATCTTTCAAACTAATTCTTTTAGGACTAGAGGAAAACAAACACTCCATCTCTGGGCAAAGGAAAGGTAGAGTGTCTGTGTAACAGTTATTGGGCTCCCCACTATAAGACATGCCCTGGGCTAAGTTCTGTAGGGATACATTTTATTATTCTCATTTATTAGGCATAGAATCTGGACATCAAAAATAAATTCTAGCTTTTCTGGAAGTCTCAGTTTCTTCAACATGTGTCAAAACTGCTCCTGGCTTTGGAATAAGGTTTCCTCTCTCTCAATAGGGTCAAAACCAGATCCATGCACTGGGACCAAATCCTTCCCCTAGCCATTCTACCTCCATCATGAGAGGGGATAAGCAGGCTTCATAGGCTGCTAATACCCTACTTCCTCAAACCTCCTTTAATCTGTCTACAGGGAACAAATCCACGTATGTGTTTTGAATTCACCAGGACTAATTTTATTCTGCCCTGTATTCCAGTTTATGTCAATTTCCCCAGGGGGAAAAAAAATACTCCTGTGTGTTTCTCCTTTATTCTCACACTAGTACCATACTCACAACACTTCTGACACCATACAAGTGGGTTTTTTCCCACACCAATCAATTCTCTGTGACATTAGCTGGGTGTCCTATAATTTAATTCAATTCTGACACTAACCCGAGTTTGCACACATCCCACAGATTAATGGCTGTATCCCCAAAGATTACCTTACACTTTTCATATTAATTGCAAGTAGAAAGTCCCTAGGTTACCCACAGCCTCTGTCTAACTTGGGTACAAATTGGAGGTTTCCATGATCTCTCTCCCTGGATTAAATAATTTGCTAGACAGCTCAAAGAACTCAGGGAAACGCTTCCTTATCTTTACCAGTTTATTGTAATAGACGATGCCATAGAGGATGGCATCCTCTACTGTAATAGAGGATGTTCATCACACAGATGAACAACCAGATGAAGAGGCACATAAGGTGAGGTCTGGAAGGGTCTGAGCACAGGAACTTCTGTCCCTGTGGAGTTGGGGTGTGCCACCGTCCAGTGCGTGGATGTGTTCATCAACCTGGAAGCTCTCTGAATTCCATACTTTTGGGATGTTTATGGAGGCTTCGTCAGGTAAGCATGATTGATTATTAAACTAACCTCTAGCCCCTCTCCCCTTCCTGGACAGGGGGGCAGGGCTGAGAGTTCTAAGCTTCTAATGCTGGCTTGGTCTTTCTGGTGACAAACCCTACTCATGAAGCTACCAGGAGCCCACCCAGAGTCACCTCATTAGAACAAAGGACACTCCCATCACTGAGGAAACTCTAAGGGATTTTCAAGTTCTGTGTCAGGAACCCGGGTCAAAGGCCAAATATTAGAACAAAAGATGTGCCCAGTGCTCCTTTTACTTAGGAAATCACGAAGGTTTTAGGAACTCTGTGCCAGGAACTGGGGGCAGAGACCAATGTATTTTCTATTATTTCACATCAGTCAAAAACCCCATCTTTCAAATGACTCACTCCTCTCCCTATTTGGCACCTTTCATCCACTCCTCCCCAAACTTCATTATCAACAGAATTCTTTTTCAACTTCTTCCCTGAACTTTCCCTTTGTCTTCATAGTCGAATGTAAGCGTCACTCCCCACTCCTTCTCCAGCAGCACTCTCCAAGTGGTGGCTGTTTTTATCCCCAGTTCTCAAGTACCACTTGATTTGGAGATGACGTAGAAGGTTTCCTTGGGTCCTATTGCCAATTTCAGATTGTTCTCTATCACTTCTCCTTAAAACCATCCAGTTTGTATCTCATGCCATTATCCCCCCTCGGCGTTGCTGTTCTTTTTGCTTTTGTCTACGTCTGTCCACATCCTTCCTCCCCATTTTTCAGAAGTATGAACTCCTGGCTCATAGTCAGTCTAACTGTACTCCTGTGTCAATTCTTGGTGATTCCAATATGTAAGTATGTGATCTACCACCCTAGCCTCTCAGTTCCTCGAACTCAATTCCTCCACTGAGCTTACCCTTCCCCATCTCAGTCATTCTCTCAGTTATACTCTAAATCCTAATTGCCAGCCTTTCTTCCTCTGGAGGAAATGGCCTGGGCTGTATTATGGGACAGGCCAACTGATGGGTACAGTGGTAGGGTGTCACTTTTGATCTTTTGTAGTTTCTGTTAAACTTGAACTGAGGGAAAAAAATCTCCTTTGTCTTAATCCATCCTCTTACAAGCTACCACCCCATTTTTTTCTTTCTCTTTGTAGCAGTTCTCAAAATAGTTATCCTTGACTTGGTATTATCAAATCCTCCCCACCCATTCTCTCTTAATCCCATGTAAATCATCCTTTTCAGCCTCTTTCACCATTGATATACAAATTATTAAATCCAGTGGTCAATTTTCAGTCCTTCCATAACTGGAACCATTAGCAGCATTTGACAGACTTGATCACTCCTCCCTCATTGATATAATTTCCTTATCTAGCTTCCAAGACCCTGTACCTCTTTGTTTTACTCCTATCTACCTAGTATTCTGTTTTTGCTCTCCCTCACTGGTTTTTCCTCTTTTCCCCATCCTCTTACATGAGGTATGTTCTAGGAGTTAGTTCTTTGTTCTCTTTTCTTCTCTGCCTACTCCCTTGGTAATCTCATCCAGTCTCATGCCTTTGATTATGATCCACATGTAAATTACTCCTAAATTTACATATCTATTCCAGACCTCTCTCTTGAACTTCAAAGATCCTTATATTCAACTTTTCACTTGGGCTCTTAACTTGAGTAGATATTTCCCACTTAACACATTCAAAACTCGACTCACAATTTTACTCCTATATCCCCAAACCTGCTATATCCATGGGCTTTCTATCTTGGTTTAATGGCAGTTCTATCCTTCAGGTCAACTGAATCATCCTCAAACTCTGTTTCTCTCATATCCCACATCCAATCCATACAGAAATCCTGTTATCGCTACTGTATTTAATATATCCAAAATCCGTCTTTTCTCACTATTTCTACTATTCCCACCTTGGGCCAAAACACAGACATCATTTCTTGACTGGATTACTGCAATAGCTTAAATGGTTTTCCTACTTCAACTCTTGTCCCTCTATGTCTGTTCAAAGCACAGTCAGTGATAATCTTATGCATAAATCAGACATCACCCCTCCAATTGGTTTTCATTTCATTCAGAGTAAAATCAGAGTCCTGACAAAGGCCTAAATGACTGTACTTGATGTGGTGCCCTGTTTCCTCTCTGAATTTATCTCCTGCAGCTGTTCTACTTGCTCACTCTGCTCCAACCATACCAGTTTCCCTGCTTCTCCTTGCTAGTAGGCTCCTGCTTCAAGGGCTTTGCATGAAACGCCCTTCTCTCAACAGCTTTATGGTAAACTCCTTTACCTCTTCAAGCCCTTACTCAAATATCATCTGTTAATGAGGTCTACCCTGAATACTCTGTTTGAAATGTGGCAGCCTTCCCACTTCCTCTCTACACATTCTTCCTGGCCTTGCTCTGCTTTCTTTTGCCATTTCCCTTATTTTCTCAGATAAAATATAACTTATTTCTTCACTACATCTATTGTTTGTTGTCTGATTCCTCCCTATAGAATGAACATAAGAGTAGGAATCTTTATTTTGTTTACTGATGAATCCCAATGAAACATAGGTACATAGTACTACCTTTCACATAGTGGCTAATTCTATCCCAGGAAGTCCAGAAAAGTATTTATTCATGTTAAGCAGGTAAATATTTTTTCTCTGCCCAGACAGATGTCTGTGCTCTAGGAAATAGGATTCAATTTCCAGACTGGAGGAAACTACAAAGCTCATTTGAATTATGTGTTGAACCTACTGCATCATCTGTTCATTCTAAAAATATTTCAGTACCTCAGAAGGTATAATTTGATCTTTTGTAGACCTAATATTTCCTAAAATATTTCCAGGGACATTTACCTACCAAGGTTCATATTAACCAAAACCGGGAAAATAAATCATCTCACCTTAGGCAAAAATTAAATTACAAAGTTATATCTTTATTTTAAAATCTACCTTTATGTTTCAATAGGTGCATGTGATCAGGGTGGGATTAATGACGATTTTTTGGTAGCGAAATATAACTATTGTTTCATACATAGCATTATGCAATTCACATGTAAGTTTGTAGCCAGTTAAAATAAGATAAAATTTACGCATTTAAATGTGTAATCTGTGAAAATTTCTAGGGCCTCTGATCAAGGAATTAGGACCCATCACGTGGTCCATATTAAGTAGGTGAGTTGGAGCCACAGCAATGCTATCTAAATTACCAGCTGTGCTCTTCCAGAATGAGGTGTTTGCCAAAAGCAATTTCCCATTAGTTGATTTGCCATTGTCTGTTATCTTTAAGCACTCAGTTCAATACTTGAGTCCTGCATTTTTTGTCTGGGAATATAAAACTGCCAGTTAGTCTTTTTGCAATTTAAACTTTAATCTGCTAACAAATTTAAAAAGGTTTTGGACTCTTGAAAAAGATTTCATTTAGGGACTTCCCTGGTGGTCCAGTGGCTAAGACTCCATGCTCCCAATGCCAGGGACCTGGGTTTGATCCCTCATCAGGGAACTAGATCCCACATGCCACAACTAAGAGTTTGAACGCACAACTAAAGATTCCGCATGCCACAACTAAAAAAAAAAAAAGATCCCACATGTCGCAACTAAAAAAAAAAAGATTCTGCATGCCAAACTAAAAGATCCCACACGCCGCAACTAAAGATCCTGCATGACGCAATGAAGATCCTGCACGCGGCAACGAAGATCTCGCATGCTGCAACCAAGACCCATCACAGCCAAAAAAAAGATTTCATTTAACTGTTGCTAAACCAGATATTTTCAAAAGAGGCCTAATCCTTCTGGTGATCATCTCCAAGTTTAAAAGCAAATAGGTGTCAAATTTAAATATAATAAAAAATAAAATAGGATAAATTAAAATCTAAATTCACTATAAGAACAAGACTCCACATTATGGAGACTTATAGTCATTAACTTATCTCTTTAATACATTTCTTTAGGATTGAGTTGTCATTGCAATTATTATTGATATATAATTTATTAAAATAACATAATTACATTACAAACTTAGATAAATAATTACTGCACATAAAATTAGAATTTTATTGGAAAAGTATATAAACTATGAAAAATAATGAAATAGAAATTCTAGAGTTGAACAATAACCAAAATGACAAATTATTAGACGGGTTCAACTGCAGATTTAAGCTGACATAAGAAAGAATCAGTAAACTAAAGATAGATCAGTGGACATCATATAGTCTGAAAAAGGTATAGAATTGAAAAGAAAAGTATTTGGTAGAATTTGCCTCTGAAGCCATCTGGTCCTGGACTTTTGTTTGTTGGGAGTTTTTAAATCACAGATTCAATTTCAATACGTGTAATTGGTCTGTTCACATTTTCCATTTCTTCCTGGTTCAGTCTTGGTAGATTGTACCTTTCTAAGAATTTGTCCATTTCTTCTAGGTTGTGCATTTTATTGGCATATAGCTGCTTGTAGTAGTCTCTTACGGTCCTTTGTATTTCTGTGGTGTCAGTTGTAACTTCTCCTTTTTAATTTCTAATTCTATTGATTTGGGCCCTCTCCCTTTATTTATACAATGGAATATTAGTCAGCCATAAAAAAAGAATGAAATAATGCCATTTGCAGCAACATGGATGGACCTAGAGATTATCATCCTAAATGAAGTAAGCCAGACGTAGAAGACAAATATCATATGATATTACTTATCTGTGGAATCCAAAAAATAAAAGGGGGGCGGAGATACAAATGAACTTGTATGCAAAACAGAAATAGACGCACAGACATAGAAAACAAACTTATGGTTACCAAAGGAGAAAGGGGGAGGGGGAGGGATAAATTAGGAGTTTGGGATTAACATATACACACTACTATATATAAAACAGATAACCAACAAGGACCCTACTGTATAGCACAGGGAACTATACTCAATATTTTATAATAACCTATAAAGGAAAAGAATCTGAAAAAAAGAGAAGTATATGTATGTATAACTGAATCACTTTGCTGTACATGTGAAACTAACACAACATTGTAAATCAATTTTACTTCAATTAAAAAAAAGAAAAAGAAAGATGAACAGAACCTCAGAGAAATGTGGGACATGCCTACTGGGAGTACCAGAATGAGAGGAGGGAAAATAGAAAAAAATATTCAAAGAAATAATGGCTGAAAACTTCCCAAATTTGATGAAAATTATTAATCTGCATATCCAAGAAGCGCAACAAATGCTAAGTAGAATAAACCCAAAGATAGACACATCTAGACACATCATAGTTAAAAGAGTAAATGCCAAAACAAAAGCAAATTCTGGAAAGAAGCAAAATAACAATGATTTGTCATATATAAGAGAACCTCAGTATGATTAACAGCTGACTTCTCCAGAAAAAAAGTCCTCCAGAAGGCAGTAGGATGACATACTCAAAGTACTGAAAGAAAAAAATATATATATGTACATGTATATAATTGTATTTTGAACCTATAACATTTGGAAATGTAATATATTTGACAATAACAGCACAAAAGAGGCATGCGAAAGCAAACCTGTATTGTAAAGAAATGATACCAGGTGATAACTCAAATGAAGAAAACTAGAAATGATAAATAAGAAGGCTAATGTATCAAACTCTATAGATATGTATTTTCCTTCTCCTCTCAACTACTTTAAGAAATATAAAGTTATAGAAAGTAATAATTATAACGATGTGTTTGGGGGTTTGTAACACATTACAGATGTAATATAATATTAATAGGATTATACAGAATATACACACAAAAATACTTGATAAAATTCTAGGAAACTAAATCCAACATTAAAAAAAGGATTTTAGTTCATGACCAAGTGGGATTTATCCCAGAAATGCAAGGTTGGTTTAACTACAAAAAATGAAATAATGTAATACACCAGATCAATAGAATAAAGGGCAAAAAAACCATGGTCATGGTCATCATAGTATATGAACAAAAAGCACTGACAAAAACCAACACTCTTTCATGATAAAAATCTCAACAAACTAAAAGTAGAAGGAAACTCCTTCAACCTGATATAGGACATATATGAAAAATCCACAGCTAATATACTTACTGGCATAACTGAAAGCCTTTCCCCTTAATCAGAAACAAGATAAGGATGTTTTCTTGCCAATTATATTAAAGCCAGGGGGATTGGGAAATAAAGGTAAATAAAAGGCACTCAGATTGGAAAGGAAGAAATAAAATGATCTCTATTTACATATGGCATGATCTTTCATTTAGAAAAATCTAAAAACTTGTTTAAAACTATTAGAAGTAATAAATTCAGCAGGGTGCAAGATTAATATACAATAATTGATTGTATTTCTATATACTAGCAATGAACAAAGCAAAGATGAAATGAAAAAAAAATTACACTTACAACAGCATTAAAAAATTTTAGTTATTACTTTAACAAAAGAAGAACAAAACATTCAAAAACTACAGAACGTTGTTGAAAAAATTAAAGAAACTTTAAAAATGGAAAGATAGACCATGTTCATAGATTGGTTTTATTGCTAATATGGCAGTACCCCCCAACTTGGTCTATAGATTCAATGCCACTCCTATCAAAATCCCCAATGACTTATTTGAAGAAGTTGACAAGCTGATTCTAAAATGTACAGTTGACCATTGAACAACAGAGGAGGTTAGGGGAGCTGACCCTCCAAGCCATATAAAATCTGAGTATAACTTATACTCAGATAACTATAGATTCAGAGGATTCTCTGGAATTTGCAGTTCCTCCATATCCATGGTTCTGCATGCTCAGATTCAATCAATCTTGGATTGTCAAGTACTGTAGTATTTACTATTTTAAAAAAAAATCCATGTACAAGTGGACCCTTGCAGTTCAAGCATGTGTTGTTCAAGGATCAATGGTATATAGAATTTCAAGGGACCCAGAATAGTAAAGACAATCTTGAAAGTGAAAAACAAAGTTGTAGAACTCATACTTACTGATTTTGAAATGTAGAAATTACTACAAAACTAGTAATCAAGACCATCTGGTACTGGCATAAAAATCAATATGTAGATCAATGAGATAAAATTGAGAGACCAGAACTAAACCTTTCCATAAATCAATTTCTGGTCAATTGATTTTTGAAAAGGGTGCATAGACCATTCAATGGGGGAAAGAACAGTATTCTCAACAAATGGTGCTAAGAAAACTGGATAGCCATAAAAAAAAAATTAGACTTTATACTGTACAAAATTAACTCAAAATAGACGAAAGACCTAAATATGAGCTAAAATGATAAAATTCTTATAAGAAACTGTAGGTTACTCAAACCCCTCTCAGTTATGACACCAGAAAAACAAGCAATCAATGAAAAAAATGAATTGGATTTCATCAAAATTATAAACTTTTGTGTTTCAAGAATACCATCAAGAAAGTGAAAAGACAACCTACAGAATGGGAGAAAATCTTTGCAAATCTTTCATCTGATAAGAGGCACATCTAGAATATATAAAGAGCTCTTACAACTCAATAATATAAAGACAATCCCATTACAAAATGGACAAAGACTCTGAATAGACATTTCTCAAAGATATACAAATGGCTAATAAGCTCATGAAAAGATGCTCATCATCATTAACCATTAGATAAATGTAAATCAAAACTACAGTGAGATGCCACTCACATCTACTAGAATAGTTTAATCAAAAAGATAATAAGAGTTAACGAGGATGTAGAGAAATTGGAATCTTCATACATTTCAGGTAGGAATGTAAATGGTGCAATTGCTTTAGAAAACAGTCTGGCAGTTCCTCAAAAGATCAAACATAGAGTCACTATATGTCCTACTTATTCACTCCTAAGTATATACCTAAGAGATATGTCCTCACAAAAACTTGCACAACAATATTCATATCAACATTATTTATAACAACCAAAAAAAGTGGAAATAACAGAAGTGTCCATCATGTGATGAATGGATAAATTGTGGTATATGCATACAGTGAAATATTATTTGGCTATAAAAAACACTGCGGTAAGTGGAAGGAGTCATGTATAAGGACCACATATTGTATAATTCCATTTATATGAAATATCCAGAACAGGCAAATCCGTAGAAACAAAGTATACTAGTGCTTGTGTAAGACTGGGGACATTGGGTGGACATGAAGAGTAACTGCTAACTGGTATGGGTTTCCTTTTTTGGGGTGATCAAATATCCTAAAACTGATCATGGTGATAGTTGCACATCTCCCTGAATATACTAAAAAACATTGAATTATACATTTAAATGAGGAATCACATAGTATGTGAATTATATCTCAATAAAGCTTTTATAAAATGTGATTTTAACTTGTATTGAATGTTCGGTGAAGCTTTTCTTTGAAGCTAATGACAAGTCTTGGGAATATGTATTTCCTTCACAGCTTCTTACTAATGCTCTCTTTTCATTGACACCACAAGACTTTTTTTCGAGAGTGACATATTCTTTCACAATAGTCTAGAAATGGAGCAAGCAAAATTTTTCAACAAAAATTCTTAACTAGCAACATACTCTATTATGCATTTGAATTCAGAACATTCCAACCAGATAGGACTTTTTTCTAATACCCCGTGTATTCATTTTCTGTTACTGTTGTAACAATTTACCCTTAACTAAGTGACTTCAACAACTCAAGTTTATTGTCTTGTAGTTCTATAGTTTAGGAATTTGATGAGATCTCTCTGAATTAAAATTAAGGTGGTCTCCAGGGCTGCATTCCTTCTGGAGATTGCTGGGAGAGAATCTGTTGCCTTGCCTTTTCAAGTTTCTAGAGGTCTTCAGTATTCCTTTGTTCATGTCCCCCTTCCTCCACCTCGGAGTCAGCAATGTATCCATTCTGACACTGTATCACTCTGACTTAGCTTCCACTGTCACACTTCTTTTCCTGGCTCTTTTCCTCTGCATCTCTCTTTTACTTTCAAAGGCCCACCTGAATTATAAAAGGATAATCTGCCAATTCTGAGGTCAGCTGATTAGCAGTCTTAATTCCTCTTTCCTGTATAACCTAATGTATACACAGGTTTCAGCGATTAAGACTTGGACATCTTTGGGAGAACATTATTCTGCCTATCACAAAATGATTTTCTGCTGGTAGAAATGTGTATAAGTCAAGGTAATGGAAAAAGCCCTATGAGTTCATGGTGGTTTGATTAATCAGTAAAGGAGGATTTCTTTTTCGGGCAATGTGTTATAGAAAATTTTGGCATGGGTAAAGTAGAGCTTTATTTTGTAAAATGGAGAAACGCTACTGTGAACTGAGGCTTGCTCTCAGGCAAACTAATTTTAGGGTGAAAATGGATGTGGAAATTAAGGATCTGGAATACGATAGATTGCTTTCAAATTATTGGGATGGCAAACCCACTGAAAGCCTTCCCATGACCCAGGACCCCACATAGATGATCATTGATTCGGGGCCGTGGTTTCCAAACTTGACTGATTTTGTAATTATCTGAGGCATTTAAAAATAGTATCATATTTCTAGGCTTTAATTTAGACCTGCTGAATCAGAAATTTGAAAAACAGAGACCCAAAAGATGATTTGAATAATTTTTAAATTTGATTCTGATAATTAGCCAAATTTGATAACTATTGGTTTGAAAAACCAAGAAAATTGAATAAGTAATGATAGACGATACATGTGTTCACTGGCTTTTTCTATTATTTGCTGGTTAGTTTTGAAGGTTACAGAACATTTAAATATGACCTAGAGCTTTGGTCAATCTCATTTTGAAGTTATCAACCCCCAGCCATTGGATTTTTTTCCTCTTTTGAACACGTATACTCTGCCATTATAAGCTATGTCTTATATGAGTTTGCCTTTGTTAAATTATTGTAATGTGATTAGTTAAGTTATTCTTATCCCATGGATGTAATGTAAGAATACAGGAATGCTTATGATCACTTTGTATTTATATCAAAGTATCATATATACCAAGTCATGGTTATAATTACTATCTAAAGTCTATGAATTAGCATATTTTCCACACCTTACCAGCAAAATGTTGATATGTTTTGCAAGTTAGTTCAATAACCTTTCCAGAAATAAGAAAAGACACCTTTTAACAAATATGCAGTTAATCAGGAGGACAACAGTTGATCATTGAACATGCACCAAAACGTGTACCTTGAAAAGACTGAAATGTTGCATTTCCTCTATAGATATCACACCGCAGAAAGAAACTCAGGAAGGCATTCCACCCCCAACCCAGAGTCAGGAACCTCTGAAACCTCAGGAGAATATATCACGACCCATTCACCATCCCTTAATTTTAAAAACAAACTTTGAGGAAGAAGAGGAGGAAGAAGATGAACAAAATGGTTAGTAAAACTTTTCTCAGATTTACAGTGCGCATTCAAAAACCTCATGGTATTTTCTACATATTTGTTTAACTATTAGAAGTGTATAATGTAATATATAAGGCAGATTTGGGTGAGAAAATAGCTTTCATTTTATTAAGTATATTAAATTCATTATGTTCTAATTTGTTCTATGTGTACACATATGCTTATCATTTGGATTGGAAGTTTTTTGTTGTATGATGGCTAGAAGACAGATCTCATGTTTAAATATGCACAGTTGCTTGTAGGTATACTAATAACCTGTTTTACTTTTATATAACTTAATATTGATAACATTGATTTATATAACCTTTATTATTTATATATAACTTAACATTGATATACATGAGTGTCAATCTATTACATGATTATATCCATCTGTCTCACATTTAATCCTTCAAGTTATAGAGATCAATAGAGTAGTTTATAATTTATAAAGCACTATCATCTGCATTATCCCAGGTAATCCTTGCCAAAGTATAAACAAGGTTAGAAGCCAGGTCTTTTGCAGTGTAGCCCATGCTATTCCTCCCATATCGTCACAGCCCTGCAGTGCCAATAAGTATGTACAAACAAGATAGGCATGTGGAAAAATAAACTCTCAGTCTGTCTCTACCCTGGAATATGTCTTTCCATGGAGATACAGGAGGTGGGCACATTGAGAAATTGAAATGTGACATATTTTCTGTAGGTGTTTTACTACAGAAACAAACTCAGGAGGGAATTGCACCTCTGTCCCAGAGTTGGGAGCCCCTGAAACCTCAGGAGGATATATTGCAACCCATTCACCATCCTTTAATTTTAAAAACTGACTTTGAGGAAGAAGAGGAGGAAGGAGATGTGTCCTTTTCTTCTGTACCTCTGGGTCTCCCATACTTACATCTTCCTTCTCCAAACAAACAAGCAAGCAAGCAAACAAAGATGATCTCAAATGTGAATCTGTACCTGCAGCTTCTCATCTCAAGACACATAACGTATAGTCATTTCCTTCCTCTTGACTGATTATATCTAAAATGTAAAAAATAGCAATGAGAAACATTTGACAATGCGCAAAGTATTGATTTTAAATGTTTTTTAAAACAGTAATCCATTCATGAGAACAATGTGTGGGATGTTTCATTGTGGTTTATACATTTTCAGATTATTTGGTTTTGGGACAATTTAATTTAAAATATATATATCCTATAGATGCTTCTAGTTTATGGACAAAGACTCCTGAAGAAATTGAAGAAAAAAGAGCAATAAAGGAGATGTGTCATAAATCTGGTAAGGAATCAAACATTTGTGGATTTTCTAATATTTGATGTGAGACGTACACTAACTGTTAATTTTCTTGTGGGAGATTAGGTGAATACTACAGATTTCATACTCCTCCAGATATTTTATCATCTAAAAGCATAGCCTCTACAGTGGAAAAAGAGTTAGAAAAGCCTTTGGAAAATGGAAGTGAATTGCAGGAAGGTAAGGAATGAAAAGGAAGCATTTCAAGGTGATGAATAAGAGGTACTTGGTATGATAGGCTGTGAATTATTTAGTAAAGTATGCACTGAAGGCAAATGATAATACATCAGAATTGAGAGTGAGAAGGAAGTGATTTTATTGGATGACCTAAATTTAATATGAAAAGCTGCTATTAATGTAATTGTATTTCCAGAGGAACCACAGAATGAATAGACTTAATAAACACATGGTAGCACTACACACCCCATGCAATAATTCTGTAAATAATTTGGTTTTACCATTTTATTTGGCTACGAAAATAAATCTCCCTGTGAAACAGGTGTAGATTTTTCTTTATAAGTAGAAGGGACAACTTAGCCCTAGAAGGACAAAAGGGAGATCATAGAACAACGTTAGCAGCAGAACAAGGGTGTTTGTTCATTGAATGAGTGCCTCCTGTGTACCAGCCAATTTCAAGGGCAAAGCAGGGGAATAATTCCAAAGCTGTGCCTTTTATGGATCTTATGTTCTGATGAATCTTACTTTTCTGTTGGTGAACATCTTGCCCTTGAAGGCAAGATAAGAAGAACGTTATTTTCTGCATATAAAACAAGGAACTCATGAGAAGCCAGAAGAATTACAATCCTGCAGCCTGTGGAACAAAACCACATTCACAGAAAGACAGACAAGATGAAAAGGCAGATGGCTATGTACCAGATGAAGGAACAAGATAAAACCACAGAAAAACAACTAAATGAAGTAGAGATAGGTAACCTTCCAGAAAAAGAATTCAGAATAATGATAGTGAAGATGATCCAGGACCTTGGAAAAAGAATGAAGGCAAAGATTGAGAAGATGCAAGAAATGTTTAACGAAGACTTAGAAGAATTAAAGAACAAACAAACAGAGATGAACAGTGCAATAACTGAAATGAAAACTACATTAAAAGGAATCAATAGCAGAATAACTGAGGCAGAAGGATGGATAAGTGACCTGGAAGACAGAATGGTGGAATTCAATGCTGCGGAACAGAGTAAAGAAAAAAGAATGAAAAGAAATGAAGACAGTCTAAGAGACCTCTGGGACAGCATTAAACACAACAACATTCACATTATAGGGGTCCCAGAAGGAGAAGAGAGAGAGAAATAACCAGAAAAATTATTTGAAGAGATTATAGTCGAAAACTTCCCTAACATGGGAAAGGAAATAGCCACCCAAGACCAGGAAGTGCAGAGAGTCCCATACAGGATAAACCCAAGGAGAAACACGCTGAGACACAGTAATCAAACTGGGAAAAATTAAAGACAAAGAAAAATTATTGAAAGCAGCAACGGAAAAACAATAAATAACATATAAGGGAACTCCCATAAGGTTAACAGCTGTTTTCTCAGCAGAAACTCTACAAGCCAGAAGGGAGTGGCTTGATATACTGAAAGTGATGAAAGGGAAGAACCTACAACCAAGATTACTCTACCCAGCAAGGATCTCATTCAGATTCCATGGAGAAATCAAAAGATTTACACACAAGCAAAAGCTAAGAGAATTCAGCACTACCAAACCAGCTCTACAACAAATGCTAAAGGAACTTCTCTAAGTGGGAAACACAACAGAAGAAAAGGACCTACAAAAACAACCCCCCCCCCCCACACAAAGTTAAGAAAATGGTCACAGGAACATACATATCGATAATTACCTTAAACGTGAATGGATTAAACGTCCCAACCAAAAGACACAGGCTTGCTGAATGGATACAAAAACAAGACCCATATATATGCTGTCTAAAAGAGACCCACTTCAGACCTAGGGACACATACAGACTGAAAGTGAGGGGATGGAAAAAGATATGCCATGCAAATGGAAACCAAAAGAAAGCTGGAGTAGCAATACTCATATCAGATAAAATAGACTTTAAAATAAAGAATGTTACAAGAGACAAGGAAGGACACTACATAATGATCAAGGGGTCAATTCAGGAAGAAGATATAACAATTATAGATATATATACACCCAACATAGGAGCACCTCAATACATACGGCAACTGCTAACAGCTATAAAAGAGGAAATCGACAGTAACACAATAATAGTGGGGGACTTTAACACCTCATTTACACCAATGGACAGATCATCCAAAATGAAAATAAATAAGGAAACACAAGCTTTAAATGACACAATACACCAGATAGACTTAATGATATTTATAGGACATTCCATCCAAAAACAGCAGATTACACTTTCTTCTCATGTGTGCACAGAACATTCTCCAGGATAGATCACATCTTGGGTCACAAATCAAGCCTCAGTAAATTTAAGAAAATCGAAATCATATCAAGCATCTTTTCTGACCACACGCTATGAGATTAGAAATGAATTACAGGGAAAAGAATGTAAAAAACACAAACACATGGAGGCCAAACAATACATTACTAAATAACCAAGAGATCACTGAAGAAATCAAAGAAGAAATCAAAAAATACCTAGAAACAAATGACAATGAAAACACAATGACCCAAAACTTATGAGATGCAGCAAAAGCAGTTCTAAGAGGGAAGTTTATAGCAATACAATTCTACCTCAAGAAACAAGAAAAATCTCAAATAATCTAACCTTACACCTAAAGGAACTAGAGAAAGAAGAGCAAACAAAACTCAAAGTTAGCAGAAGTAAGGAAATCATAAAGATCAGAGCAGAAATCAATGAAATAGACACAAAGAAAACAATAGCAAAGATCAATAAAACTAAAAGCTGGTTCTTTGAGAAGATAAACAAAATTGATAAACCATTAGCCAGACTCATCAAGAAAAAGAGGGAGAGGACTCAAATCAATAAAATTAGAAATGAAAAAAGAGAAGTTACAACAGACACCACAGAGATACAAAGCATCCCAAGAGACTACTATAAGCAACTCTATGCCAATAAAATGGACAACCTGGAAGAAATGGAAAAATTCTTAGAAAGTTATAACCTTCCAAGACTGAACCAGGAAGAAATAGAAAACATGAACAGACCAATCACAAGTAATTATATTGAAACTGTGATTAAAAATCTTCCAACAAACGAAAGTGATTAAAACTTCCAACAAACGAAAGTTCCAGATGGCTTCACAGGGGAATTCTATCAAACATTAAGAGAAGAGCTAACACCCATCCTTCTCAAACTCTTCCCAAAAATTGCAGAGGAAGGAACACTCCCAAACTCATTCTATGAGGCCACCATCACCCTTACACCGGAACCAGACAAAGATACTATAAAAAAGAAAATTACAGACCAATATCACTGATGAATATAGATGCAAAAATCCTCAACAAAATACTGGCAAACAGAATCCAACAGCACATTAAAAGGATCATACACCATGATCAAGTGGGATTTATCCCAGGGATGCAAGGATTCTTCAATATACTCAAATCAATCAATGTGATACACCATATTAACAAACTGAAGAATAAAAACCATATGATCATCTCAATAGATGCAGAAAAAGCTTTGGACAAAATTCAACACCATTTTATGATAAAAACTCTCCAGAAAGTGTGCATAGAGGGAACCTACCTCAACATCATAAAGGCCATACATGACAAACCCACAGCAAACATCATTCTCAATGGTGAAAAACTGAAAGCCTTTCCTCTAAGATCAGGAACAAGACAAGGATGTCCACTCTCACCACTATTATTCAACATAGTTTTGGAAGTCCTAGCCACAGCATTCAGAGAAGAAAAATAAATAAAAGGAATATGAATTGGAAAAGAAGAAGTAAAACTGTTACTGTTTGCAGATGACATGATACTATACATATAAAACCCTAAAAACGCCACCAGAAAACTACTAGAGCTAATCAATGAATTTAATAAATTAGCAGGATACAAAATTAATGCACAGAAATCTCTTGCATTCCTATACAGTAATGATGAAAAAGCTGACAGAGAAATTAAGGAAACACTCTCATTTACCACTGAAACAAATAGAATAAAATACCTAGGAATAAACCTACCTAGGGAGACAAAAGACCTGTATGCAGAAAACTATGAGACACTGATGAAAGAAATTAAAGATGATACAAACAGATATAGAGATGTACCATGTTCTTGGACTGGAAGAATCAATATTGTGAAAATGACTATACTACTCAAAGCAATCTACAGATTCAGTACAATCCCTATCAAATTACCAATGATATTTTTTACAGAACTAGAACCAAAAAATCTTAAAATTTGTATGGAGACACAAAAGACCCCAAATAGCCAAAGCAGTCTTGAGGGAAAAAAACGGAGCTGGAGGAATCAGACTCCCTTACTTCAGACTATACTACAAAGCTATAGTAATCAAGACAATATGGTACTGGCACAAAAACAGAAACATAGATCAATGGAACAAATAGAAAGCCCAGAGATAAACTCACGCACCTACGGTCAACTAATCTATGACAAAGGAGGCAAGGATATACAATGTAGAAAAGACAGCCCCTTTAATAAGTGGTGCTGGGAAAACTGGACAGCTACATGTAAAAGAGTAAAATTAGAACACTTCCTAACACCATACACAAAAATAAACTCAAAATGGATTAGAGACCTAAATGTTAGACCGGACACTATAAAACTCTTAGAGGAAAACATAGGAAGAACACTCTCTGACATAAATCACTGCAAGATCTTTTTTGATCCATCTCCTAGAGTAATGGAAATAAAAACAAAACTAAACAAATGGGACCTAGTGAAACTTCAAAGCTTTTGCACAGAAAAGGAAACCATAAACAAGACACAAAGACAACCCTCAGAATGGGAGAAAATATTTGCAAACGAATCAACAAAGGATTAATCTCCAAAATATATAAACAGCTCATGCAGCTCAATATTAAAAAAGCAAACAACCCAATCCAAAAATGGGCAGAAGACCTAAGTAGACATTTCTCCAAAGAAGACATACAGATGGCCAAGAAGTGCATGAAAGCTGCTCAACATCACTAATTATTAGAGAAATGCAAATCAAAACTATAGTGAGGTATCACCTCACACCTGTTAGAATGGGCATCATCAGAAAATCTACAAACGACAAATGCTGGAGAGGGTGTGGAGAAAACGGAACCCTCTTGCACTGTTGGTGGGAATGTAAATTGATATAGCCACTATGGAGAACAGTATGGAGGTTCCTTAAAACACTAAAAATAGAATCACCATATGATCCAGCAATCCCACTACTGGGCATATACCCAGAGAAAACCATAATTCAAAAAGACACATGCGCCCCAATGTTCATTGCAGCACTCTTTGCAATAGCCAGATCATGGAAGCAACTTATATGCCCATTGACAGACAAATGGATAAAGAAGATGTGGTACATATATACAATGGAATATGACTCAGCCATAAATAGGAATGATATTGGGTCACTTGTTGAGATGTGGATGGATCTAGAGACTGTCATACAGAGTGAAGTAAGTCAGAAAGAGAAAAACAAAAATCATATATTAACGCATATATGTGGAACCTAGAAAAATGGTACAAATGAACCGGTTTGCAGGGCAGAAATTGAGACACAGATGTAGAGAACAAACGTATGGACACCAAGGGAGGGAAGCCATGGATGGGTGGGTGTGGTGGTGTGCTGAATTGGGCGATTGGTATTGACATGTATACACTGATGTGTATAAAATTGATGAGTAATAAGTATCTGCTGTATAAAAAAATAAATTAAAAAAAAAAAGGAACTCAGAGAAAAAAATCCATGGATTCCATGAGTTTAAGTAGATTTCTTGCCCCTGGGATGAGCTGAAAAACAAGTTTTGCAGGAGTAGGAGAGATCTGAGTCCTTTTCTCCTCTTAAAAAAAAAAAAAAAAAAAAAAGAGATAGTTGGCAAAGTCTCCCAGGATCAATATGAGCATAGGGTAAAAAGTAGAGTGTCTGTCTTGCAAGTACATATGTGTGGCAAACTATTTAAACATATGGCAGTAGGTGGCAGCAACATGCCATCAGATGGTAGAACAATCGAAGAGACCTAGCTGATAAATGGGAGCCATCTAGTGAAGGACAGATTTCTTGAATTATGGAGACAAGAAAAATTAAAACAATAACAAAACAAAAACAAACACATTAGCAATGAATATTAAAAATGGCAGATTTTAAAGACAATTATATGCATTTTTGCTTTATATTATGGTTTTAAAAAGCTTTTTATTTTTAAATAATTTCAGTTAACTAATGAATATCCTTTACCCAGATTTCCCCATATGTTAGCATTTTACACATTTGATTTTTCACTCTCTCTCCCTCTCTCTCACAACACACACATTGTTGTTATTTTTTTCAAATTGTTTGAGAGTTAGTTGCAGGCATGATGCCCCTACATAACTCTCACCCAAATGCAGTATAAATATCAATATCAGGAAATTACTACTGATTCAATATTATTTAAAGACTTTTTAAAAAAATTTTCACCAATTGTGCCATCAATGTCCTTTAAAACAAAATGAAGTTTTTTCCCTGGTTTAGAATCCAGTCCAGAATCACGAGTTGTATCAGATTGTCATAGCTCTTTTATTCTCCTTTTAATATTTTATTTTCAGAGAAAATTAGCTAGAGATGTATAAGGAAATGGTGAGAATTAATTATCAGTATAATTAGCATTTTTTAATCAGTAGTTGACCCTAATACTTTTTACTTTGTTCATGGTTAGTAGATGAAAACAAAACAAATATTACAAAATTCATTATATGAAAAGCACATCAAATAAACTAAATATACATACACTATAGAGTTAGATTGCTTAACTTTTTAAACTGTCACTTGATACATTTTCCACATAGGGAAATAAACTTGCCTTCTGCTTTCCTTCTAATTATAAATTGGCTTAAAATTTGTATAATTATAAATTTATTGCTCATCAAATCACTGTGCAAACAATATTTCCATTAACTTTTAGGCTTTTTACTGTCATCATAAATTCTATAATAAACTTAGGTAAACGCCTAATGGTTCCTAGAGTGATTTTTTTTTTTTCCTAGGGGACAGTCTGACAGTTCCAACAAAATTCAGCCTATTTGAAAGGCAAGGTGTGATAAAAGCATCACTGGATAGGAAACCAAGGACTGATACTGCTGCTTTTGAAAATGGAGGTGAATTAGTTTATTACTGATTGATTCTGAGTATGTCACCATATAATAAATGAGTCTGAATTTTCTCTCTCATAACTGATTTGTTTCATCAACATCTTTTTAGCATTTTATTCATTGGCTTTGGATAACTCCTTGAGGTCAGGAATTGTGTATAATCAATTGCTCTGGACAAATCTCTAGTAGAATGTCTGGCACATGATGTGCACTCCGTAAATATTTGTAGAATAAATGATTTTACGTTTAAACAATTGAATGACTAGATGTATAGAGACGCGTTTATAAAATTTACAGATGACTGGAAGTTAATATGCTGGAACAATGAGCCAGATTTAACAAGGTAAACTCAAACTGTGATAAAACAAAATCTCTTGTATTTAAGTCCAAGACATTACCGGTAGGTTCTCTTCAAGCTGGGAAAGACCTGACATATATTGTGAGGGAAAAAAAAATGTTTTTGTTGGCCATAAGGTTTCAATATAATTCAGTAACATGTGTCAGCTACCGAATAGCTAAGGTAAACTTACATTGAATTATTAGGAGTAGTATAGGAAAATAATTAAATGTGATAAGTCATTTAAAATACTCAGTAGAGTGTATAACTTATAGAATGATGCTCCATAAATGTCATCTATTATTATACTAGTTCCACTGATTTCTTCACAGGGTAGTCCACATTTGGGCATCATTTTTTTTTTTTTTGCGGTATGAGGGCCTCTCACTGTTGTGGCCTCTCCCGTTGCGGAGCACAGGCTCCGGACGCGCAGGCTCAGCGGCCATGGCTCACGGGCCCAGCCGCTCCGCGGCATGTGGGATCTTCCCGGACCGGGGCACGAACCCGTGTCCCCTGCATCGGCAGGCGGACTCTCAACCACTGTGCCACCAAGGAAGTTGGGCATCATTTTTAAACAAGGTTACTTGAAACAAATATTTTATGTTAAGAAAGGGTAACTTGTATGGTCAAGGATCTGAAATTAAGTATTTAAGTAATATTTAAAGCAACTATGAATATTTATGCTGGAATATAGAAGATCTTTAAGGAACATAAAAACTGCTTTCATATATCTGAAGAAATTGTGTGGAAGATAAATTATATTTACTCTGAGTATCTCTAAAATGTGGTAAAGATTGTTATGTGGAAAATTGTGTTGACTGTGTGAATTTTCTTCCAATTATTTGTAAGTGTACATACTGTATTTTCACACACACACACACACATATATATATATATATATATATATACACATGTATTAATCGAAACATATATGATATGTATAGAGATGGTGATGGTATCACTGAGAAGTATTTACATAAAACTGTGCAAAAGGGGTATTTTAGGGGAGGATTATCCTGTATTAAAAGATAGTTTTGTACAATTTTCTGCCATCATTGCCACTGACAGTAAGTTATTGTCATAGGAGGTGACTGCTACATTCCACAGAGGATCATATTTCTTGGAGTAGATGAAAATGAAGCTTTAACTGAAGAGAAAGAAATCACGATGTCGAAATATTCAAATGCTAAAGGTAATAAGCCAGTCTATATTTTGATCCATTTGTAATTTGTACAGACAAGTTAAATATAAAGCATGATTGTTGTAGAGGCAAGGTTATAAATAAAAATATACACAAAATACACTAGAGAGGAGTCAGAAGCCCTAAGTTTCCAGTCCTGGCTCTATCCCTAATTATTTGCCTATGGGGCTTCATCTTTTTTTAGCTTCAGTTTCCTTATCTGAAAAATTAGCCTGTTGGACTACATAATTTCTAGGAGTCTTGCTAGCTCTAAAGTTATTGGTCCTCTTAAATGGTAATACCCAGTCCTCTTTAGTTGTTTTTTTTTTTTTCATCTTCCAATATTCAGTGTGATTGAATTTTCTTAGAAAGACTTGTGAAGATATATATACTGAGAAGAGTATCAATTCTCACGCTGACTTCCCCACTTTATGATTATTACTAATTATAGTCTGTGAATAATCCAGAGATATGATAATAAAATACACCCTCTATAGTGTTATGCTGCCTTTATTGTGCTTAGAATCCCCCAGCTGGGACCTCTGCTGGGCAGCTCTCTCAGTCACAGGCAGTACAGCTGTCCTGTAATTAGAGAACTTTACATGTTCTCCATCTAAATATTAACCAGTTACATCTACTGTTTTCCCCACCATTAAATAAATATTCTCAAGAACAGGAAGACACTTGTGATCAAATTCTCCTTATGGAGAATTATATGTAAATCTTGTTTCCTCTCTTTTGCTCAATCCATCAAAAAACACACACCTCTAACTACACTAATAACCATAGCCACCATTCACGTGTGGCTGTTTAAGTTAATTAAAATTAAATAAAAATTTAAAATTCAGCTCATCAGTTGCACCAGCCATATTATAAGTGCTCAATATCCACATGTGACCAGTGGCTATCATTTCAGACAGCACAGATTTAGAATGTTTCCATCATTGTAGAAAACTCTATTGGATGGCCCTGCTCCAAAGCTTAGAACAAATGACGACTGTTACAGATATTTCTTCATCCTTGGTTTAAACTGGCACACTTGATGTAAAATTGATAACCTTTTATTTTTTTGTATTTTATTATACAGAGGTATTAAAAATATTGCCACAAATATATAATTTACATATTGAAGATACTGGCTGTTATTTCTGAATTTTTAATGTTTTGTTAGTGACAAATTTGGGGGACTCAATGTGGTAATTAGGGAATTTCAGTGGTGGGTTCTAAAAATTAATATACGTATATATATTTTAAATAGGTATGCCCATCATATAATGCTTGCAAAGTGAAATACCAATGGAAACACTTCCTTTTACTAATAGTGACATTCTATTTTCTTAATTTGCTTTAAAAGATAACAAGGACAGTCCTCAACCAAAGCGTTCACTAACTACCCGACTAGTACCTACAATGCATGTATTAAATGCTACTGAGAATATCAGTATGAAGTGCAGAGAGGACCCTTCTTCAAGTGAGACATCAGCTCTATCACTTTTTGGCCTTAGATATATTTGCCTTATTGTGGATTTATTTTGCTTATTTGCAGTAGAATTTTAAAAAGGAAAGAAAAAAGGATGGTTTGAAAACTATTCAGGATTAAGAATTAAAGACACAATATTCTTCTAATTGACAATGAATTGTGATGTAGGTCCTAGTAAATTATACACTTTCCCACTAGTTTAATTTAGATATTAAAGTTAATAATATACTACGTTCTCTGAAGCTTCATTAGTACATTTTAAATTTAACCCGTGCTGGGATACGTTGACAAATTTTTATTATGTTTCAGATTATTTTTCTTGATTGGGCTTCTCCTTGCTTTTTAGTACTTGGAGCTTCTTCTCTTGATACAATTAAGACTCATGAATCTTCCTGTTTCCCTCCCTCCTTCCTTCCTTTTCCTTATTTCATTTATTGAACCCCTGTAATATTCTTCAGCCCCAGCTGAGAAACAAAGGGAACCGTGATGGTTTACCTCAGAGCAGCTTAGTTTAGTGACACTTGTGAAAAATATGGTTTCCAAGTTCTAGGAGTGGGAGCATGAGAGTAAGGGTGGAGCATGATGTTTGGAGAGGAGGTGGTGAATCAGAGCTTCACTGAAGGTTTACTGCTGAAGCTGAAGATGAGAGCTAGGGCAAAGAGAGATTAATCAGCCCACTGTAGAGAGCTAATGTAATCTACATAGTGAATTTGATGTTCATTTTCTCTGTGTAGTAGTTACTTGTGAATGTTTAGGATCTCCACACAGAGAAATAATAAAAAATGCTCCTCTTTACTAGATCGTTTTAAGATACTCTGGAGAAATGTACCTTAGAAATTCCTGGAAAATTGAGCATGCACATAAAATTTTCCACGTAAAAACATGCAAGCAAGAAGTGAATAACTTAGTGATATTAGCACTTACAAATTCTGATTATTGAGGCTTGTTTCACCAAACTATCTATACCCCCAACTTCTTAAGATCTTAAAACAGTAAGGTAATAGTCATTAAAGTATTTTACACTAATGCAACTTCTTAAGAAGTAGTAGTTTAGGCTTAAAAAGTACAAAAAGATTTATGTTCAAAATAACTATTCTAAAACTACTTAAAAATAACATTATAATGAGATATATAATTATATTTGGATTGTAATTTTATGTTCTTTTAAACCTAAAAAGATCCACACATTCCTTTGGAGAAAAGCATTTTTCTCCAAAGGAATGTTACTTATTGAAAGTTTTCTCATCAATCAATTTCCAAGATAGATTTTTTTGGTACTTAAAATTAAATAACCCTTTGTTCTAGAAAGTAAAGTATTGGGGTGGTACATTTATTTTTTTCTCTTGCTTGACATGTGAATGCACAGATATGTAATTATCACCTTCAGTAATTTTCAGATGAAAGTGTCTCTTTAAAAACTGTAAAACTTTGTATCTTCTTTAAGTAAATGATGTCCAGCCAGTGAGGAAGCCTCATTTTAAAGGCCTGAAAAAAAGAAAATGGATTTATGATGAACCAAAGAACTTTCCTGGCCCAGAAATGCAGAGAGGTAAAGTGTCTATGTATTTGATATTCCTAAATTGTAATTTGAAAAGAGATTAAATTTTTTTTCTAGCAGAAAAACAAGTCATTGTCATGCAACATGTTATTTTAGATGTCAGCCCAATTCTTATAAACTTAGTTCTTTTAGCTTACATTATCTTCCATTGTGCTATCAAACATTTAAAGTGCAATATGTTATTTACGGGTGTGAAACCAGCTTGTTTTATCCCTCACTCTCTTCCCCCTTTCTTTTATAGCAGTACAGGCTCCAAATCCCAAAAATAAAATGAGTTACCATCGCAATAATAAAAACAGAAACTCTGAGAATGACTCCTATATCCATGGTCAGAGAGATGCTGTCAGAACTGTCTCAATGAATGCACCTCCCCGCAGCAGGCCCACAAACGGGTCCTACAATAAAGTTGATGTTAACAAGGAACCCAAATTCAACCTCTGTTCAGGTGGAGTTCTACACTTATATAGGCTCTTTACTCATGTCTGTGGTTTGCATTCCCATGGAATTTCCTGATGGTCCAACTAATCTTAATTGCTATCCACCCCCTTCTTTTTCCAGGCAATCACCACCATAACATCTTAGAAAACTAGTAAGAGGATTTTTGTCTATGTGCAGGAGTGCACGTGATTTAAAGGATATTGGAGAAAACATGTTGGATGCAGATGGCTTGACATGACCCTCTCTAGAATTTTGTCTCAGAGCACTGCACTTTGTTCCCCCTGGATAACTTTATTTCACTCTTGAGGATTGTTTTTGAATGGTTGACATTTTCTTGTTCCACTGACTGCATTGTTCAATTATCACTTTCTGTCTAGTGCTGTGGTTTTTCTTTAGGCCTTCATGATTACTTTCTGAAAGGGTTAGTTTGGGGGTTAACTGCAATATTTTTGACAACCTCTCATCTCTCCCACCCATGCCCAGATTGCTTCTAAATCATTTCATCATGTAATAGGCAAAGTCATAGTATTTCTCAGGAAGTACAAGGACACAAGGGAGGAGGGAACCAAATCTCTCTTTTTTTTTTTCCCCTCTCTCAGATGAATTTGGCTCTTTTTAAAGTTGGGTTTGTCTTCTCAACTTAACAAAAGGTCACTCAATTCCCTGTAATTTCATGTTTGTATTCTCCTGTGTGCATAGTCTAGTTAGTAGAGTTCTGAATGTTGTGTACTTTCTGAAACATAAGTGAAAACTCTATGTCTCTCTTAGGTCCTCCTTTTACAGTTTAAATAGAAGTTAGCTTTTAAATTATTTTCTTCTATTTGTTTTAGAATGGAATGATGTATGGATTTATATATAAAAATAAGGATATTCTTAAGTGAAACAGACTTTTAATTTTATTTACTACTATTATTTTATTATTAATTTTATTATAATTTTACTGTGAGTAGTTAGCTGTGAAGAATACAGTAACTACCAGAACAGTTTGATGCCACAGTCTAGATTTGTGTTAAGGTGGCCTCACCAACCTACCTACCTACCTTCCTTCCTTCCTTTCTTTAGCTCTGCAAATGTTAACAGAATTTTATGTAAAATCATGGTAAAGCCAGGCAATGAAACATTTTGATTACATACACATATCATACTCTTCTCTAGCTTAGCCTCGTGGGAGCAAGCCTTATTTGAGGAACTGAACAGTCAATTAAGAGATGTATAACCGTGTTCATTGATAACTTAAATGGTTTTAATAAGCTCACTTGTATCCCTGATGCCTTAGCTTTGAAATGGTAAAATGAATTATTAGAGAATAGCTTCACCTCTGAGACATTTATAACTTTGAAATGCTCCTGGAATATGATTTTAACATTATAAAATATTTAATTCCTGTTTCCTTTTTCTCTCAGATAAATATATGTCAGCATCATATAATGGTTCAGCCTGGCAAAAAAGAATTCCTTTTTCAAAAACATATTCAAAAACTGAAAAGATATATTCAGGTAAATATTTACTAGTGATTTTAATGTATCATACAATTCTGAAAATAAATGACAAGTTTTTAAGCTCAAGGAACATATTTTAGAAAATTTAGAAAGTTTTCACCATATACCTGAACATAATTACTTGGAGTTTAGTAGTAGATATCTTCTCTACTAGCAATTTAATTTTACTTTTTTATTGTGTTTTCCTTTGCCTATTTTAATTTTATCAGAAATCTTTTGATATATTTCTCTCCTTAGAAGCATAGCAGTTTCAGCAGTTATGTAATATAAGATGCATTCTTTGTTGAACTACAAAGCAATATATAAATCCATATTTTGACACAAAATATTAAAGCCCTACTATATCCACCATGGACACATATTGGCTGGTGCTGGCTGACAAGGCATCTAAGACGTAGTTTCTAGGCTGGGAGGTTCAAAGTGACTATGGTCTCCGCCTTGTGCTCTGTGCTCTGGGAGGGTGTAGGGATTCCAGGAACCTCCTCAGTGTAAAGGTTTGTAGCAGATCCAGCCTCAGGTTTGGGATCTGGTTCTTATACTAAAAAGCTTGTTGTCTTCTCCCAGCTTATTCTGGGGCTGGCTCAGTGGGTTTGGAAAACCATACAGGATAAAATGGTTTCAGTTATTTTTTGGAAAGCTGAACCTTTCAGAAAAAGACCTAGATAGGGAGTTCCTACCTAAATCAGTAGCCTAGAACTTTCAGAATCATCTGAAATCCATCAACTCTTATATGAGAGGTTCCCAGAATGAATCAGAACACATCCAGACTAGAAACTGTACACTTTCCAAAATAAACAGCTAAGATCTTCTAAAGCAGTATTTCCCTATAAACTCTTGACTATAACTGTGATGCAGTATTCAGACCTGTATATATATTTATACCGGAGTCAGTTGTTTTCTTTTTTCCCATCTCTTCCCAAATCATATTGTACTGCAAGAAAACTCTGCTGTGGCACTATTTCATTGATTATATTTCCTCTTCACTTCATGTGGGTTGCACTTAATTTTGGGGGGAAGGAGGTGAAAAGGCAATGAAAATCCTAGATAAAACTACCAACTGTCAAGTCACATCTTTTTCTCCCACCGTTTCCTTGTGGGTGGAATGTTATTTGAAGTATTAAAGGATGTGCTTCTCACCCCCCTGCTCCTGTCCCAGTGACTACTCTTGTATTGCAGCAGCCTTCTCCCCTCCCATCCCACACAGTGAAACATGAATCACTAAAGGATTTGGAGGAAGGAGGGGTCACTTGAGAGTATGAAGCACATACCATCCACATATGCCACAGGAAAAGGGATGTGACAGGGGATGTGAGCCAACAAAACTGCTCTTTTCTTTCAATCTGAAGAGTAAGGAGGAGGGTATGGTGAGACAGCAGGAGAGCAGAAACTGTGAAGCCACTTACACAGTACTAGTTCCCTCCTCCCCTTCTCCCACCACCTCCAGCTATGCCAGGGCCCAGGGATAGAAAGGTCTATGATAGAATTCCTCTGGAACTTTTAAGAATCTGAGTATAAAGAGGCTCTGCATTGTACTTCCCAGATGCAATCTAGGGGGGAAGCTTTGGAGAGAGTTTCTCAACGCCATCTGGTGGTGGGGTTGTGGGGGGGACGAGGCACGTCTAACGCAAGAGGGCTGGAGACAGAGCCTCTTGAGATTGCCGAGCTCCAGGGTTGATTGGGAGGGCATCACATAACCCTGTGAGTTTCAAGTGAGAGTGAGTTCCTGGGAGAGAGGACCAGCAGGTCTACACAAAGTCTTCTGGCTAGGCCTAAAGGGATAGCATCAAAAAGATGCCTTTGTGGTTGGGTGCTATTCCGGGGAGGACTCAGCTGGAAACTCAACTGTTTGCTGTGCCAGGAAGTCGATTAGAAACCAAGCCATCATCCACTGATCAAACCCCTGTTACGTGAAGTATGGTCTGGGGGCCACCAGCAGTGATATCACCTGGGAGCTTGTTAGGGGTGTGGAATCTCCATCTCAGACCTACTGAATCATTATCTGCATTTTAACAAGATCCTCAGGTGATTAGGATACACATTAAAGCCTGAGAAACCTTAGACTATGTTATCTGGGCCACTGTTCACCAGCACAGGACCCACACCTTGTTGAAACCCAAGATTGTTGAGAGGACATTCTTTTCCTACCTGTCACACAGCAGCAACCATCCTCCCCAGTCCCAACCCTAGAAATTAGGATAAGCAGCAGGAAGGTAAGGGAGGGAGAAAAACCCTCAGAATTTCAAATCTGAATGTGATTGACATATACATGTGAAGTAGCTAAGAAAGCACTGAATGGGACTAAGTTTATATGCAAATTTTCTTTTTTTTTTTTTGCGGTACGCGGGCCTCTCACTGTTGTGGCCTCTCTCGTTGCGGAGCACAGGCTCCGGACGCACAGACTCAGCGGCCATGGCTCACGGGCCCAGCTGCTTCGCGGCATGTGGGATCTTCCCGGTCCGGGGCACGAACCCGTGTCCCCTGCACCGGCAGGCAAACTCTCAACCACTGCACCACCAGGGAAGCCCACCCCTAAACTCTTATCCTTTCCAGTTGTTGTTGTCATCACCAGAATAGGGAGAGAAAGAGTAGCTTGTGTTTCCTCCCCTGCACTTCCTGCCAGGGCACAAAGGAGAGATTTCAGTGTTTCCCAGGGGACAGGTGGACTGCTAGAGAGAGCCACTAGTCTACTCCTCTAAGGAATATCTGGAGCCAAGGCCTCAGAAGTGTAACTGGGTGAGAGGAGTCTTTGGGACAATGTTGGCTGCTATGAGGCTAATGCAATAGAAGAGGAAAATGTGTCTGCAGGAATCGAGGAAAGGAGCTGAAGGCAGTTAGAGATGTCATTGTCAGCCTTTCCTTGAGGCCACTTGTCCTTTCTGATAGACATACAGCTGGTGTGACTGGAGGTGCCTTTCTCCAGAGGAGGGGACATTCATTCTGTTCATTCTGGGTGCCCCATGGTGCAGCCTTCTACATACTGTAGTATTATTTCCATTCCTCTCCACCCCTCCATCTAAATTCAAATCACAGCGAGCGAGCTTCAGAAAGAAGTGGAATTAGTTTGAATGGCATTCTGAAAATTTATGAATTAGAACGATAAGCTTAGTTTTTGTTTTGTCTTTAGATTTATGGTAACTGATTAGCAAAAGAAATGCAAATTTTCGGTACCCTGAAAAAGAAAATAATTGAAATATTTTTTCTACTTTATTATTAGAGCCAAGAAGAAATGGGAGGAAGTAAACCTGGAGGTTGAAAAATGAGAAAAGAGAAAAGTGCCAGAGATCATCTGGTTTACAATCAAAATGAAAATTCCAAGAATGAGATACTCAAGTAGTCCATACTGTATACTGGATAGCCAAATATGATAATTGCAAATTCTGAAAATAAGATGCAGGAAGTACATTGTGCTCTTTCAAAACTGATAAAAATGCAAATTACAAACAGCTGCCTGTGTATTTATATAAGTCTGGAATTCATTCAATGCATTGCCACAAACATTTAATAAAATTTAAAAGTTTGACAATTAAAATCATTCTTTAATTGTAAACTAAGATTGCACAGATTGAGGAGTAAAACTGTGCCTTTGATTTCTATTTTGCAATATTCTTTAAGGAAGAAACCTCACATTTTCTTTCTTTACCTAGATTTTAAGCTGGGCGTCCGTGATAGTTACAGATAAAATGTAAACAAATTCAATGAAGTCCCAGGATTACAGTTTGGTGGTAAGTATGAGAGGAATTCTAATAGAAATACACTTCAGTGTGTTGTAGAAAGAGACAAAGATTGGTTTATTATTCAGGGAAGTTGCTGAACAATGTCTTTTAATTGACAACTACAAAATCTATCTGCTGAAATGTGCTACATTCAAAACTGAAAAATAAACATTTTCCTACCATGAAAATAAAAATTATATGATCATACTGGAGAAAAGAACTTGTAAATGGAAAAGAAAAAGTGAATTAATAACATGGTATCCACAAAGTCTAGAGTGAGCTTTTAAGGCTTCAGTAAACTCCAGAAGTATAAATGTTTACAAATATAACAACTATACCCTAATTTAAAAAAAAAGTATGAGAGCAATATAAGTAATTAACCTTTCAAGTGATGTTTTTCTAAGTTTGTAAGACTTATACTTCTGAGTTTATGAAGGCTCAGAACTTCACTAAGTCTTTAGAACACCCTGTTTTTATATTTGCATGCATCTTGTGGTTATTGGTAGCTTCTTGTTCAATATTTATTGGGGAAGGGAGGCAATCAGGGTTCTTAGAAATATATTATTTTAAAACATTTTATATGGTGTGATTCCAGCTTGTGGAATAATAAACCCTAGTTTCTGGCTTCTAATGGTGCTCTGTCTCCACATTTGCAAAAACTTGAGGTTATAGCCACTTTGTTTTTTTTACAGATAGAGCAGATAGAAATGAAAACTGTGTCAGCAAAGTATCTTGGTAAGATAGTTTGAGAGGGATGTAAGAAAAGAGCTGAGCTGAAAAGATGTCTAGATGGAAGGTGATAGGAAACAGCCTATAATTCCATTTAACAGACAGATCTGTGTCCTTCTAAAACTTTTCAACTAATGATGAAGAAGGAGGGGTTCAAAGAAGGAAATTCAAGATCTCTTTCTTGAAGTACAGATTCTCAGTGTGTATCTGCATTGCATGCCCAATGCTGAAGAATCAATGAGGAACGAGGAAAATGTAAAGGAAGGCTTGAATGTGATTCTTCTGAATGTGTACATGTATAATTCCTGAATAAATGTACATTTTTATTATGATAAACTTTGTCTAAAGGACCAAGTCAGACAGTGGCATTAATCAACCTTGTTTTAATGTTTGTGATTTAGAGAAATGGCACTTGATTTAAATGGGGGTAAACCAGTAACCAGGAAGGAAAAAGATAACAAACCCCAAAATAAGAAAAGATAGGGGATGACAAAGGTAAGTGGACAACCAAACATTTGGAAGCCAGCAAGATGCAATGCTTACTGACTCCTAAATATACAAGTAGTGCATTTAAGCTTCAATTCCACAGTGCCACTGTTGGGCAGTTGCGTATCTGGCACATACAAAAGCTTTCAATGAATTTCACTGGTGTTCAATGATTCGACTCTTTTCAAAATACAACAGTAATAAAAATAATAATAAAAATAGCATTTATTGGGTGTTTAGTATGTTAGTTAGCTAGGGCTGCTATAATAAAGTACCACAAACTGAGTGACTCAACAGAAATTTATTGTCTCACAAATCTGGAGGCTAGAAGCCTGAAATCAAGGTGTCAGTGGGTTGGTTTTTTCTGAAGGATCTATTGCAGGACTGTCTTCTTGGCTTATAGATCACTGTTTTCTCCTTGTGTCTCTTCGTATCATCTTCCCTTAATGTGTGTTTCTGTGTTCATATTTATTCTTTTATAAGAACACAGTCATGTTGGATTAGGGCCCATTCAAATGACCTCATTTTAACTGGATTACCTCTGTATAGACCTTATATCCAAATAAGGTCACATTCTGAGGCATTGGGGGTTAAGCCTTCAAAAACATATGAATTTTGGGAGGACACGAAGGTGGCTCTGGGACCCTTCCAGGGTGGGTGAGTAGATTTTAAGTGACAAACGTACTCTAACACTCCAATCTCTCTAAACATTTAAATCCCTTCCTCTACAATAAATCAAGGCAGGTCTGGACTCACTCTGGATTTGCTCACTCTGGACTACCTTTTAGTCCATATTTAAACCAACCAACCAATCAACCAATTAGAACACTTTCTAATTTCCCAAGCTGCACGTAAGTGCAGAATCTCTGCTTAGTGGGCCCATATCAACAAATTTGGCTCGATCCAATTCTATGTTCCTTCCGTGATTATTCCACATCTTTAAAATTCATTCCCACACACATTCCTTGGACTTTTGTCTGTATAAATTAGAAAACTCAAGCAGCTACTTTGGAGTGTAGCATACTTCCTCATGGTTCCCAGTTTCATCAAGTCTTCCTATATGTTCCTATTTCAACTTTCAGGATTATGTTCCTTCACAATCAATGCCATAATTGTAACAGTAAATACCCTGTGAGCCTGTGAATTCAATTTGCATTGTAATTCAGTCACTCCAGGATGAGATTTTAGGTTTGTTTTCCAGCATTCTCAACCCTGTGCCTATGACAAATAAAGAGCCTTCTTTCAGGGCAGACATAGAAATTTTCAGGTTTCACCTTCTATGTGATGTATGAGCTAGGAATTTGTCAATGTAAAGAAAAATGTACATGACTGTTGTGAGTTTAAGTTTTATTCAGGATCTTACTGAGGACTACCACCTGGGAGATAGCTTCTTAGTACCTCTGAGTAACCAGCTCTGGAGAAGTAGGGGAGAAGCCAGTATATATATATGAATTTTTTGGCTAGAAAAAACATAATCAATCATGCATGTATCTTAGTAAAAGATTACTGCTAACCACAAAGAACAAATGATTTTACTGCTTTTCTATGTATGGGAAGATGCAAGAATCTGGGATTATTGAAGTTCTTCCTGAGATATATATCTAACTATCTAGGGGTCTGTTTATTCCAAAGCTCAGAATGTCTCATCCTGTTTTTTCCATCCTGAATTCCTCTCAGGGCATGCTCTGTCAGTGGGTGACTGCGGTGGGTTGAGATTTAACCCTTAGTATAACTGGATGGTGAGTGGTACTCTTTGTTCCTTTTTGTTTTTAAATATTCAATTTCCTGAGTTCATTTTGTTTTTCTTTTTTCATTTTGTTCAGTGACATTAGGAGCAACCAGCCCATCTCATTATATTTGTTAGTTTGACAAAAATGATCAGAAGTATCATATACATGGTTACCTAGATCCTTGCCCCATAGAAGTGTTTGATTATGAGTATCCAATGGTATTTTTGCATATTTCTATTGCCACATAACACCATTAATTATCAATGCTCTACTGCTAGAAATAGAGTAATTAGTGCCTTTAAAACTAGTTAGATTAGAGATCCAAGGGCAGAAACCCTAGAACCAATTCAGAAAACTTATCCTTAGGTTATGTTCCCATAGAGCCACTCTCAGTACCAAAATTTTTATTAGGGTTCTCCAGAGAAACATGACCAATAGGGTGTGTGTGTGTGTGTGTGTGTGTGTGTGTGTGTGTGTGTGTAAGGAGAAAGGAATTTATTTTAAGTAACTGACTCATGAATGGGCAAGAATTTTGTGCATAAATCTATAAAACTTTAAGGAAAGTTTCTAACAACACCTAAAAAAAATAAATGAAATGCTATACCATAATCATGGATAGACAAACACAATATGTTAAAAAAATGTCAGTTGTCTGCAAATTGACCTAGTCATGACATCATGTCAATCAAAATCCTAACAGGCTTTTTTCATGAAACTTGACAAGCTTATTCTGAAACTAATATGAAATTCCGAAGCCTTAAGAATAAACAAGATAATACCAAAAAGAATAAAGTGTGGGGCTTTGCCTGTCATATATCACGATTTGCTCTAAAGCTATCTAATATTATAAAACTATATTTTATATCTGCTACAGCATAGTATTGACATTATTATGATATCTGAGGCAAAATTGAAGAGAACAGAGAGCCTAGAAAACCAACCTACCTATCTATGTAAATCTGACATATGGCAGAAATGGTATTGTAGATCAGTAGAGAAAGAAGAGGTTATTAAATAAATGTTTTGGGAAATTGAGTATCCCTAAAGAAAAAAAAGACAATGGATCCCTAATATCACACAAGAAGTAAATTTCAAATGAATCAAACACAATGGCACAGGCAAAACTTAAACTCTACAAAAACTGCTTGTTGAATGTATACACGAGTCATAGAATATTTAGAAATGTACCACTGAATGAAAAGTTTGATAAACCTCTCTTTACTGCTATGCTTGCCAATATTTGGGTAAAGGAAGGAAGGCTGGAAGAGGGACAGGCAAGCATGTTCCACTCCTAAAGTCACAAGAACCCCCTAAATATACTTTCCAAATAAACAAATATACTTTCCAAATGTTTTTTTATAAACATTTATAAAAATTAGGCACAAGTCCTCTTGCATTTATCACTTAAGGGGCTATGTTTTATTTCTCTTATTTAAAAGCCTTTATTCCTTTGATGTAAATAACTTCTTATCTTACAATAGGACTATTATACATTTTTACCTAAATCCTCTTAGATTTACTTGAGGGATCCAAATAGCTTGTTTTCACTTCTAATCTTAGGACATATCTATGCTATCTTTAAGAAAAGTTTTCTATAGACAGCATTTCCTTTGAAAATGAATTTTGGCTCCTTTTACCAGAGGCTGCCATTTGACCTGGAAATCAGTTTCTTCCTACTTACAATTATTTTGTCACAAATTGGAGTTTAAACTGCCTGAAAAAATAAAAGCCACAACTTCTACTTTGCTCCTGGCATAAACTCAGGACAATTTGTACCATTTGCAAGCTAATCAGAACAGATCATCCACAGTAGGCTGGGAGAACTTCTGGTTCCAATTCAATCTGCTTTGGGTTGGCTTTGGATGGTAGTGTTTGTGAAGATAATTGTCCCTATTGCCAAGTTGATATTTATGTTCTTTCCCCCAGGGAAAAACTGCCACAGAACAAATTAAGGGTGATTTTCAAGAAGAGTAGGTAATTGCCAAGGAGTTCAATAAACTTACATGAGCTTTGGAGCCAGAGGACATTTTTGGGCTCCTGGGTTTGCCTTTTGCTAGTCATTTGGCCTAGGAGGAAATACTTAGTCTCTCTGTGCATAAATGTCCTCATTTGTAATAACACCTTCCTGATAGAGTTGTTACGGGCATTAGAGATAATATATGAAGTGCTAAGAGTTGTGTCTGGGATAGAGGTGGTTTTGAATAAATGATACTCATTTATTACTGGAAATTATCTGACAGGTTACCACTACTTGTTGATCAATATAATAGAAATAATGTGACCATACTCTTAGGACTTAATCTTTGCCTGATATTAAACAGCAACTTAGTATAATAAAATCTGTATATTTCTGCTGGAGCATAGGCTAGAAATACAGTTTGAAGTTGTTTTTGAGAACAGAATGATAATTCTCAGACTCACTTGCTCCTTTCCCATGAGATCTGGTAACTAAGGATGCAGAAATGTTTCCCTTTCTTATATTTTTGATTCAAAAACAAATCTATATCCAATTTTAATAGGTATATATATATATAAAACACAATAAGAATGAAAATAAATTTGATACATTATACCATTAAAAATTAAATACCAGGTCATAAGTTGTAGGAGAATTTTTAAAAGATTCCTTTTTAGTTTTTTTAAAATTATGACTTAATAATTTATGCTCCCCAGGCATGCGGCCCCGGGACATTTTTAGCCCAGGGCACTATAGCTCTGCATTCCACAGGGAAGTAATTTCAAATTTGCTCCCTCCTGACATCCAGAAGCTTCTTTTTTCCCTCCATAGCTAGTGGGTTATGTTTAAAGGATATAAAATTGCTTTCATCATACTAAATACTTATTCAAATTGCAAATTGTTTTATCAAAAAGCTATATTTAAAATTATAGAGAGAACATTTGTTAGTTGGTTGATTTTATGGGTTATCCACATTATTGCTTCTTGCATGGGCCTGAATAATCAAGAGATGGTTACTCATTATTGGGAGAAAATAGCTCCATTTAACTAAGTATATATTTTTGAATCATCTTCAGACTAGCATTGTGTTATATAATTTGTAAATTTGACTCTCTGAAACATTAACATATTAATGTACTATTATATTAATATATGTTAATGTATTAATGTGATATATTAAGGGTTACTTATTTTCAGAAGTGCATAAAATACAGATTCCACACTTTGTCAGCCTTTATCGAGTGGTCTGCTGATAAATGTTTGACAACTGATTCTCAGGAAAAACGGCTTCAGTCCGTAGCACTGGTGATTTCTGTAGTGTAAAAACTCTCACCACGGTTGATTTAAAGCTACCAAATTGAAGTCACTGAACACAGAATTAGGAAGGAATGCACACAACTGGCTCTCCTGAGCTGGAAAGCACTCACTCCAGCACATCTCTGCATATTCTCTATGTAATAATAAAATAATTTAACATAATCAAATTAAATTTAATTCATATTAATTGAGTGCCTATTCTGAACCAGTTCCTATTCAAGGTATTGGTGATATCCCACTAACTATATAATATACATATTGTATGTCTGTTTGTTTATTGCCAGTTTTTATCCTTAAGAATAAAGCATCATGAAGGTAAGGAATTTTTCTTTTTAGTTTATTATTGATTTCTCTGAGCCTAGAACGATGGCTGACACACAGTAGGCGATAAGGATGCTGAATCAAATGAAGGAGACTCAATCTCTGTCTTTAACAAGATTACAGTCTATCAGAAAATGAAACAAAATGTTTCTTAAGGAGAAAAACAGATTACAGCATGTAATAATTAACAAGCCTTAGTATTTTTCTAAAGTTGAATATTAAATTATAATAAAATCCATAATACTATAATTAATAACTTTTATCTCTAGCAAAAGTTATATTTTATTGAAGTGTTATATGTTGATTGTGATTCTGCAAATAATAACAGCAATAACACCAACAGTAATAGCAAAACTTTATAGAGTGCTTACTCCGTGGTAGGCATATGCTAAGTTAATTACATGTATTATTATAATTCTTAATAATTATATTATTAATTCTCACACTATTCTTTCAAATATGCATTAATTTTACCTTTCCACCTTATAAATGAGAATGCTGTGATTCCAAATTTCTCAGTAACTCGAGTCAATAGCCAATAAGTGTAATGCTCCTTTTTGTACCTAAGTCTTCCTGATTCTAGAATCTATGTTCTCAACCTCTGTGTTCAGTCTTGTAAACACTAATTTTCTTCTTTGTTATTACAAAACGGTCATGGAGGGTTCAAATTTTCATTTGGATGCTTTGCAAAGTGAATAATACTAGGAAAGGGAAGTCAAAATCCTAGAGGCAGGAAGAACACTGTCTAAACTTTAGCCAAGCTGAGGAGAACTTTCAGGTCATCTTGGTCAGTGTCTTTGTTTAAGAAATAGCCAAGAAGCCAGTGCGGCTGGATGGAAGGGAAAGAGAGGGAAAGGGATTGTTGTGAACGATGGGGTTAGAGAGGTGTGCTGTGGAGGCAGGTCAGATGGGCATTTGCTGTCATCTCTAGACTTCAGCCTTTTCTCTGAGAGCCCAGGAAGCCATCTGAAGGTTCTGAGCAGAGGAATGCCACGATCTGCCTTCCATTATTCTGAAGGAGCACGGTGGCTGCTAAAGCTAACAGACTCCGTGTAGGAGGAGAGCTATAGCCTGGGAGAGACCAGTTAGAAGGTTATCACCACAATCCCAGTGAGGGAGGGTGTGGCTTGGGACAGGGCGGTGGCAAGAGGGTGAATAGTGGCTGGATGCTGATGTGTTCAGCAGTAGAACCCATAGGATTTCTCATGGGTTCCCATGAGGGAAGTAGAGAATTCAAGGTTAACTGCAAGATTTACAAATGGCAGGCTGGCGACTGTAAGAGGAATAAGGAGTTTGGTTTTGGGTTATGTTCAGTTTGAGATGCTTCAAAGGGAATGCCTGTGATGACAACTGAAAATGTTTACATCTCTTCTAACAATTCATATTTTAAAAAGACCCCACATCTTAATTCTAAGATTCAGTACTTATATTAAAAAGACAGTCATTTACTTATTACTAAACTTAGAATTTTTATCAGATTCCACTAAAAGGAGAGCCAAACCCATGAAGTTCGAAAATACTAAACACAAGTGAAGTTAAAGAAAATATTGGTGTTCTGAACACTAGAGGTCAGCAGTATCACACAAACAGAAAACGCATCTAGGTAGAAACCACAATAAGACAGTTTGAGAACATTTATTTCTAACTCACTGATGCTAGCAGTAGGAGTCTTCAGGAATAAAAACAAAGCATAACCTTTTCATCGAAGACATTTTATATAAAGAAAAAATAATTTATTTCAGTTTGTAAGGATCCATAGAAGCTATAACGTAGCTTGGGGGCTTCTATAGTATTTGAAAATAAAAGCCTAAAGATAGATGGAGCAAAGGACACTCTGGGGCATATTTTTCTCTGGATGCCCTTGCTGAAATCATGCTGGCAGCAATTAATCACATTAGGGTAGAGAACAGAGCAAGCTGGTATTCCTCTCAAGGGCCAGGCTGCAGCTTTGGTATACGTGCCTCCTAAGAAAGGTGACAGTACCGCCTGAGGCCCTACTTAAACCGGCTGTAGCTGTTGGGTCCAGTAGGTCATGAGTGCTTGAGTCAGGGATGGTAATCTTCCTTCCAACAGGGAATAGAGGAAGATGTAAGAAATAAAATGAAAAGAAATAGTGCATAAAGGAAGAAAGTGCAGGGTCACGGCAAAAGTAATAAAACTTTAGAGTCTGCTGGAAAGAATGAGAAAAAAGAAATATTTATTTATTTGAAAATGAGTGAAAGGAACACACAGACTTGTGTAAAATAGGTGGTGTATCTATTTTTGTTAGAAAATAGAGTAGGTACTGATACAGATAAGTAAATGACCAGGAGGTAATGTACTAGATTTAAATTTGAGGGAGGGTGATTATCTATTGGAGAAATTTAGTTATTTTGATAAACAAATTGAAAAGGTGTGTGTGTGTGTGTGTGTCTGTGTCTGTGTGAGAAATACAGAGGCAGAGACACAGAATATCTGTTTTTCCAGGTACTGCTTTACCTTCTGTTAAACTGCTATTTATAATGCTAAAAATACATTCATGGTTCTTCACAATGGTATTTAAAAATATGATGCCACAGAATGACATTATTATGTGTCAAAACTGCTGCCTCATTTTTTCTGTGGAATAGAGAAATATATAAATGTTTATATTTTTTACAGGGATACAAGACAAATGCATTGTAATTTATTGCCCCCAAACCCTGAAGAGGTAAATGGACTAAAAAACTATTAAAGCCAATCAGGCACACATGATTACAAAGTTCTATAAATATAACTCATTATTTGCATCCACAGTGAAGTTCTCCTTTTGTCTTTACTTCATTCACCTGTGAGATCAATTATATATCTTTGTTCCTTTCAACCACAGTCCCCCTATCTCCTATATATAAAAAACTTTGACTAGGACTTTAGGTATTGATACATTTTGTTCCGCTTTCTCTTTCTTTCTTGGATCATTAAAGCCAGACTTCCTCCTTTCCTTCCATCCTTCCTTAATTCCTCCTTGTCTCCCTTCTTTCTTCCTTGTCAACATCCCTTGTTCTCTCTCTTCTTGGCTCCTTCCCTCCTCTATCCCCTCCCTCCCTCTCTCCCACCCTTCCTCCTGTCTTCTTGTATTTAATGAGCATGTATTAAGCTCACTATATGGCAGACACTATGCTAGATGGCAAGATTAGAGAGCTGAAGAGGACAAATCATCCCTGCTCCCAAGAAACTCAGGATCAGTTAGATAGACAGATATGAGCACAAATAAAGTGCTGCTCAATAAATGCTATATCAAAGGAGTTCACGTTTTCTCTATTTTAAAGCTCCTAACCCAGTGGAATATTCATCATTATTTTCACTTTATACATACGATGAAAGGATTAGAGAAGTCAAATGACACACATGAAAATTCATAATCATCAAATAGTGAGTAGGTTGCATGAAGTATTTATGTTGCTGTTTTCAAAATTACCGTGCTGCCACTACAGTTTCACCCTTCATTATATCCTTTTTCATGTTTCTATAGAACACTTACATTACTTCTTTTCTTTGTGATTCTTTTTTTTTTTTTTTTTTTTTTTGTGGTATGCGGGCCTCTCACTGCTGTGGCCTCTCCCGCTGCGGAGCACAGGCTCCGGACGCGCAGGCTCGGCGGCCATGGCCCACGGGCCCAGCCACTCCACGGCATGCGGGATCTTCCCGGACTGGGGCACGAACCAGCGTCTCCTGCATCGGCAGGCAGACTCCCAACCACTGCGCCACCAGAGAAGCCCTTCTTTGTGATTCTTATTTCACTTCTAGTTCCTTCATTGCTAGATCTCTTTCTCAACTACCTCTGTAGCTAATATAGAATAATTTTTTTGCAATGAAGAATTGAGTGACTGTCTTCCCCTGCCTATTTTCCAACTGTTCAATACAATAGAGAATGCTTTCAGTGTTACGAATTGGTTTATTTGTTTGCATCCTGTTAAAATCTAGAGAGACCCTAGCTCTTGAAGGATGAGGTATGGTTTATAATATTTTTTTAAATTAAATTTTATTTTTAGGGCAATTTTAGGTTCAGGGCAAAATTGAACAGAAGGTACAGAGTTCCCATATATTACCTGTCCCCTGCCACACATCCCACTCTATAGTGGTTCATTTGTTATAAAAGATGAACCTATACTGAAACACTGCTATCACCCGAAGTCTATTGTTTACATTAGGACTGTCTTGGCATTGTACATCCTGAGTTTTGACAAAAGTATAATGACATGTATCCACTATTGCAATATCATACAGAATAGTTTCACTGCCCTAAAAAAGCTCTGTGCTCTGCCTATTCCCTCCCTTCAAAACCTTTACTGTCCCCATAGTTTTTTGATTTTTCAGAGTGTCACATAGTTGGAGTCATACAGTACGTAGCCTTTCAGTTTGGTTCCTTTTATTTAGTAATATGCATTTAAAGTTCCTCCATGTCCTTTCATGGACTGATAGTTCATTTATTTTTTGTGCTGAATAGTATCCCATTGTCTGGATGTACCACAGTTTATCTGCTCACTTACTGAACATCTTGGTTGCTTCAAAGTTTTAGCAAGTTCTTTCCTTTCTTAGCACATCAATTATGCTCCTTTTAAAACTATATTTTCAGTGGTTGCTCTAGAGTTTGCAATATACATTTGCAATGAATCTAAGCTCACTTTCAAATAACACTATACTACTACAGGGGTAGTGCAAGTACCTTACAAAAACAAAAGAATCCTAATTCCTTCTTATTGTCCCTTGTATCACTGCTGTCACTCATTTTACTTATGCATAAGCTTACATAAACACACACGCATATATACATAAGCATACATAACCGAGTACATTTGTTGCTATTATTATTATGAAAAAAACTGCTGTTAAATTAAGAAAAAGTCTTTATCTTCATTTATTCATTCTTCTAATGCTCTTCCTTTCTTTATGTAGATCCAAGTTTCTGACCTATATTATTTTCCCTCTCTCTGAAGAACTTCTTTTAACATTTCTTATAAGGTAGTCTACTGGCAACAAATTCCCTCAATTTTTCTTTCTCTGAGAAAGTCTTTATTTCTCCTTCTTTTTTGAAGGATATTTTTTCGGATACAGAATTCTAGGTTGGTGATTTATTTCTCAACACTTTAAACATCCCACCCATTCTCTTCTTCCTTGCATGGTTTCAGAGGAGAAGTCAGGTGTAATTTTCATCTTTGCTCCTCTGCAGGTAAGGTGTTTTTCTCCTCTGGCTTCTTTCAAGATTTTTTATTTTTTATGTTCTAAGTTTGAATATGATATGAGTAGGTGAGGTCTTTTTTTTTTTTGCATTTACCCTGCTTGATGTTCTCTTCTCTGAGCTTCCTGGATCAGTGGTTTGGTGTCTGATGTTAATTTGGGGGAAATTCTCAGTTATTATCGCTTCAAACCCTTCCTTCCACCCTCCTTCCCTCCTTCCCTTCCTCCCCACCTCCTTCCCTCCTTCCCTTCCTCCCCACCTCCTTCCCTCCTTTCCTCCCCCCACCTCCCTTTTTGGTGTTCTCATTATGCACATTTTTACACATTTTTAGTTGTCCTACAGTTCTAGCATATTCTGTTTTTTTGTTTCACTCTTTTTTCCTTTTGCTTTTCAGTTTTGGAAGTTTCTATTGTCATATCCTTAAGTGCAGAGATTCTTTTATTCTTTTATTGAGGTATAATTAAGATAACATTATATTAGCTTCAGGTGTACAACATAATGATTCTCATTGCAAAACAATCACCATGATAAATCCAGTTAACATCTATCACCATAGAGTTACAAAAATGTTTTTTCTGGTGATGAGAACTTTCAAGATCCACTTTCCTAGCTACTTCTAAATACTCAATATAGTATTACTAACTATACTCATCATGCTGTACACCTTCATAATATTGGGTTGGCCAAAAAGTTTGTCTGGGTTTTTCCATAACATCTTACAGAAAACCTGAATGAACTTCTTGGCCAACTCAATATATTCATTTTATAAGTGGAAATTTGTACCTTTTGACCCCCTTCACCCCTCCTCAGGCATCAACCAATCTGTTTTCTGTATCTATGAGCTCAGTTTTTTTTTTTTAAAGAATCCACATATAAATGAGATCATGAAGCATTTATCGTTTTCTGTCATGCAGAGAGTCTTTCTTCAGTCATTTCAAGTCTACTATTGAGCCCATCAAGGGCTTTATTTCTGTTACAGTGTTTTTGATCTCTAGCATTTATTATTTATTTATTTATTTATTTTTTTGAGGTACACGGGCCTCTCACTGTCGTGGCCTCTCCCGTTGCAGAGCACAGGCTCTGGACGCGCAGGCTCAGCGGCCATGGCTCACGGGCCCAGCCGCTCCGCAGCATGTGGGATCCTCCAGGACCGGGGCACGAACCCATGTCCCCTGCATCGGCAGGTGGGCTCTCAACCACTGCGCCACCAGGGAAGCCCTGTATCATCTTTACTATTGTTACTCTGAACGTTTTCTCAGGTAGACTGCCTATTTCCTCTTTATTTGTTTGGTCTGGTGGGTTTTTACTTTGCTCCTTCATCTGCTGCATATTTCTCTGTCTTCTCATTTTGTTTAACTTACTGTGTTTGTGGTCTCCTTTTCTCAGGCTGTAGGTTCATAGTTCCTGTTGTTTTTGGTGTTTGCCCTCAGTGGTTGAGGTTGGTTCCATGGCTTGTGTAGGCTTCCTAGTGGAGGGGACTGGTGCCTGTGTTCTGATTGGTGGGGCTGGATCTTGTCTTTCTGGTGGGGAGGGCCACGTCCAGTGTTGTGTTTTGGGGTGCCTATGAACTTAGTACGATTTTAGGCAGCCTCTCTGGTAATGGGTGGGGTTGTGTTCCTGTCTTGCTAGTTGTTTGGCATAGGGTGGCCCGCACTGGAGTTTTCTGGCCATTGGGTGGAGCTGGGTCTTAGTGTTGAGACAGAGATCTCTGGGAGAGCTCTCGCCAATTGATATTACCTAGGGCTGGGAGGTCTCTGGTGGTTCAATGCTCTGAACCCAGTTCTCCCACCTCGGAGGCTCAGGCCTGATACTAGGCCAGAGTGCCAAGACTGTCAGCCACATGGCTCAGAAGAAAAGGGAGAAAAAAAGAAATAAAAGAAAATAATAAAAGAAAATAAAATAATTAAAATTAAAAAAATAATTAAAAGAAAAGAGAGCAACCAAACCAATAAACAAATCCATGAATGATAACAAACGCTAAAAACTAAGATAAACATAAAAATCTGAAATAAATCAGTTGCCGACAGCAAACCCCAAGTCTACAGTTGCTCCCAAAGTCCACTGCCTCAGTTTTGGGACAATTTGTTGTCTATTCAGGTATTCCACAGATGCAGGGTGTATATCAAGTTGATTGCAGGGATTTAATCCGCTGCTCCTGAGGCTGCTGGGAGAAATTTCCCTTTGTCTTCTTTGTTCTCACAGCTCCTGGGGTTCAGCCTTGGTTTGGCCCCACCTCTGCGTGTAGGTCACCCTCAGGCATCTGTTCCCCTCCCGGACAGGACGGGGTTAAAGCAGCAGCTGATTAGGGTGCTCTGGCTCACTCTGGCCGGGGTACAGGGAGGGAGGGGTAGGGTAGTCATAATTGGAATGCAGGGGCAAGCCTGCAGCAGCAGAGGCCAGCGTGACGTTGCAACAGCCTGAGTTGCGCCGTGTGTTCTCCTGGGGAAGTTGTCCCTGGATCACAGGACCCTGGCAGTGGCGGGCTGCACAGGCTCCCAGGAGGGGAGGTGTGGATAGTGACCTGTGCTTGCACACAGGATTCTTGGTGGCTGCAGCAGCAGTGTTAGTGTTTCACGCCCGTCTCTGGGGTCTGAGCTGATAGCCGTGGCTCGCGCCCGTCTCTAGAACTCACTTAGGCGGTATTCTGCCTTCTGTGGGCACATGTGGAAGGAATCCCCTCTCCTCGTGCACCCCGAGACAATCGTCTCTTGCCTCTTAGGCAGGTTCAGACTTTTCCCCGGACTCCCTCCCAGCTAGCTGTAGCGCACTAGCCCGCTCAGGCTGTCTTCACACAGCCAACCCAGTCCTCTCCCTGGGATCTGACCTCCGTAGCTGGAGCCTTAGCTCCCAGCCACCACCTGCCCCAGGGGGTGAGCAGACAAGCCTCTCAGGCTGGTGAGTGCTAGTTGGCAACAATCCTCTGAGCAGGAATCTTTCCGCTTTGCCCTCTGCACCCCTGTTGCTGTGCTCTCCTCCATGGCTCCGAAGCTTCCCCACCACCCAATCCCCTGTCTCCACCAGTGAAGGGGCTTCCTAGTGTGTGGAAACTTTTCCTCCTTCACAGCTCCCTCCCAGAGGTGCAGGTCCCATCCCTATTCTTTTGTCTCTGGTTTTTCTTTTTTCTTTTGCTCTATCCATGTACAAGGGGAGTTTCTTGCCTTTGGGAAAGTCTGAGGTCTTCTGCCAGCGTCAGTAGGTATTCTGTAGGAATTGTTCCACATGTAGATGTATTTTAGATGTAGTTGTGGGGAGGAAGGTGATCCCCACGTCTTACTCGTCTGCCATCTTTAGCGTCCCCCTAATTACTACCAATATATTCAGTTTTGTATTTATTCTTTTCATTTCTGTATCAGCCCAGTTTGGAACCTTTGACTAAATCTATCTGGGCAATTAAGTTTTATTACTATGGGGCCTAGAATAATAATACCTAGATTATTTTACAAAAGAGGTAAGCAGGAAGACTTTGCATTTCAAAGTTAATTGTTGTTGCTCTGTAGTGTAGCTTACTATGTGTTAGGCATTATTCTATCATTCCAGGTGCTTTATGTGCATTAATTAATTGAATCCTACATCAACCCTATAAGGTAGGTACTGTTATCATCCCCATTTGGCACAGGAAAACACAGGCACAGATTAGTTAAGTGTTTTACTGAGGTTCACACAGCTAGTAAGTAAAGGGGCCAGAAACTGAATCTGAGCTGTTTGAATCCAGAGTTCATGTTCTTAACTACTACACTCAAACTGCCTCTCAGGGTCCTGACTCTCCTCTAGGTTAGTACACCGAGGAAGTAACTAGCTGTGTGAATTCCTTAAAAACTTCGCACTACAAAACTTTGGGACCTTAAATGTGGTTTGTCTGTGGCCTAGCCCAAATTGGAGAGAGTGGAGTTGCTGGTAGATTGGTCTCTTTCAAAGACTTGGAAAGACCTGGGGAGAGACTTCACTGTGGCATGGGCCAGCAGGGCTGGGGTAAACCCTTCTGCACAGCACACCTGTGAGGTTGGGAGGATCAACTACAGTGATGGCAGCTGCAGACTGGTATACAGTGGATCTCTCCCTAGCCTGGGAAAGGAAGCCTGGCCCAGCCTTCTTTTGTACTGCATAAGCCCTTATGGCTCTTGGATGATGGGTAAGGGGCATGAGCTGATGGGGAGAGAAGGAGTCCCAAGAGTGTGATAAAACTTTTGCCAGTATGTTAGGTGGAGGCTCAAGTCAATTCTAATATAATTTAAGTTATAAACAAATACAGTGGGCACAAAAAGATCTACCACATTTATGTAACCATTGCTCTATCATTGAATATATAGGTTACTGACATAAGTAATGCTGTAATAAACATGTTCGAAATTTCACATTTTAGAGCAAGAATTTTATAAAATAGTAAGTCCTCAGTCATAGTGTTGAGCAACAGAAACCTCACACAACAAGTTATAAATTACCTGATTCCTTTTATATGACATTCAAGAATAGGTAACATTAATTTATATTGATAAAGTAAGAATGGGGGTTACTTCTGTGGGTAGTGAATTCAGAAGGGAGATAAGAGAAACTTCTGAGGATGTTGAAAATGTTCTATATCATGATGATCTGGGTGATGCTACAGGGGTGTGTGTGTGTGTGTGTGTGTGTGTATATATATATATATTTAAATAACTATATCAAGCTGTACATATAAGATTTATGTCCTTAACTGCTGGAATATTATACCTTAAAAAAATAAAAAGTTGAATAATCAATAGAGGTCAGATATTTAGGACCTCTTTTGTTTTCCTACTTAAAAGAGTTTCTTCTTTCTGTTTTCTTTTTCCATCTCATGGCTGAATAGTCTAGATTAAGGGTCACAAACTTTGACCCATGGGCAAAATACAGCCCACTTCCTCCTGTATTTGTAGATAACAATTTATTAGAACACAGCCATGCTTATTTGTTTATGTATTGTAGACACTGCTTTCATGCTGCAACAGAAGAACTGAACATTATAACAGAGACTCTATGGCTCACAAAACCTAAAGTATTCAGTATCTGGCCTTTTACAGGAAAAGTGTGCTGCTTCTTGATCTAGATGACCTTTTGGGTCCCTTCTAATACTGAGATTTTGGCTGTATGATTCTTGAGTCCAGGACATTTTCCTATGGAAACTTCTCCAGAACTGATGCCAATATCTCTTAAGATTTATCATTTGTAGAGAGAAAGTAAGAGGACCACAGCCCATTTTATCTTAATCTTGAATTTCCACCTTATAGGCTTCTATTTAAAAAAAAAAAAAAAAAAAAAAGGAACAGAAGTGTTTTGAGTATAAACATTTCCAAAACACTTACACGGGTTTTGACTGAAATTTAGGCCATGAATCATATAAAAAGTGTTCATCTTTGTACAGGGAAGATGATGAAATTCACAACAACATAGGGATAGGGAAGTGGAATTGTATTCTTATCAGTTTTTAGGATATGAAGGCAAAAAAAGGAAAAAAATAATTGGGAGAAAAACCACCCTGAGAAGTCTTCCAACTCCACCTCTGCAATGTTTCAAGTCTGAAAGTTGGCCAATGCTTAATGCTTCTTACCTCTTAACTTAATGCCTCTTGAGGCTGTAGATACCTGCTGTTCAAGGCATTAGAAAAGCGATCAGCTTGCTCTGGATGAAATTGCTGCAGAATAAACAGCCTTAGAAGCCTAGCAGTACTGTGCTTTCAGTGTATTATTCACCCCTTCAGTTTCTCTTCACTCTTTGGAAGCTTCATAGCGTTTCACAGCATCTATTCTGAGCCGATGATATTAATGATGGCAACAGGCAGGCGCCAGAGACTGCTCTTTTAAGAAAGCTTTACTGGAGCAATCTTAATATAACTGTCCTGAGTTTCTTGGGTTTTGTATTTGCTTTGGCTCTTTTTTCCCTTTGCCATGGAGAAGCTGCAATTTGCCATTTCTTGCTGCTGCTTACATTTTCTCCCCTGCTGACACTTTGAATTAAGGTTGTTATTGTTACCATTCCATTCCTTTGGGACAACCCTATCTCCATACACTGCAGGTAGACAGCCTTTCCAGCAAACTGCTGTTCACAAATCAGGAATTACAGCAGAAGCCAAGCAATTCTTTTGTTGTTGTCATTTCAGATATATTGAGCACTGTCAATGTACTGAGCGTACAAAACAGAAGGTTCCTACCCTCTACATGCTTACAATACTGGTCTTCGAAGATATATAAGCTCTTAGGGCAAATGGATCAGTTAAAATTAGTGAAGGCAGTGATATTAACAAGCTCTAAAAACAGAGTAAAAAATGTTTAACAGCATCTGAAAAATTAATTCTTCAGCTTTAAATCATGATCTCTAGCTCCCGTTTAATCTGCTAGCACACTCTGCAAAAGTGTGAAGATCTTTAGAGTTCACAGACAGAGTCTGATACTTTGTCATTCAGCCATCTTTATCCTGGCCCGGGGCAAGCCAGGCTCTAGCTATGCCACACTTCTCTGAAGAGAGGGTGCTGCTCAGCTGGTACGGCCATCTCTGAGCTCAGAAGAGGGGTCCCACAGGGCTGTAAGCCAGACTTCTGAGGAGGGGGTACCAGTGAGATGGAGCTGGTATCAGTGGAGCTGGTTCTGCAATTGCTGGGGAGACTGAAAACTGGATTCACTTGCTTCGATGGGAAGGAACTGCCTCTGTCCGGGTGACAGTGTGCTGCTGGTGTGATGCTCTCAGCAAACTAAGGCAAAGAGGAATCCCAGAAGAAGCACACAGGGAACACATGCAAATAAGCTTTCCTTTTCTGGTTCTGGCTTCCCATTCTTCCTCTATCGTTCTAAGAGAAGAAACTGCCACTGCCAGGGTGAAGAAGCCTTGCTGATATGATGCTTACAGGAACCATGGCAGTCAGGAAACCAACCAGAAACCAATAGAGAACAGGAAAAAGCAAGGCCCTTCTCCTCCTCCAAACTAGAAGGCTCCTTCTAGCTCTTCTCACTGTCAGAGCTTAACAGGCAGCACTTTGCGAACAAGAAAAGTGGTTTGCAGAGTCCCATCACAAAGAGTAGGAGAAGGTGGGTTTGGAGCTGAGAGACAGTGGCTTAATATGTGGCAGAATTACTTTCCCCACAAAGCTGTGTTCTGTGTTCACTGATTGTATTGAAATGATGATGGGTACTAAGAAGTACAATATTTCTCAACTGTGCTGTGGACTATTCATTAGACTCTCCAGGAGTAAAGAAGAGAAAGGGAAAGAAGAAAGACTTTGAGGAGGGAGCTGTAGATAATGTGCTAGGCATTGACTTCACTCTCAGTTTATTACTGGTTAGTTAGACATGTTCTCAATATGTAGGGAATGGAAGAAAATGAGAAAAAGCAAGTAGAAAGAGAGGCAATTGTTTCACTGGAAAGTTGTCTTCATTCCCAAACATCATACTGTTTCTCTGTACTATTTATCCCATTCCTCACACCCTCTGTAATGCTCTGGGTGGAACATGATACATAAAATATCTAGAATAGGGCTTCCCTCGTGGCGCAGTGGTTGAGAGTCCGCATGTCGATGCAGGGGACACGGGTTCGTGCCCTGGTCTGGGAGGATCCCACATGCCGCGGAGCGGCTGGGCCCGTGAGCCATGGCCGCTGAGCCTGCGCGTCCGGAGCCTGTGCTCTGCAACGGGAGAGGCCACACTAGTGAGAGGCCTGCGTACCGCAAAAAGAAAAAGAAAAAAAATATTCTATATCTAGCATAAGCTGAGCGGCTTCCATTAAGAAAGGCACGGTGAGCATATGCTTGCAATTCTCCTCCATGTGTGGAAGGCTCAATGTGGTTTCTGTTTGTTTTACTGGCTAAATGCTATGCATTTGGCTGTCATCTGGTATATCAGTTGGTGTAGTATACAAATGGCTCTACTTCCTCATTTCCCACAGGCAGTATTTATAATGGCATAATTATGTGTCCAGAATTCAAGTTAAGAAGAAAAGGAAAGAAAGTCATAAGCAGAGTGATACAGGCTTGAACTTTAGTGCGTTAGGAGGTAATGGTTTACTGGCAAGTGTTCTTTGCTACACATGATAATGAAGAGACCGTACGTGCTGTAAAAGTTTCTTTTATTTCAACCTGCAGTTTATTCAGATTGTTGTGTGTTTTGTTTTATTTTTTTTTCATATCCTTGGAGTGAAATTGGCCATACTGTATATCTTTAAGGACTTCAAAAACTTCATGGAAGATACACCTGAGTGTGAATCTTGCCTCTGGCACTTATGAGTGAGATATCTTCGATAAAACATATGAATAGGTCCAAAGTTCAGTTTCTTTTCTAAAATGGGGACTAAGAATAGGCTTAGGGTGGTTACGTACCTCAACACCTTAGCTACATATACCACCAAAATATTAGCTATTATTATTCTTAGCTAGCATTATTATATAATTATATTATTTGTCACTATTAGTATTACAATTAATAATATAAAGCATTGTTATCATTATTTTGTTAGCTGTATCTATTTCTCTAAAGTCTAACTTATACTTGTAGACTAAAAGCAGCGCTTGCTTTCCTTACCCATGTGTCTTGCCTGCAGGAGCAGTAAACTGGAGAAAATAAAACTCTATTAAGGGAAGTGAGCACGAGGCTATTCTGCAGCTGCTCTGTATAATCCAACACATCCATGGGCAACATTCAGTTTCCAGCTTCAGTTTACCTGCTGGAGTGCTCACTGTGGGCATATCCAGTTTTCATGTCTGATATAACACCTTGGTGATCAAGAAGGCATTTAAAATTCAAATTGATATCATCTAGCGGTGTCAATACCAATGAAATAACCATTTTTATTCCTATATGCTAACAATGATATGGGAAATCAGTGAAAAATAATACTTGATCTGTATAACTGTTGAGCAACACTTCATAATTTATTGCTAGATCAACACACAAGAATTTGAACTTTTAGCATGGAAGATAAATGAAAGATTCCTAATTTAGTCTTATTAACTGCCCAGGATACTGCTAGAGCTTATGGGATTTCTGTGAATGATTTGAACAGGTTTCTATCTTTCTGAATAATAACACACCTGGGACATATATAGGAGAAGTAGAATTTAGACACACATATGGCAAGGCTACAAGGTGGAAATAATTTGGAAAAATTTCCTAAGGTTTTGGCTAGATTACTTAAACTAATTGGTAATCTCTTTCCTGAAATGTCAAATAACTGTGACATGTCGAAATGATGTGCTTGGTTTTAACTACTTGCAAGTGAAGTTCCAGGACTCTAGCATCTGCTCGTGTGCCAAGACTATGACTAATGCCTGCTGTTAGTGCTGCTGGAAAAGCACGTCATTCTTGGGCACCTTTTCTTGGTTATTAAAGACTGTCTTCAAACTCACTGTCCTTAGGGGAGAATTTTCCTCCCCAGTCTATTTCTCTACTTAGAGCAAACAATTTATAATCATCGCATGGTAGTGAAAACAATTATTCTATAAACCCAGCACTTGCATCTAATAGAGTAAATTATCCCTCCAAAAGAGAAGTTTCAGATATTTTTGTTTTTACATTTAATGAATGTAATACAGGTTCATGAGTGGCTCAATTGTAATTGATGTAAACAATGTAATCTCTTATTTAAAATAATCTAACATAGCTCAAATTTATCTACTTCTTTCCAATCCTAATGATTTTTTAAAAATTCAGATGTGGTGGACAGATCTTAAGATGCCTCTACCACCCAAACCATGTTGGGGAACTCCACATGGCAAAGAACTGCTGGTAGCTTCTGAGAATGAGGATGGCCCCTGGCAAGAGTCAGTAAAAACTGAAGATCTTAGTTCTACAACCACAGGAAACTTAAGATTGCCAAAAACCATGAAAGTCGGGAAGCAGATCCTTTCCTGGTCTCCAAATGAGAACACAGCCCTGACTGACACTTCATAAACCTATAAAACCTTGAGCCAGGGAAGCCATGGAACTCCTAATCCACAGAAACAGACAAGTATTATTTTAAGCCACAAAGTTTGTGATGTTATTATGTAGCAAAAGAAAATTAATACAATAGGTGACTATCATCAAAGGCTGAATTAGTGCCCCAGCTTCCTAATTAACCTCTGTGAGGTTGGTCCTACTCTAATTCATTGTTTACTCTGCAGTCACTGTTCCAAGACACAAATCTGATTATGTCACTGCCTTGCTTAAATCTCTCCAGTGACTTTACATATCTTCTGAAGACCCTTCATTATCTATTTCCTATGTACCTCTCCTGCCTACTTCTGAGTACTTTGCCTCCACCTCATGGCAGCCATGGAAGACCTTCAGTCTTTGCACATGTTCCATTTATTCTCCATTTGCCTTTCAACTTTCAATTTAGGTATGGCTTCCTAAATTTAGGTCACAAGCTTCTATTTGCTACTGTAAAACTGTATACTTAACTCTAACATTGAATTTATCAAAGTGTATTATAATTGCCTACTGACTGTGTATCTCTTCTTCTGGAAGTGCTTAGTAAACAAAAGCCGCCGCCACTTGTTCATCACAAATTTCCACTTACAGCACCATGGCTAGCATGTAGTACATAGTCAACAAATAGCTCATGAATGTACATAGTACACATTTCTAAACTAAAAAGAATGTGCACAAATCTCTACTAAACTGACTTGTATTGCATCCCTGTTTTATAGTTATGACCATAAACTTTGGTTTAATTAGTCTAAAGTCAGTGGTTCCTAAATCTTCCAGATTTCAAGACTCATGATTATGGATATTTGTTTAAAATGCAAATATTTGTTTCTATCTGATACCCACTGTGAACCTCTACAGAGGAAGATCCATGAATCTATTTAACCAATACTCTTTGCAACTCTTGTGATTTAACACGTTTGGAAACACTGGCTTAAAATGGTTACATACTATTCACTATTGCACACCTACTGGCTTTTTTTGTTTTTTTAATTGGGGTATAGTTGCTTTAAAATGTTGTGTTCGTTTCTGCCATACAACGAAGTGAATCAGCTATATGTGTACCTATACCCCCTCCCTCTTGGACCTCCCTTCCACCCCCCACCCCATCCCACCCATCTAGGTCCCCACAGAGCACTGAGCTGAGCTCCCTGCGCTAGACAGCAGGTTCCCACTAGCTAGCTATTTTACGTATGGTAGTGTATATATGTCAATCCCAATCTCCCAATTCATCCCACCCTCCCCTTTACTCCCCTGTGTCCACACCTGTATTCTCTATGTCTGAATCTCTATTCTTGCCCTGCAAATACGTTCATCTGTACCATTTTTCTAGATTTCACATAATGCATTAATATACGATATCGGTTTTTCTCTTTCTGACTTACTTCACTCAGACTCTCGGTCCATCCATGTCTCTACAAATGACCCAATTTTGTTCCTTCTTATGGCTGAGTAATATTCCATTGTATATATGTACGTACCGGCTTCATTAATTACTTAACTGTTGCTAGAATTTATGCAGAACTGAGCTCTGCTGGCTTGTCCCTGGCTCAGCAGTTGATTTTCTGTTTTCCCACAGCTCACTTCCCAGAATCGTTTCATGCATTCGCCTGTGCTGACAACCTCTGGGGCCCACCACGTTATCATTTTGGAGGTGGCCACTGCTTGGTGTTGACTCATTCTTTCTCCTTTGCTACTAATTTACACCAAAATTAAACCTAATTCAGTGAAGCCCCTCACTTCCCAGAATGGAGTTTCCTAGTTTACTTCATACCCAGGTGTTCCGGAGTCACAAAATAGCAATTCCTGTGGGAACGCTGATGTTGTAACTATGTAAAACCATTTATCACATTTTAAGTTAGTGTAATTTTAAGTTTTTGAATTTTTTTTTTTTTTACTTTGAATTACATCTCCTCTCAGGGGATTTAAATGCATAAGTAAAATAGATGTAACTAAATATCCCCCATGGTTCTATAGAACATAATAATAAGTTCCTTGAGAGAAAATTCATATTAATCTTATTATTGTTATTTCATACATACTATAATACTATTTTATTCCAGCTACAGGGTTGTCTTGGATGGGCAGCAGGGAGCTGCCATATCCATTGTGAATCCCAAGTCTTTGGAAGTTTCAGAGATCAATTCCATTCATTACTGACTGGACCACTTTGGGCAAGTGACTTGATTGCTCTCTACCTTGATTTCTTCATCTATAGAAATGGGGCTATTAATAGGGTTTTTGTGAAGAAGATAGAATTCAGTATAAGTAAGCTGCTTAGGGAAGTATCTGGCATACAGTAAGTGCTATGCTAATACTGAATTTAAAAATGCAGGTGGAAAAATGCTAAATCAGTTTTGTCATAAATTTAAAACCAGCTCATACTAGATTAAAAACAATATAGAGAAAAAAAAGAGAAAAACAAACAAACAAAAAAAAAAACAATATAGAATCTGTTCACTCATAACTGAGAATTAAAAAGTGGAGTAGGGTCAGCACCAGTCTCAGTTCAGGGATCAGATTCCTTTTTTCTCTTTTCTATTGGTTCTACCCCTTTTTGTATGTATGATTGTCTTAAGGATGGCTCCTATCTTAACTGAAAGATGGTTGCCAGCCAAAACAAGGTGACTTTTCTCCACACTCACTTAAGTAAAAGAGAGAGAACAGAATCCCAGCTTTCTTATTTAAGGAATAAAGTAGAATTTTCCCAGAAAACTCTAGCATTCCTCTCCACTGAAGTGGATACTAGCCCATTACAGAGGAATCACTTATAGGAGGGATAGTTTTCCTTTAAGTAATCAGACTTTACTCTTGATTTAAGGTCAATTGTAAAAACTGCACTTTTACGTCTTATTGGGAGGAAAATATTAGTGAGTCAACTACGGTATTCACTACATTTTATTTTTCAATTATAAAATGAAGAAGATGGATTAAATGATTAGTAACATCCTTTTTATCTCTATGGCTTTCCATCAGAGAGCAGAGGTTAGAGGTTCTCAACCATTTTTTTTTTTTTTTTTTGCGGTACACGGGCCTCTCACTGTTGTGGCCTCTCCTGTTGCGGAGCACAGGCTCCGGACGCTCAGGCTCAGTGGCCATGGCTCACGGGCCTAGTCGCTCTGCGGCATGTGGGATCTTCCCGGACCAGGTCATGAACCCGTGTCCCCTGCATCAGCAGGCGGACTCTCAACCACTGCGCCACCAGGGAAGCCCTCAACCGTTTTTTGACACCTCAGAATAATTGCAAAATAAAAAGTCTATATTGGCATGTAGTTAGTAAAACACCAAACTATTATGTATAATAATAGTTTTGTTTTTTAGTAGCACAATATATAATAATAATTACGTAACTTTGAAGTAGTGATAAGAGTAAACAATATTTTAAGATCTCTCTTATGATTTCAGACATTGCTAATACTACTGTGGATTTATTAATACATTAATAAATGCAGAAATTTACAAATTTCAGTTAGAAATTAATGAAAACAAAGATATAATTATTTTTCCCACCTTAGTCTACCAAGTTCCTTCTATCCATGGACCTCTTTGAATTTAATGGACCCCAGATCAAGAACCCCTGTCATAGAACACTGTTTCAGGAAGTCAATAAAAATCCATAATATAAAGGATCACAAGCTTTGGGGTTCAGTTGTAATTCTGTTATAGCATTTACCACAATTTCCCCATAATCTGATTATGAGAGTATGTGGTATATTTTCATAACTAGATTGTGAGCTGCTTAAAGGTAAGAGCTGTATCATCTACGTCTTTGATTTACTTATAGCACTATTCTTAAAACTGAGTCTTCAGTAAGATCACTTTGGGAGATTGAAAAAAAATACGGATGCTCCCCACCTAGAGTAGACCCTCTGAATCACAATGTCTTCACAGGAACATGGGAGTCTGAATTTCTAAAGCCTTCCAAGATTACTTTGAAAAAAAAGGTAGCTTTCACCATGTTGATGATTGACATAAGAGAACTACTGTGATTTAACACCTGGCATAATGCCTTTGCACAAATTACATCCTCAGTAAATGACTAGGGATTTGAATGAGAGAAACTAGAACATATAAAAGGAGTTTACATTACAAAATATCACCAAAAAACCCCTCTCACTCAAATATGACATATAAATGTCCACAAGAAAAAGGTTCAGGGGAGCTTCAAGATGGCGGAAGAGTAAGACGTGCAGATCACCTTCCTCCCCACAAATACATCAGAAATACATCTACATGTGGAACAACTCCTACAGAACAACTACTGAATGCTGGCAGAAGACCTCAGACCTCCCAAAAGGCAAGAAACTCCCCACATACCTGGGTAGGGCAAAAGAAAAAAGAATAAACAGAGAGAAAAGAATAGGGATGGGACCTGCACCAGTGGGAAGGAGCTGTGAAGGACGAAAGGTTTCCACACTAGAAGCCCCTTCGTGGGTGGAGACTGTGGGTGGCGGAGGGGGGAACCTTCGGAGCCACGGAGGAGAGCGCAGCAACACGGGTGCGGAGGGCAAAGCAGAGAGATTCCCGCATGGAGGATCAGTGCCGACCGGCACTCACCAGCCCGAGAGGCTTGTCTGCTCACCTGCCGGGGCGGGCGGGGGCTGGGAGCTGACGCTCAGGCTTCGAAGCTTAGATCCCAGGGAGAGGACTGGGGTTGGCTGTGTGAACACAGCCTGAAGCGGGCTAGTGCGCCATGGCTAGCCGGGAGGGAGTCCGGGGAAAAGTCTGGACCTGCCGAAGAGGCAAGAGACATTTTCTTGCCTTTTTGTTTCCTGGTGCGCAAGGAGAGGGGATTAAAAGCACCGCTTAAAGGAGCTTCAGAGACTGGCGCAAGCTGCGGCTATCAGCGCGGACCCCAGAGATGGGCATGAGACGCTAAGGCTGCTGCTGCTGCCACAAAGAAGCCTGTGTGCGAGGACAGGTCACTATCCACACCTCCCCTCCCAGGAGCCTGTGCAGCCTGCCACTGCCAGGCTCCCAGGATCCAGGGACAACTTCCCTGGGAGAACACACGTGCACCTCAGGCAGGTGCAATGTCATGCTGGCCTCTGCTGCCGTAGGCTCGCCCCGCATCTGTACCCCTCCCTCCCCCCAGCCTGAGTGAGCCAGAGCCCCCAAATCAGCTGCTCCTTTAACCCCATCCTCTCTGAGCGAAGAATAGACGCCTTCAGGAGACCTACATGCAGAGGCGGGTCCAAATCCAAAGCTGAACCCCAGGAGATGTGCGACAAAGACGAGGAAGGGAAATCTCTCCCAGCAGCCTCAGGAACAGCGGATTAAATCTCCACCATCAACTTGATGTACCCTGCATCTGTTGAATACCTGAATAGACAACGAATCATCCCAAATTGAGGAGGTGGACTTTGGGAGCAATGATATGTATATTTTCTTTCCTTTTTCTCTTTTTGTGAGTGTGTATGTGTACGCTTCTGTGTGTGATTATACCTGTATAGCTTTGTTTTTATCATTTGTCCTAGGGTTCTGTCTGTGCGTTTTTGTTTTATTTTTTTGTATTTTTTTTAAGTATCGTTTTTAGCACTTGTTATCATTGGTGGACTTATTTTTTGGTTTGGTTGCTCTCTTTCTATTTTTTTATTACTTAAAAACATTTTTTTAATAATTATTTTTTATTTTAATAACTTTATTGTATTTCATTTTACTTTATTTTATTATATCTTCTTCTTTTCTTTCTTTTTTTTCTCCCTTTTATTCTGAGCCATGTGGATGAAAGGCTCTTGGTGCTCCAGCCAGGCATCAGGGCTGTGCTTCTGAGGTGGGAGGGGAAAGTTCAGGACACTGGTCCACAAGAGACCTCCCAGCTCCACTTAATATCAAATGGCAAAAATCTCCCAGAGTTTTCCATCTCAACTCAACGAAGAGCAAGCTACAGTGCTGGACACCCTATGCCAAACAACGAGCAAGACAGGAACACAACCCCATCCATTAGCAGAGCAGGTACCTAAAATCATAAAGAGGCCACAGACACCCCAAAACACACCACCAGATGTAGACCTGCCCACCAGAAAGACAAGATCCAGCCTCATCCACCAGAACACAGGCACTAGTCCCCTCCATCAGGAAGCTTACACAACCCACTGAACCAACCTTAGCCACTGTGGACAGACACCAAAAACATCAGGAATTACAAACTTGCAGCCTGCAAAAAGGAGACCCCAAACACAGTAAGTTAAGCAAAATGAGAAGACAGAGAAACACACAGTAGACGAAGGAGCAAGGCAAAAACCCATCAGACCTAACAAGTGAAGAGGAAATAGGCAGTCTACCTGAATGGAGAAAATAAAAGAAACGTTTAACAGCGACCTAGAAAGACTAAAGAGCAAACAAAAATTGATGAACAACACAATAAATCAAATTAAAAATTCTCTAGAAGGTATCAATAGCAGAATAACTGAGGCAGAAGAACGGATAAGTGACCTGGAAGATAAAATAGTGGAAATAACTACTGTAGAGCAGAATAAAGAAAAAAGAATGAAAAGAATTGAGGACAGTCTCAGAGACCTCTGGGATAGCATTAAACGCACCAACATTTGAATTTTAGGGGTCCCAGAAGAAAAAGAGAAAAAGAAAGGGACTGAGAAAATATCTGAAGAGATTATAGTTGAAAACTTCCCTGATATGGGAAAGGAAATAGTTAATCAAGTCCAGGAAGCACAGAGAGTCCCATACAGGATAAATCCAAGGAGAAACATGCCAAGACACATATAAATCAAACTATCAAAAATTAAATTCAAACAACAAATATTAAAAGCAGCAAGGGAAAAACAACAAATAACACACAAGGGAATCCCCATAAGGTTAACAGCTGATCTTTGAGCATAAACTCTGCAAGCCAGAAGAGAGTGGCAGGACATATTTAAAGCGATGAAAAGGAAAAACCTACAACCAAGATTATTCTATCCAGCAAGGATCTCATTCAGTTTTGACAGAGAAATTAAAACCTTTACAGACAAGCAAAAGTTAAAAGAATTCAGCACCACCAAACCAGCTTTACAACAAATGCTAAAGGAACTTCTCTAGGTAGGAAACAAAAGAGAAGGAAAAAACCTACAATAGCAAACCCCAAACAATTAAGAAAATGGTAATAGGAACATACATATCGATAATTACCTTAAATGTAAATGGATTAAATGCTCCAACCAAAAGATACAGACTGGCTGAATGGATACAAAAACAAGTCCCGTATATATGCTGTCTACAAGAGACCCACTTCAGACCTAGGGACACATACAGACTGAAAGTGAGAGGATGGAAAAAGATATTCCATGCAAATGGAAATCAAAAGAAAGCTAGAGTAGCAATTCTCATATCAGACAAAATAGACTTTAAAACAAAGACTATTACAAGAGGCAAAGAAAGATACCACTTAATGATCAAGGGATCAATCCAAGAAGAAGATATAACAATTGTAAATATTTATGCACCCAACATAGGAGCACCTGGATACCTAAGGCAAATACTAACAGCCATAAAAGGGGAAATCGACAACACAATCATAGTAGGGGACTTTGACACCCCACTTTCACCAATGGACACATCATCCAAAATGAAAATAAATAAAGAAACACAAGCTTTAAAAGATACGTTAAACAAAATGGACTTAATTGATATTTATAGGACATTCCATCTAAAAACAACAGAATACACATCCTTCTCAAGTGATCATGGAACATTCTCCAGGATATATCATATCTTGGGTGACAAATCAAGCCTTTGTAAATTTAAAAATATTGAAATCATATCAAGTATCTTTTATGACGACAAAGCTATGAGACTAGATATCCATTACAGGAGAAAATCTGTAAAACTTACAAACACATGGTGGCTAAACAATACACTACTTAATAACCAAGTATCACTGAAGAAATCAAAGAGGAAATCAAAAAATACCTAGACAGAAATGACAATGAAAACACGACAACCCAAAACCAATGGGATGCAGCAAAAGCAGTTCTAAGAGTGAAGTTTAGAGCAATACAATCCTACCTTAAGAAACAAAAGCATCTCAAATAAACACCCTAACCTTACACCTAAAGCAATTAGAGAAAGAAGAACAAAAAACCCCCATAGTTAGCAGAAGGAAAGAAATCATAAAGATCAGATCAGAAATAAATGAAAAAGAAAGGAAGGAAACGATAGCAAATATCAATAAAACAAAAAGCTGGTTCTTGGAGAAGATAAACAAAATTGATAAACCATTAGCCAGACTCATCAAGAGAAAAAGGGAGAAGATTCAAATCAATAGAATTGGAAATGAAAAAGGAGAAGTAACAACTGACACTGCAGAAATACAAAGGATCATGAGAGGTTACTACAAGCAACTCTATGCCAATAAAATGGACAACATGGATGAAATGGACAAATTCTTAGAAATGCACAACCTTCCGAGACTGAACCAGGAAGAAATAGAAAATATGAACAGACCAATCACAAGCACTGAAATGCAAACTGTGATTAAATATCTTCCAACAAACAAAAGCCCAGGACCAGATGGCTTCACAGGCGAAATCTATCAAACATTTAGAGAAGAGCTAACACCTATCCTTCTCAAACTCTTCCAAAATATAGCAGAGGGAGGAACACTCCCAAACTCATTATTGAGGCCACCATCACCCTGATACCAAAACCAGACAAAGATGTCACAAAGAAAGAAAACTACAGGCCAATATCACTGATGAATATAGATGCAAAAATCCTCAACAAAATACTAGCAAACAGAATCCAACAGCACATTAAAAGGATTATACACCATGATCAAGTGTGGTTTACCCCAGTAATGGAAGGATTCTTCAATATACGCAAATCAATCAGTGTGATACACCATATTAAGAAATAAAGGAGAAAAAACAGATGATGATCTCAATAGATGCAGAGAAAGCTTTCAACAAAATTCAACACCCATTTATGATAAAAATCCTCCAGAAAGTAGGCATAGAGGGAACTTATGTCAACATAATAAAGGCCATATATGACAAACCCACAGCCAACATCGTCCTCAATGGTGAAAAACTGAAACCATTTCCACTAAGATCAGGAACAAGACAAGGTTGCCCACTCTCACCACTATTATTCAAAATAGTTCTGGAAGTTTTAGCCACAGCAATCAGAGAAATAAAAGATAAAAGGAATCCAAATTGGAAAAGAAGAAGTAAAGCTGTCACTGTTTGCAGATGACATGATACTATACATAGAGAAGCCTAAAGATGCTACCAGAAAACTACTACAGCTAATCAGTGCATTTGATAAAGTAGCAGGATACAAAATTAATGTATAGAAATCTCTAGCATTCCTATACACTAATGATGAAAAATCTGAAAGAGAAATTAAGAAAACACTCCCATTTACCATGGCAACATAAAGAATAAAATATCTAAGAATAAACCTACCTAAGGAGACAAAAGACCTGTATGAAGAAAATTATAGGACACTGATGAAAGAAATTAAAGATGATACAAATAGATGGAGAGATATACCATATTCTTGGATTGGAAGAATCAACATTGTGAAAATGACTCTGCTACCCAAAGCAATCTACAGATTCAATGCAATCCTTATCAAACTACCCATGGCATTTTTCACAGAACTAGAACAAAAAATTTCACAATTTGTATGCAAACACAAAAGACCCCGAATAGCCAAAGCAATCTTTAGAAAGGAAAACGGAGCTGGAGGAATCAGGCTCCCTGACTTCACACTATACTACAAAGTGACAGTAATCAAGACAATGTGGTACTGGTACAAAAACAGAAATATTGATCAATGGAATAGGCTAGAAAGCCCAGAGATAAACCCACGCACATATGGTCAACTAATCTTTGATAAAGGAGACAAGAATATACAGTGGAGAAAAGACAGCCTCTTCAATAAGTGGTGCTGGGAATACTGGACAGCTACATGTAAAAGAATGAAATTAGAACACTCCCTAACACCATACAGAAAAATAAACTCAAAATGGATTAAAGACCTAAATGTAAGGCCAGACACTATCAAACTCTTAGAGGAAAACATAGGCAGAACACTCTATGACATAAATCACAGCAAGATCCTTTTTGACCCACCTCCCAGAGAAATGGAAATAAAAACAAAAATAAACAAATGGGACCTAATGAAACTTAGAAGCTTTTGCACAGCAAAGGAAACCATAAACAAGATGAGAAGACAACCCTCAGAATGGGAGAAAATATTTGCAAAGGAAGCAAGTGACAAAGGATTAATCTCCAAAATTTACAAGCAGCTCATGCAGCTCAATATCAGAAAAACAAACAACCCAATCAAAAAATGGGCAGAAGACCTAAACAGACATTTTCCAAAGAAGATATACAGATTGCCAACAAACACATGAAAGAATGCTCAACATCATTAATCATTAGAGAAATGCAAATCAAAACTATAATGAGATATCATCTCACACTGGTCAGAATGGCCATCATCAAAAAATGTACAAACAATAATTGCTGGAGAGGGTGTGGAGAAAATGGAACCCTCTTGCACTGTTGCTGGGAATGTAAATTGACACAGCCACTATGGAGAACAGTATGGAGGTTCCTTAAAAAACTACAAATATAACTACCATACAACCCAGCAATCCCACTACTGGGCATATACCCTGAGAAAACCAGAATTCAAAAAGAGTCATGTACCACAATGTTCATTGCAGCTCTATTTACAATAGCCAGGACATGGAAGCTACCTAAGTGTCCATCAACAGGTGAATGGATAAAGAAGATGTGGCACATATATACAATGGAATATTACTCAGCCATAAAAAGAAACGAAATTGCGTTATTTGTAGTGGGGTGGATGAACCTAGAGTCTGTCATACAGAGTGAAGTAAGTCAGAAAGGGAAAAACAAATACCGTATGCTAACACATATATATGGAATCTAAAAAAAAAAACCAAAAAAAGGCCATGAAGAACCTAGGTGCAAGATGGGAACAATGACACAGACCTAGTAGAGAATGGACTTGAGGATACGGGAAGGGGGAAGGGTAAGCTGGGTCAAAGGGAGAGAGTTGCATGGACATATATACACTACCAAACGTAAAATAGCTAGTGGGAAGCAGCTGCATAGCACAGGGAGATCAGCTCGGTGCTTTGTGACCACCTAGAGGGGTGGGATAGGGAGGGTGGGAGGGAGGGAGACACAAGAGGGAAGAGATATAGGGACATATGTATAACTGATTCACTTTGTCATAATGCAGAAACTAACACACCATTGTAAAGCGATTATACTCCAATAAAGATGTTTTAAAAAAAAAGAAAAAGGTTGCATTCCTAAGGTTTTTTAATAACAAATTTATATGTGAAGACATAGTCCATGGCTCTTACATAAGAGTTCTTAATACAAATTGCTCCTACAATTCAGTGCCAGGGAAATTTTAATTCCTCAGATGAACAGTTATGATTCTATTTATTATAGTATAAAAGCCAGGTAGCTTTGACTTGATTATATAGAATTTACTGCAGGTGGTAAGAGACAAGAGGTGGAGCTACTGTTAGGTTACGTATGCGAGTTGCATGTCAACCGTGACAGGTGACCTGGAGGAATCAATAAAACATAATTATTTTAACATTGGCACTAAACTATGACCAGCTGGTCATTTGGATACAAATTTCAGATATATTCAGCCCCAATACCACAGTGTTATCTCTGAAACATAAGAGGATACACTTCTTGAGAAGACTGCCAAAGGAACTATGGGTTAGCTATTTGCAGATTTATTTAAATATTCATCAATATCCATTTATTACAAATTAACCATAGGTAAGATATGCCCATGTACATATACTACTTGTGCCAGTTGACTAACAAGAGTGCTCTCAATTAATCATGAATCCTTTACAAATGGATTAGAAAACTCTTCTTACCATGGATGGCTATAGCCAATGACAGAATTTACACTTCCCTTTTATTCTGCACCATTTGCTCTGCCTCTTACTTATTGAATATGCTGTTTCCCCTTGGTTGAACTCAGGAGCTCTCTAAATTCCTTTGCATTTTCTCACAGTTTATTATCTCAAGACCATGCCATAACAATTTTACTATTCCTGTTGTCTCTGCTTTCTGTATATATTGTACTACTTCGCTCTGTGCATAGCCTTGTTTCTCTGCTTCTTTCTTTTTCCTTAAGCTCTCAAAGTTACAGTTTCACATTTTGCTACCTATCTTCCCCTGAAACTAACCTTAGGCAAATCCCTCCTTTAATAAACTGCATTTATGGACGTACAAGAAAAAGATACCAACCTAGTTGTCACTTCCACCAGGAGTCTTCCTTGACACCCAAAGTACAGGTTAGGGTTGCTCAATCACAAGCAACAACAACTTTCAGCTAACAGAAGCACAACAGAATTTATAAGATGACGATGAAGGCTCTCAGAACTGATAATTAGGGGAAAAGTGTTGGAGGCTACAGAAGCAGGAAGCTCAGCAACTATCTTATAACAGCAACCATTTGCTTTGGCTGCTTCACTGGGGATGAATAATGAATTCCAATAGTTTCTTCTATATTTGTAATACTCACTCAAGGTGTGTGCTCTGGAAAAAAGCAACCGATTACTGAGTTAAGCTAACATACCTGTGCCCTGAATTAACTGGGCTGTGAAAAAAAAGAACTTGAACATTTTCATTTCTGTAGGATGTCAGGCATATGAATTTACGATTCTATCAATACTCAATGGAAAGGTAATTCTCCAAAAGGAAATCCAGGAGCTCTAGGAAGGGAGAATAAAGCAAGGGTCCTCAAAAATACAAATGTCCACTATGTTGTGGCTTATGATTATTCCCACAGTACTCTATGCTTCCCTCCTCATGACACTTACCATGTTATCTTGCCTATTCTCTAAATACTTCACTGGGTTCTAAATTCTGGGAGGGCAAAGACCATGCTTGTCTTGTTTACCACAGCATGCACCTTCTGGACTTAACACAGGGTTTGGTATGTATTTTAAATAAATGCTGAATAAATTAAAAAATATTTTTAACAAATTTGACTAAAGTTGTTGTGTTACCAGTCTCACTATACTTCTGTGGCAATAGCAGAAAACCTACCTCAAATATACTTAACCAATAATGCAAATTTATTGAGTCATATAAGTGAAAAGATCAGAGGTAGAGTAGGTTTTGGGTATCACAAAAAACCAACTTCTTTCTCTCAGCCTAGCCCTGGGCATGGACAACATTTCCTCAGTAATTGTTCCCTCACCATCTTGAAATGGTTGCCAACAGCTACCAGAACTACGAATGTCTTTTTTTTTTTTTTTTTTTTTAATGTCCATCAGACAAGAGACAGATTTGGATCCAGAATTCCTGGATCAGAGTTGAAGAGAATAACTCCTTGATACACTGGTTTGGTCATAGCTTACCCCTGGACTAAATCCTTTGCCTAATAAGAGGAAATGAGCTTCTTTTTCAACATGGGACTAGGTTTGGAGTCCATTTTCCTGGGTTTCCTTCACTTCTTTTAATAATTTGGGAAGTGGCAGGAAGGAAAGATTTCTGGTAAGACTACCAACAAATGTCCATATCACCAGTCAAGCTTTATAGCCAGTAAAGACCACACCCTGACCTCTTTTGGGTATGACCCCATCCCATAGATTGTACTATCATTCTCTTTAGTCTGCTATTCTCTTTCAGAATCCTAGAAAAGCGTATTAATCTTGCTTCTGTGGTTGAAGTGAAAAACAAACAAAAAACCCCAGAAATGCTCCTGTGTGGTCAAGAAGAATTAAACTCTAAAACAACAGATCTTTTCTGTAGTAGCTTCCCGATTTTCTCTTTAATCCTTTCTTCTTTGCCGTGTCTGTCTGATGGAGATGGCAAGCAAACTTCTGCTTCTATCAAAGGTTGTTCAGAGACAGAAAAGTCTTAGTCTTAGTCCTTTGTAAATCCCTATACTCCCTTTTCTTAATTCCCACAACTACAATTTTGTTTTGCCAACACAATTACGGAGAGTGATTTACTGAGGCAGGGAAAAGAGAGAGCTGAAATAGCTTTTTGCCTAATCCCCAGAAGCCTTTATGTATTCCTCTTCAAGTGAGAAAAAATCCAGAGGGAAGCTTTATAGAGGATGTTCCAACAGCTGCATTTATCAAAATACCATAAAGTGAACTGGTTATTCAAGGGTATTAATGGAGTGCAGCCTTTAACCAATTCACCATCTTATTTTTCACTTGTTAGCATCTTATCTATTATCTATTATGTGTTATTACTGTTTGCTTTCAAAACACTAAGCTAGGCACTTGCCCATCATGGGTAAAGCATCTGCTCATTGCTATTCTCTGAGAACTTCTGGGAAGTAGAGAGATTTCTTATCAATAAAGGCATCATGTGTGAGAGGGATACAATATTAGTATAAATTACCCTAATTAAATATAAGGTACTTAAGTGCCCAAGTCATGACCAAAGTAAGGTAGCATAAATACTTTTAGTGCTTTAGTATTACTGAAATGCCACCTTATACAAGACCACTAGTTCTTAGAATTCTCCAGTTGTGCAAAATGAAAATTCTGTGGAAGGTGAATTATGTCTCTTACTTTCTGTCTGCAAGACAGTGTAATATCTTGCCACAGCCTTAAAGATGCTTTTAACTAATGAACTATTGTTAAAGGACTTTTAAAACTGGTTTGCCCTAGAATTGATATTTTACCAAATCTGAGCTCAGCTGCAAAGGTTAAAAAGTGAATTTTATCCTGCTATTTATTCAGACATCTATTTTAACATTTAAATAATTAAAGTTGAAAACCATGTCAGAATTTTAAAATAGTCAATAAAATTCAGAATGTAGCTCATGGCAAGCAGAATGCTGGATTTTTGGTCTAAGAATTCATCCAAAACCAGTGACATTTTAGCCCCAAGATGTTGATTTTCTGAATAGGAACAAGTATTTTCTACTTGCAAACAATGTCCAACATCTATTTTCAGGCTTTAATTTTCTTTTGCCTTATTTTCTTTCTTCTTTTTTTTCTTTTTTTGTTTTTCACCTAAAAATCAATGATCCCTCAGGATTTGTCAATGAATTTTTTTTTCCTTAGGCAAGGAGCCTTTAATCAGACTTGCTCTTTTTCATGCTTACTCTACCCTTCAGAGGGATAGCAAGATTTTTGCAACGATTGTCAGCTGGTATGAATAGATTGTGATCATCTACAAAAAGTCTGTGAACACTTGCAGAAATTGGAGTGTTTTGTGTTGAATAGCACCTGAAACATAATTAGATGCTGGAGATGAGAGGGAAATGCTTCTTTTTTTTTTTTTTTTTTTCCTGCGGTACGCGGGCCTCTCACTGCTGTGGCCTGTCCATTGCGGAGCACAGGTTACGGACGCACAGGCTCAACGGCCATGGCTCATGGTCCCAGCCGCTCCGTGGCATGCGGGATCCTCCCGCACCGGGGCACGAACCCGCGTCCCCTGCATCGGCAGGCGGACTCTCAACCACTGCGCCACCAGGAAAGCCCGGAACTACTTCTTAAGGCAACAAAATATCTTTGCAAAGTGTTCATTTCATTACATATTTTAAAATATCATGAACTTTGATGGCATGTGACTGAAAAATATTCTGTGAATTCTGAGGGGTGACTTCTGCCTTTGTAATGGCTGACCGGAAACACTTCTAAGGGTTTATTTATAACTAATACTAATAAATGAGGTACAACTTAAAAAGTTATCCTTGAGAAGTGATGAAATTAACCCTCATATTTCACTTTCTGCCATTCATTTAAAATTTTTCTTTCAACTTTTTTTTTTTTTGTATTTTCCCTGTTCTTTCTAGATATTATGTCTTAGAGGACTTTTTATTATCCTCTATCATAATACTGCTATTTTGTTGTAGCCTGTGGAGGGCATGGTATCAATCCCTGCAAAACCAAAACTGGTTTTGATATGGAGACTGAGGACACCATGCATGCACAAAGACAGTATGGAAAGGTTTATTACTCATATAATGAGACTTTGTAGGGAGAACAGGGCAGGCACCCAAGCAAGTCTGGGATGGCCTGAGCAAAGGGATGGATGATGGCTTGGGTTAGGGGGTAGGGTCCCAGTGAGGGTTCCTGGAAGGGCTCCAAGCTTGTGAGCTTTGAACTTTCCCACTGACATCAAGAGAAGGAGTACCTGGGCCTTTTTATTGACTTTCTCAGATGAAGGCAAGAGGAAAGGGCCAGGGGTGAGGCCGGAAAGCTTTGTGTTCAAACATCCAAAATGGAGGGAGGCTCTTTATTATGATCGCTCTAAATGAAAGTCTATTTTTCATAAAAAAATTTTAAAAGGAATCAAAAACATTTATGAGGTTAAAAACCAGGTGCATTATGGGGATCTTTGAATTTTAAAAAATATTTTGACATAATTTGAGACTTATAGAAAGGCTGACTAACATTGTTCTCCCCAATTCTTCCCTCTGAGAGTCCTTGGAAAAGTTGTAAATGAGAGTCACAGCTGGTCCTTTTTGCTGTCATTCCTCTCTAGTGTCTATTGCTCTACTCTTCTTCTACTCCATGACAGCTGCTGCCTTCTCTCCTATGGTGGCTGCCTGTATCGGTACCCTTGTGTTGCCAACCTCCTTTAAACCCCTGACTTCCATGACCTTTTGACAATAAAGCTCCTTCAGCTTCTTGAGACCTGCTCAGTTTACTTAGAGGGTTTCCCTTTGGGAGAACTGTTGAGCCTCTAGGTACACCTTAATCCCCCCTGACATGTGAGCTCTCTCTTCTTCCTTCTTGAGGTTGCAGGGTGGAGAGAGTGTTTCAGGAGCGGCTGGGTCAGGCCAGCTAAGTAGCACCTCATAGTGGACCTGGAATAACTTTTCCCTCTGCATTCCAATCCTTGTTGCCCAGTCTCACCCATTTTGCCAGACTTCTTCACTCAGGTACTTTTTATCTTTATGAAGCTCCCCCCTTTTTAATCTCTTTCCAAATCAGCTTTCACTGGGGCCCCCAGTCCATTAGATAGTTGTTTGCCTACCTATACCTCATTTATGGGTTGTGTTCAAATTTCTTACCCATAGGACTCCTGGGCCCCAGGCAAGTCAAGGATGTGGCTGAACATTTACTTCAGAAGTCAAGTGAAAATGTGTTTAAAAAGGGAGTGTGAGCTATGTTATATGTATTGATAGACTGAGTAAAATGAGGCCTGAGAATTGATAAAGCTTGGGAAAGTAGAGGTCATTGCTGACCTTGGATTTTGATATTTTCAGTGAATTTGGGGGAAAAAATCATCATGGAGTGTGTTCAAGTGAGAACATGAGGAGTGGAAGTAGAGACTGTTGAATGTGAACAATACTAAGGAACTGTGCTGTGTGAGAATCACAGGAGAGAGAGAAAAAGAGACAGAAACATCATTGCATTGCAAAGGCAATGCTTTGAGTAGTTAAAAACGAATGTGATTGAAAAGAGTGATGACACAAGTGAATGTATGTGTTGGCCTTAGAGAGGAGCATGGATCATTTATCCATTGTAACAGGAGGGAAGGCAGAGGAAACAGGGAAATAGGGACAGATGTTGGCAGTTTTTTTGGCAACACTAGGAGAATTCTCTACTGATTGTTTCCATTTTTGCAGGGAAATGAAAAGCAAGTCACTAGAGTATACTTATGCTTAGGTTGAAGGTGTATAGTTTATGAGATCATTTGGGTTAAAGTCTTCACAATTTTTTCCTTTCAAGGTCAGAATTCTTAACATAAGAAACCATGTATGTGAGGGAGATGCACTTGAATCAGGTGGGCCCAAATCAGAGAAATTGCAAATTGGTGACTCACCACCTGGAGTAGTCCTGTAGATGGATTTTTTTTTTTAAGCCTTTACACAGTTGCAACATTTTAAAACTTGGTTTTCATTATTTAAATATGAGGGCATTTTATATTTAAAACAAATTTCATATCTCTCCTTAGAAAAATGGATTTCCTAGTTGCACTGGGCCTGCATTCGTGCATGGCAAGAGTAGGATGGAGTTGAGTAACACTGAGCCTTTGGACAGGGCACTCCAGTGTTCTCTAGTCCCTAACACTCCCCATTATTATCTTACAATTGGCTTGATTTATTCCAATAGTTTGCTCCTGTAAAGGATTTGAAACTGAGACACAGGCTTTGCACTGTGCAACTCCTGGAAGCACCATTATAGCTTCTGTGAATGGCACCGCTGGAGTTGTGTCCATTGGAAATCCTTGGCCTGACAAATATTTGCACTTCCTTTCTTGATGTCCACATTGAGGTAAACAACTAAAGAACACTCCTAACAGACTGGTTCTCATACCTAAATTTATTTCTATTTGTTATGCCACATTTTTCTTAAGAAAAAGCTCTTCAATGTAATTTTCCTTCAGGGCCTGTACATTCCTTCCTTCAGGGGTTCAATCCTATCATCCAAAAAGGTATATATTCAAGTCCTAATTGTCAGTACCTGTGAATATGATCTGATTTGCAAACAGGGTCTTTGCAGATATAATTACCATACAAATCAAGATAAAATCATACTGGATCGGGGTGGGGGGGATCTAAATCCAATCATTGATGTTTTTATAAGAAGAGACAGAGACAGAGAGAAACAGGCACAAATACACTCAAGGAGAAGAAGACCATGTCTGAGGCAGAGATTAGAGAGATGCAGCCAAGGATTGGTGGCAATCACCAGAAAGTAGGAAGAGCTGAGGAAGGACTCTTTCTATAGCCTTAGGAGGGAGGATGGCCTAATGACACATTGCTTTTGGACTTCTATTCTCCAGAACTGTGAGAAAATAAATTTCTGTTTTTTAAGCCACCCAATTTGCAGTAGCTTGTTACAACAGCCCTAGGAAACTAATACAGGGCCCATACTTCTAAAATTTTCATTAATTTTTCCCTAAGAACCTTTGAAAACTCTTGACATTCATATTCATACTTTACCTTTATCTTCTTATTTGAAAGAGTTTTGATTTTCAGGATTAAATAAGGATCCTGCATTTGAATTATTCTTATTGCCTTTTATCAATGCTGAAGTAATTTAAACTCCCTAGGCAATCTATACTCAATTTTCTCCAATAAAGTCTATACATGTCTTTAGGATCTATATAATATATTGATATTTATAGATTCCTAAATAAATGAGGTACTCTGATGTGTTCTTTAACTTTTGGACCATTAAGTGCATAATGATGATTATGCCATCCAGTGATTAAAGTAGAGCTTCATTCTGTTAGTACATTTAGAAAAAACTAGGAAGAACCTTATTTAAGTGTTATTTTTAGTGAATGAAGATGTAGACCATCAAAATGAGTTATTTCATAAAAATCAACAATTGTAGTGTTGTCTAGGGGTAATTTACCAAATGTAGAATTTATATTAGAAAAAGGATACTGTTCTACTTAGAAGAAACAAATGAAAAGAGGTATTTTAAAATGTTTATCAAGACCTTTATGTGTTAATTAAATTTTGGTTCCAAACTTTGGAAATACCAGGTAGTAGCAACACTTTAAACTAGATTGTAGTATCACATGTAAAGACAGCAATAAGATAAAGAGTGAATATAAATATTGTGACAGATGACTTGCTCTAAGTCAAGAAAATAAGAACCATAGAATGATCCTCACTCTCCAGTGAGCAATGTATTTCTTGAATTTCTCTTACGTAACTGTATATTTTTGGTCCAATCAGAAAATAAGTCATGCAAAAGAAAATGCATTAGGCATTGAGCTTTGTGAAAGTTACATTGTAATTACATGAAAAAAATATGAACATTTTATTAATTTAACATTTTGGTAACCAGAAAATTAATTGTAAGATGAAAGTCTTTCTTTCAAATGAATGACCCCATTAAAACATTTCATAATCTCCATCTCATTGAAGTAAATTCCACTGTTAAAAATCTTATGAATAATTAAACTGTTCTAATGATTACAAAGTTAGATATTTTGTTATATGTCTAAGTAGATATAATAAATTAAATGGTGGTAGCTTTAGGTGTATGAATGTCTAACTCGAATAGGGAAATAACTTTCCCAGAATCCAGAATCAGCTTTCTTAACAAGTTATCAAATCATAGATATATTTATCTTTGGTAATAACATGTACAGTTACTTTTCAGAGATGTGTTAACATTCAGTCACAAGTAATGAATTATTGGTATGGTACAAAGCTAAATCCTTTCATATTTAAAAACTATTAATCTTTCTTTATTATCATAGGGAGAGTTTGTTTTTAAGCTACCTGGACTCTTTTTGCTACTGACTTTCCATGTTGGAAGCAGCAACTGCACAACTATAGCAAAATATTTTTCTGCATATAGTCATTGTTATCATTAACAACCCTAATAATACCACCCTACCTAGATATGAATTTACTGATAATTATAATGCATAACAAGTCAGTCTCCATAGTATGACTGTATGAATCAGAACCAGTCTAATTCCATTTAGTCAATTCACTCTGTGATATGTTAGAACTTTAAAATGCCATGAACACAAAGGCAATATTTAATGAGAAATTATTTATCCTTTATTTATCAAAATTTAACTGAACTCCTACTATGTCCCCAATGACCTAGAGCTTTATGAAGCTGATCATGTATGGAAAAATAATGAATGTTTCTACATAAGAGCTTTTGTTTTCTCAAGTTTTTATTGTATATAATAAATGGGTGCTATAGCTTGAATGTTTGTGTACCTGTCAAATTCATGTGTTGAAACTTAATTCCCAATGTAATAGTATTTGGAGGTAGTGCATTTACTTGGTGATTAGGACATGAAGATGGAGCCCTCATGAGTGGGATTAGTGGCCTTGAAAAAGAAACCCTAGAGAGCTCCCTCATCCCTTTTACCATGTGAGGACACAGTAAGAAGACAGCCATCTGTGAACCAGGAGGTGGCTTCTCACCAGACACTGAATCTAAAGGGGTCTTGATGTTGGACTTTCCAGCCTCCAGAGCTATGAAAAATAAGTTTATGTTTTTTATAATCTACCCAGTCTATGGTATGTATCTGTTATAGCAACCTGAATGGACACTAAGTGGGGCAGGTGTAAATGTCTAGCTAACTCAATACATTCTTTGTTCCTTGCTTCTATTGGATAGAACAGGTTAATCATTTTGCTCTTGTGTCAAATATTTTCTTTACAAAGTCACAGTAATACTTAGTTCCTGTCTCACTCTCCCCATCCCAGGTACTGACAATGATAGTAGACAGTTTCTGCTTTACCCGGTTTCTCCTGATGTTAACATTTCATATAAATATGGTTCATTAGTCAAAACTAAGAGGTTGACACTGGTACATTACTACTAACTAAACTTCTGACTTTATTAGGATTTCACAAGTTTTTCCACTCACGTTCTTTCCCTGTTCTATAATTCAATTCAGGATACTACATTGCATTTAGTGGTGCATCAATTTTGTGATTTTTCTTAATTTTAAATCATGTTTTGACTAGAGAGTATACAATTTTGCTGCTTTTCTCTCTTCTGATTTACTTCAAAAATTATTGTGATTTTAAAAAGATTCTTTATGTCTATGGAACCACTCAATAAATTTACAGCTCTGCCAAGTTTCAGGATGTAGTTTTAAATGCAAAGTCAGAAAGAAAACTTTAGGAGGGGAGAATATGATGAACTCTTCTAAAGTTCCTAAGACAATTTGAATATCATAAGACCCAGTAGAAACATTTACTTTTCCCCTACAATTCCAGAGAAAACATTTTGTTCTTCTAAGTTAGAAGTAAAAATTGATCTGATTGCTGCCTGACCTACAAATTCAGTGTGTTCACAGAGATTGAATTCCTGTTTGTAGAAAATCAAACTGAAATAACTTAAAGAGTTACAAGATCAAAGTTACAGAGAGGTCTTGGTAAAACAGGTCAGCAAGAACACTGGAAACTTATACAGGATTCCTTGCATTGCTTTACTCTTCTGACATCTGTGAGCACCATAAAGATGAACAAGACGATGAGTGACACTGTCACCCTTATTTTTCCAAACTCCCCTGTATGTTAAATAATTTTAGTATCTCATAGATGAGTTCTCTTTTATTTTAAACTATGGAGATTTATTTATGGTCTATAAAGAATGTCTAGAAAAGTTCAATGATTTTCAGTTTCCTCAAGATGAACATTTCATTTTTGTTTTATACTTAAGTAATTTTTATTCATTCATTTTATCATTACTGTTTCTAAAAATAGAAAAATTGTGAATATGGTGAAAAATTTAATTTTACCATCGAGCTTATAAGACAAACAACAGGTACCCTCCCCTATTCCAGGCCCATACCCCAGAGGTAAATTCTTTTAACTGTCCCTGTTTTGGTTCTTCTGGTGGCTACACTTGAAAATCTAAACAATATGTTTACACTATCTTACTAGCAACTTAACTTCTCTCTGGAAAATAAGGAAACTTAATCTGTACTCAGGCATTTGCCTCTTCTATTCCAACCTGGCCTTTGCTATCCTCCCATGTTTTGATAGTCATTATTTTCACTTTTCCCACAAGTCACCTTTGCAATTTAATACTAGATTAAGCACCCAATTCTTGTTCCACTGGCTTTAGACAATGCTTTTATTTTTCTTTTCCCATTATGCACAACAGGGTTATTATAACCTTATTCCTTCCCCACTTTTTTTTCTAATAACTATTATGGAGGCTTTTATTGTTTTGTTGTTGAGGTTAATAACATTTACATTTTATTTTATAATTGTTTTGTATAACTTATCTATAGATTAATTTTAAAATATGAAAACCAGTAAATAGCATTCACATTATGGTCATAAAGCAAATCTTATTCCCTGTTGTTCCCTTAGGGTATGCTAGATTTGCATTTTCATCTTTAGAGGGCCAAAGTAATGATCCCTCTTTCACTCAAAAGAGAGTGTTCCTAGAATTGATATTTTACTACTCGTACCCTATCAATTCATTCATTAATTTGCTGAACACATATTTACTGAGTGCCCACTATGTGGCAGGTACAAGGCAGGCAGTGAGTAAATAGTAGGGAATGACACAAGTAGAAATCTCTGTCTCCTAGAAGTAGAGATGGAGTATAAGAGGGTGGTGGTGATTGTGGTTATAATTTAAAATAAGGTAGTTAGAAAAGACCTCCTTGAGTATCAGGTATTTGAACAAGTTATAAAGGAGGTGAGGGAAGGGGTAATGAGTTTGTGGATAGGATAAACTTTAATTGTATTGAATGTGCAGGGAGTGGAGGATTGTCTGAGTAATGTTAAATTTAGCCTTGGTTATAGACAAAACACCCCTAAATTCCATGGCCATAAAGTACTTCTCATCCTCTTCTGCTCGTCTCACCTGGGCTCACTCATGTGGGTTCATTAGGTTGGAAGTTCAGCTGGGATTGATGATCTCAAGTTCTGAAGCTCAGAAGTCAGGGCTGGACAGGCAGGAAGCCCGGGCAGTCTTCTTGATGTGGTCTTCCATGCTGGGCTTCTTCTCACGATGACAGAAGTAGGAGGATTCCAAGTGGATGAAGACAGGAGCTTCAAGAGCTCGCACAGGGTCACTTTTGTGACATTCTGTTCGTCAAAATAAGTCACAAGGAGAAGTCCAGGGATGGGAAAAGAGATTCTACTTCTCAATAGGAGGAGCTGCAAAATATTATAGCTATGTTGCTTTCGAGGTACTAAAGGTCAGTTGCCTCACAAATAATATGATGAGGGATATGCACTGGGTATTAACTCTCATGAGAATCCCCCTAATTTACTATCACACAAGTATTAAGAGAAAACAAATTAATTTTTGGCCAATTTAAACTGCTTTTTATTGATTCTATGCATGAGAGTGTAGAGATGGGAGCAACTGGCATAGTGGTTAATAAAAAGATCTTCAGTTAATCTCTTTCTGTACCTTTACCTTTTCTTTATCTTCTATACCTGTACACCCTGAGGCTATGCCTGGTCATAATTACACTGCAAGAATAGGCTGCCTCATTCACTGCAGCCCAATTATCTGCATATTCTAGACTGCTGCCTTTTCCACTTTCATTTTTTTCTAATATAAATTTATTTATTTTTGGCTGCATTGGGTCTTCGTTGCTGCACACAGGCTTTCTCTAGTTGCAGCAAGCGGGGGCTACTCTTGGCTGTGGTGCATGGGCTTCTCACTGCAGTTGCTTCTCTTGTGGAGCATGGGCTCTAGGCGGGTGGGCTTCAGTAGTTTCCACTTTGTTTCTTTATCAGAACCCTTCCATCTGATTTACATCTTCTAGAAATATGTTGCAATTTCTTGATGTTGAACACTCTCTCAATCTCTTTGTTAGTTGTGTTATTCATTTCCACTCTTTTTCTATGCTTTCTACTCTTTCTCAGGGGGCTGAAAGTATGGGAACTACATTTCTAGAATATGTTGGTTCAACAGTTTTGATGCAATTTATGTTCTAATAAGATGCACTCGTGGAGACTTGGAAAGAAAAAGAGAAGCAGAAACCATTCTTCCTCTGGCAGGTGCATAAAGCTTGAGCAGATGTGTGCTTCTGCAGCATCCAGCTGGACTCCATGTTCTACTGCCAGTCATTGGCTTGGGGGTTGAGAGCAACTGTGGCTTTTTGAACTTGTATGGTGGTTTCCTGACCTCTTGATTACAGTTTGCTGCTTTGTGATCTAAAGAACTAGTAGCTGTTTCTTTTTTTTTTTCTTTGAGCCCTTCCAATTATTTTGTAAACTTCCTTTTTTTTCTGTATTAATTCCCTTTATGCTTGAAATACCTAGAGTTGTTTCTAATTTCTTAGTGGGTTCTTAAAGTTATTTCTTTAAGCATTCCTTAATTGTATTTGTAATTGTAAAAAAAAAACAAAAAATAAAAAACGAAAAATACAACCCTACCCCATTGCGGGGTTGCTTCTGGTTTCTGGAGAGCTCACTCTCATCCTTTCTTGGGAGCATAATTTTGCTTTGCTTAATAAAACTCTTGCTACTTAAAACTGCTCTATGCCTCTTGCCTGAATTCTCTCCCTTGAGAGGGCAAGAGCCAAGGGAATTGCTGTTCCACTAGTGACAGGATAACTGCAAGTTTTTTTGGTTTTTTTTTTTGCGGTATGAGGGCCTCTCACTGTTGTGGCCTCTCCCGTTGCAGAGCACATGCTCCGGACGCGCAGGCTCAGCAGCCATGGCTCACAGGCCTAGCCGCTCCGCGGCATGTGGGATCTTCCCAGACCGGGACACGAACCCGTGTCTCCTGCATTGGCAGGCGGACTCTCAACCACTGCGCCACCAGGGAAGCCCAGAAAACTGCAAGTTTTAATTCACTATAACCTGAATTTGAGCTAATGATATTTTGTTGGTTTATGCTATTTAAAAATTAGCCCGTTCTTAGTTTGGACTAATAGAAATGCAAGAAATAAATCATACAAAGTACATACCCGACTATTCTCTGTCCTAGACAGACTCTTTTGGCATTACTGTATTCAGTTTTGAATCATATTTTAAGAGACTTAAAACTGGGATTTGTCAAAGAGACAGCCATTTGGATTGTGAAACTGGTGAGGTCTAGAAACCATATTATCGGAAGAAGTATTAGAAGTATCTGAAATTTTGAGTATAAAGAATAAAAGACTGAAGGCAATTGCTCTTCTAGGAAGTCTTACGTGAATCTCTGTGTTTGTCCAAAGGCCCCTCTTCTTTGCCTGTCCCACATACTATACATTCATTACCTCATTCCACTAAGAATTGTGTGGGATGCCTGCTATGTGCCAGGAGATGTTCTACATGGTGGGGCACATAGTAGTGAAGAAAACAGACAAGATTCCTGCTCATAGAATTCACTCTGTGGGAGTCACAGACATTAAACAAGCGCACACATTAGTGATAAGTGCTGTGAGAACGTAAAACAGGGCATGGCAATAAAGAGTAACTAAAGAGGGGGTACTTTATTATATCTTAGTTATAGAAGACCTCTCTGAGGAGATGACATTTGACATGAAATGAATTACAGGAAGATATTAGCCCAGATCTAGGATTGGCATTTTCCTTGCAGAGGGATTAGTAAGGGCAAAGGTCTTCTGTTGTAGGAATGAGCTTGGCTTGTGGAAGAAGCAAGGGATAGAATGGGAGGAGATGAAATTGGAAAGATAAACAGGGCTATTTCTTGTAGAAAGTTTAGACTGTGATAATGAGTTTGAATTTTAGTCAAAGTGCATGAGAAGTTTATGGGAGGTTTAAAGTGGGAAATTCCATGGTCAGATTTGTAAACTATGAGGCTCTATGAGGTATATTGATTGTAGGGGGAAGTATGGAAGAAAGGAAACACTTAAAGCACTTCAGTTTTAGCATTTTCCATGTTATGTAGACCTTATTTGCTTATATAAATTCATTTTCCTCTAAACTATAGCTTCCTCAAGAACATGAATCATATCTTATCTATTTTTGAAAGTCCAGCACCCAGAAAAATATCTGAAACCCAAGAGATACTCAATAAATTCTTTCTTATTCAATACATGAGTTTCTGTTTTTGTCCAAGGGTCTCTCTTAAGATGTTAACTTTATTCTGTCTGATCCCTTAAAGGGAAGAAATAATATTTGGAAGCTGATGATGTCTATTTCTGCCACAAAGAATAGAAGCAAAGAAAGCTGGTTTGTAACAACAGTAGAATGAAGCAGACATGTAGAGAGAAGCAAAGATCGAGACGTTTCTTTGTCACCTGTGGTACAGCTCAGCTAGTTCCAGTTTCTTCCTGTTTGTATTCTGAATTACAGGGTCAAGAGACAATACCCCAATCCTTATTGTAAACTAGTTTTCGTCTTTTTGTGTTTCGTTAACTGGCATTGATCTCTGTTACTTTCAAAGAAAAGAGTCCTAGGATTAATTCTCAATTTTTATTTACTTACTGAATGATTTTAGGCAAGTTATGTAACTTCTTTAAGTTTTAGTTTCCTATTTCCTTAAAACAAGTTTGACAAAATTGTAATACTTGAGGATAATACAAATTCAGATAATGCAATTAGCATTGAGTTCTTCTCTGTCTAGCTTCTATTAATCATACTACATGTGGAGAGTAGCCATGATGGGATTTGAATGGGAGCAAAAGGACAGGTGAATGAATGACAGGCTAGCCTATTTTTGTGAGAGGAAGGAGAGTGAGTCCCCAAGTCCCTGGCATTTTCTCAGCCCAATCACCTCATATCTATTTGACCAAATGGGCATTGAAAGATTCCTGGAACTGCTGCCTATGACCTAGGAGTCCAAACCATCATTGTCAGACACACAGAGATATGTAAGCCAGAGTTGACAACGGTTATAATGTGATACCAAGCTACAGCTGGGACCAGGATGGCTGCATTCTGCATCTCACCCCTTCCCCCCAGCAAAAAAATCTTGTGCAGTCTCAACCTAGTCATTTAATTACACTTGCAATAACATTAGTTTATATTATGCAGTTGAAAGTTTTATACTTCACCTATTACATTATGGTGGGGTTTTTCTATAATAAAATCTACCAATAAATTATTAAGAGAATTAAATGAGATTATATATGTAAAGTTCTTGGTATGGGGCATTGTCTACCCAATAAGTGTGAAACCAATATCAATCATTATTATAATCCTCAAAATTATGGTTATTACAATTGAAAGGAAAACACATAAAGGAGTTGAAATTCAACATGGTTAATTCTAACATTTCTTATATATTTGGAGAAGAGCGTTAATACAAATGGCTGAAGTGATAATCTGTGAATTATTTCTTCCTCCTCTATCCAGACTAATTGTGAGTTGGATGCATATTTAATATTTTCAAAAGAGGAACTGGCAGCAAGTTTGCTCTGTTGGCATTTTTGCTCACACATATGCTCTATTCATGTCTAGAGATGGTATTATTTTTACCTTCCTGTCATCACACTCATTTCTTTATAAGAGCAAACATTTCAAAATATGAATATTTTAGATTTAGTTTATTCATTTTAAAGCACCCATCTTTTTAACTTGTATTCATTTCCATTGATATATGAAGTCTGTAGATTTTATGCTACTTAGGATTTGTAAAGTAATTATTAAGTCTTTGATATTTATAAAGTATCTGAAGTTTTCAGAGTAATTAATTATTGCTAATCCAAATGATTCAACCTATCAGGCCATAATAAATATTTAATATTTAGTGTTGCATTTCATGAAGTCTTTTTCATTATATTATTCTTCCGTGTTTAAATTTCTAGTGTGCTGTATTGCAATGAGATATAACCCACTTTTAGTAAATAGAATTTTTTGGTCCTTACAACATGTTAGTGTTATTTTAAATAAACCAAGCATATAATATAGTTAATAACCATACATTTTTCATTCAAATGTAGATGACTTTAAATGTATCTTTGTTTGGGATTTTTGGGGGTCTGACATTCTTTATTAACAAGCAAAAAAATATATATTTTTCACCAAACAGCTTTGGATGTTTTCACTGTTCTGACTAGGTATGTCTATCAATACAAAGTCACTTTTCAAAAATTGATTGGTTCAGATTAGTATTTGTAAAGAATTGTTAAACTCAAAAGACAAAGTGCTGTTACCTGTCTCCATGGAATCAATGGCCCATAAACAAATTGCTATTCAACCATGAAAAATACCAACCTACTCAACAACATAAGCTTTTGCATAAGCAACTGCACTCAAACAATGAAATACTTATAATAATATACTCTGTGTAAACATATTCAAGAGTCTTTGAAGAATACAGCTGTGTTAGCAGTATTATCCATTCATTAATTTAACAATTAAACATGTGTATATACTCTGTACATCATGGTAGATTCTGAGGATTTAACAATGGAAAGGACAGACATGGTTTGTACCTCTCAGAGTGTGTAGTGTGAGAGAGAAATACAAAGCCAATTACCGTAAATGTGCTGTGATAATGAAAACACCCAACATAGTGAATATACCTAACCCTGTGCATATGTGTGTATGTGTGGTGGAAGGGGATAAATAGGAATTTGGGAAGTGAAGTTGGGGGAAAATAGTTGAAACAGAAGGAAGGGTCCATGCAAATGCTCTGGTTTTGTAAAAGGTAATTAGTGACAAAGAGAGGAATGAAGGGGAATGAGAAAAACGTTAAATGAACGGAATGCAACGAACAGTGCAGGTGTTTTAAATAAACATTAATGACTAAGTAAACAAATGAAACAGTTAAAGGTGGGTGAGCAAGTGGAGGAATAAGAAATGGGGGAAAGATACAGAGGATAAAAAAATAGGAAGAAAACTCAGAAAAATATTAAAAATTAGAACATTTATGAATTTAATGTCTAAAAGGTAAGTGTGACAATGACAGACAAGGATTGGATAATGTGTTGTATGAGTGCTATTTAATATTATTTAAAAAATATCTTCATTGCAGTTAAGAGATTCGGGAAAAATTGGACAGATTTATTATTACAGAACTTCTCAGAGCCTTTAATATTCTAAAGTTCTTACAGAAAGCAATATTACTGTGTAGCTTTTCCCCATATTTCTTGACCATGATATTTTTTTTTCTACTAGTACTATTTCCAGGGATTAAACTTCTGAGAAACACCATGGGAAATATATTAACAGAGATATATTAAAAAAATGGAAGGGAGATGGGGAATAAAGCAACCTTACTTGTTTTTCCTGAATTTGATATCAATTCTCCCTGGGCAAACCTCTTCCTGTCTCAGTCACATCTCTTCCTACCAGTGTTTGGTCTGCCATAATTTATTTTTCAAGCAAAAATCCCATGATGTCCTGTATGTATGTATATCGGTGTGTATATATATGCATATATGTACGTATGTATATACACACCTATATACATAGGTATACATGCATACATTATATTTATATACCTTTGGTTCTCCCTAGAAATCAGTTTTCTAGCTTCAAAGGTAAATAGTACACACTAACCAAAGATATTCAACAATTTTGATAGTAGTTAAGAGTAGTCTATACACAAAAAAGTAGTAATAGAGGCATATGATTTGGAGTAAATATGAAAAAATTATAATAAGAAAAAAATGCAAAAATGTGGAAAATGCTATAGAAATATTCCCCCAGTCTTCAAACATATTACAGCACAGAAACTCTTAAGGGGTCACTAACCAGGGTGTTTATGCATGCCATATGGAAATATTTCCTCTGCAGTGTGCCTGCATTGCTGTTTAAATGGAGAGTAAATGTTATGTTAGCAATATTTTTATATAGCCTAGAATTTTATTTTTTAATTTTTTTCTCCATTGCATCTGGGTGATAAATAAAAGATAAAATTCAACTAGAGAAGTAGTTATTTATATAATTTTATACAATAATATGATTTAAAAGCAAACTTTTACAATTTCATTCTTGAAAGAATAAGCAGCTGTTTTTAAAAAATAATAAGCTCATTTGGTAAGTAGATATGTGCTGAAACAAAAATAATAAAAGATTTTATGGACTGTTATTCTATAACGTTGAGATAATGCTGGACATACAATGAACCTTATACATTAAAGTGCTAATTCAAATAGAAAAATTCAGTAGTTTTGGAATTTCTAAAGCTGCTGTTCCTGCATGTCTATCCAGAGGATTTTGATAATGTACCAATTGCTTTTCAGGATTTTTGTCGACCAAATAAGAGTAAAGATGAAAATCATCTTAACATTGTTAACTTTTCTTATTATAAAGCACTGTATATTATAAAGCATACTTAATCACAGGAAAACCGGAAAAATAGAAAATTATATAAAGAATGTTAAAGTTGCAGATATCCAACCACCCATTTTTAACCACTCTTAACACTGAGGACTTCCCTGGTGGCGCGGTGGTTAAGAATCCACCTGCTAATGCAGGGGACATGGGTTCGAGCCCTGGTCTGGGAAGATCCCACATGCTGTGGAGCAACTAAGCCCATGCGCCACAACTACTGACCCTGCGCTCTAGAGCCTGCAAGCCACAACTACTGGGCCTGCATGCCACAACTACTGAAGCCCATGCTCCTAGAGCCTGGGCTCCGTAACAAGAAAAGCTGCCGCAATGAAGAGTAGCCCCTGCTCACCACAACTAGAGAAAGCCTGCTCGCAGCAATGAAGACCCAACATAGCCAAAAATAAATAAATAAATAAATTCATTAAAAAAAATAAGTGTTCACATTTATTAAAAAAAACCCACTTACTGTATTTGTCTACACATGGATTCTATCTGCACTTCTCTATTTATGTTATAGACACACACTGTTTACTTTCAACACAGCATCACACATTGTATATATTCCAAGGCATATGTTGTTTTTTCCCCGCAGCTGCACTCTAGCCAGATTCTCTTGCCTACTCAGACATAAGTCCTGTAGTGTACCACATGGTATACACAGCTTGCTTCCTTTTCTGAGCTCTAGCAGCCTTTTCATGTTGTCACTTCTCCTAGATATCGTTATTGCATACTGCACTGCAAGCCTACAACAAACCCTCCGCCCTCCTCCATGGGGCCCCAGCAGAGCTGGTTTCTGTGGAACTCCTAAAGCATGAACATCCTTCTATTCTCTGGGCAGGAGGGAAGAAGGCCTTTCCCTAAGCCCTGAAAACTATGTTTCCCTCAGTATATTAAAGCTGTGAGGTTTGGGCTCCGATATATTGCAGATTTTTTTTTTTCTGTAAAAAGGTTTTCTTTCTTTTTATTGTTTACTTACATTTGCAACTTCATCCCTCCATGAAATGAGGGGGTAGGGCTGGAGACGCATTTAAGTGACAACTGTCACTGTGTATTGAGAAAGTCCTCTCCTCTCACACCACTAAAACTTCATGATTTGGCCACACTTACGACTCTCTGGTGCAGTAGTATATTACCCCTTGTCAGTTCTGTGCCTTCAGGGTACAGAATATCATGTTTGTCATAGGATAAGCCCTGAAAATGTGTGTGTGTGTGTGTGTGTGTGTGTGTGTGTAGGGTAGGTGTAGCATTTATGTATATGTATGTGTATGTGATGAGATGTAGCCATTGTTTCCTGAATAAATGGTAATTATATTTGCAAAAAATGCAGAAAGAAGTATACATCTTGTTTTAGTATGAAGAAGCATTCATTTTTGCTAAATATAGCACTAAATTTTACCCCGGGTATTTCTCATATATATTAAGACACTAAAGCCCTCATATCACGGGAGAAACCAGTTTCCCATTGGTTATCTGAAAGCATAAAACTATACTACAGTTCAGGTGCAAAGCTATGTCATAGGAAATTTTACATAAAAGGAATGCAGAGCTCCTTCTCAGAGTGAATTATCATTAGAAAAATCCCCAAAGAGGCTTTCAGTGATGTTGCCCCATTCATCCTCTTTTCGAGACTTTAGGAAAGGAAAAAAATCTATTGAAAACATAGAAAATGGCTAATTTCATGGAAGATAGAAAAACAACTCTTAGGAAAACTCCCAGTTCTCACGGAAACTTCTGATTCTCTTCAGTTGACTTGCATCATTTTCTGTCCAGTAAATCATATTTCACAGTGATCTTGGAAATTCTTTTCATGGTTTTGGGATTTACCCCTGGGGCCCAAGTCATTAAATAGTCCTGTCAACTTCCACCAAGTAACTGCTTCTAGTCCCTGCCCAATGTGTTGCAAAGTTCCAGAACTACCATCCTTTTTGGGTGTACAAATGAAATATGCCTGTCTTCATCCCCAAAGCCTCACCAACCAGGGATTTCCAATGTGCCAAACTCAGCTGCCGATCATTTTAAAAAAATGCAAGCAATTTTCTTTAAATAGCAGACACTGGTCAACTTACTATCTACCATATTTTGAAATTTCCTAAAAGCCACTATGTAAGCATAGATGCAGATTTTACTGTTAGCCATGATAATATTAAGTAAAAGATATAATTCATGTTTATAATATATAGTTTTTCATTAATAACCTGTTAAATTGCTTCTAAGTTGTTAAATATTAATATTTATGAGGTAAATATCACTAAAAAATGTTTCAATTTTCTCATGTTACTGCAAACATTAAAGTAGAAAATATAAAATAAAAGTGAAAAATGTAATAATACTTTTTCAAAACACTTGAGAATAATTTTTAATCAATAAAGTTTTGGTTATTGAGTTCATACTTAATAAGGATGCACAATATTCACTTAAGCTGTTCAATTATGCAGTGGCCACCCCAGAATCATTAGATATCCTTCTGACTTCTCATCAAGTCATCTTTTCCAAAGGGCAACTGATTTTTGCTGCTTGTTATAATCCTTAATTTATCTATAGGTGACTCTGAAACTCAGGCTTTTAGGTCAGTCGTGTCCGTGGTGATGTTGTTTTGTAAACATTAATAGATATATGAACCCATATTGTTGTCTAAGATTAATGGATAGAACATCAATCAGGAACCCTTAATTCCAAAAGACAACTGGATACAGGGAGATCAAAAAAAGAAAGATGTGGTTTTGCTTTGATTCTGGGCCCATGAATTGGCACTAGAGAACTGTCTACTTGTATGCATCATGCTGGGATCTTTGAGATGGCAACAGTATGACTGTGGCCGCCAATGGACTGCAATCCACATTTATGTCCAGCCACATTTTGGGGCCCCCAAACTAACAGTGGAGCTTCCTGCACACACAAGAACCCACATGCCCCAGTCAGGCAGAAAGCCAAGCTAAGTTCTCAGGACACAAAACAAGACAAACAAGAAGGCGATAGCTGGCCCTAGGAATATGTTGACAACCAGTGGGTGCCCGAAAGCAAATTCACAAGTCACGATTCGATTCAGAATAAATCTTACAAATGTTTTTGCCTGCCAATCTGAATTTGGAAAGAAAGGAACAACGAGAAGTTTTCCCTTGCTCTCTCGACGAGGCACCACAGATAGAGATCTAGGAGAGCTGACTTTGTTAAGAATTCTTACCCTTTGCTTGCTTCTGCCAGTTTCCCCAGGATTCTGTAGGCTCTGGAGTCAGTGGGGTGTCCCAGCAAGCCTCATCCTGGTCACGAAAAACTGAAGAGGAGGAAGAATAGTTTTCCCTCTACGCTTTATAGTGAGTGCTAGCCTGAGATCCCTTTTTCTCTAAGGCACCTTATAAATGGATAAGCTTATCCAGGTTAAAAGTTCTCAGCTGTGGCCACTATAATGCAAGATTATCCTCAGCTGTGGCCACTATAATGCAAGATTATCCTGGCTAAGGATAACCTGCTTGTTTGGACTTAAAATTTTATTCACGTCACTCCTCTCGCTGGGCCCAATCCTGCTTAAGTCAGACCCAATCTGACCCGGAACTAGTTCCCTGGTCCCACCTCCCTACCCGGTCGCGTTTCTAAGTCGGACCCAGTTCGCCTCCGACTGGATTCCAGACCGAGTCTAGAGAAAGAAATGTTCAAATGAAGTCTAAAAGCTCCTGAGAGAAAAGCCGTCGAGACTCCAAGAGGGGCGGACCCAGCACCTCCTGAGGCGGAAGAGGCAGCGAGCTCAGGGCTCAGCAGGTACCACGTCTGGTTGCTCGTTGCTCCTGGGGTCGTCGGGGGTCTCCTTCGCTCCCCACTTCTTACTGTTACTAACAGAACTGTTAAAAGATAAACTGAGGCATAGAAAACATTTTTTTTTTTTTTTTTGCGGTACGCGGGCCTCTCACCGCTGTGGCCTCTCCTGCTGCGGAGCACAGGCTCCAGACGCGCAGGCCCAGCGGCCATGGCCCACGGGCCCAGCCGCTCCACTGCACGTGGGATTCTCCCGGACCGGGGCACGAACCCGTGTCCCCCGCACCGGCAGGCGGACTCTCAACCACTGCGCCACCAGGGAAGCCCTAGAAAACATTTTTTGTTTTGCGGTACGCAGGCCTCTCACTGTTGTGGCCTCTCCCGTTGCGGAGCAACAGGCTCCGGACGCGCAGGCTCAGCGGCCATGGCTCACGGGCACAGCCGCTCCGCGGCATGTGGGATCTTCCCGGATCAGGTCACGAACCCGTGTCCCCTGCATCGGCAGGCGGACTCTCAACCACTGCGCCACCAGGGAAGCCCCCTAGAAAACATTTTAAGAGTTTGAGCAAAAATCAATTTGAATCGGGCAGCATCTAGTCTAGCAGATAGAAAGGAGCTCCGGGCAGTTGTTCAAAATGAAAGACTTTCGTAGGCAGAAGGGAGCAGGAACGAGGAAAAATAAAGTAGGGAGAGAAGTGGTGGGTTAATGCATAGTTACCTTCCTTCAGGGGATGGCAGGGGTCTGTCAGGCAGGTGACCCCACTAGTGCTGATCAGGTGGTTTCTGATTGATTAGTTTAGTTTTCCTTCTAGGAGAGCCGAAACTGTGATTGTCTCAGTTTGGTGATGTGGGACTTAGCATAAACAACTCCATTTTGGGCTGGTTGTCTTGTTTTTAATGCTTTATGGCTTATATGTAATGTTATGCTTAAAAGGTCTTCCTCATAATTGTAACTTAAATATTTAGTGCTTTCTTGAATATTTTGACCTTAATATATCATGTATTTGTTTTTCTTTTCTAATTCTTTTGGTAAGAATACAAAAAAGATCCAGCTGTATAGTATTTTTTTCCAAATGACTAGTTGATATTCTCAACATCATTAGTTGATTTATCTATCTTCTATTTGGAATATATATTTTCCAAATTTCCTGTTTAATCCATCTCTGAAGACTACTTCATTGATCTATTTGTCTATTATAGTGTTTCTCAAATTGTGTATTTTTTCATTAGAGAAGATGTCCCCTTAGCCAATATGATTGGAATTACTATTTCCTCATTTAATAATAAAAAAACTGGTTAAAGCAGAAAATCATTAAAAAATACATAACACCCTAAATATTTTAATTTAAAACATATGAATGCACATTTGCCAGTCTCTTGAATTAGATCTTAGGCATTTTCTTTGACTGTGGTTCTACTGTTAATTTTTGTGTCATCAGTTTTGCATTAATGATGCTCTTATACCTTTCTTTAAAGTGAACAAGTCTTAGAGGAAGACCTTTAGGAGAAATCCAAGTGAGAATCCTTCTAACTTTTTATGATGTTATTCTAATCTGTTGGAGTTTTCTCATCCACACTAGTTCAAAATATTTTTTCAGCAATTTACTTTTATTGTATTTTTCTAAAACATTTAACTTAGTTTTCATAGAAACAGTCTTCTTTTGGAACTTACATTTTATGGGTTTACATAATATTTGTCATGGTCCAAGTGCGGGATGGAAGAAGAATTTCCAGACACTAAGTATTTTAGAAAAGAGTGAGTTTATTGAGAACAAAGAGCAGAGTTAGTGAGGGGCTCTGCAAATACACTGGGCCGACCTCCTGATAGACCAGGGAGAGCCGACCCCCTTTGTGGGCTAGTAGTCAACTTTTTTTTTTTTTTTTTTTTTGCGGTACGTGGGCCTCTCACTGCTGTGGCCTCTCCCGTTGTGGATCACAGGCTCTGGACGCGCAGGCTCAGCGGCCATGGCCCACGGGCCCAGCCGCTCCGCGGCACGTGGGATCCTCCCAGACCGGGGCACGAACCCGTGTCCCCTGCATCGGCAGGTGGACTCTCAACCACTGCGCAATCAGGGAAGCCCCTAGTAGTCAACTTTTATAGCCTGAAGACAAAGAAAATTTCTGCTGGCAGGATGGCATTAGGTGATTGGTCAGGATGCTACAAGGTTACTACATGGTGATTATTTTGCCTAATATGGAGTCGGGGGGCTGTCCGATTTAGATTAGGAGACCCATGGCAACAGTTGCTATGGGGGCTTGGTTAATTTCGGAATTTTTGTCCTGTGTCCTTGATGTAGAGTGTCCTTGATGTAGGGCTCCATGTTTCCCCCTCTTTTTATTTATGGGACAAATCTTTGGCCCCTTAACACACCGCTCATGACTATCTGCCTATCCCCATCTCAGGCCATAGGAACCCAGGTTACTGGCGAAAGGGGTGATGACCATTCCTAGCTTCTTCCTGCTGGACAGGGGCGTCGCGGGGCCCTGAGTCCCCATGCCTGCTCTCTGTCAGGGTGTATTTACAGAGGGAGATAAGAACCTGTGGAATGATAAGGTGGCTTGTTCCGATGTAGTCTGTGTGCCAACTGGCTGGTATCCTTGTTGTAGCACCATCTGGAATTGAATCTTTTGCACCTGTTGGGAGATGAACTTAGATAATGTGTTAATAATGTAGGGACTAAACAACAAAACAAAGGCTATCAAGATTAATGGTCCCAGCAAGGGCAATAGCCATGTCCATAACCAGATCCCCATAGAGGAGAGGAGGTTGGAAAGCAAGCTGGGGCCCTGTCCTGTTCTCTCTTTTAAATATTCTATTAATTTGATGTTTTTCTTTAGAATCTGAAGGTCTTCTTCAACCTGGCCAGAGGTATTAATATAGAAGCTGCATAGTAGGGCACAGACACCCCCTGCCTCATCTGTTATAACATTAAGGGCCCTCCTATTTTGTAAAACCACCTTGGTCAGAGAGCCTAGGGCTGACTGTTGTTCCTCAGTGGCTGCTACCGTAGCCTTCCAAGATTCCTGGATTATGATGGTGAGATTGAGGACACTCCTATCTAAGAGGGGTATGCCTGCAAACCAAGAGAGTCCTGTAAAGACACTATGTATTATTTTGGGCTGATCAAGAATTGGGTTATCATAAGCATGTCCCCCCCCCCAATCAGTGGTTCATTTTGCTCTCTCCTGGACAGGTCTTAAGACCTCCTCGAGGAAGGACCCAAGGTTGGGAATGCCTCCTGAGGAAGCTAAATCCTTTATAGTCATAATGGTCACCTCTGGGACTGCAGCAGTAATAGTACAGGAGCCCCTCCAAAGTGTGGGAAGATCCAGATAGACCCCATTACCGGATAGAAATGAAAATCTGGTGTCCCTCAAGGATTCCCCCATTGTGGGTCCCCAGAGCCAGGCCCTGACCTTTTGGGAGTTTTCCTCTGGAAACAGACTGAGGTCCCATGGCCTAGGCTTATATTGGGAAGGCAAAACTCCAAGGAAATAATCATCTACACATAAAGGGGAGAATCCGGGCTCTGACTGATTATGAGTGTGACGGGGAGATTGGCAAACAAATTTCTGAATATTAGCTGAATTATGTTATATTTTGGAGGAGAGTCTTGTCGGGAGGTTTAACTAAGTAAGTGTCTGGTGGTCACACCAATCCCCACATATTTAGTTCCCAGGGCCGAACTTTTTTGGGGGATTATGGTCTTCATTAGTATATTTCTTAGTTGCATTTTTCCTTGAATTTCCCCAACATAAAGTGAAATTATGTTCATGTACATCATATTCATCCTCCTCTGACCAGAGATCCTACTCCAGGCTTGTCTGATTAAAATTGAGGGTGTAGTTACAAAGAGAGTCATTTAGTCAGCCCCAAATGGGTCCCCATCCATCCAGGTTGGAAATAGTCCTTTAAATTGTGTCTTTTCCAGTGTGTATAATCCCCTGATTATATGTCATGGGGCATCTGATCTTCATCCAAAAATAGATTACTGAGATAAGCTTCAGAAACAAACTTAGAGTGTCCTTTAATAGTTCAATTAAACTTTTTAGCAATATAATATAACAGCAAAGTACTATCTGGGAAGTGAGTCTTGGTAACACAGACCTTAATGAACAAAACTAGAATTTAATATTCAGTGAAACGTAATTTTTTTTTTTCTCCCATTGTGAGGGCATTAACCCTGCAGCCAGGGAAGACTTATCCCGTCAAATAAAAAAATGAGGATTGTCAGGGAGCCAGAAAAAGCCAGGGGCCGTCTTGGATTTCCCATAGCCCTGACTGTTTGATTGACAGCTATTGTTTACCCACCTTAAATTCCCTGATTTAGGGGTAGACTGCTGCCATATTTTAAGGATATCCAGATGGCAAAAGTCTGGCAATGAGGGGTTAATTTTTGTAGAAGCAGAATGAACTTTCCATGCGACATAATCTTCATAGATCATTGTGAAATACTACTTATTTACTCAAGCAAAGTAACAAAAGGATTTTAAAAGCAAATATAAATCACTTAAATGCAAGGTAATTCACAGAGTCTGTTACCAAAAGCAGCATTCCAAGAAAACTTTGTTCTCTTAACAGAGAGAGAGAACCAAATTCCAGTCTGGTACCAGCTTCTGTTAATCACAAAATTTATTTACCTAATTAATTTCAATTCAATCTTAGAAAGTCCTTTCTATAAATCTTGAAGAGGTAGTATTTTTGCAAAAGCAGTTCAACATCTTAAGAAAACTTGTACCATGTATAAAACTCTTTTCTCAGGGTCTATTTTCCACAAACATTTTTTATCACTTTCTGTTTCCATCACTTTATTTTCCCATTCAGAAACAGTCACCTGTAAGTCAGTCCTACTTCCTTTTTCCTTAATAAAATGTAATTCCATTCCTCATACCTTTTTTACTGAAAACATACATCCTACTTTCCTTAAGCAACCATGAACTGTCATTTATATCAGCTCTCTGTAGATTAGTAAACATACATCCAAATAATAATTTTTGAAGAATGTGCTTTCTTATAGAAAATATCTCAGTGTGGCACCAAACACATTTTAAAAATAATTCCAAATCTTTTGTTTCTCTCTAAAAGGAAGCCAATGTTCAGTAATTAATGATTCAGTATCTTATTTTATTTGGAAATGGACTAGTTATTTAATAAGCTTCCATCCTTTAACTTAATTTAGCATAACTCTAAATATTTTAAGTTGTTGACTATCTGGAGAGATTATTCTTAAGTAGACATTCCTAAAACATAATTATTCCTAAAAAGTTCACCCAAAGCTCTTATCTCATTTGTATTTTCTTTTCTTAAAAGTTTCTTCACATTGAGTTATTTTCATTGCTGACAAATTTGCAACAGATATAATAAGAGCATATTTAGTTTATATTAAATCTAGGCACAATAAAAGTATTATACTTAATGTTGATGGCTCAAAAGACATGTCTATATTAATTAGATCAAGAAATGTAACCATTAACACCAGGTATTAATTTAATATTTCTCAGTTCACATGAATCTGAAATTTATTTAGCTTATTTTTTCTTGTATTTAGAATTGTTTGATTTGTAAGCACTTACTTTTCTTTTAAGCCAGTTAAATAGAGCTCATTTACAAATTAACCTCAGCAATATTATCCAAAGACAAAGACCCATACTGAGACATACACGTATATCCAAACAGTCAGAGATCTCATAGTTTCCACTTGAGATTTAAAATGTCTCTTTGCCTCTTTTTTTTTTTCTTGGCTTGAAGTTCTACTAATTAACCCAAGGCTGAAGTCTCAGGCAAAGTAGGCTGTATTTGTAGCTCAAGGACAGGATAAGAATAAACTTCAAACTTTTTCCTAGGCATCTTTTTGTTCTCTCTGGGTCAGGATTCTGAAAAAAATATTTCAACAGGCTAGCTCTTCTAATTGCACGTGCAAAAAGAACCCTTTTTGCAATTTCAAAAAAAGTTTTATTTTAACCAGTTTTCTCCAGAGTCTAAAGAGTATTGTGGGCATCCTGACTGAAGGAACCTAACTTGTTTTGAATTTGGGAAATGTCAGACTTGGGAAGGGGATAATGGGCTCTAATAGTGCCCATGTCTCCATTAGCTACTTCTCTTAAGGGAAGCATATTAGAATCTGTTTCCTTGTGTTGGGCAGTCCTTGATCTTGTGTGGGGAGGAGAGAGAGGGCTTTCGCCCTGATAAGGGGGTGGCTGTTGGGGACCGGTGGATTGAGGAGGGGGCGGGGGCTGAAGTGAAGGGGGTTGATGGAGTGGGGGACAGGAAAGGTCGAGTAGAGGGTCGTCTAGGAGATCTGACGGAGAGGGAGACAGAGGGGGACTGGGGGATAAGGCGGCAACAGAAAGACGCATGTGACATGAGTCCCTCAGATCTGGATTCTGACTAAGGGCCATAAAGGTCTGGACCTAACGAACCTCTGAATCATTTCCTTGTTTCTGGCAAAAGAGATCAAGTTGGAGGATCATGTTATAATTTAGTGTGCCGTTAAGAGGCCATTGTTCTTGGTTCCCCAGTTTATACTGGGGCCAAGCCGTGTTACAAAAGAAAATGAGCCTCTTCTTTTTGAGATTTTCAGGGTCAAATTTTTCCAGTTCCTGAGGATACAGCCAAGGGGTGAGTCTGAGGGAGGCTCCCGAGACGTTCCAGAACCCATTCTTAGCCTGTGTGCCATAAAATGGGGGTCCTGAGAGTCACCGGCTGACAGAAAGGCGTCCCCTTTGTCCCAGTGATCTCTCCATGAGACAAAGGCACAAAATGGGCCAACTGTCCCAACAGTCATGTCCGACTGTGAGAAGTGATCCCTGAGCATGCGACTGAGGCACAAACTGTGTAACTAAGCACCATAAGACTCGGGAAGGGAATGAAAAGAAGAGAGAGAGAGATTCCCGGGACCCCCCGGGTGACTCACCATTTGGCGATTCCCTGAAACGTGAAAAAGCACTCCTGGGATGGCTCAGAGGCAACCCTAGGCTCCTGTAAGTCAGTACCAACTGAGAAAAAGGTGAAAGTAACAGAGAAGACAGGCTGAGGAATTACCCTCACAGTCCTGCTGGGAAGGCGGCGGCCAAGGGGAGGGGGCTCAGTGTTTTGCTTGAACCAATATGTGCCTCACGGTGCATGGAAATTGTCTTGCTGAGGGCAGATGCTCTAACAGCCTGGTCTGTCCTGTGACCCCTTTATACTTTGACGGGAGCTTCAAGCGCCAGGCGCCCTAATGGCTTTTAAATGCCTGATCCGTGCCCGCACAATATCAGTCGGCTTAGTCCTCAGTCAGAAGGAAGACAGACGGACCCTCACCCGTTCCGGGTGGCAGTTACAGGGGCGAAGTGAGCCGTGCAGCCTTTGGAACACACCAGGGTGTGGCCCTGGCCATAGTTCCTCTGTTGCTTCCATGGCAGCTTGCCTGTTCACAGAGGGTCCCAAGAAATGAGAGGAGGCCGGGGAGGAGATCCCTCCAAGAGATGTTCCCGTACAGGCCACCAAAATGTCGTGGTCTGAGTGCGGGTTGGAAGAAGAGTTTCCGGACATGAAGTATTTTAGAAAAGAGTGAGTTTATTGAGAGCAAAGAGCAGAGCAGAGTTAGTGAGGGCGCTGCCAATACAGCGGGCCTACTTCCTGACAGACCAGGGAGAGCCAACCCCCTTTGTGGGCTACTAGCCAACTTTTATAGCCTCAAGACAAAGAAAATTCCTGCTGGCAGGATGGCATTAGGTGATTGGTCAGGATGCTATGAAGTTACTACATGGTGATTATTTTGCCTAATATGGAGTCCGGGGGTGGGGGGCTGTCCGGTTTAGATTAGGAGAGGCCATGGCAACAGTTGCTATGGGGGCTTGGTTAATTCCGGAAGTTTTGTCCTGTGCCCTTGATGTAGGGCTCCACAATATTTAATTAAATTAGGTAATTATTTGGTGTAAATAGGCATAAACAGTTCTGAGTTTTTATTTTGCTTCTAAGAAAGAAAACAATGGACTCACCTGTGGGAACAGAGTGTGAATGCAACAGTGTGGTCCACTGGCTGGGTTTTCAGTATGCAGAGGGCATCAGATGATATGTTTCATAGTGAAAATAGAGTTCATTAGTTAAATTGGTAGATTAGTTAAGGGAAGGATAATTGTACTTCACTTGTGTTATTATCATCTGGGAATCTCATTTTAAGAAATGCATATTTTCACATTCTAGCCCTGACATAGAAAGTCACAATTTTTAATGTTTGACCCACAGGGAAATTTCAGAGTTAACATGCATCCTAGATAATTCTTCTGCATTATTTGAGAGCCATGGGTACATAACTTCACTCATCAAGCTACCCTAATTTATGTCACTCTATTATATTTTAGTATTCTGTAGGGCTTTGCCCTCAGTTTTCTTATTTTTCTTGGCTAGTTCTGCATGTATATTTTAACAGATCAAAGTTAAAGTTTTATTTTCAGATTATTGCATTTCAGGTTATATTCAATAGATTAATTTAGAGAGAATTAACATCTTTACAATGTGACATTTTGATTTCCACAAACAAGTTATGTGTTTCCATTTATTCAAGGCTTTTTAACCTGCCTCATTAGGGTTTTAAGGTTTTCTTTGTGTAAGCCCTACACAATTCTCGTTAAATTTCTTCCTAAATGTTTTAACTTCTTTTGTTATTCCTATAGAAAAAAAGGTCGATTGAACTTTAACTGTTCTAACTCACTTTGGTTTATATACTGAAAAGCTATTACTTTTATATTTTGATTTTGTAATGTCTCCTGATTCACTCTTTTTTTAAACATATTTATTGGAGTATAATTGCTTTAAAATGGTGTGTTACTTTCTGCTTTATAACAAAGTGAATCAGCTATATATACATATACATATAACCCCATATCTCCTCCCTCCTGCATCTCCCTCCCACCCTCCCTGTCACACCCCTCTAGGTGGTCACAAAGCACTGAGCTGATCTCCCTTTGCTATGCGGCTGCTTCCCACTAGCTATCTATTTTACATTTGGTAGTGTATATATGTCCATGCCACTCTCTCACTTTGTCCCATCTTACCCTTCCCCCTCCCCGTGTCCTCAAGCCCATTCTCTACGTCTGCGTCTTTGTTCCGGTCCTGCCCCTAGGTTCTTCAGAACCTTTTTCTTTATTTCTTTTTTAGATTCCATATATATGTGTTAGCATACGGTATTTGTCTTTTTCTTTCTGACTTACTTCACTCTGTATGACAGTCTCTAGGTCCATCACCTCACTACAAATAACTCTATTTCGTTTCTTTTTATGGCAGAGTAATATTCCATTGTATATATGTGCCACATCTTCCTTATCCATTCATCTGTCGATGGACACCTAGGTTGTTTCCATGTCCTGGCTATTGTAAATAGAGCTGCAGTGAACATTGTGGTACATGTCTCTATTTGAATTCTGGTTTTCTCAGGGTATATGCCCAGTAGTGGGATTGCTGGGTCGTATGGTAGTTCTATGTTTAGTTTTTTAAGGAACCTCCATACTGTTCTCCATAGTAGCTGTATCAGTTTACATTCCCACCAACAGTGCAAGAGAATTTCCTTTTCTCCACACTCTCTCCAGCATTTATTGTTTGTAGATTTTATGATGATGGTCATTCTAACTAGTATGAGGTGAAACCTCACTGTAGTTTTGATTTGCATTTCTCTAATGGTTAGTGATGTTGAGCATCCTTTCATGTGTTTGTTGGCAATTTGTATGTCTTCTTTGGAGAAACGTCTGTTTAGGTCTTCTGCCCATCTTTGGTATGGGTTGTTTGTTTTTGTGATATTGAGCTGTATGAACTGCTTGTAAATTTTGGAGATTAAACCTTTGTCAGTTGCTTCATTTGCAAATATTTTCTCCCAGTCTGAGGGTTGTCTTTTCGTATTGTTTATGGTTTCCTTTGCTGTGCAAATGCTTTTAAGTTTCATTAGGTACCATTTGTTTATTTTTGTTTTTATTTCCATTACTCTAGGAGGTGGGTCAAAAAGGATCTGGCTATGATTTATGTCATAGAGTGTTCTGCCTATGTTTTCCTCTAAGAATTTTATAGTGTCCAGTCTTACATTTAGGTCTGTAATCCATTTTGAGGTTTTTTGTGTGTATGGTGTTAGGGAATGTTCTAATTTCATCTTTTCCATGTAGCTGTCCAGTTTTTCCAGCACCACTTACTGAAGATGCTGTCTTTTCTCCACTGTATATTCTTGTCTCCTTTATCAAAGATTAGGTGACCATATGTGTGTGGGTTTATCTCTGGGCTTTCTATCCTGTTCATTGATCTATATTTCTGTTTTTGTACCTGTACCATACTGTCTTGATTACTGTAGCTTTGTAGTATAGTCTGTAGTCTGGGAGCCTCATTCCTCCATCTCCATTTTTCTTTCTCAGGCTTGCTTTGGCTATTTGGGGTCTTTTGTGTTTCCATACAAATTGTGAACTTTTTTGTTCTAGTTCTGCGAAAAATGCCACTGGTAGTTTGATAGGGATTGTATTGAATCTGTAGATTACTTTGGGTAGTAGAGTCATTGTCAACAGTGTTGATTCTTCCAATCCAAAACATGGTATATCTCTCCATCTGTTTGTATCATCTTTAATTTCTTTCATCAGTGTTTTATAGTTTTCTGTGTACAGGTCTTTTGTCTCCTTAGGTAGGTTTATTCCTAGGTATTTTATTCTTTTTGTTGCAGTGATAAATGGGAGTGTTCCCTTAATTTCTGTTACAGATTTTTCATCATTAGTGTATAGGAATACAAGAGATTTCTGTGCATTATTTTGTATCCTGTTACTTTACCAAATTCATTGATTAGCTCTAGTAGATTTCTGGTAGCATCTTTAGGATTCTCTATGTATAGTATCATGTAAACTGCAAACAGTGACAGCTTTACTTCTTTAATGATTTGGATTCCTTTTATTTCTTTTTCTTCTCTAATTGCTGTTGCTAAAATTTCCAATGCTGTGTTGAATAATAGTCGTGAACATGGACTACCTTGTCTTGCTCCTGATCTTAGAGGAAATGGTTTCAGTTTTTCACCATTGAGAATGATGTTGGCTGTGGGTTTGTCACATATGGCCTTTATTATGTTGACATAAGCTCCCTCTATGCCTACTTTCTGGAGGATTTTTATCATAAATGGGTGTTGAATTTTGTCGAAGGCTTTCTCTGCATCTATTGAGATCGTCATCTTTTTTCTCCTCAGTTTGTTAATATGGTTCATCACATTGATTGATTTGCATATATTGAAGAATCCTTCCATTCCTGGGATAAACCCCACTTGATCATGGTGTATGATCCTTTTAATGTGCTGTTGGATTCTGTTTGCTAGTATTTTGTTGAGGATTTTTGCATCTATGTTTATCAGTGATATTGGCCTGTAGTTTTCTTTCTTTGTGACATCTTTGTCTGGTTTTGATAGGGGGGATGGTGGCCTCATAGAATGAGTTTAGGGGTGTTCCTCCCTCTACTACATTTTGAAGAGTTTGAGAAGGATAGATGTTAGCTATTCTCTAAGTGTTTGATAGAATTCACCTGTGAAGCCATCTGGTCCTGGGCTTTTGTTTGTTGGAAGATATTTAATCACAGTTTGCATTTCAGTGCTTGTGATTGGTCGGTTCATATTTTCTATTTCTTCCCGGTTCAGTCTTGGAAGGTTGTGCTTTTCTAAGAATTTATCCATTTCTTCCAGTTTGTCCATTTTATTGGCATAGAGTTGCTTGGCGTACTCTCTCATGATCCTTTGTATTTCTGCAGTGTCAGTTGTTACTTCTCTCTTTTCATTTCTAATTCTATTGATTTGAGTCTTCCCTCTTTTTTTCTTGATGAGTCTGGCTAATGGTTTATCCATTTTGTTTATCTTCTCAAAGATCCAGCTTTTTGTTTTATTGATCTTTTCTTTGAGAAAACTATACTAAAAAAAAGAAAAAGAAAACCAGACAGACAGAACCCTAGGACAAATGGTAAAAGTAAATCTATACAGACAAAATCACACAAAGAAGCATACACATATACATGCACAAAAGGAGAAAAAGGAAAAAAATATATTTTCTGTGTATATATATAAAAAAAAGAGAGCAGCCAAATCAGTAAGCAAATCTACCAGTGATAATAAACTCTAAGTACTAAACTAAGATAAACATGAAACCAGAAACAAGTTAGATGCAGAAAGCAAACCCCAAGTCTACAGTTGCTCTCAAAGTCAACTGCCTCAATTTTGGGTTGATTTGTTGTCTATTCAGGTGTTCCACAGATTCAGGGTACATCAAGTTGTTTGTGGAGATTTAATCCTCTGCTTCTGAGGCTGCTGGGAGAAATTTCCCTTTCTCTGCTTTGTTTGCACAGCTCCTGAAGTTCAGCTTTGGATTGGCGCTGCCTGTGCATGTAGATCGCATGAGGGCATCTGTTCCCTCCCAGACAGGATGAGGTTAAAGGAGCAGCTGATTAGGGTGCTCTGGCTCACTCAGGCTGGGCGGAAGGAGGGGTATGGAATGCGGGGCAAGCCTTTGGTGGCAGAGGTGCAACAGCGTGAGGCGCACCATGAGATCTCTTGGGGAACTTGTCCCTGTATCAAGGGACCCTGGCAGTGGCAGGCTGCACAGGCCTCTGGGAGGGGAGGTGTGGATAGTGACCTGTGCTCGCACACAGGCTTCTTGGTGGCTGCAGTAGCAGCCTTAGTGTCTCATGCCCCTCTCTGGTGTCCGCGCTGATAGCCACAGCTCGCACCCATCTCTGGAGCTCGTTTAGGTTTGCTTTGAATCCCGTCTCCTTGCACACCCCAAAACCATGGTCTCTTGCCTTTTGGGCAGTTCCAGACATTTTCCCGGACTTCCTCCTTTCTAGCCGTGGTGCACTAGCCCCCTTCAGGCTGTGTTTACGCAGCCAACCCCAGTCCTCTCTCTGGGATCGGACCTCCAAAGCCAGAGCCTCAGCTCCCAGCCCCCACCTGCCCTGGCGGGTGAGCAGACAAGCCTCTCAGGCTGCTTAGTGTTGGTCTGCAGTGATCCTCTATGTGGGAATCTCTCTGCTTTGCTTTCTTCACCCCTGTTGCTGCGCTCTCCTTTGTGGCTCTGAAGCTTCCCCCTCACCCCACGACCCCCCCGTCTCTGCCAGTGAAGGGACTTCCTAGTGTGTGGAAACCTTTCCTCCTTTACAGCTCCCTCCCACTGGTGCAGGTCTGGTCCCTATTCTTTTGTCTATGTTTTTTCTTTTGCCCTACCCAGGTACGTGGGGAGTTTCTTGCCTTTTGGGAAGTCTGAGGTCTTCTGCCAGTGTTCAGTAGGTGTTCTCTAGGTGTTGTTCCACATGTAGATGTATTTCTGATGTATTTGTGGGGAGGAAGTTGATCTCCACGTCTTACTCCTCTACCATCTTAAAGGTCTCCTGATTCACTTTTTAAAAATTTTCTGATAATGTTGTTTTCAGTTTGTTCTCTTGTGTTTTCTAAATATGTAGTCATATCTACTGCAAACAGTAATTATTTTGTCTTCTCACAATTTCTATTTCTGGTTTCTCTTTCCAAGTGCGCTGTCTCTGAGAATGGCACTCTGCTGTTGTGCAGTGTGGAACTGTGTCCCCGTGGGGATCTTATATATTCCTTCTGTTGCTGGCCCATGGCTACAACTCTTACCAGTCTAAGGAAGTGATGCTGGGGCCTTACAGAGCTGCACCATATACTTATTGAATATTCTTCCCTAAAGTGTGGAAGGTTATATCCTCCCCCATTTGCTCCACAGCACACAGTGTTTGGCAAATCTTTTTCTTAATTTGTGTCTTAAATTTGTTTTTTTTCTTTTTTTTTCTTTTTTTTAGTGGTATGCGGGCCTCTCACTGTTGTGGCCTCTCTCATTGCGGAGTACAGGCTCCGGTCGCTCAGGCTCAGCGGCCATGGCTCACGGGCCCAGCCGCTCTGTGGCACGTGGAATCTTCCCGGACCGGGGCACGAACCCGCGTCCCCTGCATTGGCAGGCGGACTCTTAACCACTGCGCCACCAGGGAAGCCCCGTGTCTTAAATTTGTAGCTGTTTTTCTTAAGTAATGAAGATGCTGTAGTTTTGTTGTTTTTAAGTTTCACACAGAATAATTACTTTTACCTACCTAATTATCACAGGAAGTCTTCATTAGCTTTTTAAAGACGTTTTGAAAAACATCATTTGAATTTTATTATTTTTACATAAATTTACATAGTCAAATATGTAGAATTTTTCTTTGTAACTTGGTTCAAGATTATCATAGAAGGTTGCAGAATGTGAGTAATTGTTGAAGCTGCGTAACAAAAACATAGGAATTCATGCTATTATCACTGCTTTTTGTATGTGTGTAAATTTTCAAAATTAAAAAGATTAAGGGCATTAAGAAGAAAAAGATATTTCTTTAGTTTCAGATCTGACAAACATTTACGAAATATTTTTTCTTTTTATGATTTCACTTTCAGTTATTTCTTTCACTAATCTAGAATTTTTTGTATCATGTTTGGTGAGCATATGATATTTCCCCCTTCAAAGAGGTAATCAATTATCCCAGCACTATTGATTGAACAAACTTTCCTCTCTCTCTGTCTTCCCTCCCCAGACAGACTTCATCATTGTCTAACATCACTGTGCAAGTCTATTTCTGGACAAATTATCTGTTTGTCAATTCTCATATAATAATCTATTTACAGCTTTTGTGCTTTTAATTAATTTTAGTATTGGTCATAGCAAATCTCTGTCATTATTTTTCTTTTTAAAAGTTTTCTTTTATCTTTTAATTGTCACTCTTCTTGATAAACTTTGGGACCATTCTCAGTTTCTAAAAACAATCACTGAGACATTATTTATTTATTTTCACTTAGGAATACTATTTAATATAAAATTTAGCATATAATAAATGATATAATATTTATGAAGGTATATGTTGAAACCACAATTTTTAAATACTATGATTTACTCCTATTTTCCACAGTATGATAAACAGTTTACATCCTTTTTTTTTCATGGAATGGCATTTTATTTTAAATATAGCAGTATGTACATGTCAGTCCTAAACTCCCAATCTGTCTCCCCACCCTGACTTGTCCCCCTGTTAATCATAAGTTCGTCCTCTGAGTCCGTTTCTGTTTTGTAAATAAGTTCATTTGCATCTTTTTTTTTTTTAAGATTCTGCATGTGAGCAATATCACAATGATATTTGTCTTTCTCTGTGTGACTTACTTCACTTAGTATGATAATCTCCAGGTCCATCCATGTTGCTGCAAATGGCATTATTTCGTTCTTTTTAATGGCTGAGTAATATTCCATTGTATACGTGTACCACATCTTCTTTATGGGATATTAGTTAAATCACATTAAGCCTATATAATAATTAGAGAAGACATTCAACATCTTTTCTTCTCAGCTGGGTGCTTAGTGTAGTTTTCCAGTGATTGCAGTCTTGTTTTAGGATTCTCAGTGAAATTTAGTAGATTTTTTTCATTTATGTCTCGTGTATTTTTATTTTTTATGAATTTTATATATTTTGTTAGCAGTTGTGAATTAGATATATATTTTTCCTAATTAAAATTTATATTTTGTTCTTCCTGAGTTATATAGTACTAATGATGTTTGTTTGCTTATTTAGTGTATACTGTTTATTAACTATAATTTTTTTCTAGAACTTTTTGCATTTACTGGGAAGATAACTATTATCAAGAAATAATTGAATTGGATTTTCATTTTTTTTAATACTATTCATTGGGCAAGGGTTCCAGAATAATGTCTTATAATAGTGATGATACTGGCTAAACTTCTACTATTTCTGATTTTAATAGGCATTTCTCTAACGTTTTATTGTTAATTATGACATTGTAGGTTGATTTCATTTTACGAAAATAATTTTAGAACTTTTCTAATATGCTTTTTTCTTGTTTTGGAATCTTTTTTTTTAATACAGACAGATTCTTATGATGGTTCAACTTTGCAATTTTTTGACTTTACTATGATGTGGAAGTGATAAGGTAGAAACCCTACTTGAATTTTGATCTTTTTCTGGGCTAGTGTTATGTGGTAGATACTCTCTCAATATTCCCATGAGGCTGAGCAGTGGCAGTAAGCTGCAGCTCTTGGTCAGCCATACGATCATGAGGGTAAACAACCAATACACTTAAAACCATTCTGTACTCCAGCAGCCATTCTGTTTTTCCTTTTCAGTACAGTATTCAAAAAATTCCATGAGATATTCAATACTTTATTATAAAATAGGCTTTGTGTTAGATGATTTTGCCCAACTGTAGGCTAATGTAAGCATCCTGAGTGTGTTTAAGTTAGGCTAGGCTAAGCTATGATGTTTGGTAGGTTAGTATATTAAATACACATTTTCAACATGGTACTTTCATTTTTGGATGTGTTTATTGGGATGTACCGCCATAGGAAGCTGAGGAAGATCTGTATTTCAACTGTCATGTGTCAGAATGGATCTTATTTAATGTTTCTTCCTTTCTCATTATCAGTTTTATATTTTTTCATTCTTAATTTCATGTTTACACTTTCCCTATATTAGACTTATTAGAAATTTGGTTCTCATGCTTTATTTAGCAGAAAAAATCTGGTTCTTAGACTTACTGTTTATTCTGTTGCTAATTTTAAATTTATTAATATTTGCTTTCATCTTTATTATTTTTTATCCCTTAGGCTTTTAAAAATGATGCTTTTTCTAACTTTTTGAGTTGAGAATTTTGCTACATGCTTTCATTCTTTTCATTTAATAATGAAAGTATTTACTTCGGTAAATCTTCCTTTTAGTATAACTTTGGCCATAAACCATATACTTTGATAGTTATCAGTTACTATTGTGTTCAACCAAAAATTAAAGTAAATCTGGCAAATAGTGTCTTATTTGAGAAATCTTTATATTTAGACTCTTTATTATTGAATTTTTTCCCTGAATGTTATTAACATACACCTGGTATTGAGTTTGCTGCCCATCTGTTAGAGAGAGGACCCTCTATCCTTCCACACCCATAGTTAGAAAGACTAGTTATTGCTCTGATAATACTACGTATTAATCAACTGAAAATTCTTATGATTTTCAATACAGAGATTTCTTTCCCTCTAAGAGCTTAGGAAGTCAGCCAGAGCAGCTTTCCTTCAGGCTCTAGGTCAAGATCATCTCTCTGCTCATAACTGTGTGGTATGGCTTCTACTCAAATTCCACTGATCAAGGCAGAACATATGGCCATGCCCAAATGGGGTGGAAAAGTATACTCTGCCTACACAAAAATTATGGAAAGAACAGAGAAGGAAGGAAAAATTGTGATACAGTAACATAGGATACTCTAATCATGGTGATAGAACAAATGCTTTACTTAGATTTTTCTTTCCTGGTCTTTTTAAAATAGCAGATGTATAGGACCAAGGGAGCTAAGCTTGACGTGTTAGCTAAGGTTGAGAGTCCAATGAACACCTGCTTAATACAGATTTAGAGACTAGAGTAATTCTTACCATACATGTGCTTAAGCAGGGGAGGAGGGTTAATAACGAATTAGTGCCAGAATTCTATCTAAAGTAACCAGGAGAAAGATTAGTTTATAAATTCAGGTGTGAAAGAAACGGCACATTTCTTTATTTCTTTAAATTGAACAATTTTAGGCTCTGAGTCCCTCTGCTAGTTTGGGATGTATAACACAGTAATATTCCATGTCTTCCCCATTCCGTCACTGAAAATTAAAAAGCAATTTGGGGAGCTTATGTGGTTCCTAGAAAGTGTGAGAAAGGTCTTTGATTACCAACCCATCAACATTGATGCAGATACCCTTATTCTTCCACAATTATAGAAAGGAGGAAAGTTAACAAAACGTTAATAGCAGTTACTTTGAGGATGCGAGTGCACAGATGAAAGATGTGACTGGAGAGAGGGAGGGGATTTTTTTTCCTTTTCTATGTTTGTATTTTTAAGTGGTGGGTTTATGAGTAATTTTTTTCCTATTATAAAAGTGTTGTCATTGGATATAATTTACACACAATAAGATATATCCATTTAAAGTGTACAGTTCCATGCATTTTGACAGATACATACATCCATGAAGCTCCCCTCTTGCCCCCAGCAATTAAGATTTGGGTTATTACAGAAAGTTTTCTCCTGTCCCTGGATAGTCCTTCCCTCTCTCACTCCCCCAGCAAGTGATCTGCTTTCTATCAGATGGAGAAATGATTAACTTGCATTTTCTAGAGCTTCATATAAATGGACTCATATAGTATGTAGCCTTTTGTGCAAAGCTTCTTTCACTCAGCCTGTTTTTGAGAGTCACCTATATTAAGTATATTGGTGTGTCCCCATGCCCCGCCCTGCTCTTTTTGGTTTTGAAAGCTTCTCCCGCAACCCCCAACTAGAAAATTAACATTGATACAGTTCACAGACCTTATTTAGATATAACCAGTTTTACATAAACTCTTTTGTGTATGTGTATTTAGTTCTGTATAATTTTGCTACGTGTGGATTCTTTTTTTTAATATGTATAGAATTTCTTTGTAGGTGGAATTTTTAAAAGTGTTCACTTTTATTAAGCTTCAGTGTAAGCGTCACATTAATTATCAGGCCTTGAAAAACATTAAAATCTTAGAGTCATAAAAGATCAGCTAGGGCTTCCCTGGTGGCGCAGTGGTTGGGGGCCCGCCTGCCGATGCAGGGGACGCGGGTTCGTGCCCCGGTCCGGGAGGGTCCCGCGTGCCGCGGAGCGGCATGGCCCGTGAGCCGTGGCAGCTGGGCCTGCGTGTCCGGAGCCTGTCCTCCGCGGCAGGAGGGCCCGCAGTGTTGAGGGGCCCGCGTGCCGCAAAGAGAAAAAAAGGAAGAAAAAAAAGATCATCTAGTGTTACTTCAGTTGGGAGAAGAGTCATACAGTGATATATCAAAATTTACAACTTGAATTTTATTGTATCAGACACTTGAACAAAATTGAGTCGAACTTCTTTCCCTGGGTTGAGCTTACTTATTTTCTATTGAAATAAGCAAAAAAGAAGGAAATTCCATGACACCAGGAGACCCGGGGAACCACCAAAGAATTATTCTGCTGGTCGTTTCTTCTTCTTCTTTTTTTTTTTTTTTTTTGATTTTTGAATTTTATTTTATTATACAGTAGGTTCTTATTAGAAGTCCATTTTATACATATTCGTGTATATATGTCAATCCCAATCTCCCAATTCATTACACCACCAACCCGCCCCCCCACCACTTTCCCCCCTTGGTGTCCACATTTTTGTTCTCTACATCTGTGTCTCAGTTTCTGCCCTGCAAACTGGTTCATCTGTATCATTTTTCTAGGTTCCACATATATGCGTTAATATATGATATTTGTTTTTCTCTTTCTGACTTACTTCACTCTGTATGACAGTCTCTAGATCCATCCATGTCTCTACAAATGGCCCAATTTCGTTCCTTTTTATGGCTGAGTAATATTCCATTGTATATAGGTACCATATCTTCTTTATCCATTCATCTGTTGATGGACATTTAGGCTGTTTCAATGACCTGGCTATTGTAAATAGTGCTGCAGTGAACATTGGGATGCATGTGTCTTTTTGCATTATGGTTTTCTCTGGGTATATGCCCATTAGTGAGATTGCTGTGTCATACGGTAATTCTATTTTTAGTTTACTAAGCAACCTCCATACTATTCTCTGTAGTAGCTGTATCAATTTACATTCCCACCAACAGTGCAAGAGTGTTCCTTTTTCTCCACACCTTCTCCAGCATTTGTTGTTTGTAGATTTTCTGATGATGCCCATTCTAACTGCTGTGAGGTGATACCTCATTGTAGTTTTGATTTGCATTTCTCTAATAATTAGTGATGTTGAAGAGCTTTTCATGTGCATCTTGGCCATCTCTATGTCTTCCTTGGAGAAATGTCTATTTAGCTCTTCTGCCCATTTTTGGATTGGGTTGATTTTTTTTTAATATTGAGCTGCATGAGCTGTTTATATATTTTGGAGATTAATCCTCTGTTGATTCATTTGCAAATATTTTCTCCCATTCTGAAGGTTGTCTTTTCGTCTTGTTTGTAGTTTCCTTTGCTGTGCAAAAGCTTTTAAGTTTCATTAGGTCCCATTTGTTTATTTTTGTTTTTATTTCCATTATTCTATGAGGTGGATCGAAAAATATCTTGCTGTGATTTATGTCAGAGTGTTCTTTCTATGTTTTCTATAAGAGTTTTATAGTGTCCAGTCTTACATTTAGGTCTCTAATCCATTTTGAGTTTATTTTTCTGTATGGTGTTAGAGAGTGTTCTAATTTCATTCTTTTACGTGTAGTTGTCCAGTTTTCCCAACACCACTTATTGAACAGAGTGTCTTTTCTCCATTGTATATCCTTGCCTCCTTTGTCATAGGTTAATTGATTGTGTGAGTTTATCTCTGGGCTTTCTATCCTGTTCCACTGAACCGGGGCACGAACCCGCGTCCCCTGCATTGGCAGGCGGACTCTCAACCACTGTGCCACCAGAGAAGCCCTCTCTTTCAGATTTTTCATCCTTAGTGTATAGGAATGCAAGAGATTTCTGTGCATTAATTTTGTATCCTGCAACTTTACCAAATTCATTGATTAGTTCTAGTAGTTTTCTGGTGGCATCTTTAGGATTCTATATGTATAGAATCATGTCATCTGCAAACAGTGACTGTTTTACTTGTTCTTTTGCAATTTGTATTCCTTTTCTTTTTCTTCTCTGTTTGCTGTGGCTAGGAATTCCAAAACTATGTTGAATAGTCGTGATAAGAGTGTACATCCTTGTCTTGTTCCTGATCTTACAGGAAATGCTTTCAGTTTTTCACCATTGAAAATGGTGTTTGCTGTGGGTTTGTCATATATGGCCTTTATTATGTTGAGGTAGGTTCCCTGTATGCCCACTTTCTGGAGAGTTTTTATCATAAATGGGGTGTTGCATTGTGTCAGAAGTGTTTTCTGCATCTACTGAGATGATCATATGGTTTTCCTTCTTCAGATTGTTTTTGTAGTGTATCACATTGATTGATTTGAGTATATTGAAGAATCCTTGCATCTCTGGCATAAATCCCATTTGATCATGGTGTATGATCCTTTTAATATGTTGTTGGATTCTGTTTGCTAATATTTTGTTGAGGACTTTTGCATCTGTATTCATCAGTGATGTTGGTCTGCAATTTTATTTTTTATAGTATCTTTGTCTGGTTTTGGTATCAGGGTGATGGTGGCCTCATAGAATGAGTTTGGGAGTGTTCCTTCCTCTGCAATTTTTTGGAAGAGTTTGAGGAGGATGGGTGTTAGCTTTTTTCTCTAAATGTTTGATAGAGTTCACCTGTGAAGCCATCTGGTCATGGGCTTTTGTTTGTCGGAAGATTTTTCATCACACTCTCAATTTCAGTTCTTGTGATTGGTCTGTTTATATTTTCTGTTTCTTCCTGGTTCAGTCTCAGAAGGTTGTGCATTTCTAAGAATTTCTCCATTTCTTTCAGGTTGTCCATTTTATTGGCATAGAGTTGCTTGTAGTAGTCTCTCAGGATGCTTTGTATTTCTGCGGCGTCTGTTGTAAATTCTCCTTTTTCATGTCTAATTTTACTGCTTTGAGGCCTTTCGCTCTTGATGAGTCTGGCTAATGGTTTATCAATTTTGTTTATCTTCTCAAAGAACCAGCTTTTAGTCTTATTGTCTTTGCTATTGTTTTCTTTGTTTCTATTTCATTTATTTCTGCTCTGATCTTTATGATTTCTTTCCTTCTACTAACTTTGGGTTTTGTTTGTTCTTCTTTCTCTAATTCCTTTAGGTGTAACGTTAGATTGTTCATTTGAGATGTTTCTTGTTTCTTGAGGTAGGCTTGTATTGCTGTAAAGTTCCCTCTTAGAACTGCTTTTGCTGCATCCCATAGGTTTGGATCATTATGTTTTTGTTGTAATTTGTCTCATCATGTTTTTGTTGTAATTTGTCTCTAGGTATTTTTTGATTTCCTCTTTGGTTACTGCAGTGATCTCTTGGTTATTTAGTAACGTATTGTTTATCCTCCATGTGTTTGTGTTTTTTACATTTTTTTCCCTCTAATTGATTTCTAATCTCATAGCATTGTGGTCAGAAAAGATGCTTGATATGATTTCGATTTTCTTAAATTTACTGAGGCTTGATTTGTGACCCAAGATGTGATCTATGCTGGAGAATGTTCCATGCGCATTTAAGAAGAAAGTGCAATCTGCTGTGTTTGGATGGAATGTCCTATAAATATCAATTAAATCTGTTCTATTGTGTCCTTTCAAGCTTCTTTTTCTTATTAATTTTCAGTTTCGATGATCTGTCCGTTGGTGTGAGGCGTTAATGTCCCCCACTATTATTGTGTTACTGTCGATTTCCTCTTTAGAGCTGTTAGCACTTGCTTTATGTATTGAGGTGCTCCTATGTTGGGTGCATATATATTTATAATTGTTATATCTTCTTGGATTGATCCTTTGATCATTATGTAGTGTCCTTCCTTGTCTCTTGTAACATTATTTTAAAGTTTGTTTTATCTGATATGAGTATTGCTACTCCAGCTTTCTTTGGATTTCCATTAGCATGGAATATCTTTTTCCATCGCCTCACTTTCAGTCTGTATGTGTCCCTAGGTCTGAAGTGGGTCTTTTGTAGACAGCATATATATGGGTCTTGTTTTTGTATCCATTCAGCAAGCCTGTGTCTTTTGGCAGGAGCGTTTAATCCATTCATGTTTAAGGTAATTATTGATATGTACATTCCTATTACCATTTTCTTAATGGTTATGGGTTCGGTTTTGTAGGTCCTTTTTTTCTCTTGTGTTTCCCACTTAGAGAAGTTCCTATAGCATTTGTTGTAGAACTGGTTCCGTGATGCTGAATTCTCTTAGCTTTTGCTCTTATGTAAAGCTTTTGATTTCTCCATCGACTCTGAATGAGATCCTTGCTGGGTAGAGTAAACTTGGTTGTAGGTTCTTCTCTTCCATCATTTTAAATATATCATGCCACTCCCTTCTGGCTTGTAGAGTTTCTGCTGAGAAATTAGCTGTTAACCTTATGGGAGTTCCCTGTATGTTGTTTGTCGTTTTTCCCTTGCTGCTTTCAATAATTTTTCTTCGTCTTTAATTTTTGTAAATTTGATTACTATGTGTTTTGGCATGTTTCTCCCTGGGTTTATCCTGCCTGGGACTCTCTGCACTTCCTGGACTTGGGTGGCTATTTCCATTCCCATATTAGGGAAGTTTTCGACTGTAATCTCTTCAGATATTTTCTCATGTTCTTTGTCTCTCTCTTCTCTTTCTGGGACTCCTATAATGTGAATTTTGTTGCATTTAATGTAGTCCCAGATGTCTCTTAGGCTGTCTTCATTTCTTTTCATTCCTTTTTTTTTATTCTGCTCTGCGGCAGTGAATTCCACCATTGTGTCTTCCAGGTCACTTATCCGTTTTTCTGCCTCAGTTATTCTGCTGTTGATTCCTTTTAGTGTATTTTTTAATTTCAGTTATTGTATTGTTCATCTCTGTTTGTTTGTTATTTAATTTTTCTAGGTGTTTGTTCTTTAATTCTTCTAGGTCTTTGTGAAACATTTCTTACATCTTCTTGACCTTTACCTCCATTCTTTTTCTGAGGTCCTGGGTCATCTTCACTATCATTATTCTGAATTTTTTTTTTGGAAGGTTGCCTATCTCCACTTCATGTTGTTGTTTTTCTGGGGTTTAATCTTGTTCCTTCTTCTGAAGTTAACATTGTTCCTTCATCTGGTACAAAGTCGTCTGCCTTTTTATTTTGTCTGTCTTTTTGTGAATGTGGTGTTCCTTTCACAGGCTGCAGAATTGTAGGTCTTCTTGCTTTTGATGTCTGCCCTCTCAGTTTATGTGTAATTTTATCATCTTTTTTGTGTTCTTGGTATTTTTCAAGTAAAAAAATAAAAATAACATTAATTTCCTAAGTTTGTTATGAAGATTAAATGAGTAATACATATAAAGGGTTTAACACCTTGGCTGCCTCATAGTAACCTCCTTAATTCTGTGTGCAGGATTGTTCTGTTGTTAACATGGTTATATTAGAAGCTATATTTCCTAGAATCTCCTTCCTTGTATTCTCTCGGTAAGAGTTGGCTGTAAGTGAAGTCGCATTATATTTTAGAGGCAGAAGAAGAACTGCTTCTATGTTATGAGGATCACTGTAGGTTAGAGATTATGAGAAGTTGATGCAGTTGTGTGGGCAGGATCCATTTTGTCCTTGTTCTTGCCCACTGGGTGTCTAGAATCTCCCCAACTGTCTACCCTCCTATCCCACAGCAGCTAGTCCCACCACAACATGCTTAATTATGAACTAACAGAGGTGGCCACAGAAAGTCAAGCTCCTTTGATAAGCTTGTCCTAGCTCCTCTTTTTAGTACTTTTTCAGGATCCAGATGTTTCAGGCTTCCATATATCCCTATAAACTCTAGCTTATTCATCTGTGTATGGACTAGTCAGTAAACCATCTTTGATTTTTCAACTCATTAAAAATATGCAGAATTTGTATTGATGTTGTTAATGTAATGTGAATCAGGGATAATGTGATTTAATATCATTCTAGATCAAAGGTGAATAAAGCATGAAACATTTTTACACTTACTTTAGCACATTAAGCCACCTTTTGTGTATTCAAGATAATAGAATAATAAACATTCCTAACTCAGTGATAGAATAAGTACTGTGGTCAGTTATTACAGGTACATTGTTAAGTAATAAAAGAGCTTAATTACCCATTTCCTAATATCATTGCATTTTCTGCTTATAACTGTATAGCATAGAGCAAAAGAGTCTTCCTGTTTTTGAAAAGAAATCAACGCATTTACATCAGGCACTCAAAACTTGAGAACCAGCAGTGAGAGAATCACATCAACTAAAATAAGAAAATATCCTCTGACAAGTAAGATTTCACACGTAATTGAATGATCATGACAAGCTGTGATCAGTAATAGCAAATTTCCCTGGGGACTCTTTTTTAGCCATTGTTATATTCCTGAAAACCGATTTACAGTTCAGAATTCACTCACTTCTAAAGCAGATTTGAGGGTCTTGGGAAGAAACAAGAGATAGACTTACTTATATCTCCAGGGCATTTAGTATCTCTAGGACATTTATATGTAAATATAATCCATATAGAATTTGCATTATGTGTATGTATTTAATTTGCTGACAGTGAATAGATAATTAATATCAATAATTCATGATTATTCATTTAATGAATATTGCACATATATAGTGATAAAAATCAAAGAAGAGCCTAATCTTAAGAATATGAAACATACTGCATTTGTAAACTATGTATTTTCAGTGCTAACGTTAAAAAAACATACCATTGGCATAAGAAACTTATATCACCATCTGTACAAATATTAAAGTACACCACTATAAATTATATTTAGTAGCTCTATAAATGGAGAAAGGCAGGGAAATACAGTCAAAATATATAGTATCATAATAAAATATATTAAAGTATATCAAGATTTCAGTCTTCAAAGTATTGGTTTCCCATGGAGTCATAATTAATCCATGTTCCATCTCTTCTGTGTACAGAGAAAAGTACATAAACAGAGGAGTTTTCATTCACACCTCCTCTTCTGCCAGATTCCAAATGAAATGAAACCAAAGCTAGCATGCCAAAAAATTTGATTCAAAGGAAACCTCAGACACTGAAGCCATTAAGCACACATTTCCTAAATAAAAAATGAGTTGTCTGCAAGCTGTCTTGACACGGTCTGCAAAGTCTCACTGCATAAAACAGCAGCTCAGCAGATTGTCAGAGAGTTCCTGAGGTAAACAAAAACCAAATCAAACTTCCTTCTCCCTGTCTTTCCATTTAAGGTTCATCTTGACAGGAAAAAAACTATATATGTATATATATATATATATATATATATATATATATATATATATATATATATGCTTCTTTGCTCTCTAAGAGAGATTTGCAAATATTCCCATACAGCATTTGGGCATTGCCTTTTGATTTGGAATAGTTTTTCAAAAATGGGAAAATAATGCACTGACTGTATGAAAAAGATGCCTACTAATTCATTTAAGAGTTTGAAAATTAATTACTTTTATTATATATATCAACTACTGGCAATTAAAACTCAAATTTCAGAAAAATTTGAGATGATTATTTTTGTTAAGAGCACAGGATCTGGAATTAGACAGTTGTCCTTGAATTCTATATATACATATACTATATCTAACTTTGGACAATATACTTCACCTATCTGGGCCTCAGTTTCTCTGTCTTTAATGGGAATAATGGAAGTACTTACCTCATACAGTTGTCTTAAGAGTTAAATTAGTTAATATATATTTTAGAACAATAGTTCATGCTGTGTAATAAATTTTATTTGTGCTAGCTCTAATATGGTAATTATTATATTATTATTTGTTTTGTTTATTGTTCCCTTCCTAGGTGTTTCTTATAACCTGTAACCCCTGCTACTATACAGCCATCTGTTTCATTAGCCATACTCTATTATTATCATATTCTATAAATCTCTTTCTGAATTTCTAGAGCTATGATATACAGTTGTGTATATCCAGAGAGTTGAGATGGAATGGAGAGTGAGCAACAGTGGGTGCCCCTAGCTTTTTACTTTATTTATTTATTTAACTTTTATTGGAGTATAGTTGATTTACAGTGTGTTACTTTCTGCTGTACAGCAAAGTGAGTCAGTTATACATATATCACCTCTTTTTTAGGTTCTTTTCCCACATAGGTCATTATGTATTTTATGTATAATAGTGTGTATATGTCAATCCCAATCTCCCAATTTATCCCTCCCCTCCTTTCCCCCCTGGTAACCATAAGATTGTTTTCTACATCTGTAACTCTATTTCTTTTTTGTAGATAAGTTCATTTGTACCATTTTCTTAGATTCCACATATAAGTGATATATGATATTTGTCCTTCAGACTTACTTCACTCAGTATGACAATATCTAGGTCCATCCACCTTTCTGCAAATGGCATTATTTCATTCTTTTTTTATGGCTGAGTAATATTCCACTGTATATATGTACTGCATCTTCATATCCATTCCTCTGTTGATGGACATTTAGGTTGCTTCCATGTCCTGGCTATTGTAAATAGTGCTGCAGTGAACATTGGGGTGCATGTATCTTTTCGAATTATGGTTTTCTCTGGGTATATGCCCAGAAGTGTGATAGATGGATCATATGGTAACTCTATTTGTAGTTTTTTAAGGAACCTCCATACCATTCTCCATAGTGGCTGTACCAATTTACATTCCCACCAACAGTGTAGAAGGTTTCCCTTTTCTCCACACCCTCTCCAGCATTTGTAGATTTTTTGATGATGTCCATTCTGACCAGTGTAAGGTGATACCTCATTGTAGTTTTGATTTGCATTTCTCTAATAATTAGCGATGTTGAGCATCTTTTCATGTGCTTTTTGGCCATCTGTATGTCTTTTTTGGAGAAATGTCTCGATCTGCCCATTTTTTGATTGGGTTGTTTGGGGTCTTTTTGTTATTGAGCTGCATGAGCTGTTTGTATATTTTGGAGATTAAACCCTTGTTGGTCGCTTCGTTTGCAAATATTTTCTCGTATTCTCCTATTATTTTCTCCTATCGGGTTGTCTTCTTGTTTTGTTTATGGTTTCCTTTGCTGTGCAAAAGTTTTTAAGTTTAATTAAGTCCCATTTGTTTATTTTTGTTTTTATTTCCATTACTCTAGGAGGTGGATCAAAAAAGATTTTGCTCAGATTTATGTCAGAGTGTTCGCCTATGTTTTCCTCTTAGAGTTTTATAGTATCTGGACTTACATTTAGGTCTTTAATCCATTTTGAGTTTATTTTTGTGTATGGTATTAGGGAGTGTTCTAATTTCATTCTTTTACATGTGTTGAATAGCTGTCCAACTTTCCCAGCACCACTTATTGAAGAGACTCTCCTTTCTCCATTGAATGTTCTTGCCTCCACTGTCACAGATTAGGTGTCCATAGGCACATGGGTTTATCTCTGGACTTTCTATCCTGTTCCATTAAACTATATTTTTGTTTTTGTGCCAAAGTACCATACTGTTTTGATTACTGTAGCTTTGTAATATAGTTTGAAGTCAGGGAGCCTGATTCCTCCAGCTCTGTTTTTCCTTCTCAAGATTGCTTTGGCTATTTGGGGTCTTTTATGTTTCCATACAAATTGTAAAAATTTTTTTCTCTAATTCTGTGAAAAATGCCGTTGGTAGTTTGATAGGATTGCACTGAATCTGTAGATTGCTTTGGGTGGTATAGTCGTTTTGATAATACTGGTTCTTCCAATCCAAGAACATGGTATATCCCTTCATCTTTTTGTGTCATCATTGATTTCTTTCATCAGTATCTTATAGTTTTCTGAGTACAGGTCTTTTCCTTCCTTAGGTAGGTTTATTCCTAGGCATTTTATTCTTTTTGGTGCAGTGGTAATGGGATTGTTTCCTTAATTTCTCTCTTTGATCTTTCATTGTTAGTATATAACAATGAAGGAGATTTCTGTGTATTAATTTTGTATCTTGCAACTTTACCAGATTCATCGATGAGCTCTAGTAGTTTTCTGGTAGCATCTTTAGGATTTTCTATGTATAGTATCACATCACCTACAAACAGTGACAGTTTTACTTCTTCTTTTCCAATTTGTATTCCTTTTATTTCTTTTTCTTCTCTGATTGCCATAGTTAGGACTTCTGAGACTATGTTGAATAAGACCCTAGCTTTTTAAAAGCACTTATAAAGAAAAAATCAATTCTGTGTTTCTGTTTCTTAAGACTACTCATAAGCAAAACTATGAAGTTCACAGATTGTTTTAGATTTTCTTCTGTTGGTTGCTGTTCCTTGCTATACCCCTGCAACCAAGGCTTGAGAGGGGTTTCTTGCCTTGAGCCTGTTATGATAGGTTCAGCATCTTAACACAGTGGTCCATGCTTTGCATCTCTCCCTTATTTTTCAGTTCATTTGCTATCATCCCATTCCCAGTGATACATACCCATGTTTCATATCTCTCATAATCTTGCTTTCCATTAGGCAATGCTGGATTATAATGTGCTCATCAAAAAAATGAATTCCACTTAGAACATTAGCTAAGTAATATGTTACCCTTTCTAAATAGTGTGTCAGCCTCCCTCCTTTTGCATTGCTTGTTTCTTACACATAACACATATTGGCTCATTTCTAGATATCTGTTTTGAATCAATTTGAAGGCCCATCATAGTTCATATGTAAAAGATAATACTTCATCATACACATACCTGTTATGGAACAAGTGTTTCTTGGAATACCCTTTGGAAAAGACTGTCTTACATGCAATGTAGTGGAGTATATTCACACAATTTAAATGAAATACTTACAGATAAACTTGATATAAATAAAAAGACATGAAACTCGAAATTATGCTTATCCCATTAGTTAAAAAAAAAAAAAAAAAAAATATATATATTTTTGTGTGCTCTGCGGGCCTCTCACTGTTGTGGCCTCTCCCGTTGTGGAGCACAGGCTCCGGACGCACAGGCTCAGCGGCCATGGTTTACGGACCCAGCAGCTCTGCGGCATGTGGGATTCTCCCGGACCGGGGCGCGAACCCGTGTCCCCTGCATCGGCAGGCAGACTCTCAACCACTGCACCACCAGGGAAGCCCTCCATTAGTTAAAATATTTGAACTAAATATTTATTAAAAATTTTCTCCTCTAACTTGAACACTTGACTCTCTAAACAGGCAGATTTTGATTTTCAAAACTGATAAATGAGAGTGAATTAAGATTTACACATTAAGGAAATGGCAAGTGGCTCATGGCTCAGCCCCTGTGTAGCCAACTGCATGAAATGAAAAAATTAGGTTGTCTTATTTCATGCACTGTATAGTAGCTCACACTGTGCTGGCCTGAATTAAATGTAGATCACAAGAAGCTTCATATGTTATTAGCAAACTGTAGTTATCAATCCTTTCTCTAAAGAGAAGACAGAATAATTGAAACTGAAGTGAGCTAATGTGTCTCCAGCTCTTAGTACAATTGGTGAACACAGAAGCAGAAAGTGTACAATGACTATTAGTTTTATAGTTAAGCAACTCTGCCAAAAGTGCATTATATTGGGAAATACGGGAATATTAAATGCTTTAGCTACCCATTAGAGGCTGGAAGAATGTTAATTTATCATCTTTTTTATGCAGGTCCACAATTATTCTGGGCTTAAGTCAAGTGGAAACAAGTTGTCCCCACATACCAATACCTACTAGCAAACTCCTCATGCTTTCTCTCATTCTCTTCCCAGAATCTCTAAGGCACCACATGCTTAAATAAAATAATGTAATCACAGCAACTAGACATGCTTCTTCATTTCCCCAAATAATCATTCCCCAGTTTTTAATAACATCAGAAGTGCCAAGTAGAATTGTACTTCTAATGTCTTCTCTAATTAGCTAGCCTTGGAACCCTCATCTTTCTCACTATTAGCGTAAATGACTTATTTATAGCAAATTAGTCTGGTGTTAGGATTCATCCCAAACCCCCAAAAGTTGGAACCATATTTTTTTTCTTGCTGTTGAATACATTCTCAGAGCATAGAAGGGACTAGAGAACAGAATTTTATTGGTCTAAGAACTTTCTATTCCCCTTTATTTACTCATGTTATTTTTCTTTCTACAATCTTTGTTTAAAAATGAGCATTGGAGTATTGAAGGCTTGAAAAAATTTATGGTTAAATTAAAAAGAGGGACATGAGGGGTGTGGGGAGTATGTAGGAACAGGGAAGACAAGGATGAGAAGGAAATTTCCCCAGTTATAAATGTGCTTCCAGGAACCTTTCCAGCATATGATAAATATCTAATTGAGGTTGGCAGTTAAAATCAGTGAGGTAGGAAAACCTGAGAAGAAAATCCTTGTCTAAAATTGTGGAAAAAACCCCAGATATTAAAATAGACACAAGTAGATGCAAGAATAATTGAATATAAATGAGAATGGAATAGATGGAGTGATGATGAGTCCCAGTGGGGAAAGTTGAAAATATACTCAAAATTTTTAGACATAAAAATTTGGTGGTTGGTGGTCTTAGTTGGTGGTCTTAGTTGGTGGTCTTAGAGTTTGAAACCACTGTTTCAGCTGAAGCTAAAGGTACCTGAGATGAAGGACATATCTATGTATAAAGCATAGAAGGAAAAGAATTAGTAACCAAGGACTAGAAATTGATATAAATTTGCTGTATCACCTCAACCTAACCAATTAACACCTAAATATACTTCTTCTAAGGTAAAGTGGGGTTAATAATAAAAATATTAGTCTCTTTCCTTTACTTTGTCTTAATAGCCCTTATATAATGTCACCTCACATTTTTAAGCTTCCAAGCAGTACAGAAGGGTTAAATGTGTTGTAGGAGCATGTAGATTCTCCCAAGTAATAAGATGGGTAAACTGAGTGACAGAGCTTCAAGAACAAATGAAATTACTCCACCCTTATGAAGATCATGATGGGAAAGATACATTCAAGAGAGAATACCAAAGGAACACTTGGAATTAACGACCTGAAGAAATGGACCAAGAAATCAGTAATGGATGAACTTTGCACCAATGCACACCAGATGAGAACCATAGCTACAGATATTTTCTTGAGGAAGAACTGGATCCCTAGAGTCTGAATCAGTTATTTTCCTTAATATTATCACTTCTGTCATATCAAGTAGTTACAAGAAATACGAAATTATTATTATGACTTCCAGCTCCCTAAAGGTAATGTCAGCTGATTAAATCAAAATGTCTAAACATTTCCCCCAAAACTTGTATAAGCAGGTCAATGAGAAGAGCAAATAAAATTACCTATAGCTGATATCTATGGAATAATTGGAACACCAAAATTATTACCAATTTCAAATTATGTGTAGGTAGCAAAATAAACATGCAAATTCAGCAGGTTCATTCTCAGACCACATGACTGTATATGGAGTCTGTCAGTGACTGAAGAGAAAATAGGAAAAGTGGATAGGGACCTAATAGTGATAAAGACTGATAAAATCATGCACAGTAAGAAGGAATCAACAAACTAAGTGAAAAAGTGCTGAGAACAGGTCAGAGATCTTGTTGGTCACAGCTCTGGTTACTGGAGCATAAAAAAGGAGGAGGTGTGGAAGTGCATGGAACCAGTGTTGGAAGTATTGAAGAAGCACCGCTTCAGGGGTGGAATGGGGAGACTTAGAGTAGGGAGCATCCTTTGAGTCTCATTGATGAGAGAAAAAGAAGCAAGCAGTGGAAGTTAAAGATCCTATAGAAATAAAAAAGCAGAGGAAGATAATCTTGAACTAAAAATCCTGGTAAGCAACCCAAATTTCCAACATTGGCTAGATAAACCTATTACTTTCGTGTAGGGAAATATTAGATGAACAGAACAGAAAACTGGATACAATATCCATACAAAGCTACTATAAAAAAATAAAAGAATAAAATAAAAATGGTGTATTAGCTCAGGTTGCCATAATAAAATACTATAGACTGGTGACTTAGAAATTTTTCTCTGACAGTTCTGGAGGCTGGAAGTCTTGGATGAAGGTGTCAGTGTAATTGAGTTCTGGTGAAAGCACTCTTCCTGGCTTGAAGGCATCCACCTTCTTACTGTGTGCTCACATGGCCTTTCCTCGGTGTGTGTTTATGGAGAAAGAGAGAGAGATCTTTCTTCCTTGTTTTTTATAAGGCCACCAGCATCCCTATTGAATTAGGGTCCTACCCTTATGATCTCATTTAACCTTGATAAGCTCCTAAAACCCCTATCTCCAAATACAGTCATGTTGGTGATTAAAACACCAATAAAGAAGGTTGTTTAATAATGTTGAGGGCCAAAATTCACAGTGAAGATACAGCAGTAGTGAATATATAGCAAATAATACAGCAATTGCTTTTAAAAAAGATATGGAATGATTTTTATTATGTATTTTTATAATATATAATGATATAAAGTAAAAAAATAGGGTGCAAAGTAGCAAATAAGCTTTGCCTGTCTTGTAAAACGATAGGGGCAATAAGACGTGTGTGTGTGTGTGTGTGTGCGCGCGCGCGCATGTGCGTGCACGCTTATTTTTAGAAAAGACAACTGAGAGCAGAAAGGATAAAAAGAAACTATCTGTGGCAAATATGTGGGAATTGGTTGGAAGGTATAGTAGGTAGAAATGAAAGTTACCTTTATATTTATTTATAATATATATTTATGTAATTAAGTAGTTTATATGTTTTATATGTAATATGTAATTATATATTTTGACTTGTCTTTTGAAATATGTAAATGATTTACGTATTTTAAAAATTGAAATGGAATAAGATAAAATTCTATAATTAATTATAGCTGAAACAAACCTACATGTATACCAAACAGATAACATAGTCACACAGGCAAAGAAGTTATTCAAGGAATTTTGAACATAGTTCTCTGAACACCCTTAGAGAGTAACAGACTTAGGTTAAAAAAAGTAAAAACAAACAGACAAACAAAAAAACCCATGTTTCACTTAATAGATTTGTTGTTAATAGTGATATTGGTTTAACGGTTCTGAAATTACTTTGTGTGTTCTAAAGGATAGAACAAATATGTAAATATATTGATGTTGAGAATTAGGGTTCTCACTGTGTAAAAAATGGAGATGAAATCCACAGGTAAAAAAATCCCTTGTGGACTATAACTGTATGTGTATTTCCTAGCTCTGTTCATAGAACTGGGCCAGAATCAATGATAACTCATTAACAATGAGAACATCTAGGCCCTGGATCTTGGTCTCTAAATATTTCACTTTAAAAGAAACCAAGGTTCTATGGAGAAATGGGTGATTTTAGGTTTGTGGCAAGAAAATGGTAATGGGAACCTGGAACATTTTGATGTACCAGAAAGCTAGAAGTCAATACTATTGTGCTGAGAAAAGAACATGGAAACAAAATTCTGTTTAAAATAGGAGCAGGCTTGAAGGACGTTACATGGTCAAATTTCGGACAATTAGAATATCAAAAATAATGACATTAATGTATTGTGGAAAATGATTTTAAAGCCCCAGGTACTTTTACTGGTTAAAAAGGGGTCAAAAAAGATTTTAAGATGTTTTATAAATAAATTTTGCTAACCACATTCTAACCAGAGTTGAACAATAAGATATCTTACTTCCCTTAAAATTAAAATTTTGAAAAACTGAGTAAGCAAATTAGTACGATCATTTGTTAATTATCGAAATGAGAGCTTAGAATGCAGTTTCAGCACTGTTCTAAGCACTTTTACATGTTTTGTCTTATTTAAGTCTAATGCCCCTGAGGGGTTAGCTTTATTTTATAGATAGCAAAATCTATTTGGAGAATTTAAGAAGCTAGCCCAAAGTCATATGAAGAGCCAGGATTTCAATACAGGTCAATGTATCTCTAAAGTTTACATTACTATTCTTTGACCTGCCATTTGTCCAACTTAATCGTTTTAAAGGACTTTCCAAGTCACTCATTGGGTCATCACAACATTCTGTGAGCTGGTCAAGTTGTCTACTATTTATTACCTTTGTTTTACAAGCAAAAGAAGTTGAGGTTCACAAATGTTCAATATATTGATTTAATTAGTGGTATATCTAGAACTTGAATTTAAGCTTTTTGAATCCTACTCATTGCTTTTTCACAGTAGCATGCTGCCAAGAAGCTACTATCTTGGGAAAGTTTTGAAAGAGTGAAGTGAAATCTTGTTTTGATGAATAAAGATCGCATTTATATGAGTTTTCAGAAGGAAATGCTGGAGGAACTTTTAGAGACTATAGTAGGTAGAATAATGGCCCCCAAAGATGATCGCATCCTCATCTCCAGAATTTATGAATATATTAGGTTGCATGGCAAAGGGCAATCAAAGTTAAAGACAGGATTAAGATTGCTAATCAGCTGATACCAAAATAGGGAGATTATCCTGAATTTTCCTGATGGGCTTAAATAACAAGGGTCCTTAAAAGTGGAAATGGGAGACATAAGAGTCAGAGTCAAAGACAGATATAGGATGATAGAAGCAAGGTCAGAGTGATGCCAAGTTGAGAACTTGCTGGCTTTAAAGAGTTTGAAGGGAGGAATGAGTCAAGGAATACAGTTCTCTAGAAGCTAGATATGACAAGGAAACAGAATGTCCTCTAGAGCTCTCAGAAGGATCCTTCCTAACACCTTGACTTTAGCTAGGGAAATCCTTCATTAGGTTTCAAACTGCAGGATTCTAAGATAATACATTGATGGTGTTTTTAGTTACTCCATTGTAGTAATTTCTTACAGAAGCAATAGAAAGCTAATACAGACAAAAAAGATTTGAACAGAAAGAGGAAGTAGATAAATAGTAGTGGGTTCTTTTTGAGTCAGTCCTTATGAGATGGAAATGGATAGATGTACTGATACCATCAATTCTGAGAAGGCTAGAAAGTTATAACATGTTTGAGGTTACAAGTTAGGACATCAGACTGGGGAATTATAAAACATACCTAAGCTCGGAAGGTGTAAGTGAATCATAACTCTTCCTCAGTTTCAGTAACTTTCTCATTTGCTCTCTCATCTTTGGAGAAGAATCAAAGCCTTTGAAATGTTATTGTGTTGAGAAAGGAACACAAGAACAAAATTCTGTTTAAATTAAAACGAGAGAAATTTTTAAAAGGTGTATAGCGGAGCAAGGGGCTTTGTCTACTCTCACATTTTTTCTCAGCCCCTCTGACCTGCTGTGCCTAGTGGGTCATAGAAGACTGTTTGGCATTCTCTTTTGTAAATCAGTTTCAAAGAGAGTAAGAACAAATGCATGCTGTGCCCCAGATTTCACTAAATCTTTTTAGGGAAACTTCAGAGACATATGTACAAGAGAAATGGAGAAATTTTAAGTCGTTTGCAGATTGTTGGATAAGACTACATTAGGCTGAACTGCATGGTTTCAATATGACTGAGGAGAATCACTTAAATGAGTAGATAATTGATTCAAAATCTCCCTTTTCACTTTCATGTCACATACTTCAGCATATATATTTTTATTCTCTACTGTAAAATCTTTCAGTTAAGGGGCTATAGGTCTACATAACATTGACAGTGTAGATATAGTCATTTTTAATATTGCCATATTAAAATGGTTATAATGTATTTCCATTTTCAAATGTACTTGTGGAAGTATATATGAAGGGTTAGTTTCTCTAAAGTTGGAAGAATTATAGTATTTTAGTCATGCCTATATTTAGACATTATTTTCTTTGGGAAAGCTTTTAGACTTCTAAACCCTAATTATAGCAATGATTGAATCTATAATGAAGTGGTGTTGCCATAGTGCGGATCCAACAGAGACATTAAGGCAAATGAAACACTTAACCCATCATTATTGAGGAAAAAGAACAACTACCCCAAACCAAGCGGAATAGGCCAGAAAACAATTTGACCTGCCAAATAGATAATACCATAATAGATTGTCTTGGACTTTCACTTATTTCATTTATATAAATCAAGCCATGTTGTAGATGATCTTGATGTTAGATTGACAAGTTTCATCTTAACTTTCTAGCAGTAACAAACCATCTAGTATGTGTACTTTTATTTGGAGGAGTCTGGGTGATATACCAAACTAATCAGAGATCTAGTTTATGGCCTTTGCAGTTTCTAGCCCAGTCTTTAGAATGAAGCCACCATCAACAACTTTTTTAAACTAATTCACGTGAAACTGCAACTCAGGTAATATACTTTGTGGTTTCACTCAGCCCTAGTACATCAACCAGAACAAAAATGAATTTTAACTTCATAAGAAGGATACGTATGTGTAAAAAAATACTCCTTTGCAAGGCTGGGAAATGGATCATTTTATGCTGTAGCAGTCTTGACGTACAAATTCTCTGGATTTATATAAACATGTTTTCTCCAGTCCTTCTTATGAGAGCACACTATAGCAGCAAAGGACTGTTGGGTATAATTCATCAGAAACACAAAAACATGATAGAATAGAAATTATTTGGTCTTATTAGGGTTACCATGAAGGTTTAGTGACTATCCATCTCAAGTGAGTTTAGTTACCTTATATGCAGTGTCATATTCTTAAATCATAGCTTCATTATATATACAGCTATATTCTCTGGAGGAATCCTTCCACTGGTCCAAGTTTGATTTGACCATCATTGTTCTGCATCACATTCCTTCTCACATTTTGACTTTGTTTCAATAATCATCCCCTTGATTATTAGCATATTAATAGGCTCAAGCTAATCCCATCTTTAAAGAGAAAAATAAAGCCAAAACTTTCACTGGACCCAATCATCCTTTATAGATATTTTTCCTCTTTTCAGAGTTCTATATGTTATACCTGGGTCTTACACTCAAATGTCTGCAGGGGCCAAGCTGTTGATGGAAATGAGAGAGGTGAAGCCTGGGGAGATGATGGGAAATTGCAGAGTTGGTACTCATCAGTCCCTGTCAGGGCTGATTCCTGCCATGCAAAAATGCAGATTCAGATGCCAGAGCTTCTCATTTTCCAAAAGAGTCTGGAAATCTGGATTTAAACTAAAATGCCTTAAACACTAAATGCTACTGACTAATAAAACCAAGCCAAAACTAAAACAGAACATTTTGCAGGTCTGCTAAAAGATATCTATGGGCTGAATTCAGCTTATCACTTGCTAGTTTGCAGTCTTTGGAATATATATATATATATATTTTTGCGGTACGCGGGCCTCTCACTGTTGTGGCCTCTCCTGTTGCGGAGCACAGGCTCCAGACGCGCAGGCTCAGCGGCCATGGCTCACAGGCCCAGCCGCTCCGCGGCATGTGGGATCTTCCCGGACCGGGGCATGAACCCGTGTCCCCTGCATCAGCAGGTGGACTCTCAACCACTGCGCCACCAGGGAAGCCCTGGAATATTCTTATTGTCCTCACTTTCCTCTCTTCTTGCTAATTCTTCAAACCGTTACAGTACAGCTCTACATAGATTAAACTGTAAATAAACCATCACGCAAATAATACTGCTCCTACTAAGCTCTTATGATTTCCTAAATACCAAAATCAATGGCTACCTCTCTGCAGCACTTGATATTCCAGATCACTCCTTTTTGCAGGCGTGATCCCTTGCATTGATGTCTCAGGCATTCTACTCGGTGTCTTCCTTTGTCTTTGAAAGTATCTTCTTACTCTTTTTTGCAGACTCCTTTTCTTCTACATTCTCTTAAATAATGACATTCATTAAAATTTCTGTATTTAGTCCTCTTACTGTTCCTCTTCTTCTTTTCCTCTTTATCCTTACTGTTGTTTTATGCAATTTATCCTGACTGGTATCACCTATATGACTTCAATTCCTACCTGTATAATAGTGACTTCTTAATGGGGATTTCCAGCTCATATTTCTTTCCTTAGTTTCTAAGTTTATAATTGCCTATTAGATATCTGTATTTACTTCCCACAAGGAGTTCTTGATCAGCTAAACACACTTTTCTAAATTTTGGGTGATCAACCATCTGGTTTTGCCCAGGACAATGGTTCCCTATCTTCTATATTAAAGTTAAAAAAAAATTTTTTTTTTGCATGATATATAAACCTATTTTGGAGCTAGTTTCTCATCTGCAATCATTACAATACCCTTATACTTTCTCATATACAGCTGGATACCACTATCAATCTATGTGCTTTGGGGGAAATAGGGTGGAATTAGGTCTACCCTGAGATCTTAGCATAACCAAACAAATCATAACTTTCTCAAGGCAACATTATTGGAAAGGCATGTCACATGATCCAAATCATTCTGGTCTAACCAAAAGCCAATCCCAGGATACTGCAAGCGTGGACAAAAAAAAGAGGCATTCTCTTGAGCCTGGAGTGTGGGCCTTGAGCCTCTGTGAGCTTTTTACCTAAGAATGAAAGCAACATGGAGGGAGAGAGAAGTCAGAAGATGGTCCCTGATGACATCCTTTAAGTTCCTGTATCAATCCTTGGCAACTATGCTTGTGGTTTACCTATCATCTCTTAGCTACACACCGATACCTCTAAGTTTAGGGACTTTGGAAATACCTTCATAGACTCATTTGACAGCCAACTTTTCATTAGGTTCTGCCACTGGAGGTGTTAGAGTAAAAGTGGAAGGAGGAAAGAGGGCAGAGGGACTTCCGTACACAGCAACTGTTGTTCCAGCAACTGAAGACAGTTCTAGCTCTAGCCTCCAATTTATTTATTTTTATAATGGACTCTTTATTGTTATAAAATATACTTAACAAAATTTATCATTTTAACCATTTTTAATTGTATTGTTCATTAGGTTTAAAAAAACTATGGTTTTAGATTTATAGAAAAATGGAGAAGATAGTACCAAAGGGATTATATATATTCTTCACCTAGGTGCCACTATTATTAACATATTACATACTTACATTACATTTGTTACAATTAATGAACTAATACTGACACATTAGTAATTAAAGTCCATAGTTCATTCAGTTTACTGATTTCTTTAGTTTTTACCAATGTCTTTTTCTGTTGCAAGATTCTGTCCAGGATACCACATTACATTTACTTGGCATGTTGTTTCCTGAGGCTTCTGTTGTTTGTGACATTTTCTCATATTTTCCTTGTTTTTGATGCCCTTGATAGTTTTGAGGAGTACTGAGAAATTATTTTGTAGGATGCCTCTCTATTGGAATTTCTCTGATATTTTTCACATGATTAGACCAGAGTTACAGGTTTTTAGTAGGAACACCACAGAGGTAAAGTGCCATTTTCATCCCCTCATATCAAGGGTATGTACCATCCATATGACTTATCACTCTTAATGTTAATTTTGATGACCTGGCTGAGGTAGTCTTTGTCAGGTTTCTCTCCTGTAAAGTTACTTTTCCTCCCTTTTTATTGCCCTCTTTGGAAGGAAGTTATTATGTGCAGCCACATATAAGGAGTGGGAATTTTTGCTCACTCCTTGAGATTATCTACATAAATTATTTGAAATCTTCTAAAGGGAGATCTGTCTCTTCTTCTCATAGATCATGCATCTATGGATGCATGGATATTTGTCTTATACTGTGGTTTATAATCTAATACTACTTTATTTGTTGTTCAGATTGTTCTGGCTTTGGCCACTGGGGGCCTTTTCAGTTGACTCCTGTGTCCTTTTGACATACTCCCATCAGTTAGGTTTTTTTGGGTTTTTTTGTTGAACATTTCCATACTTTCTGACATAACAAGATGCTTCAGGCTCATCTTGTATATTTCTTGCCTTAGTTCTAGAATCAGCCATTTCTCCAAGGAAACTTGGTTCCTTTTTTTGCAGAATGGTGATCAAGACCAATTCTGAGTACTAGATGGGATTGTTGCTACTGGCGTGTCCTTGCTTCTAAGCTCTCTCAGATGACAGAACACAGAAACGTATATGTGTATGCTAAGCTGTGCATGTGCACATATCTTTAGTGATTTCTATGTACAACTATCTGTATTTATATTAATCATGTGTTCTTACTGATGTCTCCAACTCTAATCCACTATCATAAGGTTGATCAGTCGAGCTTTCTTCCCTTGCTTATCTGTAAATTTCCACCCCAACAGTGAGAAACCTGGGTCTTGCCAGTATAGATGTAAAGCAGTATCAGAATTGTTAGCCTGGCCAGTTTGTTTCTAAGGCCAGATATGCTAAGGCTCCTGGAGGTTTAGCATAAGATATGCTGGAACCCCTCCTTCAAGATCCTAGGTGTGTTTTTGTTCTATCAACTTCAGGGATGGTAAATTTGTCCTGAATTTACTAATATCTGGGTCAACTCAGCATCCCCTTTTGCTTCCAACATCAGAGTAACCAGTTCCCTGTGGTAAATGCTTTCAGTTTGAAATCTGTAACACTGTTTCTGTTTTTATGTCTGGACCTTGACTGGTCTATGAGCCAACATCTTTTTTTTTTCATTAGCCAATTTGGGTTGTGTTTTCCTGTCTCCTATGGCCAAAAGAGTATTAAATAATATATCATACTATTGCTTCTGCTATTCTTTCTGCCTAGAATGTTCTTGTTCTCATTGCCCACATGGAAAATTGTCAGTAGTTCTTTTATAGTTAGTTTAGGTGTTAAGTTTTCTGTGCATTTCTATGTCCATGCCGTGGCATCACACCAGTTTCTTTGCAGTCTTGCAGCCAGGATTGTATACTTCCTTCTCTGTCTTCTTAGGAAGTCTACTGAATATTGAATTTTCTTATTGCATGAAAGTTCATCAGACATTAAATGAATTTTATAGTTTACAGATAAACAATCCCTGTAAACTATAATCCCTTAAATGACTTTTTCTTTGCAATCTTTTAAATGACTTTAAATTATTGATTTTAAAAGGGCCTGAGGCTCTGAGGCGTTTGTATATTTTACTTAGTAGAATTATGGTTCTCAAGAACATATATTTAATAAAGCATATTCCACTCATTGCTTAGTTGAGAAAATGTTTCTAGTATATCTTTTTCAGTTGGGGAAAGCTGCAGTGTTCTAAATATTGATGTCAAAATTTTTTTCACACTTTCAAAATATTTGTGTTATCAAAGTTTAAAATTCTGTCTTTTGGTATATTGAAGCTTATTTCATTGTCCTAAGGGCTTCTGCTAAATCCACTCATTAAAGCATAGGTTACATGATTTAACTCCCTTTGTCTTAACCTATACCCTGGATTTTTTATGTCATTTTAATTTCCCCTTTATTTTAGAGAACCCCCAAACCATTTCTAGGTTTGCTGTTTATAATTCCCTGTGGGAAAAAAAGCCAGTCTGTTGAAAGTAGATACTATATCTTTATGAGCTTTCAACCACTCTGCTATCTCTAGGTTTGCTTTTAAAGTTGTCCAGAATAATAGCATGCATTTTATCTTGCATTGTGAATGTGTTTAGTGCCATTTTGTCAAAATATTGACCACACATGCTTCTTTACATCATCAAGGGAATCTACTGAAGGACCTATTGGCAAAGGTATGTCAATTGAGACATTTCTTTATTTTTCTCCCTTTTTTCATTGCAAGATTATGTCATTATTAAACCAGTGACATCATATATCAGTATAAGTTTTCTTGAATTTCATAAACGTAGGCCAGATTTGTAATATGGGTCTTCAAATGCTGATGGTGTTTCAGTGACGCTGAAGTTCTGTTGAAATGTCTTGGCATTGCCTTCTGCAACCCACTGTCAGGGAGTGCATTACTAGATCTCATCTCTATAGAAAGAAGCCACTAAAGTTATTCTAGATGTACCTGTGTTAGAGACTCCATCCATCCATCCATCTATCCACTTCCTGAGTGCCAGTCATGTGCCAGTACCATATATACACTGATGTATATCATCAGATAAAGAGGGAATTGTACTGTAGTATGGAAGTGCAGTGAAAGTGGTATGCACAGGGTATTTAGGGATCATTGTGTCAGGGCAACCCAGCCTTGTTTCTGGGGAAAAAAGGAGGACAGGGCATATACGAAATTGTTAATACCAGGTTAATAAATCTCAGGCCATTTAAACATCATTTGCCTAGCCAGACACTTCAAGAGTGTGTCCAGGAATAAATCAAGAGGGAGAATTTCATGCTATGGAAAATAGACATATAGAAAAAAACCTGGGGAATCAGCAGGGTGCAGTGTTAGTGTCCTGCTAACCCTAATATGGTCTGATTACTCTGAAGGCCCTGTGGCTCTTCATTGCAGAAAGTCATCATGAACGCTGCTGCCCCTTGGTAGGTGTGCTTCCACTGGGGGCTGCTTCACCTGTTAATAGTCAGCCACGGTCCCTGGAGTCTCTTCTGTCCTATCAACAAATAGCTTGTTACTAGTGAATAATTTGTCACCTGAAAACTTCATAATTCTGCTGAAACTACCACCTTTGCAATCTATTAAACAGTCTAAATGTCCTTTTTAGAGTTTTTAGTTTGTGTTTGATAGGGGTAAGATTTACCCACATCATTATATTACATTCTCTGAGGCTAGCTTCATTTGGAAATCTCATGCTGTTTCAGTGTAATTTCATTTTAAAATTATTAGTGAGAGTAATAAAGTACCATGCCATAGTATATGATTTCTAGACTTCTGCATTTTACAGTCCAGTAAAATTTTAAAAAATAATGGAAACATGTAGGCTTGACAATGTCTAATTTTAGCTAAAACCATGAGAAACCTCTCCCATCTACTCTTACTACTGCTTTAAAATAAAAATATATTTCATCCTAATAAAGGATAATCTCTAAATTTTAAAATATGAATATATTCTACTTTTAGGAAAACTCCCTGATTATACCAATTTTCCTAATTTTTCTACAGTTTAGTCAAGAAGAGTTGTGTACCACTGAGTACAAAATCTCTGGCTTGGTAGACAGTGATGCAGGAGGTAGGGAATAGGTTTTGAAATCAGATAGGCGTGGGTTTATATCCCATTTTGTCATTTTCTAGTTGTGTGAACTTGGTTAATTTAATTAACTTCCCTGAAGCTGTTTCTTTACCTGTCCAGCACAAGGTTAATGGAAACACTGAAAGAGCTAATGCATGTGAAAAAATTTATTAAGTGATAAATGTCATAAAATGTAATTAAAAAAAACTCTATTGAGGACCTTGAGGGAATTGCAAATATTTCCCTCCTTCCAACACAAAGAAAGAGGAAGAAAGGAGGAACGCTAACAATTACTGAGTGCCTTCTATATCTCAGGGGCAGATGTAGCTGCTCTTCATTTCTTTTAATTATCCCAACAAAGCCAAAAAATTACATATTTTAATCAACTTTTTATAGCTGGAAAAAAATTATGAATCTCAGAGAGTCAAATAATTTGCTCCAATCACACAGCTGACGAAAGGTGAAATTAGAATTCAGACCAAAGCGTGTTCAATTCACTATTTCATGCTCCTCTCCAAGAGAAAGATCAGCATACCGTGCATCGTCAAAAACATCGGCCTTCTTTTTTAGCTCTTAAAAGTACAAAATGTTAATTTGGGGGTTAGCATATATAGCAGTAAGGCCACAATAAGGACAAATTCTGTCAGTGCAGCTTATCCTTTAGACATTAAAGCCCTGGTTTATGTTCAGAAAACCCTCTCCTTTATTATAATTAACTGTCAAATTAACTTTCATGATGAGTAATTTAACACAATTACTCACATGTACTTTAGGAAGATTCTTACAAAGAAAATTAGACAATACCATGACATTTAAAATAAAGTTTCTGTCATATGGACACCAAGCGGGGAAAGTGGGGTTGGGGGGTTGTGGTGGGATGAACTGGGAGATTGGGATTGACATGTATACACTAATATGTATAAAATAGATAACTAATAAGGACCTGCTGTATAAAAAATAAATTAAATTAAAAATAAAATAAAGTTTCTACAACTTTTTGGGGCTAAAACAAAATGATAATACAGTCTTAGACACTAATCATATAATTTTGAACTTTGAAACCATTTTTAAAATGACACTGTATTAGTATAAGAATGGCATATGAAACTAATTATTTGAATGTTTAAGTGCATCCATGTGATGCTATTTCACATTCTTAATAATAAGGATAATATATTTGAGGTCTGGTTCATAAAGTCTTGTGATATTTTAAAATGATTTTATCCCTTGGAATATACACAAATTTTAAGTTATGAAAACATATATCTTGTTCCTGCACAGTTAACAAACACAGTGAGTGAATTTTAGTTTCAAAAAATTTTTAAACTTACAAATCGATTGTTTTAATGTCATATGAGTCTTCAAACTGTGGATACATTTGATGGAGCCCAGACGTTGTAGACATCATTTATATTTATGCTGTACTGAAACATGACATAAAATGAAGGGTGGATGGAAACTGAGAGTGGAAACCAGGTATCTGGACTCACTGTAAAATATTATGTATTTCTCTGTGTGTTCCTTATACACTTCCAATAAATATCACAGTTAAGAGAAAATTCCTCTTATTTCTTTTACATCCATCTTTTAGTATCTAGTACAGTGTACGGTACAGAGAAAACACGGGTAACTATTTGTATCTGGAAAATATCTTGGTATTTGGCATTGTAGGAGAATACTTTTCTATGGCTAATTTGAAGTTCCCAGTTTGTAAAAATACAGCTTTTACAAACGTCAGCTATATGGAGTTGAAAAGAAAATAAAGATATTGTAAGTGAAATTGTGAATTACCAGTGTTTGTCTCTTTGCCTTGGGCAATCTTTGTATGTGGCTTTAACAGAAGGGAACAATCAGTTGTGTATTAGATATTAAACTGTCCTCTGGGGCATCACTGGCAATATTAGGCCGAGGCACACTCCTTGTTTAAGTTGTTGGGACACACCTTTATTCTGTAAAGTAGCAAATGTCAATGTGCTACTTTTGTTTCCTGTCTTAACCTTCATGTGTTGATTCTGCAGAATCATTACTGAGCTGTATTTGCTACCTGAGTATGGTTTTTCAGAAACCTAGACAGAGGATCTAGAGATAAGTAGCAAGCAATTTCATCTTTACTTCCCACTGAGCTTTGCTATTGCAGCTGAAATGGTATGTGACCTCTGTATCGACTAGTCAGAGCAGGGTAAATTTAAAGGACATTTGGCTGGAGTTAACATTAAGCCCTTGTACGTTCAGGTTACTTTTGACATAAAATCAAGTATACACAAGTGTTATTGGCTGAGCACAGAGTGATTATTTTCTCCCTTTGTCTTTTTTTCAGGTCAAATAAAATTTACTCTTTGTTCAAAAGTACTATCTTAAAGTAGCACTGCCTCAATTTATCCATTTTCCTCTGGAAATAATTTCTTTATGGCTATACCAATAAGTCAGAAGACTTTGTTATTTCTATTAGATGTACTTGGCTTATATTTTATCAGATGGGATCTTTAAGGATGAGAAGCATGTGTTCTTGGTTATTAATATCCACAGAATCTGCTTTATATTCTGTACTTTTTAGGTATTTGTAAAACAGCAGAAAGGAAATTGTTTGATTTTTATGTCTCTGTATTTACATGAGTCTCAAATATCACTCTCTACTTCAAGCAATGATATTTACATATTATTATGAATAAAGTCAACAACTGCTAATAGTTCCTGATTAATGCCAAGCACTGTATTTGTGCACATGCATAACCTGAGAGATCTTGTTAAAATGCAGATTCTGATTTGGTAAGTCTGGGGCAGGTCTGAGAATCTGCATTTCAAACAAGCACGTGGGTGATATTGATGTTGCTGGTCCAAGGACCACACAATAATCATATAAAGTCAGTACACATTTTTCAGATGAGGAAGTTGAAATAAAAGAGATGAAGTAATTTGTCCAACATAATAAATTAAGAGTTTGGCAGAGCTGGGACTCAAAATGATTTCTGTTTGTTGCCAAAGCTCATCATTAACCAATGGTTCTAAGACTTACTTGAGGGAAAATACTCATTCTTCTCTCTCCAGACCATTGCAGATTTTATAAAGCATAATATAAACAAATTAGTAGAAAAATGAAATGGAAGCTTGTATGTTTTCTTTTTATTCAACAGATAGGAAATTACAATAAGTTACTCTAGGAGTTTCAAAACACTTACTTCCAATTTCCATGTTATTTCATTGCAGATCAGTAACAATTCAAAAGCCAGAATTGATCTACCAACCACACTTTGAGTTGCATTGCTGTAAACCACAATGACATTCAGGAAATTTTTATATGCACTTGTCCACTCGATGGAAATGACAATTGTAATTTTTTAAAATTAAAAATATAGCTATTTGCATTTAAAACATGGATTTGGATTAGAAGGAAAGAAAGAAAGAAGGGAAGAAGGGTGGAAGGGAGGAAAGGAGGGAAGAACTAAAGACCCAATAAGAAAACTGAACTTAATTCTGCCACTTACAGATTTTAAAATAAAATCTTACAGATGGGTCTTACGATATGACTTTTGCTTTAATAAGCAAAGTGAATTGATCCTTTTGTCTTGTCCCCAATTATTTAGAGAAAAGTATTTTTATTTTTTCTAAAAGGATTTCTATTTACTTTTTTTTTAAACACCTTTATTGGAATATAATTGCTTTACAATGGTGTGTTAGTTTCTGCTTTATACCAAAGTGAATCAGTTATACATATACATATGTTCCCATATCTCTTCCCTCTTGCGTCTCCCTCCCTCCCACCCTCCCTATCCCACCCCTCTAGGTGGTCACAAACCACCTAGCTGATCTCCCTGTGCTATGCGGCTGCTTCCCACTAGCTATCTACTTTACGTTTGGTAGTGTATATATGTCCATGCCACTCTCTCACTTTGTCACAGCTTACCCTTTCCCCTCCCCATATCCTCAAGTCCATGCTCTAGTAGGTCTGTGTCTTTATTCCCGTCTTAACCCTAGGTTCTTCATGACCTTTTTTTTTCCCCTCAGATTCCATATATATGTGTTAGCATACAGTATTTGTTTTTCTCTTTCTGACTTACTTCACTCTGTATGACAGACTCTAGGTCCATCCACCTCACTACAAATAACTCAAATGTGTTTCTTTTTATGGCTGAGTAATATTCCATTGTATATATGTGCCACATCTTCCTTATCCATTCATCTGTTGATGGACACTTAGGTTGCTTCCATGTCCTGGCTATTGTAGATAGAGCTGCAATGAACATTTTGATACATGACTCTTTTTGAATTATGGTTTTATCAGGGTATATGCCCAGTAGTGAGATTGTTGGGTCATATGGTAGTTCTATTTGTGGTTTTTTAAGGAACCTCCATACTGTTCTCCATAGTGGCTGAACCAATTCACATTCCCACCAGCAGTGCAAGAGTGTCCCCTTTTCTCCACACCCTCTCCAGCATTTATTGTTTCTAGAGTTTTTGCTGATGGCCATTCTGACTGGTGTGAGATGATATCTCATTGTAGTTTTGATTTACATTTCTCTAAAGATTAATGATGTTGAACATTCTTATATGTGTTTGTTGGCAATCTGTATATCTTCTTTGGAGAAATGTCTGTTTAGGTCTTCTGCCCATTTTTGGATTGGGTTGTTTGTTTTTTTGTTATTGAGCTGCATGAGCTGCTTGTAAATTTTGAAGATTAATCCTTTGACAGTTGCTTCATTTGCAAATATTTTCTCCCATTCTGAGGGTTGTCTTTTGGTCTTGTTTATGGTTTCCTTTGCTGTGCAAAACCATTTAAGTTTCATTAGGTCCCATTTGTTCATTTTTGCTTTTTATTTCCATTTCTGTAGGAGGTGGGTCAAAAAGGATCTTGCTGTGATTTATGTCATAGAGCGTTCTGCCTATGTTTTCCTCTAAGAGTTTGATAGTGTCTGGCCTTACATTTAGGTCTTTAATCCATTTTAAGTTTATTTTTGTGTATGGTGTTAGGGAGTGTTCTAATTTCATATTTTTACATGTAGTTATCTAGTCTTCCCAGCACCATTAATTAAGAAGCTATTTTTTCTCCACTGTATATTCTTGCCTACTTTATCAAAGATAAGGTGACCATATGTGTGTGGGATTATCTCTGGGCTTTCTATCCTGTTCCATTGATCTATATTTCTGTTTTTGTGCCAGTACCATATTGTCTTGATTACTGTAGCTTTGTAGTATAGTCTGAAGTCAGGGAACCTGATTCCTCCAGCTCCGTTTTTCTTTCTAAAGATTGCTTTGGCTATTCGGGGTCCTCTGTGTTTCCATACAAATTGTGAAATTTTTTGTTCTGGTTCTGTGAAAAATGCCAGTGGTAGTTTGATAGTGATTGCATTGAATCTGTAGATTGCTTTGGGTAGTAGAGGCATTTTCGCAACGTTGATTCTTCCAATCCAATAACATGGTATATCTCTCCATCTATTTGTATCGTCTTTAATTTCTTTCATGAGTGTCTTATAATTTTCTGCATACAGGTCTTTTGTCTCCTTAGGTAGGTTTATTCCTAGATATTTTATTCTTTTTCTTGCAATGGTAAATGGGAGTGTTTTCTTAATTTCACTTTCAGATTTTTCATCATTAGTGTACAAGAATGCCAGATTTCTGTGCATTAATTTTGTATCCTGCTACTTTACCAAATTCATTGATTAGCTCTAGTAGTTTTCTAGTAGCATCTTTAGGATTCTCTATGTATAGTATCATGTCAACTGCAAACAGTGACAGCTTTACTTCTTCTTTTCCAATTTGGATTCCTTTTATTTCTTTTTCTTCTCTGATTGCTGTGGCTAAAACTTCCAGAAGTATGTTGAGTAAGAGTGGTGAGTGTGGGCAACCTTGTCTTGTTCCTGATCTTAGTGGAAATGGTTTCAGTTTTTCACCATTGAGGATGATGTTGGCTGTGGGTTTGTCATATATGGCCTTTATTATGTTGAGGAAGGTTCCCTCTATGCCTACTTTCTGGAGGGTTTTTGTCATAAATGGGTGTTGAATTTTGTCGAAAGCATTCTCTGCATCTGTTGAGGTGATCATACGGTTTTTCTCTTTCAATTTGTTAATATGGTGTATCACATTGATTGATGTGCGTATATTGAGGAATCCTTCCATTCCTGGATAAACCCCACTTGATCATGGTGTATGATCCTTTTAATGTGCTGTTGGATTCTGTTGGCTAGTATTTTGTTGCGGATATTGGCATCTGTGTTCATCAGTGATATTGGCCTGCAGTTTTCTTTCTTTGTGACATCTTTGTCTGGTTTTGGTATCAGGGTGATGGTGGCTTCATAGAATGAGTTTGGGAGTGTTCCTCCCTCTGCTATATTTTGGAAGAGTTTGAGAAGGATAGGGGTTAGCTCTTCTCTAAATGTTTGATAGAATTCGCCTGTGAAGCCATCTGGTCCTGGGCTTTTGTTTGTTGGAAGATTTTTAATCACAGTTTCAGTTTCAGTGCTTATGATGGTCTGTTCATATTTTCTATTTCTTCCTGGTTCAGTCTCGGCAAGTTGTGCATATCTAAGAATTTGTCCATTTCTTCCAGGTTGTCCATTTTTTTTGGCATAGAGTTGCTTGTAGTAATCTCTCATGCTCCTTTGTATATGTGCAGTGTCAGTTGTTACTTCATTTCTAATTCTGTTGCTTTGAGTCTTCTCCCTTTTTTTCTTGATGAGTCTGGCTAATGGTTTATCAATTTTGTTTATCTTCTCAGAGAACCAGCTTTTAGTTTTATTGATCTTTGCTATTGTTTCCTTCATTTCTTTTTCATTTATTTCTGATCTGATTTTTATGATTTCTTTCCTTCTGCTAACTTTGGGGTTTTTTTGTTCTTCTTTTTCTAATTGCTTTAGGTGCAAGGTTAGGTTGTTTATTTGAGATGTTTCCTGTTTCTTAAGGTAAGATTGTATTGCTATAGACTTCCCTCTTAGAACTGCTTTTGCTGCATCCCATAGGTTTTGGGTCCTCGTGTCTCCATTGTCACTTGTTTCTAGGTATTTTTTGATTTCCTTTTTGATTTCTTCAGTGATCACTGCATTATTAAGTAATGTATTGTTTAGCGTCCATGTGTTTGTATTTTATACAGATATTTCCTGTAATTGATAACTAGTCTCATAGCGTTGTGGTTGGCAAAGACACTTGATACGATATCTGTTTTCTTAAATTTACCAAGGCTTGATTTGTGACGCAAGGTATGATCTATCCTGGAGAAAGTTCCATGAGCACTTGAGAAAATGTGTATTCTGTTGTTTTTGGATGGAATGTCGTATAAATATCAAATAAGTCCATCTTGTTTAATGTATCATTTAAAGTTTGTGTGTTTCCTTATTTATTTTCATTTTGGATGATGTGTCCATTGGTGAAAGTGGGGTGTTAAAGTCCCCTACTAGTATTGTGTTACTGTCGATTTCGCCTTTTATGGCTGTGAGTATTTGCCTTATGTATTGAGATGTTCCTACGTTGGGTGCATAAATATTTACAATTCTTATATGTTCTTCCTGGATCGATCCCTTGATCATTATGTAGTTTCTTTCTTTGTCTCTTGTAATAGTCTTTATTTTAAAGTCTATTTTTTCTGATATGAGAATTGCTACTCCAGCTTTCTTTTGATTTCCATTTGCATGGAATATCTTTTTCCATCCCCTCACTTTCAGTCTGTATGTGTCCCTAGGTCTGAAGTGGGTCTCTTGTAGACAGCATATACATGGGTCTTGTTTTTGTATCCATTCAGGCAGTCTGTGTCTTTTGGTTGGAGCATTTAATCCATTTACATTTAAGGTAATTATCGCTTTGTATGTTCCTATTCCCATTTTCTTAATTGTTTTGTGTTTGTTATTGTAGGTCTTTTCCTTCTCTTGTGTTTCTTGCCTAGAGAGGTTCCTTTAGCATTTGTTGTAAAGCTGGTTCATGGTTCTGTACTCTCTGAGCTTTTGCTTGTCTGTAAAGGTTTTAATTTCTCCATCAAATCTGAATGAGATCCTTGCTGGGTAGAGTAATCTTCGTTTTAGGTTTTTCTCCTTGATTACTTTAAATATGTCCTGCCACTCCCTTCTGGCTTGCAGAGTTTCTGCTCAAGGATCAGCTGTTAACCTTATGGGGATTCCCTTGTGTGTTATTTTTTCCTTGCTGCTTTTAATATGTTTTCTTTGTATTTAATTTTTGATAGTTTGATTAATATGTGTCTTGGCATGTTTCTCCTTGTATTTATCCTGTATGGGACTCTCTGTGCTTCCTGGACTTGATTAACTATTTCCTTTCCCATATTAGGGAAGTTTTCAACTATAATCTCTTCAAATATTTTCTCAGTCCCTTTCTTTTTCTCTTCTTCTTCTGGGACCCCTTTACTTCGAATATTGGTGCGTTTAATGTTGTCCCAGAGGTCTCTGAGACTGTCCTCAGTTCTTTTCATTCTTTTTTCTTTATTCTGCTCTGCAGTAGTTATTTCCACTATTTTATCTTCCAGGTCACTTATCTGTTCTTCTGCCTCAGTTATTCTGCTATTGATACCTTCTAGAGTATTTTTAATTTCATTTATTGTGTTGTTCATTGTTGCTTGTTTCCTCTTTAGTTTTTCTAGGTCCTTGTTAAATGTTTCTTGCATTTTCTCTATTCTATATCCAAGATTTTGGATCATCTTTACTATCATTATTCTGAATTCTTTTTCGGGTAGACTGCCTATTTCCTCTTCATTTTTTAGGTCTGGTGGGTTTTTATCTTGCTTCTTCATCTGCCTTGTGTTTTTCTGTCTTCTTATTTTGCTTATCTTACTGTGTTTGGGGTCTCCTTTTTGCAGTCTGCAGGTTCGTAGTTGCCATTGTTTTTGGTGTCTGTCCACAGTGGCTAAAGTTGGTTCAGTGGGTTATGTAGGCTTCCTGGTAGATTAGACTAGTGCCTGTGTTCTGGTGTTGAGGCTGGATCTTGTCTTTGTGGTGGGCTTCCACGTATGGTGGTGTGTTTTGGGGTGTCTGTGTCCTTATTACGATTTTAGGCAGCCTCTCTGCTAATGGATGGGGTTGTGTTCCTGTCTTGCTAGTTGTTTGCCGTAGTGTGTTCAGCACTGTAGCTTGCTGGTCGTTGGGTGAAGCTGGGTGTTGGTGTTGAGATGGAGATCTCTGGGAGATTTTCGCCATTTGATATTACGTGGAGCTGGGAGGTCTCTTGTGGACCAGTGTCCTGAAGTTGGCTCTCCCACCTCAGAGGCACAGTACTGACTCCTGGCTGGAGCACCAAGAGCCTTTCATCCACACAGCTCAGAATAAAAGGGAGAAAATGTAGAAAGAAAGAAAGAAAGGAAGAAAGGAAGGAAAGAAGGAAGGAAGGAAGGAGATAAAACAAAATAGAATAAAGTAAGATAAAATAAAGTTATTAAAATAAAAAATAATTATTAAGAAAAATAAATTTTTTAATAAAAAAAAAAAACGGATGGATGGAAACCTAGGACAAATGGTGAAAACAAAGCTTTACAGACAAAATGTCACACAGAAGCATACACATACACCCTCACAAAAAGAGGAAAAGGGGAAAAAATAATATATCTTGCTCCCAAAGTCCACCTCCTCAATTTTGGGATGGTTCGTTGTCTGTTCATGTATTCCACATATGCAGGTACATCAAGTTGATTGTGGAGATTTAATCAGCTTCTTCTGAGGCTGCTGGGAGAGATTTCCCTTTCTCTTCTTTGTTCGCACAGCTCCCGGGGTTCAGCTTTGGATTTGGCCCTGCTTCTGTGTGTAGGTTGCCTGAGGACGTGTGTTCTTCCCTCAGATAGGACGGGGTTAAAGGAGCAGCTGATTAGGGGGCTCTGGCTCACTCAGGCCGGGGAAGGGAGAGGTATGTATGTGGGGCGAGCCTGCGGCGGCAGAGGCCACATGATGTTGCACCAGCTGAGGTGCGCCATGTGTTCTCCCTGGGAAGTTGTTTCTGGATCACGGGACCCTGTCAGTGGTGGGCTGCACAGGCTCCCGGGAGGGGAGGTGTGGATAGTGACCTGTGCTTGCACACAGGCTTCTTGGTGGCGGCAGGAGCAGCCTTAGCGTCTCATGCCCGTATCTGGGGTCTAAGCTGTTAGCTGTGGCTCGTGCCCGTCTCTGGAGCTCCTTTAAGCAGTGCCCTTAATCCCCTCTCCTCACGCACCAGGAAACAGAGGGAAGAAAAAGTCTCTTGCCTCTTTGGCAGCTCCAGACTTTTTCCGGGACTCCCTCCCAGCTAGCCGTGGTGCACTAACCCCTTCAGGCTTGTTCACACAGCCAACCCTAGTGCTTTCCCTGCGATCCAACCGAAGCCGAGTCAGCTCCCAGCCCCCAACCACCCCGGGGAGTGAGCAGACAAGCCTCTCGGGCTGGTCAGTGCTGGTCAGCACTGATCCTCTGCGGGAATCTCTCTGCTTTGCCCTCTGCACCCCTGTTGCTGTGCTCTCCTCCACGGCCCCAAGGCTCCCCCCTCCGCCACCCGCAGTCTCTGCCCGCGAAGGGGCTTCTAGTGTGTGGAAACCTTTCCTCCTTCACAGCTCCCTCCCACTGGTGCAGGTTCCGTCCCTATTCTTCTGTCTCTGTTTATTCTTTTTTCTTTTGCCCTACCCAGGTATGTGGGGGAGTTTCTTGCCTTTTGGGATGTCTGAGGTCTTCTGCCGGTGTTCAGTGGGTGGTCTATGGGAGCATTTCCACATGTAGATGTATTTCTGATGTTATCTGTGGGGAGGAAGGTGATCTCTGCGTCTTACTCTTCCGCCATCTTCCTCAACTCCTGCTATTTACTTCTTAGTTCAATTGAATTTATATTCCTTCTAGTTTCTCTGTTAGTGTGTGTCATTAGACACCTCGTCATTGACTCTGAGTGTAAAGTAAGGCATAGGTTACATCAGTATTTTTTCTATCATTTCATAAGAAAAATAACACATTGTGTTATTTAATGATTTTAAACATTCCTCCCTCCTTCAGTCATCTCAGAAGAAAATAGAGTATAAAGCAGCACTACTTGTGAACATACTGTCCTATGTGTTCATAGGTCAGCATGGAGAGAGTGTCTGGTCTTTCTCCTTTTATGTTCATCTGGAGTGTTTGCATATCTTTTTCAGAAGAGAATCTGCCACAGTTTCAGAATTGTCTTACTCCAGAATCTTGTAAAGTCAGTGTCTTTTAGAGAGGATGGTTATCTTTAGTTCCTTCATGGTATTTAAACTTCTGTTGGAACGGTAAGATTTTTTTCAGTTGTGACTGTTGATCTAGTACCTAAGATACAATATTTAACTTTGATATAATATTAATACTTGTGTCTACCTGCTGAATGTAGTCAAATTACAGTGTTTAGCAACTTAAAACTTTGTTCCTTTGTTTGGAATGTTTAATTTTTTCTCCATTATATAGAAATTACAATGGTTATGAATCTGTAGTAAGGAGCACAGGAATTGTAAATCCCTAAAAGTTTGCAGTAATATTGCCTAGGATGAAATGAGAGAGTAGCACTGACATATATACACTACCAAATGTAAAATGGATGGCTAGTTGGAAGCAGCCATATAGCACAGGGAAATCAGCTTGATGCTTTGTGACGACCTAGACGGGTGGGATAGGGAGGGTGGGAGGGAGGCTCAAGATGGAGGGGTTATGGATATATGTATACATATAGCTGATTCACTTTGTTGTACGGCAGAAATTAACAAAACATTGTGAAGCAATTATATTCCAATAAATGTCTAAAAAATAATATTGTCTAGGAAATAAAAATATATTGAGTCAGCTAATTCCTGATATTGTACCATGATATTCTAAGGGAATCTATATATCAGAGTCCTGAAAAAAGAGTTCTTTAAATTTCCTAAAATCTTTCTCTTGGGGAGTCAACTTCACAGAGCAAACCCAAACAGACCTGGTTTGCATGTTGGCTTTGTTGCTGGAAGCTTCATGGCCTTAAACAAGGGACTTCCTTCTTTAATTTTTTTTTGTATTCTCAACTGTAAAATGGGATTAATAATATATCCACCTCATAGTTGGTTGGGGATTACACGAGGTAGCATATGAAAAGAACATAGCTTGTTTATGATGTTCAATAGTGTTTATTTCTTTCCTTTAAACTTTATTTTTGAGGGAGCATATTGACAGTTTTGTATTTATAAACAATATCTGAAATAATTTTATACAGAATTAATTTTTTATTGTTTTTGTGATGAGATATGTCTATGTCAATATTTATTAATATACCTATTCGTACATTGATATCTGTATCCAACTCCATTTTTCACTCTATGTCTTTATTGATCATCTACCTATATTTTCCTTTTTAGCAGGGCTTGGAATCTAATCACCTGAATCAAGAGATCACTTTATGCTTTATTGCTAACCAGGCAACTTTTGGCACCATGGAGTTCCCTTGCTGTCTTATTGATCAGCTGTCAACCTTTGGGGAGCCTCTGAAAGCTCATTTCTCTCAGATCTCATGCCCAGCCCTTAGCCCTTAGATGGCTGCTACAGTACACTCTACAGTGAAGGGTCAGTGCTTTGTGGAGGATCTCTGTGAACTATCCTGCCTTGCTCTCAGTTTTTAGTGAGCTGTTATGAACATAAGAAAGTGTTAACAGAATTATTGTGGCAGAGTGCTGATGGGCAGGAAAGACCTTGATGTGTGACACTTGAGCTGGCCCTGAAAGATAAAACAGGATTTGGCTTGATAGGAATGGTAATAGGAGGACCCTAATCCATATGCTTTAACATTTAGATTTATAAAGATAGTTTACTTTACCTTATATGATCCCCAGGAAAGCTGATCCTTAGCTTGTGTGCTTTTCTTTTCTTTTTAAATATTTTATAGTCAAAATTTTATTATCAGATATGTACTATCTGTTTTATATATTTCCTGACAAAATATAATTTTTGCCTGATATGAAAAATTCACGTTTTGATCAACATTTTCTCCTTCCTAGTTGTGTTTTGTTTAGACTCATTGAGATTATCACTGTATCTTGATAGAAATAACACAAGGTGGCCTGGATATAATAATCACAGGTAACGTTTAAGAGATGCTTACTGAATTTCAGAGGCTGGTCTAAATGCTTTATAGGAACAATCTCTTTTACAAGAAAACTTTTGATGTAGGAACTAATATTATGGCCATTTTATGGGCAAGAGAATTAAGACTTAGAACAGTTACATGACTTATTCAAGGTGACATGACCAGCAGTTGGTGAAGATAGGGTCCTAACATGGTTTATTCCACCCAGCAGTCAGATGTTAATCACTCAGTTCTACTGCTTTTTGCTAGTAGGAAGAGATAAAATCAGCAAGTCACCTGTGGAATATCTTTCCTGTGATCTTATAATGAAAACAGCACTGCTGATAGAAAATTAAAGATTTGGTCCTAAGTACTAGCTTCTGCTTTCACCTTGCATATTACACATTAGTATCTCTTGCTGAGTATTTATATGGTGTTTGATAAAAATGATGTTTAACATCGCTCATTTTCTACTGCTCTTCACATACCTGCTTGGTACTAGCTAATCCATTTTTATCAGCTATTTTTGTACTTTTGCTTTTTCTTTAAGTGTGAAAGAGCATTCAGAGTTCCATACCTCAAGCTTACTTTTTCAAAATATTCAACATATTTAATTAAATGAGTTGGTTAAAAAAAATAAAAAAATGTTTCCTCAAAATAGGATTGATAAAATGTTTTTCTTCAATTTATACATATCAATTTTACTTACTGAATATTCAGGGTAAGTTGAAGAAAAGTAAAATAGCCATCAACAATATTTATATGTATTTATATTTCTATTTATGTAGATGCATATATTTATAGTTTATGCTTTCCTGAGTCATAAGTTGAAATATCAGTAATCATAGAAAAATGCTAGAGAAAAAGAAGCTGTTTTGTGTATATTTGGTGTAACATTTATCAACCTGTTATTGATTTTCATAGGGTGCCATGTCTGTCTCCCTGAATGCTTTCTTTACATGTAAGATTTTGAATGCTATACATACATTTAAGTCAGAGTTATTTTTTAAAATGTAAATCAGGTTATGTCATTTTCCTCTTTTCAACATTATTTTAATAGTTTCCCATCATGCTTACTATTAATTCCAGAGTCTTTACCATCACCCATAAGGTCTTATATCAGTTGGCTTTTCTTACCTTATTTCTGATCTCTTTCATCCTGACTCACTCTGCTCCAGGCAACTGGTCTAATCCTTGCTCCTTAAACATTGTAAGAAAGAGTCAACATCAGGAAATTGTACATTTTTCTTCCATTGTTATAAAATACTTGTCTCCCAGATAATCACATGTTTTGCATCCTGACTTTCTTCTAGTCTCTGCTCAAATATCATCTCCTCTGTGGGGCCTTTCATGATTACTCTATCTGAAGTAACATACCTCTTTACTCTCTATGTTTTCATACTGCTTCTCCAGTTCAGGGCCCATCTTCTTGTTAGAAGTCTTAGCTCTCTGTAATTTCCACTTGGAATTCTGTTGTATTCCAAAGTGGATACTCATTCCACTTCCCTTTATATAAGAGGAGTCTAGTCTTTGGCTGGAGAGAGTTCTCAGATTCACTTCCAGTAATTGCCCAAAGATCAGTGCTTTCTGCCTAAGTCCCCCTTCCCAGATGGTATGGGATCTGAAGGGAATAATACAATGTGTTAGAAATGGAGGAGGAGTTTTTCCTCTAAAGCTGAGAATGGCTACACATTAACAGGGCTGAGGAGAATGTAGGAACAGAGTTCAAGAAACCTAACCAAAGCTGAGAGAGAAAAACAGTGACAATAACAAAGCAGGTATCAAAACAAGAGTATAGTGATATAAACATAGAAACTAGGTAGGTAATCATGAGAACAGAAGATTGAAAGTTAATAGAGTAGAGCCTGGGGTAAATACCTAGAGATTCATACTAGTTTGCTGACTTATGTAGGTGTCAGTTATGATGTGGTGGACCCCAAGACAAAAAGTGCTAGGAATATGTGTTATCAGGTGCAGTGTTCAGTGTTGAAAGTATTTTCCTTATGATGATGTTGTATGTTTTATGAATGAAAGAAGCATAACAGAAAATCATACCAGTTGACATACCAATTCCATCTGATTTCAGTGCTTATGGGCACGATGTTATATTTCATTGGTGAGGTGTGATTTGAGTTGGGGCGTGAGTGTTGGGTAATAGTTGTAGGCAAAGGTGGGCAGTGAGATGGGAAGAGATGTACACAGAACCAAGATAGAATGTCATCAAAGTCTGAAAGGTAGGAACTTCGGGGACATGTTAGAGGAATAAAATGGAATTCTTGTCCTCCTTTATTAATGTCAGATTCAGTTCAACATGGCAAAATTAAACAAAAAATCTTGACTATGCTTTTGCCTATATTCTAGGGCATATGTAAAATGTGATAATATCAGAAACAAAACTTGAATACAAACTTCTGTAGGTTACTAAATTTATAAGAGGAAAAAAAATCCTAATGTTTTTCTGACTCTAATCACCAATTCAATAAGCACTGGAGGGTAGCTTATTTGAACAAACATTTATTGAACTCCTATGTGATAGAAAGTATGTTCAATTATAGAGTCATGAAGATAAATAAGATATAGTCCCTCAAGGGACCTAGAGTAGTGGGAGAGACAGATTGGTAGATAATTAAAATGCAGCCTTCTGCATGTACTGTTAGAAGTATGTTCTCACCAATATTGATATTTCCTTACAGCTGCAGTTATTCTTCAAACCAATAAGGAATTATTTGATTGTTAAGGAAAAGTACCTCTGATTTCTAGGTTTTTAGTTTTTGTATTTATTTTGTTTGAGCAAGAATATATACATTTTTTTGGTTTACGTTACACATAACTTTAGACTTTAAAAATGATTTATAAATATTAAGGAATAATGTGAATTGGGCACTAAATGTATTTCTTAAGTCAAAGAGAGATAAAGGCAATCATAATAGAATATGCTGTTGGATATCAATAAGGATTCCTTTGGCTGAATTCATATTTTTTGTCTTATGTCATCGTATTCCAAGTTTTCACTGCACGTCTCTCAATTTCACGAGCTTTCTTTCACATATCTCTTGGAAGCATAGTGATTTATTCTTTGTTGTTGTCCCTGGTTGATGCCAAGGTGTTTGCCTGCCATCTCATGTGTGTTTGAGTGGCATAAAGTGAACAGTTGGCTCCAGACATAAGTATCCTACAGATCAGTGTTTCTAAGTGGAATCAAGGGCAGAAAAACCAACAGTAGTTTGATTCTTTGGAAGACTTTTATGTTACATTTGAGAGCAGCCAATATCTTTAGAAAACTCTACACTGAATAAATTAATATTTTTATGTACAAGTAGGAATTTCAGCCTAAGAACAACAACAACAAAAACCAGAACACATGATTCTATAATAATAATTTTTTACTTTGTGTGTGATAAATTGACTATAGCAATAATAAAAGTGGGATGCCAAGTCACTTCGCTGCTTGACAGGCATATATATTGGAAGTCAGTGAGGAACAGGATACAGGTATAAGCATGGCTAATATTCTGTAGGAGAAACCACAAAATAGATTTTATAATTTCTGTCACTAAGGGTTTTATCTTCATCTATATGAACCGTCAGAGAATAGGAAGTTCATACTTTTTACACAGGGTCAATCATTACTTGTCACATTTACTGCTATAGTTTGCTAAAATCCAACTTGATGGACTATAAAAATGATGATTTACTCAATATATTTTAAATGGAGCAATAATCATTGTAAGCCATGAACATACAAAGGCTATTTTCTTGTGGTGAGCATATCTCAGATCCACACCAAGGTAGAAAAGAAGTTTAGAGATGTAGCTAGGAAGGGTGAGGCCCCTCAGTAAGTACTGAGGGACCGTAATGTGTTCATGTTGTACTAGGTACTATGTACTGGGAAAGAAGAACTAGGTGGGAATTTTGATGAGTGTCAGAGGGGAGATTAGTCATATTGAAACTTTAGGAAGACAAGACTGAGGGCAAATCACACATTTTGTGGCATTTGATTACATTTATCAAGATGATCATACCCAAAGGAGGGAGATAAGTTGTGTTCTGGAGTAGAGACTGCCAGGTTTTAAATCAGGTCCTAGAAACTAATCCTGTTCTGGCATTAATTTGCTCCATTTTTTTTTTTTTTGATATTTATTTATTTATTATTATTTTTTTGGCTGCATCAGATCTTAGTTGTGGCACACAGGCTCTTCCTTGTGGTATGGGCTCCAGAGCTTGTGGGCTGTGTAGTTGTGGCACTTGGGCTCTCTAGTTGTGACATGCAGGCTCAGTAGTTGTGGCATGCGGGCTTAGTTGCCCCGCAGCATGTGGGATCTTAGTTCCCCGGCCAGGGATCGAGCCCGTGTCCCCTGCATTGGAAGGCGGATTCTTAACCACTGGACCACCAGGAAAGTTCCTAATTTGCTTTTTTGATTTAAGCAATTGACTTTTAAAAAATAAGCTTCAGGGTTTCCCCTTGACGCAGTGGTTAAGAACCCACCTGCCAATGCAGGGAACACGGGATCAAGCCCTGGTCCGGGAAGATCCCACATGCTGCGGAGCAACTAAGCCCGTGCACCACAACAACTGCGACTGCGGTCTAGAGTCCACGAGGCACAACTACTGAAGCCCGCACACCTAGAGCTGGTGCTCCACAGCAAGAGAAGCCACCGCAGTGGGAAGTCCGTGCACTGCAACGAAGAGTAGCCCCTGCTCGCTGCAACTAGAGAAAGCTTGCGTGCAGCAACAAAGACCCAGCGCAGCCAAAAATAAATAAACACATAAATTTATTAAGAAAAAAAAATGAGCTTCAGTTTTGTCATCTGTAAAATGGCCTACTTTATCTATAAGAGTGCTTTCAGCTTTAACTCAGTGGTCCATAGATTCTTTCTCTAGTTCCACTGAGGGAAGAACAAAAGAAAAGGAATTTAGATTATAATGTGAGGTTATAGTTAGAAATACAGATACATTTCCTGGAAGTGAGAAGGACTCCGTATTGGGAAATATTTCTAACAGAAGCCAAGATGCCACTGTTTCAACCGATAAGTAAAAATGTTTGACCTTGGACACTGCTGATAGAAGCCATGCTAGCGTTTGGTCAAGTGTCTTAGTGTATGTGGAAGGGGAGTGGACACAGTCCATCTGTGTTGAGAATCTTTATGCCAAGAAAGTCTGCAGTTCTCAGAAAACACACTGTAAAATTACACTATTAGCTTTCAGAGTGACTATATTTTCACTCCATTTTGCACAGAAGCTCCTTCATCAGAACTACAACCATCTTCTCATATCTTAGTTTTAATTCTTGCAACTTAGTTACTATAAAAATGGAAAATTAGGAAACTGTCTTGTTAGAACTGCTGAAACACACCTGGTCTAATGTACTTCCCCACTAGGTGGCACTCTAATTATATGAGAACTACCCAGTTAAAAATCAATAATATTGACTTGATTTATGAAAAATTTCACTTTCTGTTTAAAATAGTTTTTCTCTTACCACTCAAATGAAAAGTCTAGCTGTCAGGACACTTGAATTTTTTATATGTAGTTTTAGAAAATTGTCAAGTTCAGTTATTTTGTTGGGTATTCAATAATTTATAAGGCCTTTTTATACATCATATAACAGGAAGCAAAATTCAATAAATACATGGGTGGTGTGAAATATTAGTTTATGTTTAGTTGGTTCAGTTTGGCTTTTGTAAGTTAATTGTACACTTTAAACTTTACAATATGATTGGTGATGTAAAAAGTTTTAAAGTGTTTTAAAAATGTAAGGGAGGTGTGAAGGGAAATGCTATTGCTGTGAAGTAAGCCAGAAAAATGGCTTTTTTGCATCTTCATTACTACATCTCAGTGTATTTGTTGCCTATAACTATGGGCATATTTAATGGAAATAAATGGGTTTGAAAACACTTTCTATAAAAATCTCTTTCAAAGATCTCATCGCCAAAGATGGGTAATAGCCCTCCTTCCACCTGCTTGGTCTTGCAGGAGCCTGGCTTTCATTGATAAACAATGGATTATTGACATGTGTATATATTAATCAACAACAGGAAGCTTTTAAAATTAGACTGCAAACTGACATTTCCATTTCTAGAATGACTAAGAACGCCAGAAACCAAAATTAAATTCATCCGTGGTTTAGCTTAGTTGAGCTGTGAGGGGAAAAAAAAAGATTGAAAAGTATGTGTTGCAAAAGTGATTCCTTTTTCAGAAATAAAAGACATATAGCCAATAGCAAAGAGGCCAATATTTAGGGTTGGTTTTCAACAGCAACAACAATCCAAATTAAGAGCAGAACAAAATAGGAAATAAAAAGTCGAACTGTGTACATTTTGTTTTATAAAATTAATACCTGAAAAATGTTACTTTCATCTACATTGGTAAATTCCATAAAATTAAAAAAAAATCAGAATATGAATGTATCTTGAATAAACATCTAATTTTACCATGCAGAATTAAAAGGTAGATGATTTAGGAAGAAAATAAGTGCTTTGTAAAATGATTAATTACTTTTTTTTTTAGTGAGTTATACGAAGTCATGGAATATGATTATCTATTAAAATTAAATATACACCTAATTTACAAGAACACATTCATTGGCATCTATACTTTTCTTACCCTCCTGAAGTAATTTATTTATTACTCCCTCTTTGTTTTGTTAATATTTTAAATTCCTTATTAAAGTTTACGTCTCCCTGGCTAAATCTGATGTGTTCCATGTAGTAGATATCTGATAAATGTGTAAATAAATTGATGAATAACTATTGTATGAAGAGACATTAGTTTACACAGCTAAGAAAACATGTGATTGAAATTTATAATGTAGTTGAAAGGATAAAAATTTCTCTTCCAAATGACCTTAATATTCCCCTCAGCTTTACTAAACTTTTCACAGGTTACTTTCTGACAGTAGGCCCCTGACTTTTTTTCTTAGAGCATTTACTTTAAAATACTTGCAGTTATTAATTTTTTCCCTAAGTCTTCTCTCAGCCTCCAGCCAGTGTTATAACCCAGGGTCTTTCTCTAGGACCTGGGAGCCATTGCTTTGAAATACAGTCTTTGAGGAAGGTAGTACCTCTATCTCCCAGTCTCTGTGGGAGGGTAGATAAGTTAGATAAGTGCCAATTAGCAAACACTGGTGGCCTGATCACACTGACCACTCTCCCCTCAAAAGTCCTTCCTCCAGTACTTTTCCACTAGCTCACACTAGTATTTAAACACTTTCTTGCGTTTGTTTCAGTGGAGTCGAGTTCCATTTCTCTACCCTATGGCGATAGTCTTGAATTAAATCTTCCTTGCTGTTTAACTTGTTCAGTGCTGTTTTCTTTGACCCTAGTTTCATTTTTAAGAATTAGATAGATATTGGAACATAAAATATGCTATACTAGGTCACACTGGTGGTCATTTGGACCAGTGTTAAATCTCTAATAGCATCAGGGGTGTTATCAACCTCATATGTTTAGAATATACTGTAACCATTTCTATAATTATTAATGTTTAATCTTCTTTTGTAGAGAGGTCATCAAAATTATTATAATAGATAATTTCTCCAGTAAAAATGTTAACAGAGGTCTGGGGTGTGTGTGTGTTTGTGTTTGTATGTGTGTGGATGTATGTGATAGGGGCAAAGAAAGCATTCTGAGAGGTCAATAAGAATTAGAGGAGCATTTCTTCAGAGTACCATGTAACATCTTAAGGGTATATACCTCTCACAGTCAATATGCTTGAAATTAAGCGGGGACCTGTTGACAGTAGTTATGCAACTGATAAATTGAGGACCCAGATTTAGGAATCCCACTTGATAGTCATGTTCTATAGTATTGCTTTATTATCTTCTAAAAATATTTCTCTAAAGCTTCAAGGGGTAAACTGAATTCTTTGTTTCTAGTGTTTGTTAAAGGCTTATACATGATGATATAGACTTTGATCAAATACTTCCAGATGTTCCCTTAAGGTAGGTGCTCAATTCTAAAGAGATCAGATCTTCTGACAAGATCTCTAAAGAGCAACTGATTATGAATTTTAATCTTGGAAAGGAAGGAAGCTTCTTCTCCATTGCCGTGAACTCAGCAGTCAAGACTGTAAAACAGTTTTTTTGTTTTGTTCTGTTTTAAATAATGCTGTTTTGACCTAATTTTGAAGTCCTGGCTAGAGGCTGATCCAGTCTTCTTGATTAGCTGATTAAGTCCACACCCTAACCACTTCTCTTACTGGGCTTTCATACTCCAGGCCCACTATACCCACATCCTAATTTCCCCAGGGCCAGGTACCAACACCTGGTGATAGCCCCTATACCCCTGATTTGGGAAACTGACATTATGCAAATTAGCCAATCCACAGGGAGCCCTAGAAATCTAGATAACTTGGAGTCCTATACAAACTGCCTCCTCCAGCTCTAGCTTGCCCTTCCCCTCTTCCAAGATGCAATGCTCTCTGTGGCTCTGATTGGCAGACTTCTCTCCTTTGGAGTATAAGTAACAAAGAGTTCTGCATTTCATCTATTTGAGTATCAGTGTGTTGTGTCCTGCCATTAAAGAACCTTCAAACCTTATGAAAAAGGTGCAGTCAGTAAATTTCATGCTCTCTGTTGTTGCTTCTAGCCCATTGATATGACACCATCACTGACTAGTCCCTCTCTCTTTATGGTTTATGCCATATGATCATGCCACTTTTCCATTTTCTTATGACTATTGTCTATCAGTATCTATATTTTATCCTTATTTCAGAAAAATTAAACACTCATTTCTGTAAGATATTCTATATTTCCACATTACTCCAACCTTGGACATTATTGTAGTAATTAAGAATCCTTAATATTAATCATCTTTTAATACCTTGTTCTCAGAATTTCTCAAACTTCCCAATCACACTTACTTTCAAAAATCAGCCACTCACTTACATCACCGTCCTTTTCTTTTGATCAGTTTGTGGTATGTCTACACTTTTAAGATCTTGAACTGCAGAAATCCCTCTCTACCTTCAGTCTTACTTTCGTTTAATTAAACTCAGTCAACACTGCTCTTTACAATATATATATATTTTAAAAACCGAGGAGAGAGCAAAGATAAATAAGAGGTTATCCATTTTTTGTAAATAATTTATAACCTGAAAGAAGAGATAAGTATGCAAATAACAGCATTACTAGGCATAACTTATGCCAGTCATAATTGACGTAAAAATGAAGAACTCAAGAGATTAACTGTAGCTATTAGAGAAGGCATACCATCATGTCTTCACTCTTACTTACCTTCCTTACCTTGCCTTTTTAACTTACAATACCACTTAGCAGTTTATGTTTCCTATTTTCCTAGTACATTACCTTCTCACTTGCCTCACAAATTAGAACCTACATATTTCAATAATATTCTAGCAAACACACTTAATGCTATATTAATGGTTAGCCCAGGGGTGAAGTTACCTAAGATGTCAATCTGTAAGTATCATTAATGTATCATTGGAATGCCAAGGTACCATTGGAAATGTAAGGTGATGGAAATAAAGTTATAGTTAACAGCAATTCTCTCAGGGAGCATATTGTATGTGGTTGAAAGAATATTTGATAAGCCCTTTGAGTTTGTGTGTTTTTGCTTGAGTGAACTAAATGATGGCCATTCTGAAAAGGAGAATCAATCCAATGAACTGCAGACATTTTTTTTTTTCCCTTAGTTGGGGATGCACGTTTGGGGCCTGAGCTTAAAATGATTTCTTGAAACAATAAACATATTCTCTTAATTCTTCTTTTTCCCAGCGTGGCAATCAGCTTTTCTTATAAACGCAGATTTAAAAAATATTTTAAAAAGCTGTCTGAAGCCTTTTTTAGGTGCTCACATGCTTCATTCCAGCCCATACAAAACTTCTTATGCTTTAACCTTCAGTTATGCTTGCTCTGTCATTCCCCAAAGACTGAGTAATAGATTCTAAATTATTGAATTAGAAATAAAATGAATCATCTTGACTAGACAGAACTCTTTGGAAACGAATTAACTTTTTGGAGAACTATGAACATGAAAAAAATAATCTAGTTTGATGGAAAGTAAATTTTTCACTAAAATATACACACATCTGTCTATCTATCTATCTATCTTTGCAAACTAGTTTAATGGAATTCAGGCTGTATGTCTGCCTAAGCTTCCCTACACCAAGTTAATAATTTTAAACTCATAGCTTTCTAGTTTACTATGAGCTTATAAAAGTAATTTTGTATAAATTACATTTGCTACCAGACCAGGATTGTATTGAATTATATCCCTAATAAACATTTCAGCTTTAAACCCCTCTTAATACAAGAAATATTTACTTATTTATAATTCTCTTGTTCCGTACAGAATTAAATCCATATATTTCTGTTGGCTATTCACGTGACCTGTGATGGAAATGTAAAAATATGTGGCTGTATCCATAGAAACAGATGGTAAGCTTACATCAATATTTTATCATACTGACAACCAGCAATTTCAGTGATTACATTTTCTGTATCAAACCTCATCAAGAATGCACAAAAGTATTATGGAGGGATTTAATCAATTTTCTTTACTTATAAATGAAAATAGGAAAATGTTGAAGGAAAAAGAAAGATTTACTTATGAGTATAGAGTGTTTTCAGGTGTGAGAATTTACAGTACCTTTCAAGTTGTGGTCTTTAGTGCAACTAAATTAGGGTAGAATAGTGTACAAAGCTCCTTTTCTCAGAGTTGGACTACCTACATTGAAATTAACTTAATTTGTTAATTAAAATCAGAATATTTCAGATGGAACCTATCAATATACATTTTAATAAACTTAGATGATTTTTTAATGCATGTTAAAGAATCAGCGCCCTAGAGATAATTTATGTTTATAACTCTGAAAATGCAATAAGATTACAGGTATACAAAGCATAGGGCAAGGGATTTAAGACTCTTCAGGGACTCAAAGGAGACTTTTATCAAAAGAAACAGGGCTTCCCTGGTGGTACAGTGGTTAAGTATCAACCTGCCAGTGCAGCGGACATGGGTTGGAGCCCTGGTCTGGGAAGATCCCACATGCCGTGGAGCAACTAAGCCTGTGTGCCATAACTACTGAGCCTGTGCTCTAGAGCCCGTGAGCCACAACTACTGAGCCCATGCACCACAACTACTGAAGCCCGCGTGCCTAGAGCCCGTGCTCTGCAACAAGAGAAGCCACTGCAGTGAGGAACCCGTGCACCTCAACGAAGAGTAGACCCTGCTCACCGCAACTAGAGAAAGCCCACACAACAACGAAGACCCAACGCAGCCAAAACAATAAAAATAATAAAGTTCCCTTAAAAAAAAAAACAGATTTATTGAAATAATAGCATCATATAAGAAAAAAATAAGCCAGGAAATAAAATAGGAGCAAGAATTAAAAAGCAAAGAAGTAGGAGCAATGTGGTGTTTTCTTGCTGAATTCTACTCAAAAAGGTGGTATTTTTCGAGGGTATATTCTCAAACCTCCTTCTTAGGAAGATCAGACTTCCCAGAAGAGACATCTAAATTGCTTTGCAGAGAGACATTTTTGGGCTGCTGATCTACTTAGCCTGAAAGACCTTTGTTGCTATATTACTATGTAAGGGCCTTATTCAAAGTAAAGTTTCTTTAATCTGTAATGTTTACGGGAAAGGAAACCACATTAATGCTGTCAGAGGCTATTTATTTCTCAGAGATTGAGGTTTAGAAAAATTCTCAAGAGAGAGAATAAAAATGCTTCATATTTCCCATTTTAAAATACTTTTCACCTGAGAAACTGAAGTACTCATTTAAAGTCAACTATGAGCTGATTCTCATATTGTAAATGCTTGCTTCATTGAATAGTCTAAAAATTTATTGCTGCTGCCCAATACTGAATGGAAGTATTTTGTAGACAGTCTTAGAACTTTTCTATACAGGGGCATTAAAGTTTGATGGTAAAGTGTTGGGTGATCATGAGCAAATTGTTTAGTGTCTTTTGTCACAGTTTGCCCATTTTTTGGTGAAGATGATAATAATAGCACTTCGGTGTAGATTACTGTGAAGATATGAGATAATACATGGAAAAGGCTTAGAACAGGGCTTAGCAATGAATAATAATCGGTAAATATTTATTTATCTACAAGAATATTTAAATGTTTATAATACCTAGAAATTTCCTGCCTTGAGATACTTTTAGAAATTCTGCTCATAGCAGTTGAAACCTTTTTCTTAAAAAGAAAAACCAGGGCTTCCCTGGTGGCGCAGTGGTTGAAAATCTGCCTGCTAATGCAGGGGACACGAGTTCGAGCCCCGATCTGGGAAGATCCCATATGCCGCGGAGCAACTAGGCCTGTGAGCCACAACTACTGAGCCTGCGTGTCTGGAGCCTGTGCTCCACAACAAGAGAGGCCGCGACAGCGAGAGGCCCGCGCACCGTGATGAAGAGTGGCCCCCGCTTGCCACAACTAGAGAAAGCCCTTGCACAGAAACGAAGACCCAACACAGCAAAAATAAATTAATTAATAAGCTCCTACCCCCAACATCTAAAAAAAATAAAAATAAAAGAAAAACCAAAGCCAAATAACATTATGACTTTAGAAAAACATATTCATGATACTGCTGAAACAACAAAAACATCAAAAACAAAATTTCTGTGGCTTAGCACAATCAAACATTATTTCTCACTTATATATCTGTCAAATGTAAATAGAGTTTTCTAGTTGGTGGGCACCTTCTTAGAATTCACTGCCATTTTCTTAAAAACCTTGGCCCCAAAGGTACATACATCACTGTTGCTCATTGTTTGTGAATTCTACTCATGTGACTATATCTCAATGCAAAGGATGTTGATAATATAGTCTATATTTAGGTTCTGCTTCCCAGTGACAGGGGAAGCTCCAATTTTTGATGGACAGCTAGCCATCTTTCACACAGCTTCCACTTACACGAAGTGTTTGAATCAGTGGTTCTTCTACATTTCAAGAGACAGGGTAATTCATGATTATGGCACTTTGGCTATGTCTGAATTAATTATTTTTTTAAGGAACCTTTTGTATTTGACCCAACGGCTGGATCTTTTGAGAACAATTTGTGGATAATTGATCCTTCCCTGAAAGCAGGCTTGATGAATAGTGGAGGAAATAAATGGATATATCTATTGAATATAGAATGGGAAGCAGAAAGAGCAAGGAAAAGAAGGAAAAGCTTTTAAATAAAGGCTTTGGATTGGTTTCTCATTGTGGCTGATAATGAATTATTTCCCCACATTAGTGATAAAACTACACCCCTCCAAATTTGTCCTTCTTATGATCAATGCATTTTATACAATTCACATCTGGAGAGGGGATTATAGTCTGTTGTTTTGATGTAGGCATATTATTTGACAATCTCTTATGACATGCTAAGATCGTAAACAACATTCATCTTTATCTCTGAGCACTCCAGAAATACATAGAATGATTCAAACTTAGCACCATATAAGTAGGTTTATTTTAGGACTTATTCTTAAGACAGATTTCATTTGGCATTGACTTGATAGAGGATTCTATCTCTTCTAAACAAATAATAGCTTTTCCTAGTTTTAGTTCTGGCATATTCCACGCACCCAGTCTCTATCTAGCCCACCTTGATCTACACAGTTCTGTTTTTTTTTTGTTTTTATGCCACTCTCTTTGTCCAGCTCCTTGATGTACATGTACAGCCATTTATTAAAGTCATATTCCTGAAGAAGAGGTCATCACCATACACTAGAAGGAATCTGGACATGCTCAAATCTTTCTCACCCGAGGATTCTCCCTTCTTTCATTTTTCAGGTACTACTGAGCTGCTGTCCATCTGCACTTTACTGTATTCATTCCTTGCGTTTGCTTGGCTAATTGACTGGCTAGTGCTTTCTATCTCTGGCAGCACAATGTAGCCCAGCACATACTAAGTGGCGTATAATCTTACATTCCAGTTATAACTTAGAAAGATAATAATATCAACAGCTATAAAAAGTTATTGTGTAATTTTCATTTTTCTCATCAATAAAATCAGAACAGTAGTATCTACCAAAAGTAGCTTTTGACAGAAATAAGGAGAAATGATGTGAGGTGGTTAGCCCAGTGCCTAGCAATAGTTCTTATTTTTAAATTATTATTATTGTAGTTATAAATGTTATTGTAATAATTTTGATTTCTTGAGTGCTTATTTGTCCCATCTACTGTACCTCTTCTCTCTCCCACATATTTCATTCACACAGCTTCAACTCTCACTTATGTGTCAATGGCTCCCAAGTCTATATACCAGCAGCCCTGGCATTCCTCATGAACCTCAGGTCTGCATTTCCATCTGCCTTGATGTATCTAATGAACTTCCAGTGAGGTTTCCTATAGGTATTTCTATACCCCACACCACATTCTTTTCTCATTTCATTCTTATTACAATGCTATGTTAGGTACTATTATCATTTCCATTTTATAGATGAGGAAACGTTGAAACTTGTGGAGTTGAACCCACCGAAATACCCACTGTCCAGGGATGTAGGATTGCTCTTCGTCCTTTGTGACAAATAATTTTACCTCTTCCCCATATTTCTTCCATCTTCATACTTTGTGGTTTGGGATCACAGATGCCACCTGGGATTTTTTCAAAGGTGGATTTGCATTTCTGTCCTAGATCTTTGATATTTTGGTGACTTTTGAGAGAAGAGGGGCTATATATTTTTGTATTATACCATGATGAATCTGGAAACCCCATAGCTGTACTTATTAAAGATAGCTATAGTTACTGGGAGTAACTAGAATGTAGAAGATTTGAACAGGGCAGCCAGAGGGAGAAATGAGTTGAGATTCAAAAAGAGGCATATTTCAAAGTAGATTCAATGGGTTATGTACAATAGAAAGACATCGTGAGGAAGCAGAGAAAAGTGTGGACTTTGATGTCCACTGAACTAGGTTAAAACTCCAGCTATCATGGTCATTTATGATGTAGAGTAAGTCATTTTATCTCAGGAACTTTGTTCAATAAAGGTTAGTTTCCTTTCCTTCCATCCCCAGCTCCAAAATTACACATACTTGATACCTGAGATGTGGCCATTTAACTGTATTATGGGTAGTCATCTGCACCTGCACATAATTAAGATTCTTGCTGAAAGTTATTCAGCTGGTGATAGAGGTTGCTTAGCAGATTTGTTGTTCTAAAATGTTCTTCAGACCACCTGCTGGATGTTATGAGTTGAATGGAGTGGTGATTTGAATTTTGATACATTTATGCACAATTTACACACATATACCATGATTAGTTACATTCATTTAATAGGCACTTAGCAAATGCCCTTGTAGTGAGAAAATGTGGGCAATAGCTCAGTGTATTTCATACTGAGAGTTGAAATACGTATTATAAGAGTGTTGGTAATGCTGATGAATAATTAATCAACTAATTCTTGTCCTGTTCAGTGTTCTCCATTTGGAAGTGAGATGAGTTCCTTTATACCTGGTGATAGGCATTTAAAATCCTATTTCAGTTCAGCAGTATAGATGTGAATTGTTTTTGTTCTACAGCTTAAGAGCAGAGACTGCTTGTGCAGAACTTCTGACCCCCTAAAAATCACCTATTCTCTCTTTTGCATGAAGACTAACTTTTTGCATTTTCATTGATACTCTATATACTGTGTTTCTTATTGTGTGTGTATCTCTATTTGATCCAGTTGAATTTACTAATTTTGTATGTATTAATTTTTATAGTTGTGTCTCAAATGTATATACTTAACATCTTTACCTTAAAATGTTATAATTCATTAAAAGGAAAAAAAATTCAATAACCTTTAGCGTCAGTGATGTTTTTATTTTGTCTAAAATCAACACATTCACAAGCTTTTACTTTGGTAAGCCTTTCTATCTGACACATTTCTCTTTTCAGATTCAAGCTCTGGAATTTAATTCTTTTTAAATTTCCACAGATTGCTTAGGCATGATCCCCTTTTTGATGAACCTGTACAGGAGATTTGGGTGGGATAACATCTGTAACACAAATCTGGATCTATCCAAGTGAAACCAATTTAAACTTATTAAATTACTGCAGCATTCCAGGGGCCCTGATTAAGAGCTCCTCCAGTCCAGGTTTTGAATAATTTCACTGCCACTTCAGGCCATTCAATGTTTTACATTATCTCTAGTGGTGTCCTTTCAGATTAAACATAATCCTATTAAAGCTGCAGGCTTTTTGGGCTACATACACCAAGTTGAGTAATGTTCTGCTGTTATTTGGGATTGTGTTTCTTAGTTCTTCATCTTGGATAGTTGGCATACTCTGGCAATAAGCTTACATGCAGTAGATGGATGGATTTTTCATTAGTAGGACTGATTAAATTGTCGTAAAATAGCTATGACCCAGATGTTCTTAGGCCACATCACACTCAAACCTAAATTTCTTTGGTTCAAATTCCAGTCTACTGAAAATGCACCTATTCCTCCATCTTTCTTAGCTACTACTAGGTTTTTGAGGAGTCCCAGTGGGGTCTTTTACATGTACTGACAAATGAGTTCTGATTTTCATTCTCCACAGTGATTCGCTTATGATGAGTGTAAACTCTATTCTGCTGACTTGTAGTGTAACCACTAATAAAATTAGGTAAGATGGGAATCTTCCCGTACAATCACTACCATTTCTGGTAGGTCATTTCTTTAGTAGAAATAAAGAGCTGTGGATACTCTTGGTCACAGATGTTCTCAATTTGGCCAGAATTACCACAGTTATAACAGTGTCAGGCACTGTTCTAGTAGTTTGCATATACTAACTGGCTTACTCCTTAAGGAAAATTCTATAAGTAAGGAATTGTAATTATCCCTGTTTTACAGATGGGAAGACTCGAGGCATAGAACAATTAAGTAGTTTACTCAAGTTTTCATGGAGTCAGATGGATTCAATTTATACCCTGTTCAGCTACTTGCCAACTCTGTGTCCTAGAGATCTTTTCTGTTTTGAATTTTATTTTATTTATTTTTTAATACGGCAGGTTCCATTAGTTATCCATTTTATACATATTAGTGTATATATGTCAGTGTCTTAGAGATTTGTTTTGTAATCCCTTTCAGCCAAATATGTCTTCATCTATAAAATGCAGTTACTGAGAGTACTTGTCTCCTACAGTTTTCGTGAAGATGGAGTGAGATAATTTGTCAAGTTCATAACAAATGGCAGCTACACAAGTGTTGGCTGCTATTATTATTATTAAATTTTTTTTTTTTTTTTGCGGTACGCGGGCCTCTCACTGTTGTGGCCTCTCCCGTTGCGGAGTGCAGGCTCGGGACACGCAGGCTTAGCGGCCATGGCTCACGGGCCCAGCCGCTCCGCGGCATGTGGGATCTTCCCGGACTGCGGCACGAACCTGTGTCCCCTGCATCGGCAGGCGGACTCTCAGCCACTGCGCCACCAGGGAAGCCCATGGCTGCTATTATTTTTTCATTAAAATGGATTTAAATTGAATTTGAGAAAAATCTATTCTGTCAAGTCATTCTGTTTTATTAGCTGAACTTTCTTTAAAGTCATAGAAGATGACTTCCTGAAGATCAGAAAGATCTTCCTGTTCTTGATTTTTTTTTAAATGGGTCAGTATTTCTCACTTTGAGAAGTGCAGTCAAGGTTGAAAGCTCAGAACAAGTTAGCACAGTGCTTATCATTCATCCCAACTCTAGGTAGAGACTTGTCCAGCCAGAGGACACTAAGTTGTTGTATCCAACATCCGTATTGAATGCTTCCTCTGGGCCTGGATCCATGATAAATGCTTATAGGTATTATTTCTTTGAATCCTTTTGACAATTATATATAATAGGTATTATTATCCATGTTTTATAGAAGAGAAATGGAGGCATGTGAAAATTAAGTAATTTGTCCCAAAGTTGCATGGTTGTTGAATGATGGAGCCAGGATTCTAACCCAGGCACTCTGACCATAGATGCTGATCTGTTAACCACAAATGGTTCCCACATTCTGTCTTCCTAGGCATTGCAAAAATGTTCCATTGGCTAGCATTAATTTTGTGGCTTGACCATTGGGGCTCCTGGTAGAATTATATAACCACTCTTAAAATTAGTATAGGCCATTGGACCAATCTTGCCAATGGTCTGTGAGAAGAAAGCAAGAAAGAAACTGGTGCATTTCTATTGACCAAAGATCATAGGAGGGATTTAATTGTGTCTAAAGGGAAGAAAGTAGAGAATATCTTCTTGGTTTTAGATTCACTAAGTGTCTGGAGAACTCAAAGGCATTATGCATTTACCACATGTAAGGGAAAAAATACCACTTCTCTCAGATAGGGGCATTTGAGGCATTTATGTATTTGTAATAATGTAAGCCTCCAGCATTAAGTCTTATTGAAGGCTTTTCTTTCCTAAATAGCATATTCAGAACATTTTGTTCTCACTGCCTCTTTGAACTTTGTATTATTGATACCCCAAAGTCGCCAACAGATGTGGCCTTTGTCTAGTGACTAGCTTTCCCAGCCAGTGCAAGTCAGCATTTGTCATGTACAATGGCTGTTATCATTGCATCTCGCTCTATAGTTGCTTATGTATATAAACTTATTTCCTAAAAAAGGCTTTTCGCTCATTCCTCTATTTTACTTTTCAGCTGGAGAATCATCCTCGGCAGATTTCTGAGCTGAAGCTGCCGTTGATGTTTTCGTAAACTGCACACCAAGACCTGAGTAAGAACTGTAAGCCAGTTACCTTCAAAGCCGTATCACTTCAGCTTATGAATTTTTAGGCTGTGAGAAGAATTCCTTTCTCCTCTGTGTCTATCCAGTGAGTTACACCTCTAGTATTTCATTTGTCTTGTTTTTCTCCTTTATAAAAAAGGACTGGCTGTATTTCTCTTCTTCTCCTGGCCTCCAAGGTCTTATTTTTCCTTTCATATATATATAACCTGTCTTCTGAGATCTCAGCATTTCTCTTAAGGAAGTCTTTCTCCATCTCAATTAACTTGTATCCCATTAATTTTCTTTCATTCTAATTTTGTTCCAGTAGTAACATAGAAGCATATTTAAGAAGATAATTAGGTTTCTTTGGGACTTTTTGGACTAGTGAGAATTTTCTTTATAATCCTCTTAAATTCTCCCTAATAATTAAAATTATGGTAAAATGTATATACATTGAGATGAACAGATCTTACATGTGCATGTTGGTGAGTTGTAACAAATGATTAAACCATGAATATTGCATCAAGATATAGAACATTTCTACTGTCTCAGAAAGTTTCCTTGTGTTAACTTTCCAAAGGTTATGATTTCTATATCAGATAAATTTTGTTTACTTTTGCACTTCATAAATATGGAATCATACAGTATGTACTCACTTATTTCTAGTTTCTTTTGCTCAGTGTAAGGTTTTAAGATTATTTTATGTTGTTTCATGTATCAGTAGTTCTTTTCTTTTTACATTAAAAAAATTTTTATTTTTAAAAATAATTATTAACAAATGTACCATTTTATTTCATTTATACCTCCTATTTCCCACACACACCCTTACTGGATTATTTAATTAAATTAATTTATTTTTAAATTAAAACATTATTTATCTTTAATTCAGGTAATATTGAGTTATTACATTATATGAGTTTCATGTGTACAGCATTATATTTCTACTTCTATATATCCTACAACATGCTCACTACTAAAAATTTATTTTCTATTCCTTACCTTACAGTTTATTCCCTTTACCCATTTTACCCTCCCTGACCTGTCCTTGTCCCTTCCCCTTTGGTAACCACTACTCTGTTCTCAGTATCTATGTTTTTGTTTGGTTTGGTTTGTTCATTTATTTTGTTTTAGTTTGTTTATTAGTTTTTTATATTCCACAAATGAGTGAAATTATATGGTGTCTGTCCTTCTCTATCTGACTTATTTCACTTAGCATAATAGAAGGCTTTTGGGGACACATGTTTTCATTTGTCTAGAAAATGCCAAATGGTTTTGCAAAGTAGTTGTTCCATTTCATCCTCCCACTGGCAATGTATGAGAGTTTCAGTTGCTCTACATCCTTGCCAGCATTTGGTTTTGACAGTCATTTTACATTTAGCTCTTCTAGTGAGTGAAGAGGTATTTTCACTCAGGAAATATGGAAAATTTTTGATCCAGATAGGTTTGGGTTATTCTTTATTAGAGCTGATCTACTTCAGTTTTGTACTTTGTTCTAGTGTGTGGTCCTTACACTAGGTTTTGAGCCTTTCTTCTAAAACATAGCATTCCAGAGTTCTCAGTTGAATACCCAGAGTACTTTGTGAGATTTCTTTATTCTTGCTTGCCTGGAGTTAGAATGTCTCCCAATAGTGCGTGACCTCTAATATCTCTCTTCAGTTGACAAACCTGTAACAGATACTCTCTACTAGACCTCGTGGGTTCTTGCCCAGAACTTATTCCATCTTTGCCTTCTCATCTCAGCTAAACTGTCATAACTCTGCTTGGACTCTATCTTTCTACACTACGGTCCAGAAAGTTCCCCTGGACAAAAACTGGGTTGAACATAGGGCTCATCTCTTGTGCTTCCTTACTCACAATGGTCACAGTTCAGCACTGGTTGATTTCCAATGCCTAAAAATAGTTTCATCATGCATATTGTCCACTTACAAGTTATTTACAGTGTGAGGGGAAGTCAGGTACCAGTTGCTACGTAATGGCCAGAAGCAAGAGTCCCTCCTTTGTTACTTATTAGCTACCTCATCTAAGGTAAATACTTAAGTATTCAACACTAATCTAATTTTATTGTCATCTTTCCTATTTCTCCTATCAAATTACTATCATTCTAGATGACAATTATCTATATATACATAGCAAAATATCCTGGGATATCATAATTGGTGTGTGGTGTGTTGACAGTTTTTTGTAACTAAAAATACTTAGTATGGATATTAATGAATAATTTTTTTTAGTAAATTAAAAGGAATTTAAGGTTGATGGTTAATGACATTGCTCTCACTTGTATTCTTATGTGCTTCCTTAAGTTGATGAGAGAAGGATAAATCTACAACTTTGTGAATTTTGGATAATCTTCCATATATCTGCGGAGATATGGCTATTGTATCTGTCATGCATATCAGGAAGAAAAGAGGTTGAACTAGTAATATGAAGTGACTGCTCTAAAAGGGGTTGGAAAGTGACATCATTTTTAGCTTATATTCTATTTCTGCATATTAAAGACAACAAGCTGTCTTAAAGATATTTAATTCACTTATTACAATCATTAATCTTAGAATTGATTTGTTACTGAAATAGTGAAATTCATTGAAGATGTGTAGTACTGGTAGGGAAATCAAATTGGAAGGTCAAAGCATTCTGGGAAAGAAAATATTTCAATGGGCTTTTAACAATTTTTAACCCTGAGGTGAAAAAAAAAGAATAAAAGCAATAGAATGCTTGTAAAAAATAGATTAGCCAATTTAGAAATAACAATGTGTATTTCAGATGAAGAAATGGAAATACTATCTTAGTCTGTAGGAGAATTTTTCATTAAATATATTTAACATATAATTTAATATATTTATAATTAAATATAATTACCTTAAACAATAAAACAAAAAGGAAAAATATTTGAAGCAGCAAATTGTAATGGAAACAGCACTGGACTCAAGAAGTGATGTGATTCTTAGATCTGGCCTTCTGTTGGGGTCTGATGGGTCATTAAATCAGTTTGGGTCAGTTTTTTCTTTATTATCTATAAATGAAAAGACATGCTAAATAATCCTAATGTTCTTTTTATTCATTATTCTAAGTTTTATTATTCTAAGTTGGGAAAAGCCTTTTCTTCCAAATTAAAGAAAAACCTATTTTAAAGAACTTTGTTTTAATTAGATATACTACTGGGGAAAAGTTGAAATAAATCTTATTATGAAGAAAATGAGGTATCACAAGCTATTCCAGTCTTGAGTATCACCATACTTTTAGCATATGTGATTAGAAATTCCATTGTATTACTTTTTATTAATTGATAATTACTATGGGTTTGACAGGCTTCCTTAACACCATCTTGCATATTAAATACTCAGTCAATCTGTTAGGCATTAGGTACATGAGACAATGTGATGATTATCGGATATTTTTTCTATCTTACAAATAAATTGGCCTGGACAGGTAGAGATGTAGATGTTCATTCATAATCATTCATATTAGTTCACCCACACAATTTTATATTTAGAAGTACTACAGGCTCATAGTTCTGTCTCACATTCACTTCCACAAATATGCTTCGGAATTGGTTTTAGTATTTTAATTTTTCTTACTGTTAACATTCTGTTTTCTGAGATTCTCATGGGAGCTTCTTATTGTTGGCCTGATAAAAAATCCATTTCCACTTGCTGCAAGCAATTTTAATTTTCATGGCTGTACTAAAAAAATATGAAACAAAGATGTTAAGTCTGTATGTCTTCACTGAATTTATATTTGCTAATTCAAAGTTTAGAAGAGTTCCATTCATGCAACCAAGAATCACTTTAGGACTATAAACCGATTTACATTTATTCCATGGGTCTTTCTTTGAGTTCTACCATTGAAATGATTCCCAGATCTTTTATTTCCCTAATGATTTAGAGGTTAATCATTTTGCTGAAACAGAATGCAACCAAGGGAAGTGTGAAAGGAAATCTCTAAGACTCTAAATACTTTCCATGTTTTTTTTTCATATGTGATTACTTGAAAGAGAGTCATTGAAAATACCATTTTTTAGATGATATTTTTGAGAGTATGCTAGTGATTACCTGAGTAGGATGATGAGGAATACAAAGAATAGCAACATTTTAAATGCTTTTGGTTTATTCTGTGTCAGGAGGAGGATTGTTAGATGTAGATTGCTAGAGAGTCTCAATAGAAAAATGGAAACAAAAATAATGATTACTAATTTGTGCATTAGCAAGGGGTCAAGATATGAAATCCAGAAGAATAAAGATGAAGAGAGGGGTGGAATTGCCCATTTGAAAAAAGATAATCATTCAAATAAAGATTGGAAACTAAAGAGGAGCCATAAAAACCAGTAATTATATTATTCTTTAATGTTTTATAAACATCTTCATATCAATGTTTACATCGGATTCTCACAACAATCCTGTGAAACTAAGCTTGAGGTGTTATCTCATTTTTATAATTAAGAAATCTGAGTCCCAGAGAATTTAGGAGATTTGCCCAAGTTCACATACTTTTAACGTGGTAGGTACAGCACTAGAATTGATGTTTTCTCCCCCAGTTTCAGTGTTCCCTTACATGATCCAGTCATGTGTGTTTTCAAATATTTGGAGGCTCATGTTAAAACAGTTATTCAGAACCTATAGGAATGAGTTTAGATAATTAATTATACCATATAGCTGAAAGGATAATTACTTTAAATTTTAATTTTCATAGTGAAATAGTGTAAATAAGACCTTTAAAATTATTTTAGTAATTGGTAGTTATCATTTATGATATTAGTTATTGTGAAGTGCTCAAGTGTATGTATAAATATTTAGAGATAATGGGCTAAGTGAATCACAAGTATAAAACATAATCTAGGTGATTTAAATTATGTTAAGAGCTAGTATAACACTGCCCATTAATTTTTGAAGGTCACAACTGCAAAACACATAAATCAGTGTGAAGGAGATCTATTGACATTTGCTTATTTTACCTTTTCCCGTTTATGACAGTTGTCCATTTTCCTTTTGAAAGTAACAAGCTAATGTTTCTTCTGCTTATTTCTCACAAGAGAAATTTTAGTACAATTGCCTAGATGCTACTTCTTGTCAGTTAATTCATGCTCTGTCTTTTGAGCCAAACTTCTAGACCGAATACAAAAAGACAAAATAAAACTTCTTGTTTGCACCTCAGGGGATGGTGTGAACCAGCCCCAAGGAATGGACAGGCACTACATTGTCAGTCTTTGCTCCCAGAGTGGTGAAACTCTTGGGGTCAGCTTGATCTGCAGAAATAGCATTCTATCTGTCCTTTTTTTCTTTTTCTTTCTTTGTTTTTGTTTTTGTTTTAGGTGAGGATTTCCAGGAAGTTAGTTTCATAGAATTTCTGGGTAGACGTTATGTGCAGTTGTGGTGTGTGGTAATGAGGAGAGATGCAGAATCATCCTTGAAAGAGATCTGAGGTTGAGCATAATTCTTCTTGACCAGTTTGTATTGTCTAGAGATAAATAGGCAGTCAGAGTGAATCTTGGAGCAACTGAAAAACCCGGGGTAATGAAAATGGGCCAGAATAGGAGAAGCAGAAGGGAAAGATTTCAAAGAGGCTGACATGGCTATGCTTGTGAGTGGTTATCTTGTACTTCTGTAGGTTGGGCTAGCCAGATTTTAAAAATGGGTTAGGATGGGTCAGACTGAAGAACATGCTAAGCTTGGTGGGCTGGACTTGGGAAAGCTGATATTTTACAATAATAGTTTAAATATGTTTATATATCATAATGCCCTTTTCTATCCTCGTCAGAAATTCAGTTATTAGCTGAGTTCTTTATTCTCACTATAGCTATGTGTTTAGGAAAATATTCTGATTATTTGTTTTTGGTATGTCAAGAATTTAATTTATTTGGCTATTTTAAAGTTTTTATTTGTTTATTTTAATTTAGTTGGATGCTATATAGATATGACCAGAATCCCTGTTTCAGAGGTGAAAATATGATCCTGTCTTTTTGCAATATAGATTAATGATCTTTGTTAAATATTGGAGGGCATCTGTTTACATTTTTTAAAAAAATATAGTTCACTCACTGTGAACAGAACTTGCATCATCTTTGTAACCAAAATGGTAGAATTTAACAAGGAAACACACATTTAAGTTTGCATGATTAGTGTCCTGGGCAACCTTCGGAGACATGCTCTAATTTTTCCACAGAAATGCTTCAGTTGTGTTTATAAGACAAAATTCGATATGGCAACCCATTTTGTAGCAGACTTTTAACATTTGTGATCTAGTTGTGAGTTATACATATGTGTAGTGAAAGGGGTGTTTTCTCCCAAATTTCCATTATCTATCAAGCAGTGAGCCTAACTTCCTAAGAGAAGGATAACAAGTGTGAACTCTAAAAATTTTTAATTGCTGATATTCTAGAAGACTGTTGCTTGCTGTGAATGCTCATGATTTCTGGGTTCTTGTCCTCAGGCTCTAACTTCAATTATCTGGCTGGTGATATGAGCAACTATATAAATTTCTCATTTTCTGTGTCCTCATGGGAATGGGTAAGATTTGTCCAATGTGTCTGCAATGGTCCTAACATCCTGAAAGCTTATATTCTTGTGAACTTCTGGTCAGTACAGTGTTTCTCTCTGTGCTTTTTATCCACCCAAATGGAAAACTACTGATTTTCTTACAAAAAATATTTAGGGCAATTACTTCAGTAATTAGAACTCATATAATTTTAAAGGTGACATATATGCTTGATATTACAGACAAATAAGAATTGAATTTAATAATCACATAATAAAATTGATTTTTTAAGACTTTTAGAATGTCTTTCTCAACCTTTCCTTTAATTTTTCTTAATGCAGAGATGGAAAAAAAATAGTATATTCCTGGATTTCAGTGCTTAAGAATGTTATTAGTTCCTTTTCTGCTCCTCAGGCAACGCTAAAATTAGGTTTTTTATTGTCTTCAAAAGTATTTCTAAAGGTCTGATATTCCATAAAAACTTTCAGGGCATTCTCAGATGGTGTACTCTTTTACTGCAGATTTCTAATGAGGATATATGAGAACTGCATTACCTATCAAAAAAGAACCCTCAACTAATATGAATATTAAAATCTGTTTCAACAAACCTACTGAATGTTTTTGTCTTTGAGGTTTAGCCAGAATTACTATTTTTGGTAAGAATTCAAAAGATGGTTTTTAAATACTGGCACAAGGTACATCACTTACCATTTAAAACGTATGGTGAAAAGAAAACAGATTACCATAATATTAGTCAAATCTAAGAGGGAAATAACCCTTTTCATTATAGATTTTACATCACTATTTTATGGTTTTTAATTGTCATTCTGCAGATTAAGAGCAGGTAAACACTATGGAATATGTTTGATGGTTTGGATTTGAATTTTAATGATTCAAAAAGGCTGTGCAAAAGTGTTTTGCATCGATAATAGCAGCATAATAGATTGGGTACATAGGTTAGCCACATAGTATGAAATAGTAAATGCTAACAATTTCACATCATATTTAACATTGGTTAATGTTAACATTGCTGATTGTGCTCAGAGCCCTGGGAAAATCAACTCTTGTTCTTGATTTCCTCTTAATTACATTTGGAAGTTGTAATATAATTTAAATTGTAGGTGGTCTGTTATTTGCCTAAGAGTGCCTTAGAGGAACTAAAAATCAAACCGTATAGATAGGTTAGACATTAAATAGTATAGTATATATTTTATTTACTGTCAGGTATTGCTTATTTAATTCCAAAGAGCACTTCTTTGACATGATAAAACAGTTGGAAAAAAATTCAGTGACATGATTGGATAAGGAATGGGAAGAAATAAACATCCTATTAAGTGTTATCTTTGGTTAACCTACAAGTTGCACAGATAGGACAGTTTAGTGTGCTAGCTCCAAAAAAATAAAAAAATAATCTTTTGTTTAAAAAATTTTTCCTATACTATAAACTCTAGGAGGGAATGTTCTATGTGTGCCTTCTCCATGGTTTATCTTCAGTAAGAATGTACAGAAGTCACTCAAACATATTTGCATTTGCTCCTGTCATTTAATCCTGTAAAATTGCAAACTAGGAGCCAGAAAAGTCACATTTTTTAACAGTATCATCCCAACCTCTGCCATTAGGATCATGAGATCAAAAAAAAAAAAAAAATAGTTCTACAATTCTGAGGCATAGAGTCTATCTCATTATTCTTTCTTGACCTTAGGATTTTCCTTTTTAGTGGGAACACGAGACAGAGATATAATCAAGTAGACAATATACAGACCCATTACACGAAACTCAGAGATAAAAGACCACAGTATAAACCAAATATAAGAATATATTATGTTCATCTATACTTCAATTTAAAAAAAAAGAAAAAAGTATATTTTATGCATAATGTAGAAAGAAACTTTTTTAAGAAAACACAAACTTCCTGGAAAATATTTAAACAGGTGTTATAAAAAATATAAACTCTATTAAATGGTAAAGATACCCAACATGTACTTGAGTGAAATATTGGAAAAAATGAACAGTTGATTTTTGGGCAGATTGGAGAAAACAAGAGTCACCTAGTTACATGAATTATGTAAAGAAAATTGGGATTGATTCTTGTCTCCATATTTTAAAACAAGAAAATACTGTATTCTATAGAGAGATCAGAAGTCTTGTATGCCTCTCTCATGGCTAGTCATTTTAATGCTCTGGTTTCACTTTATAGCAATCATGGCAAAGAATAATTTCAGTCAATTTCAGTCTAGGTATTGTAATGTTAAAACCAACTACGCTATTAGGGAAACCATGTGGGCTTGGTGTGAATATAAGTATGAAAATTCTGGCTGTCATGGTATCATTTTCATGGTATGAAAATTCTAGCTATAATGACACGAGTTATTATGGATTTCAGAATTACACATGCATCCATTTGGGTACATTAAAATGATATATTTGATTGTAATTCTTAATACAGAGCTTATACATCAGCCCTTGCCCATCACAGGACATTGTTGAAGTGAATTAGACGCTTAGAGTTACTATGTAAATGGCTGGCATGGCAGTACTTCAGAGATAATAATGCCTGGATATATTTCAGTGTTGAAGTAGACCATTTCAGTGATTTTTCTTCCACATAACTAGATATGCTGCAAAGACTCAGATGCTAACATTGAAAGAAATGAGTTGAAATAAGATGCAGCAAAGAACAGTAAGTGTGCTTTAAAGGGGTTGCATTGGCAAAGTGAAGCTAAATATTAATGTCAATAAATTGATGCAATAGAAGTTGCAGTGTTTTGTGGTTTCTGTCCGCTTCATTGCAAACATTAAGGGAAAAAGTATTCCTAGAAAAGTAAAATATTCTGAAAACATTCTGGAAATGACATGATTTAATCTGTGGCTGGAAGATTGCAGCTTTGGTAAAGAATAAAATATTCTTCGTTAAGAAGACAGATGGTGTCTTATAGGGCGTCTAACATATCTTTAAAAGAAGAAATAGTTTAAACACTTCACGTCTGTCTTCCCATTGACCCGATTTTTATTACAAAAAACTTTTGACATCGCATTTAGCTATTTGTGAAATCGCTAAATAGTGACCTTGGAACAGAAATTCCAACGTTCTTATAAGTGTATAATCATAATTCTAACCCCCAGCTCAATATGCCTAACCTCTTCATCACTAGTGAAGTGTATAAGTGTATCACTAGTAAAAGTATAAGAAAATGTACAGACCTTTAGTGCTATTCTAATTGTTCTTGGCTTCCCAGGAGACTTCAAATTCTACACGAATTTCCAGAGTTCCAGAGCAAATACAATAGAATATTAACATAAGGAGAGCAGATTGATTCTTTGGCTGCTGATTAAATGGTGTCCTCTTGAGTTTACGTAATGCAGTGTCATATATTTTATGACTTACCTCAAGATGAATATCCTAAGTGGTTAAAATAAGGTCAAGCCTCTCAGAGGGGTTGGTGTGACAGTGTTGCTGCGTGTGTCTGTAGGTCAGAAACAAAGGAGAAGTGATGGAACTATCTACCTACCACCTTGTTTTGGAGGTTGTATATTCATTTCCTAGGGCTGGCATAACAGATTACTACAAACAAGGTGGCTTAAAATAACACATTTATTCTCACACAGTTCTGGAGGTTAGAAGTCTGAAATCAAGGTGTTAGCAAGACTGCTTCATTCTAGAAGTCCTGAGGAAGAATCTGCTCCATGCCTAGTTTCTGGTGGTTGCTGGCAATCCAGGCATTCCTTGGCTTGTAAATGCATCATTCCAATCATCACTCTAATCTTTGTCTCTGTTTTCAAATGGTGTTCTCTCTCTGTGTCTCTCTGTGTCTTCAAATGACCTTCTTATGAGGACACCAGTCATTGAATTTAGGGCTCATTCTAATCCAGCATGATCTCACCTTAACTAATTACATCTGCAAAGACCCTTTTTCTTAATGAGATCTTATTCTGAGATTCTTGGTGGATATTAATTTTGGGGGACATTAGTCAACCCAGTACAGAGGGGGTTAGCTTTAAGATAAATCTGTCTTCTTACTATGATGGAGTTTTGAGGTTGACATTATTAGTGTTCACCAGTATCACCAGTTCTCCTCACCTTTTTGCACTTATGAAAAACAACATTTGCGCCGGGTGGGACTATGTGACTAGTCTCTCCCAATAGCCTGTGACTGGGAATGATAGGAATTACTTTGGGCCTTAACTACTTAAAAGCTAGTGTGGTAGTTTCCGTGTTCATCTAGATTCTGGTGAAGCCTGAAAACTGTAGCTGAGAAGGAAATGCAACAACATCAAGGATGCCTGGATAGTGTACCTTATCTGAGCAAGAAATAAACTTTTGTTGTATTATACCACTATAATTTTGATGGTATTTGTCACCGAAGCAAAGTATAGGCAATTCTGATTAATATGTTTCCTCAACTTCCAAAGCATCTTTGAATATAAATATATACATCACAAATTAATCAGTAGTCTGAACTTGAAACATACATAGTTTTAACCCAAAGTTTTTATTTGACATTTAAATTTCTTCTTCTTTCCTGATAAGTTAAATTCCATTCACAGTTATTTGCTGAGTACATTTATGTTGAGGACTACCTACATGTACATATTTAGAAAAGATTTGATTTATGTTACCTTTGTCACTCTGCAATATGGGCAAATAAAGCCAAAGATTGGTGCTAACTCGTAAAAAAGCTCTTTGTGCTAAGAGAGTTATGACATATATTTTTGTCATTTAACTATTATAAAATTCCCAGTGGTACCACATTGGCAGGAAATAAGATTTTAAAAAATGTTGTTTCTGTATAAAAAAAAATTGTTGGGCTGTGTTTTAAACACTAGAACTCGGCTTCAAAGGAAAAGATTTTATTACTGAAAATAAAAATGGTGATCTATAAGCAATCTTACATTGGCTGCAAAGAATGATGTGACATTTCAGACATATGTTCAACTTCCAACTCCACAATGAGTTTATTTTGAGTCTGTTTGTATACAGCTCATTTGAAGGGCAAAAGCAAGAAGTTATACACAAATGGCAGGGGTCCAAAAGTGATGTCAGTTAAGCAATGATTTTATGTGTATTACAACCCCTGCTGAGATGTCTGGAGTTAATTCTAGAATGTTACATAAAAACTCAGCACTAAAAGACAATGTGAAAACTAATTTGAAATGGAAAGAATTACATGTATTCCCCAATAGGATTGGACTAAAAAATACTTCAAAGGTGAAAGGGCAGTGTTCATTGACTTGAATATGCTGATTTATGGAATTACTAAACCTAACACAGCACAGAAAATAGTCTGGACCCTCTACAAAGCTGGCTGGTTAAATGGCTTTGTTACTGTGTCATGAGGCAGAATGTCAAGGGTGACCCTCTGCTCTCAAAAGCATTCTTTATTTCAAAGGTCCCTCAAAAACCATCTGTGTGCTTATTGGCATAAGTGACCTGGAAAGGATCAAGGTCTTCTAGAGGCCCTGAAACCAATCTGGTCTCTTGACATCTCTCAAAATGAAGATGACCTTGAGCTCAGTGAGATATTGCATTGCCCTTAACAGAATCCCAGCTACTGTGAATTTGGAGAGCTCGTTTGAGCCTACTTCATGTTGTATTCACAGCACGGAGCTAAATGCTTACCAAAAGGACGGTACTGGTAGGTGTTGCTTGAATGAAGAGGTGCGTTAAATACTGTATTCTATATGAAATGATGGCTTAAGAAAAGAAAAAGTAACAAGTATTTAGAGGAAAGGATATGACTTCATATCCTTGACAATAACTCAGAAAAAAGTGGCATTTATGTAAATGTTAAAATACTTTAGAATACTTAAAATGTGTTTATTAAGAACCCATTTCCTGCTAACTTGAGGAATTTCAAGTGCTCTGATGACATTTGAATTCATAGTGTAAAAGAATTCATTCATTCATTACTGTAAAAGAATTTAATGAGTTACTATTGTTGAGCTTACAAATTGGAAAATGACTAGGCAGATGAAAACTGTCCCGTCCTCATATCATAGCATATCATATTGAAATTGGACTTTTACCATTTTTTAATATATGATACTTTTCATTTCTCTAAATGAAAAATAACCTGCTTAATAATAGAAATCCCCTTATACTGAGGCCACCTAGTGATTTCACATTTGTTTCTCTGGATTTATGATTCCCACTGCTTCAGCTTGAACAGTTACTGTAAACAATTACAAGTTTACATCTTGTTTGACCTACTCATATATCTTGAATCTTTTGATCCACCAGGAAACTCAAAGATACCATTTAGTGTTCCAGACAATCACCCAAGATCGCCTCATGCTTTGCTGAATTCTGATCTCATCTCTATTTGCCCCTCAACTTAAAGTACTGCCACCCCAACAGTCATCCCCACCTGAAGTCACTTTGAACCCTCTGATATATGGATCTCGATTTTTCTTTTCTCACTCCCAGCTGTACACACTTGGGTAGGTGTCAGAATCTCCAGTTGCTGTGTGTGGCAAATGTCAGCAGTAACCTCAGCCACAGGAAAAATGATGATTGTCTCTCAGTGATCCACTGGCCCATCTAACACCAGTTCCTGTGAGAAAAAAAGGATTAGACTCTCAATGCTAAATCCTTATCTCATCCCTATGGCTTCCTAAAACTCATTTACCCTGATGCCTGGTGGCCTTTGGCTGCTTTTGTCTCTTTGTCAATCTGGACATTTCCCAGCTGGCTTTAGTGAACAGTCTGTCCTCTCTTCTGCTGCCTTTGGCTCTGACTTTGTTGTATCTGGTCCTAGGTCTGTGTGCCTTGACCTTGGTTATCTATGAGATAGTTGACTCTTAACTGTGATCTGATTATCTTATTTCTCTCCTGTGGTCCCTCCCTTGACTTTCCAGGTTTGATGTTATATTTGGCATAACAAGATAATTAGCATTGTTTAAATAAAGGTGGGTTCTGGGATGCTGGCTCCTAAAAATTGTGGTTGTACATATCAAATTCTTATTATATTTTCCAGGAAGCCAAGTGTTTTCTTTAAACTATACGGTTTAAAGTTATAAAAATTTTTCCTGGTTTACAGCCAGACTCCATTAGTGATGATTAATCATGATAAGAGACCAAATGAAAACTAGAACATTGCTTAGACTTTAGGTTAGAATGGGGAAACAAATCTCTTTGGATTACCAAGGGGGATTTACTTTCCTAAGTGTTCTGCATGTAGTTTGAACTAAACATGTGCAATGGGGTAATATTTTGACGATTATTGATGTGCGTTTTTACTTTGCCTTTCAGAGTACAAGACCATTGTCTTGGTTTGCCTGAGGTGACAGTATGCCTGGGGGAGACTGATTTGTTACAGAGGGAATACTAAGAGAAAGTACCCAAAAAATAAAAATGAGAAAGTAATAAAGAAGTATGTTGTAACAGGCTTCTTGGAGTTGAGATTAGGCCTGGCAATTTCCTTCCATAATGATAAATCAAACTATTAGTTATTCTAGAAGAGAAGGGTTCTGTTATTTTTATATTTTGTTTATATTTTCAAATAAGCAGTGCACTCTGGAGTAGTCATTTTAGAGCTCTCCCATACGTATAGAACATGACCCTACCCTCCATAAAGTCTTGGCCCAGTGGATTTTGGAAAGAAGAAAGAGAGAGGAAATTAAAGCAACCAGAAGTGGTTCCACATTTTCTCTTCTATGGGCTTTGGCCCAAAGCGAATTGGAAAAGGGAAAATAGCAGAGTTAGAAGGAAGCCACTGTCTCCCATTGAGACTTCAGGGAGAGGATACTTGCAGGTTCTTGGGTAAACAATTGGTGCAAAACCACTTCAAAGTGAACTGGCCAGTGTAGCCTGTTAGGGTAAAAAATGGTTCTGAGGATGGGCTTTTCTAAGGCACCCTTGATTCCCATATGGATCTTGCTGGAAGGGGGTCACCATTGCTGGGATGAAGTGAGGCTTGTCAGAGGACCACCCTAATCAGGACCAAATGAGAGTTTCAGGCAAACCTCAGGTTTTTACAGCAAGATCTGAGGTGAAGGTAGATTAGTGGTTATACCACAAGCAGCAGTCTTTGTGCCAGTCATTAAGCCTCTGAGGTATGTTAGCCATAGACTTCAGCATCAGAAGAGAGCAGATCAGCCAGAATCCAGGAGAGCAAAGGGTATTGCTGAACCATTGGAGGAGTAAGAGTGAGACAATATGAACATCAGAGGAATTTATGCTTCCTCTCCCATATCATAAGAATAATAAGCCATGCTCCTCCCCCAGAAGCAAGTGACCAATCATCTGAGCATATTTTATCGAACAGACACTGTATTCAAACTAATCTTAAACTAGATCGTACGTTTAGTTATCTATTTTCCCCCTTTACTAATCAGAAATGGATAAGTCTCTGGAGAAAGGCCAGATTACAGAAAAAAAATACAGAAATCATTTTTTCAGTATAGACCTAACTTCTAGTATGAGTATTTGGCAACATGACTACACATATCTGAAACAGAGCTCACGATTTTATCATGATTGACTTTTCTTCTTTTCCTGCCAATAGCATTGTTGTTCTCTCTGTCATTCAAGGCTCAGAATCCAGAATCATCTTTAAATCTGTTTCTCCTTCTCCTTCAATATCTAAGTTGTGAACTTTTGCAGGTCTTACATTTCTAATATTCCTTTGGTTTATCCCCCTTTCTCTACTTCAGTAGCTTCCTACTTGGTCTCTTTGCCATGACTGTCTCTCTCTTCCAATCCTTTCTCTGTATAATTTCTAGAATAACCTTCTTAAATAAAGACTGATTCTATTATTCACTTCTCAAAAACATTCAGTAGTTTATCATTACCTACTAAATTACATGAAAACTTTTCTGTCTTACGTAAGGACTCTTGCCAAAAATCACTACAACTTTTACTGTCTTATCCTCCCTTTACGTCTACAAATATTTAGTGGAATGGTGCACATGTGTGTGTGTGCGTGCCTGGGATGTCATCATTTCTGCCTTACCATTTTCTTCTCCTTAAATTTCTCATGTGTAAATTCACTCTAAACCTCATAGTAACTGATCTTCTATGATGCATATGATAGATGTTTGGAAATATTTGTTAAATATACAGTGTGATAATTGTATAAGGTTCACCTCTGATGATGAGTGAAAATAATGACCCAAGAGGCACTAGAGATTATGCTCTGGATATAATGGAGAAAGTTTCACAGGAAAAGAATGAAAAAGTACCAACAGAATAGAAGAATAATGAAAGTAAGTTCTGAAGATCTCTGTTGTGACTCTGGAAAAGGCCCTGATTGTGGTGCTAGGGATTTGAGAATAGGCATAACAATTTGAATTCAACTGATATTTGCTATAATAAGCCTATAAAGTCTGGAATGTGGATGGACCTTCAGCATATACTAGCACCAGAAAGGTAGGCCTGACAGATTACAGTTCAGACATTAAGAAGCAGGTTGGCTTAATGGGTACAGTTTTCCTCATCTTCAGACATTTCAAGTGAATGACTTACTCACAAGGTGAATCATGTGCTCTCGTAGATATGGAAGAAAGGAGGTTTTCTATCTTTCTCTGTCAGCGACTGAGCACATGTTCAATGTTATGTTTTTGAGAGTGAAGCTTATCAGTATATTTCTGTGCTATCAAAAGAATATAATTTAAGTGACTCAAAGAGAGGATATAGGCTTTATTTAGCTGATGCAGATAGGGAGCATCAAAGGACCAGGTAACTTCTGAGTTGAAAAACGATCAGAATATTATTGAGAGAGGAGAAAAGAAAATCATGTGTCCTTCCGGTCTGACTCTGGTTAACAGTTTTTGTATTTAAATGCTACAAAACTTGCAGTTGAATGTTGTGCTCATTTTTGTGCCACCTGCTTGGGATCGTTGGTGCAATCTTATCTTGATAACTGTCAGAATAGTACTTTCTGAGAACTATTTTTGCAAGGTTTATGGTTGGTCAGTTAGCGAGGATTCGCAAAGTGGGGAAATAGACAAGGATTAAAGGCCAGGAGGAAACTGGACTCTTATCATGTGTGTTTTAGTCCTGTGACTGTGCTAGCAGGGCTCTCCAGTTGAGTTATACCTTAGTCATTTATTTTTAACTCACCAGAATATCACATTAACACTAATACTTTTAATTGGATTATAACCAGAAGCATTCTTTTTTAATAACAAATGTTTCTTTAATTGTTTAAAGTAGGTTAGTTTTGTATTTTAACAAAGGTGAAATATCCTTGATTGTAGGTGCAATGTCTTTTTCTATGTCCTCAAGGCTTTGTACCATCTTGGGCATATAATGGCACATTCAGAATTACTTTCCAAATCATTAACTCTGATTTCCCAGGTGTATAAATTATATTTGAATAGTGTTTTGAGCACTGAAGTTTTTGACTTATTTGGCATCTGGATTTGTCTGACATATGATTTAAAGAGTCTTGTAATTATAAAATATGATCGTTTATTGACACATATACATATGGTGCACCTTCCAAAATTAAATGAAAAGTGCCTGAGTCTAACATCTGTGTTGAAGGCATCATCGCAGCAGGTCTCCCAGAAACTATTTTATACTCTCCTTGCTTCCACTAGAAAAAGTCTTTCAACGTGACTGTTCTATAAAAGTTTATTATTTTCTTTGAGAGACATAGCTTTATAGATTTTGTTTTATTTCACAATTGTAAGTGCCCTTTACAGCCATGGGTTTATCAGGTTAAATGATATATTGTGTTAGGATACAGACTGAGCTGCTACAATAAAATACTCCAACACACAAGGGCTTAAATTCTAAGTTTATTTTTCTTGAATTGATATGTAAGTGTCCAGAAGTGAGGAGTCGAAGCTGGTTGGAGTGGCCCTGCTTCCCTAGGTCATTCAGGGACCCAGTTTCACTCCTCCTATGGGTCACTCCCTAGTGTGTTGTACTTGTCCTCTTTGTCAAAGCTAGACCACCACTGTCCACATTCTAACTGAAATAATTGAGAAAAGTCCAAAGCAAACGTCTTTGCTTTTTTTTTTAACATTTTTATTGGAGTATAATTGCTTTACAATGGTGTGTTAGTTTCTGCTTTATGACAAAGTGAATCAGTTATACATATGTTCCCATATCTCTTCTTTCTTGCATCTCCTCCCTTGCACCCTCCCTATCCCACCCCTCTAGGTGGTCACAAAACACTGAGCTGATCTCCCTGTGCTATGCGGCTGCTTCCCACTAGCTACCTACTTTACGTTTGGTAGTGTTTATATGTCCATGCCACTCTCTTACTTCGTCCCAGCTTACCCTTCCCCCTCCCCATATCCTCAAGTCCATTCTCTAGTAGGCCTGTGTCTTTATTCCAGTCTTGCCCCTAGGTTCTTCATGACCTTTTATTATTATTATTATTTTAGATTCCATGTATATGTGTTAGCACACAGTATTTGTTTTTCTCTGACTTACTTCACTCTGTATGACAGACTCTAGGTCCATCCACCTCACTACAAATAACTCGAGTTCGTTTCCTTTTATGGCTGAGTAATATTCCATTGTATATATGTGTCACATCTTCTTTATCCATTCATCTGTTGATGGACACTTAGGTTGCTTCCATGTCCTGGCTATTGTAAATAGAGCTGCAATGAACATTTTGGTACATGACGCTTTTTGAATTATGGTTTTCGCAGGGTATATACCCAGTAGTGGGATTGATGGGTCGTATGGTAGTTATAATTTTAGTTTCCTAAGGAGCGTCCATACTGTTCTCCATAGTGGCTATATCAATTTACATTCCCACCAACAGTGCAAGAGGGTTCCCTTTTCTGCACACCCTCTCCAGCATTTATTGTTTATAGATTTTTTGTTGATAGCCATTCTGACTGGTGTGAGATGATATCTCATTGTAGTTTTGATTTGCATTTCTTTGATGATTAGTGATGTTGAGCATTCGTTCATGTGTTTGTTGGCAATCTGTATATCTTCATTGGAGAAATGTCTATTTAGGTCTTCTGCCCATTTTTAGATTGGGTTGCTTGCTTTTTTGATATCGAGCTGCATGAGCTGCTTGTAAAGTTTGAAGATTAATCCTTTGTCAGTTGCTTCAATCCCATTCTGAGGATTGTCTTTTCGTCTTGTTTATGGTTTCCTTTGCTGTGCAAAACCTTTTAAGTTTCATTAGGTCCCATTTGTTTATTTTTGCTTTTATTTCCATTTCTCTAGGAGGTGGGTCAAAAAGGATCTTGCTGTGTTGTATGTCATAGAGTGTTCTGCCTATGTTTTCCTCTAAGAGTTTGATAGTGTCTGGCCTTACATTTAGGCCTTTAATCCATTTTGAGTTTATTTTTGTGAATAGTGTTAGGGAGTGTTCTAGTTGCCTACTTTTACATGTACCTGTCCAGTTTTCCCAGCACCACTTATTGAAGAGGCTGTTTTTTCTCCACTGTATGTTCTTGCCTCCTTTATCAAAGATAAGGTGACCATGTGTGTGTGGGTTTATCTCTGGGCTTTCAGTCCCGTTCCATTGATCTATATTTCTGTTTTTGTGCCAGTACCATACTGTCTTGATTACTGTAGCTTTGTAGTATAGCCTGAAGTCAGGGAGCCTGATTCCTTTAGCTCCGTTTTTCTTTCTCAAGATTGCTTTGGCTCTTCAGGGTCTCCTCTGTTTCCATACAAATTGTGAAATTTTTTTTCTATTTCTCTGAAAAATGCCAGTGGTAGTTTGATAGGGATTGCATTGAATCTGTAGATTGCTTTGGGTAGTAGAGTCATTTTCACAATGTTCATTCTTCCAATCTAAGAACACAGTATATCTCTGCATCTATTTGTATCATCTTTAATTTCTTTCATCAGTGTCTTATAATTTTCTGCATACAGGTCTTTTGTCTCCTTAGGTAGGTTTATTCCTAGATATTTTATTCTTTTTGTTGCAGTGGTAAATGGGAGTGTTTTCTTAATTTCACTTTCAGATTTTTCATCATTAGTGTATAGGAATGCTAGAGATATCTGTGCATTAATTTTGTATCCTGCTACTTTACCAAATTAATTGATTAGCTGTAGTAGTTTTCTGGTAGCATCTTTAGGATTCTCTATGTAGAGTATCATGTCAACTGCAAACAGTGACAGCTTTACTTCTTCTTTTCCAATTTGGATTCCTTTTATTTCTTTTTCTTCCCTGATTGCTGTGGCTAAAAATTCCAAAACTATGTTGAATAAGAGTGGTGAGAGTGGGCAACCTTGTCTTGTTCCTGATCTTAGTGGAAATGGTTTCAGTTTTTCACCATTGAGGACGATGTTGGCTGTGGGTTTGTCATATATGGCCTTTATTATGTTGAGAAAAGTTCCCTCTATGCCTACTTTCTGGAGGGTTTTAATCATAAATGGGTGTTGAATTTTTTCAAAAGCTTTCTCCTCATCTATTGAGACGATCATACGGTTTTTCTCCTTCAGTTTGTTAACATGGTGTATCACATTGATTGATGAAGAATCCTTGCATTCCTAGAATAAACCCCACTTGATCATGGTGTATGATCCTTTTAATGTGTTGTTGGATTCTGTTTGCTAGTATTTTGTTGAGGATTTTTGCATCTGTGTTCATCAGTGATACTGGCCTGTAGTTTTCTTTCTTTGTCTGGTTTTGGTATCAGGGTGATGGTGACCTCATAGAATGAGTTTGGGAGTGTTCCTCCCTCTGCTATATTTTGGAAGAGTTTGAGAAGGATAGGTGTTAGCTCTTCTCTAAATGTTTGATAGAATTCGCCTGTGAAGCCATCTGGTCCTGGGCTTTTGTTTGTTGGAAAATTTTAATCACAATTTCAATTTCAGTGCTTGTGATTTTTCTGTTTATATTTTCTATTTTTTCCTGGTTCAGTCTCGGAAGGTTGTGCATTTCTAAGAATTTGTCCATTTCTTCCAGGTTGTCCATTTTATTGGCATGGAGTTGCTTGTAGTAATCTCTCATGATCCTTTGTATTTCTGCAGTGTCAGTTGTTACTTCTCCTTTTTCATTTCTAATTCTATTGCTTTGAGTCTTCTCCCTTTTTTTCTTGATGAGTCTGGCTAATGGTTTATCAATTTATTCTTCTCAAAGAATCAGCTTGTAGTTTTACTGATCTTTGCTATCGTTTCCATCCTTTCTTTTTCTTTTATTTTTGATCTAATCTTTATGATTTCTTTCCTTCTGCTAACTTTGGGTGTTTTTTGTTCTTCTTTCTCTAATTGCTTTAGGTGTAAGGTTAGGTTGTTTATTTGAGATGTTTCTTGTTTCTTAAGGTAGGATTGTATTGCTATAAGCTTCTCTCTTAGAAGTGCTTTAGCTGCATCCCATAGGTTTTGGGTTGTCATGATTTGTTTCTAGGTATTTTTTGATTTCCTCTTTGATTTCTTCAGTGATCTCTTGGTTATTAAGTAGTGTATTATTCAGCCTCCATCTGTTTGTATTTTTTTACAGATCTGTTCCTGTAATTGATATCTAGTCTCATAGCGTTGTGGTCAGAATAGATCCTTGATTTGATTTTAGTTTTCATAAATTTACCAAGGCTTGATTTGTGACCCAAGTTATGATCTATCCTGGAGAATGTTCTGTGAGCACTTGAGAAGAATGTGTGTTGTGTTGTTTTTGGATGGAATGTCCTATAAATATCAATTAAGTTCATCTTGTTTAATGCATCATTTAAACCTTGTGTTTCCTTATTTATTTTCATTTTGGATGATCTGTCCATTGGTGAAAGTGGGGTGTTGAAGTCCCCGTCTATGATTGTGTTCTGTCGATTTCCCCTTTTATGGCTTTTAGTATTTGCCTCATGTATTGAGGTGCTCCTATGGTGGGTGCAGAAATATTTACAATTCTTATATCTTCTTCCTGGATCGATCCCTTGATCATTATGTAGTTTCTTTCTTTGTCTCTTGTAATAGTCTTTATTTCAAAGTCTATTTTGTCTGATATGAGAATTGCTACTCCAGCTTTCTTTTGATTGCCATTTGCATAGAATATCTTTTTCCATCCCCTCACTTTCAGTCTGTATGTGTCCCTAGGTCTGAAGTGGGTCTCTTGTAGACAGCAGCATATATGGGTCTTGTTTTTGTATCTATTCCGCCAGTCTATGTCTTTTGGTTGGAGCATTTAACCCATTTATATTTAAGGTAATTATCAATATGTATGTTCCTATTCCCATTTTCTTAATTGTTTTGGGTTTGTTATTGTAGTTCTTTTCCTTCTCTTGTGTTTCCTGCCTAGAGAAGTTCCTTTAGCATTTGTTGTGAAGCTGGTTTGGTGGTGCTGAATTCTCTTAACTTTTGCTTGTTTGTAAAGGTTTTAATTTCTCTATCAAATCTGAATGAGATCCTTGCTGGGTAGAGTAATCTTCGTTGTAGCTTTTTCTCCTTCATCACTTTAAATATGTCTTGCCCTTCCCGCTTGCAGAGTTTCTGCTGAAAGATCAGCTGTTAACCTTGCAGGGATTCCCTTGTGTGTTGTTTTACCCTTGCTGCTTTTAATATTTTTTCTTTGTATTTAATTTTTGAGAGTTTGATTTATATGTGTCTTGGTATGTTTCTCCTTGCATTTACCCTGTATGGGACTCTCTGCACTTCCTGGACTTGATTAACTATTTCCGTTCCCATATTAAGGAAGTTTTCAACTATAATCTCTTCAAATAATTTGTGAGTCCCTTTCTTTTTCTCTTCTTCTTCTGGGACCCATATAATTCGAATGTTGCTGCGTTTAATGTCCCAGAGGTCTCTGAGACTGTCCTGAATTCTTCTTAATCTTTTTTCTTTATTTTGCGCTCCAGTAGTTATTTCCACTATTTTATCTTCCAGGTCACTTATCTGTTTTTCTGCCTCAGTTATTCTGCTATTGATCCCTTCTACAGAATATTTAATTTCATTTATTGTGTGGTTCATCACTGTTTGTTTGCTCTTCAGTGTTTCTAGGTCATTGTTAAACGTTTCTTGTATTTTCTCCATTCTATTTCCAAGATTTTGGATCATCTTTACTATCATTATTCTGAATTCTTTTTCAGGTAGACGGCCTATTTCCTTTTCATTTGTTATGTCTGGTGGGTTTTTGCCTTTCTCCTTCATCTGCTGTGTGTTTTTCTGTCTTCTTATTTTACTTAACTTACTGTGTTTGGGGTCTCCTTTTCACAGGCTGCAGGTTCATAGTTTCCGTTGTTTTTGGTGTCTGTCCACAATGGCTTACGTTGGTTCAGTGGGTTTTGTAGGCTTCCTGGTGGAGGGGACTAGTACCTGTGTTCTGGTGGATGAGGCTGGATCTTGTCTTTCTGGTGGGCAGGTCTGTGTCTGGTGGTGTGTTTTGGGGTGTCCGTGGCCTCATTATGATTTTTTTTTTTTTTTTTTGCGGTACGTGGGCCTCTCACTGTTGTGGCCTTTCCCGTTGCAGAGCACAGGCTCCGGATGCGCAGGCTCAGCGGCCGTGGCTTATGGGCCTAGCCACTCCGCGGCATGTGGGATCTTCCCAGACCAGGGCACGAACCCGTGTCCCCTGTATCGGCAGGCAGACTCTCAACCACTGCGCCACCAGGGAGGCCCCTCATTATGATTTCGGCAGCCTCTCTGCTAATGGATGGGGTTGTGTTCTTGTTTTGCTAGTTGTTTGGCATAGGGTGTCCTGCACTGTAGCTTGCTGGTCGTTGAGTGAAGCTGAGTCTTGGCATTGAGATGGAGATCTCTGGGAGATTTTTGCCGTTTGATATTACGTAGAGTTGGAAGGTCTGTTGTGGACCAGTGTCCTGAACTTGGCTTTCCCACCTCAGAGGCACAGCCCTGATGCCTGGCTGGAGCACCAAGAGCCTTTCATCCACACGGCTTAGAATAAAAGAGAGAAAAATAAGAAAGAATGAACGAAGATAAAGTAAAATAAAGTAAAGTTACTAAAATAAGTATGAAGAAAAATTTTTTAAAAGTAGGCCAAAAAAAACCCCCAGAACGGACAGACAGAACTCTAGGACAAATGGTAAAAGCAAAGCTATACAGAGAAAAATCATAAAAAGAAGCATATACGTACACACTCACAGAAAGAGAAAAAGGGAAAAAAATATATATATCTTTGCCCCCAGAGTCCACCTCCTCAATTTGGGATGATTTGTTGTCTATTCAGGTATTCCGCCGATGCAGGGTACATCAAGTTGATTGTGGAAATTTAATCTGCTGCTCCTGAGGCTGCTGGGAGAAATTTCCCTTTGTCTTCTTTGTTCGCACAGCTCCCGGGGCTCAGCTTTGGCTTTAGACCCGCCTCTCTGTGTAGGCCGCCTGAGGGCATCTGTTCTTCGCTCAGATAGGACAGGGTTAAAGGAACAGCTGATTCGGGGGCTCTGGCTCACTCAGGCTGGGGGGAGGGAGGGGCACGGATGCGGGGCGAGCTTGCGATTGCAGATGCCGGCGTGACGTTGTACCAGCCTGAGGCGCACTGTGCGTTCTCCCGGGGAAGTTGTCCCTGGATCACGGGACCCTGGCAGTGGCGGACTGCACACGCTCCCGGGAAGGGACGTGTGGATAGTGACCTGTGCTTGCACACAGGCTTCTTGTTGGCTGCAGCAGCAGCCTTAGTGTCCCATGCCTGTCTCTGGGGTCCATGCTGATAGCTGCGGCTCGTGCCCATCTCTGGAGCTCCTTTAAGCAGTGCTCTTAATCCCCTCTCCTCGCGCATCAGGAAACAAAGAGGGAAGAAAAAGTCTCTTGCCTCTTCGGCAGCTCCAAACTTTTTCCTGGACTCCCTCCCTCCCGGCTAGACGTGGCACACTAGTCCCCTTCAGGCTGTGTTCACGCAGCCAACCCCAGTCCTCTCCCTGCGCTCCGACCTCTGAAGCCCGAGCCTCAGCTCCCAGCCCCCACCCGCCCCTGTGGGTGAGCAGACGAGCCTTTCAGGCTGGTGAGTGCTGGTCAGCACTGATCCTCTGTGCGGGAATCTCTCCACTTTGCCCTCTGCACCCCTGTTGCTGTGCTCTCCTCCATGGCACTGAAGCTCCCCACTCCACAACCCACAGTCTGTGCCTGCAAAGGGGCTTCCTAGTGTGTGGAAACCTTTCCTCTTTCACAGGTCCCTCCCACTGGTGCAGGTCCGGCCCCTATTCTTTTGTCTCCGTTTATTCTTTTTTCTTTTGCCCTGCCCAGGTACATGGGGATTTTCTTGCCTTTTGGGAGGCCTGAGGTCTTCTGCCAGCATTCAGTAGGTGTTCTGTAGGAGCTCTTCCACATGTAGATGTATTTCTGATATATTTGTGGTGTGGAAGGTCATCTTTGTGTCTTACTCCTCTGCCATCTTGCAACTCCCACATCTTTGCTTTTAAGGTGGCAGAAGTTACTCACATAAATTCTTTTCCCATTCTATTGGCCAAACTTAGATACAGTGCTATGCTTAGCTGCAAAAAACCTAAGTGTTAATCTGTAATCTGGGTGAACAGGTGACCAGCTAAAACCCCAAGGATTCTATTATTAAAAAGAAAATGTAGTGAACAGATATTGGTGGACACTCTCAGTGTGTTCCTCTGGCCACCCTCCATGGGTGCCTGCTTCCCACATGCAGACCATACTCTTTCCACATGAGGTAGTCAAATTCTTTTAAGTTATTCCATCTGCATAAAAATTGAGGCTAAACTAAGTGTTGCGTTTTCTTTTTTGGCAAGTTTGAACTTGGCCCTTTGCAATCTGGTAACTCATAAACTAATACAAAAGTGATATATGTCTCTGACACCCAGTATACAGTGATGGAGGTGGAACAGAATAACCACCATGATAATCTCCTGTTAATAAAGTAGGAAGAATAGGAGCAGTCACTGCTCCATAGAAATGACAGAAGTAAGAATTTCTGAATAATTTTAAGATACTTATTCTAGTACTGGGGTAAACTGTTCTGCTAGACTTTTTTCCTGATCTCTGAGGGGATCTTAAAATCCCCTAGTTCTTCTCTCTGATTGGGCATTATTCTGTCCATTACCTTTTTTTTTTTTTTGCCACAACTGAAATGGGCTTTGAGAGTAAAATCTTCATGAGCACTCGTCTTAGGGACAATTATGGGTGTTTGTTTGTGAGGCTTACAGCTTCTTTGGCAATAGAGGTCCCTCAAAAACCCCATAATCGTCTAAGTCTGCTTGCTTCCAATAAAATTCATGTGAAAGTCACCACACTCAGAATACTTTTATTAATAGTTCTTAAGCCTCTGAGATATTTTATTATCTACTGCATCTGTGCTTGAACTCCCCTCCCTTTAAATTTAATACTAGATAGTTTATGTTCTTCTAAAAATATAGGCTTCAAGCAGGGAGTTAATCTGATCTTTTTCCCTGAGCTTCTCTCAGTTTTTGACTAAAAAGTTGTATTTAAGAGAGAATTTAAAGAAAGTCTCCGAAGGACAGACATAGCTTCTGCTGTTTAGAGCACAAAAGCAGTTGAATTTTCAAGCCCAGTGAGTCAGAATAGATGGATGCCACAAGTAGAAAGTGTCCCCATTAAGAGGTCTGTTCTCTTTAATCTTGACTTTCAGCCTGGCTTGTTCATACATGAGCTCCTTTTTGTGTCTTACAGGATTTTCTAAAAGAAACAAGGAGCCTCCATCACTCACCAATATTCTGAGTTTTCCAATCAGTTTTCCAGAGTAGTAGGCTCAGCAAATACGTTGTCTGCCTTTCAGTTTTTAACAAGTTGTGTCTTAGTTTGGGCTGCTATAGTAAGATAACATAAACTGGGTAGTTTAAACAATAAACTTATATTTCTCACAGTTCTACAGTCTGGAAATCTGAGATCAGGGTGCCACTGTGGTTGGGTTTTGGTGAGAGCCCTCTTCCTCGTCTACAGATGGCTGTCTTGTATCTTCATGTGGCAGAGAGAGGTCATCTTGCTTGTGTCTCCTCTTGTAAGGGCACTAATTCAATTCATGAAGGCTCTATCCTTGTGATTTAATTACCTCCCAAAGGCCTTGCCTCCAAATACCATCACATTGGGAATCAGGGCTTCAACCTATTAATTTTCAGAGGACACAAATATTCAATCCATAGCAGATTGCATTGTTTTCTACTGGTTTTCTTGGGAATAAAATAGGTCACTGGCTTCTCCAGATTCAGTATCTGTTTCCTCATCACCATCCACCTAATTGTTAAACCAATAAAAAATATTTTGAGTATTTATTATTACAGTCTCTCACATCTCATACCAAATTTTTACTTGAGATGAGGTACAAGATAAATCTCTATAACAAATGACCCAAAACTATTGTTATTTTAAATGAGATTGATGTTTATTTTCTTATATTCCACGGGAGGAGAGAGGTCAAGTTTGCTAGAATAGGTCTACTACAGAAAATCTTTCATAGTTGCTCATAGGATAATATGCTAGTGGATGATGGGACATATTGTCCTTTTCTGAATGGATTGGAGACAGAGAAAAGAGAACGTTCAGAGTAAGTGACTCAGTCTTCAAGGCAATGCCTCTGAAGTTGCACATATGTCTTGTACTCACATCCCATTTGACCCAAACTTAATCCCATGGCCATACATAGCTGCTATAAAGGATGGAAAATCAAATCTGTAGTAACGTGTCTCAACTCCATGTAAGCTAAACTAACAGGGTTCTATTATCTTAAAAAAGGAAGAAAGAAGCAAAGAAGGAAAAAAAGTGAATTCTTGAAGACATTTAGCAACATACAGTATTAATTTATGAGGAAACTTTCATTGTACTCAATTTCAAAGACATTTGTTATCTCTTACTGAGGATTGATTTTGTCCTGTGTTACAGAATTGAAGCATTAGTAACAAATATGTCTTGGTAGTTACTAAAAGTAGGACATGGGAAATCTTTCCATCTTCTTGGAATATCATCAAAAACACGATCAAATGGAGAATTCCTAAAATTTGGAGGAAATAGCTCCATCACAGCAATAAGCAAACACTTTTTTTCTACTAATTCTTAAAAATGTTCAATTTTATAGGAATACAGTATCTGTTAACTGAATTTGACTATTTTTCTTAAACAATTTATTTGGGTCACTGCACTTTTTATACTACTCTTTAATATCTTCTCTGCAGAATTCTCAATTGACTGCAAAAATGATTAACAGTAGGCTCCCCTGCTGTTAACTCGGTCATTCATGACTTCACCAGATAGTTTTGCTTTTTGGGCCAATTATTTTGTTTTTTCATATTGTTTCCCCACCCCTGGATACAATCAAAGTCCAAAATATGACACTCATTTTAATTTCATGACTAAAATATAAAATATTATGCAGGTACATCTTTTATTTTCTGCATATTTAAAGCTAATGACCAGAATGTTTGCGATTAGTTGTGGGCAAGGTAATTTTAAAGTATACCAATTTTCCTCAGTTACTTTCTTCACATACTCTCTTGTTTATTCTTGTTCTCTAATAATTCAAGTACCATTAGTTTTTACCACTTTTACAATCTTCCCTTTGTTTATCCTATTACTTTTATGAATTTGCTTTATTTAACAAGTTTATTTAATGAGTTGGTCAAGCCATGCTGAGGAAAGCTTATCAGCTGTTATTCTTCTAATTATTTCTAGTCTATATAAATAGTATATAGTTTGAAATACAGTTAAACAAAAAACCACAGAGAAAGAGTAAACCTGCAAATTTCTCCCACGTTTTAATCCAGTTATGTCAATCTACCTGGTAGACAAAACAATATGAAACTTTAACTCTTTCATTGGTCATAGAACATTTTCAGAAGTTGTTACAATCTTAGCATATGATATAGGCAAAGTCCATATACTTTTATAACTTACTTTAGAAATTGTTAATTTCTTATAATGGCAAATTAATAATTGACAAATTATTAATTTCTTATATTGTCTCTGCATGGTCTAGCAAGCATTTGTTTACCAAAGATCTGCTTTTCCATCTCCATGTAAATAGCCTTCCTTCCAAACCACTACCCCCAACATCCTCTTTTGTCTTTAGCTGAAGATGGTATTTAAGTTGTGAGCTTTGGCCATTTTGGCAGGTTACTCTGTTTTCCATGGTCACTGCCGTGTATACATGCTATTAAATTTTGTTTGATTTTGTCCTGTTAGTGTGTCTCAGGCCAATTTAATTTTTAGACCAGCCAGAAGCACCTAGAAGGTAGAGGAAAGTTTCTTCCTCCCCAACAAGAAAATAGAGCATTGTAGCAAGAAGGAAAACAGCAAAAACTGAGCATGTGACTACCGATAATTTGTTGCTGCTGTATCATAAATGCATTGTAACAAATGGTAAGAGATAAGTTGGAGATTGGGTAGGAGGCAGGTTAGAAGCACATTACCATCCAATAGATAGCAGAGTTTCAGAGGAAGTCTTCACTGACCCAGTTACATAGTCAATGAGCAAATATACTGATGTCTTACTCTGTGCTGGGCACTTGCTTGTCGTGTTTCGGCCAACGTGGTCAACATGATCCTTGCATAGAACTCATTCTTTTAGTTCTGGTTTTCTTTAGGGAAACTTTTTATATATAAAAATTAACTCTGTGATTCAAAGTTATTGCCTTTGTTTCTTTGGAGTTTCTTAACGATTTCCTGCAAATATTGGGGCAAATTCAATCATTTTACAAAAATTAAGGACTGATTATAAGAAGACTCACTTTTCCCTTGTATGCACTTTCCTGCTCTCCAGGGCAGTAGAAATGCTGGAAAGTTTTCATGCTGCCAGGTATTTTCTGTCTCGAGAGGACTTTGAATCAAAGACAGGACAGATTGTTACGGGCTGTTATGGGCTGAATTGTGTCCCACTCAAAATTCATATATTGAAGTCCTAACCCGCAGTACCTCAGAATGGACTGTATTTGGAGATAGGGTCTTTAAATAGGCAATTGAATTTAAAGAAGGTCATTGGCATGGACCTTAATTCAGTATGACTGATATCCTTACAAGAACAGGAGATAGAACATAGACACAGGCACAGAGGGAAGACCATGTGAAGCCATAGGGAAAAGACAGCCATCTACAAGCAAAGGAGAAAGGTCTCAGAAGAAGTAACCTGGCATACACCTTGGTCTTGGTCTTTAAGCCTCCAAAACTGTGAGAAAGTAAATTTCTGTTGTTTAAACCACCTGGTCTGTGGCACTTTGTTATGGCAGCATTAAGAACCTAATACAGCCCTAATGGATATTGATATGACATCTAAGTGTCCTGCATCCCAGTATTATCTATCAGAGTTCTGAATTCTAAAAAGTCTAATACCCCTTACTCTTTTCTTTTAATCTACAGTGGCTACAAAATGTCTCTAACTGTGGAGTGTCAGTAGACAACCACCCCATTATAGGGCTCTAATTATTGTGGGCTACTTTACAGCTTACTCATTAATTTCAGAATTAGAAAGTTTTTTGACAGTTGTTCAAAGTTTCTTAAAACTGACATGATATTTGGGTCTGGATGATTCTTTGTTGTGGAGTACTGTCCTATGTATGTAAGATGTGTAGCAGCATCCCTGGCCTTTACCCTCTGATGTCAGTGGCACTCCTCCAGTTGTAGCAACTAAAAATGTTTCAAAAAATTGCCAAATATCAATATTTTGTAGGCAAAATTACCCTTGGATGAAAAGCATTGTTTAGTTTGAACATGAAGATAGTGCTTTTTATGCATATTTATTATTTGAGTTAATTACTGGAAGAAGGTCACCCAAGTGTGCATCTGCAAGAAAGATTTACTTTTCTGGTCTATATGTAAACTGGTTTTGCTGACACCAAGGATTCACTTTCTTTTTTTCTGACACTTCATTATTTGTTGAAAAATAATCTAATTACAGTCTTCTTTTCTCAGAGTCATAGTTCTAATTATTAGTCACATTGACCTTTTCTGTTGAATAAAAAGAAACAAACGTTATATCATAAACCATAAAAGCACTGGCATTAAATGCTAGTTGCAAAGAAGTACATTCATTATGTACTCCCAAATTAGAATGACACATCTTTGCAAGGCCTTTATGTGAATATGTTTGAGATTCTCCCTAGAAAATTTCTGTATTTTTAGTGGAGCAGACAGCAGGCTTTCATGACCACAAAGGTCTCCTTGTGAAAAAATTAAATCAAACTTTATTTATTGCTAATGAAAAGTCTTCTGTGGAGTTGGCATGCAACCTCACATCCTTTCTGACTTTAAAAATCTGTAAAAGTCAAATTATATCCAAGTCATTTTTGTGGAGTGTGGTTGACAATGTAGACAATTTTCTGCAAACACTCATCAAGGCTGAGTGAACTGAAGGGGCTGAAAGTCAGCCAGAGTCTCCGTAGTTGGATATTTGAATCTTATTGATGTGTCATATATGGGTGCAGTGTTTCCTTAATGAAGGAGTTCAGATGTAAACTCAGTTCCTTTGCTGACTTTACAGCCTAATAGGGTCTGTGTACTAAAACAGCTATGACCTTATTTTACGATAAATTTTCAAGAAACTCCTCTAGAATCATTTTAGGGATTGTCTCTGATGGAATATGAGTGACGCTCACTTGGACCATTCTATAGTTACAATATACTCTTCTTTATTTGATAATTTTCATTGTTAAAATATGTGTTTTTATTCAGATGTTTTCAGTAGGGGCTTGTAAGGTCTGAGTTAAAAATATTGATGATTGGAAAATAAATTCTTATTTAAGAAAAAAAGGCTAATTAAGAAATCCAGAGGGAAATTTAAATGGCTACCAGAATATAAAATTAAGGACTTCAAGTTTAAAGACTGCAACGCTTGGGAAGGATGTGTTAATGAACTGACGTTCAGTTGATAAGCCAATATTATATCAATGATCAGTATTCCAGTGTTGAGAGTTTGAAAGGACATAGAAGACATAGTCCCCAGTAGAATCATTCTTTGTTGCAGATGAACTTAATCCAGGTTGTTGGTTCCCAATGTTTTCAAGAATAGGGCAGCATTTAAAAAATAATAATAAAAATAAAATAAATTCACTGTCCTATTCCATTTACTCATGCATTTAGCAATGCATTTTATTGAGTAACTACAACGAACTTGGTAGTTTTGGAAGCTTCGGAATATAGTAGTGAACAAAACAATTCCCGCCCTCATAGACTTTACGTCACTGGGAGAAAAAGTGAATAAACAAAAGGAAATTTAAAAATATATTATTCAATCGGGTTACAGGTGCTATGTAAAAAAGTAAAGCAAGGTAAGGGAGATAGTGTCTGGATGTATGGTGGTCAGGGAAGTCATCTTTCTTAGGTTGGTTACATAGAAGGACAGCCTGGGATGGGGATTCTTGCTCAAAAAAGTTACCTGAGGGAGAGAGAGGTGTTCTCAGGAGTAGGAAAGTTGGTGAGTAGGATAGAGCTGGGTGAAAAGCTCAGCAAGAAAGTGGTCTCAGCTGGAGACTTTCAGGTACAGGAGGCTCTGGAGCACACATTGCACAGCAGAGTTTGTCTCACCTTGAGGTAGGGTTTGTAGCTGTGTCACTTGATTGCTGGCTGAAGTTGTATGGCATGGTCTGGGGGAAAAGTACCTCTATTTAGCTCAAGTCAATTATCTAAGTAAAGGAGAGACAGCTGTGAGGTCTCATCAAACAAACAGAAGCAGTGGGGGATGGATGCACCAGGCTGTAAAAGGGATCTTGCTGGGGTTCTAACAGTGTCCACTCATACATCTGAAAAGATGATGAGAACATAAGGGAGAAAAGTAGCTACCTATCTTGGAGAAGAATATTCCAGGGAGAGAGAACAGTGACTGCAGAGACCCTAGGGTGAAATTTTGCCACAGACCTTGAGACTGGACCTTGCTTGGCTTGAGGAAATATCACCATGTCCAGTATGACTAGAATCGTGTGAACAAGGAAGAATGGAAGGTGATGAGAAAGGCAGGGGTGAAAGCAGGTCATGTAGGAACTTGTAGGCCATTGAGTGAGATGGGAAGATATGGGAGATTTCTGAACAGAATGCAAGATCTGGATTTAGTTCTAAAATATTCACTTTAGCTGCCATGGAGGAGACTAGACTGTGGAGAACAAGGATGTAAACTGCAGAATGAATACTTGCCCTTTTGACATCCTTTTATTGAGCTACCACGTGCTTTCAGGAAGCTATTGTGACTTTATGAACGCTTTTACATGAATCTGCATGTGATAAATACAATTGCATTCATATAAATTTTGTAAGCAGGGGTGATATCCAAAATATTTAGGGAGCAGTATTACAGAGGTTCCAACCAATCAGTATGGAAGCTGCATTTTAGCTCAACAAGTAGATAAGATACAGTATTTCTTCAGTCTACAGACATTACTTAGTATACAAGTAGATTTGGAGACCCCTTGTAATATAATCCCTTGCCTTGTCGAATGCTCAAGTCTGCAATACCAAATGGTAATTTTTGGCATATTCTGAGAAAAAGAAAGGAACTCACTTGGGTCACGTGGGGTGGTATTCTATGATGGGAAATAGAGCATGTTGAAAATGCCAGATACAGAATATATAGGAAGGTTTTAAGTTAGAGAACAAAGGATTTTGTAATTCAGCAGGTAGGGGTCTATACACTGAAACCTGGGAGTTGAGCCTAAAAGCATGTCCCTCCTAGGTACTTTTTTTGGACAATGTACTTCCCCTGTAGACCTGCATCACTTTATATGTTAACTTCTTGTTTCTTCTGTCTATTCTGTAGATTTCATTCTCCCTAAAAGCAGTGACCAAATCTCTTTTATTTATTGTTGTATATTCAGAGTCTAGTCCAGTGCCTGACATTCCACAGACACATAGTATGGATACCTGAGGACTGTGACAGTAGGATAGCGAATTAGATTATGGGGTTGACTATGTAAAAAGTGCATTTGGTTTGAAGACAAAGAGATGTTCTATGGGTCAGATCAGGAAAAGACCTTCTCTAAATTAGCAATAGCTTGGCCTACAGTTGGTGAGTCAAACCAAGAAGCCTGGTTAGAAATACACTAATTCCAAGAGTAGTTGATTAGCCTCTTGCCAATAGACTTTTATATGAAAGAGAAATAAATTTCTATCTTATTTAAGTCACTGTATTTTTGGATCCTTTTGTTTCAGCACCTTAGAATGTACCCTAACAAATGTATCAGCCCTAAATGGAAGCCTTCTAAAACTATATCTTCAGCCTTGCCACTTCCTCCTTGTTCATTTCCTGAACCCCAGGCATATATTCAATTGCCTATTCAACATTGTTACTTGGATATATTCAATTGTCTTCTCAACATCAATTGTCAGAACTATTGATGAACCCTGTTCTTTGAATCTTCTATTCCTTTCTTTTCCTATTTCAGTAAATAACACCACCCTTTATTCAAGTGTCCATGGAAAAAAAAGGTGCTGTTTTTGATTTACCCAACCTACCCACTTCCAGTTCATCAGCAGGTCATGTTGAGTCAGCCTTCAAAATACACACAAAGCCTGACCTTTCTTGCCATTTCTCCCTCTAAATCCTAATCCACGTTACCCTCATATTTTGCCCATATCTTCATCTAACTGATCTTCATTTACCCACTCTTGTTTCCTGAAATCTATTCTCCACACAGTAGCCAGGGTAACCTTTTAAAAATAAATCTCAATTTGAATTAGTTCTTCTCTAAAAGTGCTCCAAATATTTATGTTTAGGAGTTATTTATATTAATATCGTCTTTGAAATTTGTGGATATTTTCCTTTTCAACCAACTTAAAGAGATTAAGGATTTGTTTTTAAAAAATATCATTGACTGTGCAAAATATGTCAGAAATATTCACAAAAAAGAATAATTATAACTCACTTGAACAAAAGTATAAAATTATGAAAAATAGTGCTCTGCTTTGTGGAGGCTGTATTAGATAAAGAACAAAGAAAGCTTAATTGTAACTTCTTTTGTTGTTTTCATGAAATCTTTATTTTGCAACAGCTTTCTTGAGATACAGCTCATATACCATACAATGCACCCGTTTAAAGTGTATATTTATGATTTTTAATATATCCATGTAGTTGTGCAGCCATGAACAGTTTTGAAACATTTTAATCCCTCTCCACAGAAACCGTTTATTACAAACCCTTCAGCAGTCACCTTCTATGTACACCAGACACCCCCATCCTTCCTCTGCAACCACTAATCTACTTTCTGTCTCTATAGCTGCCTATTCTGGACACTTCATGTAAATGAAATCTTTTTCCTTTCTTTTCTATTTTGGCTGCTCTGCATGGCTTGTGGGATCTTAGTTCCTCAGCCAGGGAGCGAACCTGTGCCCTTAGCAGTGAAAGCGCAGAGTCCTAACCACTGGACTGCCAGGGAATTCCATGTAAATGGAATCTTGCAACGTGGTCTTTTGTGACTCGATTCTTTCACTTAATGCATTGTTTTCATGGTTCATCCATGTTGTAGCATGAACCAGTACTTTGTTCCTTTTCATTGACAAATACTATTCCATTGTATGAATGTACATTTTATCTGTTCAAGAGTTGATGGACATTTGAATTGTTTCTATGTTTTAGCTATTACGAATATGCTGCTATGAACATTCATATACAAGTTTTTGTATGGACATGTTTTCTTTCTTATTTTTAAATTTAGTTATATACCACGGAGTAGAATTGCTAGGTCACGTGGTAAATCTATCTGATGGTAATGACGTTGAGCATCTTTTCATGTGCATATTGACCTATTTTTATTTCAATGCTAATTCTTCTGCAAAGCAATGTGCTTTTCTCTATTACTATTTTGATACTTCTATTCTTTGTAATCCTGGAAACCATGTTTTTAAATTTGTTAGATATATATATAAACCAAAATGAGTGTGTGCTCATATGTATGTTTATATGGATTTATTGCATAGATTTTGTCCAATATGTATAACCTTCCCAGATACTGTTTTTGCTTACTTTCCAGTTCTTAATTGTTTCCAGACAGATTTATGGATATTGAGATGTCATGTTGTCATTTGACTAGTATGGCTTAATTATAGATTTGCTGAATTTATTGGCAATCTGTTTATGTAAACGTAAAGCGGCTTATCTCTACTTAAATATGCAGTTTTCTAATTTAAAAAAATACATATAAGCTGGAAGTGATTTTATATTGATGAAGATGATTCTAAACATTAGGGGAATAGAATTACTTTTTTTAAAAGAGTTAGCTAAATCAACTCAATACTACCTTTTGGTTATTTGAACTTGATTTTGACAGCAAAACTACGTATTGAATGAAAAAAATGATTCAAACTAATGGATTCATGAGGGCAGGAGCTGCTGCTTTTCTATATTATATTCAATTATAACCAATATCTGGAACTGGGGGGAGGTACTTTTTTTAACCAAGGATGTTTCTAATGACTCTATGCTGTCATTGTCTTTTTTTAAAAAAATTAATAAGTAAATTTATTTATTTATTTATAGCTTCGTTTGGTCTTCACTGCTACATGCGGACTTTCTCTAGTTGCGGTGAGCACAGGCTACTCTTTGTTGCGGTGCACGGGCTTCTCATTGCGGTGGCTTCACTTGTTGAGGACCGCAGGCTCTAGGCACGTGGGCTTCAGTAATTGTGGCATGCAGGCTCAGTAGTTGTGGCTCACGGGGTCTAGAGTGCAGGCTCAGTAGTTGTGGCACATGGGCTTAGTTGCTCCGCGGCATGTGGGATCTTCCCGGACCAGGGCTCGAACCCATGTCCCCTACATTGGCAGGCGGATTCTTAACCACTGTGCCACCAGGGAAACCCTATGCTGTCATTTTTTAAAGAGAATATGTGAGATAATTCATGCTGTTAGCAGCAAATATATTTTTCTAATCTGCACATATCTGAGATTTGATTTTTGCTGTTTAAATGGATATTTTAACAAAATTATAATCATACAATTAAAATTCTTATTTGATTTATATAATTTGTCTTTAAAATTTTTCCTCTTGGGTACAATTCAAGGACTATGTTCCTATATTAGTTGTTTTGTTAATTTTATGTATGTTTTTATTTTTTTTATAAATGAGGGTCAATTCCTGTGTTTCCCATTGGTATAATGGAACATGTGACCCAGGCTTTAGAACTCATCACCCTTCTCAGTCATTTAAAAAAAAGGAAAGATACACAAAGATAATTTTACTACAGAGACTGAAATTATAATAACATTTTCACCCAGAGTAATTGGCAAAATTTGTGCCAAGGATCTTTTAGTAATTAGAGATTTTACTTGATTTCTTTCACTGCTGATCTAAGAGGCCACCACTGACAATCCTCAGAGATGCGGCTGACTGGCTTAGCTGCAATTCTGTGTTATAGCTCCCCAAACCAAGTAAATACAGTAGCCTTGTAATATACGTTATCTCTACTGTTTGTTTTATTCATATACTATGGTGACTGTTCGTGGTGGGAAACTAAAAAAAATATACCTGGTTTAGAGTGCAGGCTTTGTAAGTACAACTCGAGCCTTGTCTGGTATGCAGTTTGCTAAGTTTATCTCTCAGTCTGTCCAAATAAGAGGCAGTTCTTGCACAGTGTCTCTTTGGCGTGACACTGATATTCACCCATTGTTATGCCTCTTTCTGTAGCTTTTCAATCAGAGAATGGTGGAAGCATACCTGTAGGAATGAAATGTCTCAGATATTATGAGTTTGGCCATTGTTAGGTGACAATTCTTGACCCTCTTGAGTTTCTGCATGTCTTGGGAAGAGACATTAATGACTTTTGTTCTGGACTGTTTTTTTTCATGGAGTTTTTATTGTCTGACAAACAACCTTGGAAGACAGAGATTGTGTCTCTCTCTGGAGTAAAGGGCTGAATTTCTTTTCCTAGCCAAGATAATATAGATAATATCTTTCTCTGGGGCAAAGATTAGGCAGATTTGCTAGACGTCCCTTTCAAAGCTTAGAGCTTCTGAAACTCAGGGTTCCTTAGCTGTTACACAAGTCTAGTGTGTGTGTAACATCTACCTGGACTGCTTCTCATCACCCCCGTGGGATTTGGGGGGCAAAGGAACACAGTACAAACACGAAGCTAACACGGCCTGCTTTGCTGTGAGTAATGAAGTTCTGTGCTTCTGATCCAGAAGTCTCATGTCTTCTACCAGCTTCTGTGTAACTGTGGCAGGCTTATTTGTTAACATGCAATAGGTTAAAATCTCATACTCTTCACAGTTCTTGAAAACCTTGTGAGTTTTGAGGCTTTGTGCAGTTCTTCTCCAAAGGGTTTCTGTGGGAGAATTAAACCTTAATGCCTCAATCTTTTATATGCAATGAACTGTCTTTTCTCCTATTCATGTGGAATGGTAGTATGTAAAGTTGGAAAATTAAGAAAATAGTCAATCATTATCTTCCTTAGGGCTTAATTTTCTCATGGAATCCAGTTGAGGACAGTCATATATTCACAAAGGCAAGTGTTTGCCTTCACATATTCTCTATCTGGCACTGTGAACACATTTTGCAAGCACAAGAGTATGCATAGTTCTTCATATGGTAATAGAAATATAAAAATTTCCCTCTTCTCAAAAGATTGAATATGTTGTTTAATGTCAATATTAGTAGATCTCTACGTTCTAACTCCATGACTTTGATAAATGTGGTACGGAGAGAAAATGCTAGGAGTCAGTTAAAACTGACCTAACGGAAGTGAACCTGAGGAAGGCAACTGAGCAAACTGGCTCGTTGTTTGCAGACACAGTGCTGGAGACTCTCAGGGGCCATCTTGTGTTCTTGCCCCTTTCCCTCCCTTTTAAGGAAGAATAAACAGCACCATTATCTCTGCAGAAGCCAAGGGAATTTACAGCTTCAGAAAGGTGACATAATGATATTTCTAAGCAGAAGAAATTCTATCATATTTCATGTAGTTAGAAAGTAATATTTATAAATTGATATTTTCCACTGTATCATAAACCAAACATTAGCTGCTAGCACACAGCTGGAAGTGGATTTGGGAAAAGTTTCCCCACGCAAGTATAGGGTACAAAAAGGAGAGCAACTAGGTGTACAGTTTTCCCACTTGGCCTTCACATTATTTTCAGAGTCCATATTGAAGTTCTTCTGACATGGAATAATTTCATCCTTAATAAGGTTGTTGTCTGGACATCTTTGCATAGTTCATAGTTTGACTCTTTAGATTGCAAAGATGCTAGACCTTGGAAGGAAAGAGTGAGAGTATATCTTAAAAAGAAGAGCAGAAATGTCTTCTGACTTATTTTTCTTTACTTGAAAACCCTGGGCTCTTTTCTCCTAAAGATTTTGATGAGTAAACAAAGAGTTTGCTTCATATCTAAACCCCTTTTTTTCTGCTGTTGCCTTATTTTCATCCTACTGGCTCTTGTGTTTTGTTTGACTCTTTCTTTGCTGGAACATTTTCTGGTGTTCATGACCTCCCTATAGGCTGACCTACTTGTTCCTATCCCATTTTCTTCTGTATTGCTTTACCTGTATTACTTCATTAGTGCAGAGTATGGATATTGAGTCATAAAATGTTTTGACCTTAACTATTTGCCTTACTCATTTCTTGGCATATCCCTTTCTTTGTCTTTAGTTACAGCCCGTGGCTTGATATTATTCCATCATTTGAAGGATGCTATGATTTTTTAAAAATGTTTGTTTTCTTTTTTATAGAAGTGTAATTGACATATAACATAGTTTCAGGTGTACAAAATAATGATTCAGTATTTGTAAATATTGTGAAATGATCATCACAGTAATTCTAGTTAACATCCAACACCATATGCAGTTACACATATTTTTTTTCTTGTGATGAGAACTTTTAAGATCTATTCTATTAGCAACTTTTAAGCACAGTATTATTAACTATAGTCACTATGCTATACATTACATCCCAATGACTTTTGACTTATTTTATAACTGAAAATTTGTGCTTTTGACCCCCTTTACCCCTCCCCTACCCACCAGCTCTGGCAACCACTGACCTATTCTCTGAATCCATGAGCTTGCTTTTTTTTTAGATTCCACATATAAGTGAGATCATATGGTACTTGTCTTTCTCTGTCTGACTTATTTCACTTAGCATAATGCCCTCATCCATCCATGTTTTTGCAAATGGCAATATTTCATTCTTTTTATAGCTGAATAATATTTTGTTGTATGCATATTCCACATTTTCTTTATCCATTCATCCATAATTTATGTTTTCTTCTTAATTTCAGTTTTCAAAATTGTTTAAAATTTAAAATGATGCAAAGCTGAAAATGAATATTAAGCTTTGGCAGCTCTTCTACATAAATTATAGAAACCTCCTTATTAGGTGTAATACTTATAATAATTCTACACAAAGTCATAAGTCCTGAGGTTTTAGTAATATATACATACTTTTTAAATGAGAAAATTTATATATGTGTATATAGTTATATATTCTGTACTGTAATTCACTTTGTTATTTAGCTATAGAGGAAACAAAATACCTCAAGGACTTCTTCAGAATATTTTAGGGCTTCCTCTATACATTTTTGGAGATGTTCAGAAGTTAAAGTGATTTCTGACAATTCTGTAAAAGGGTTGAAAATGGACTCTAGAACAAAAGTGAAAAGGTATTACAAAAATGAATGAAACAGAAGGACAAGACTCTAAGAAGCAAATGGTAATTAAAACAAAAAGGTTTATGGAAAATGAAAAAATAGAGGATTTGCAGAGGCTATTTACTTATACAGAGTCAACAACAGCACATATTTGGCTGTAGTGGGATTATACTGACAGTTTTAAGTTCACCAGAGTTAAACCTAGTTTCTTAAACCAGTTAAATCTTTGAAGATGTCAATGATAACACAAGGAATATGCAAACAAGAGCAATTCATTTATTTGTTTGTAAGTATACATTTGTGACTACCTCTGCCACTCTCTAATCCCAAAACTGGTGCCCAAGGGTGGCAGAGATTGCATGGTATCACCACCCAGAGAGAAGATAATAATTGAGAGTATTTGTCCTCAGTTCTTAGGCAATGGTAATTCATGATGTGTCAGTTAGTGTAGCCATCCAGTGAGTTTGAAAATGATTTGGGGACATATGGGTTTCAGGGTCAGGCAGCGATGGTAGAGAGAGAAAGTGAGAATTAACAGATAGATTCTCAAAGGTACACTTATAATCTGATTTGTGTCAGCATTTCTTATTTAGTTAAAATTTACCATCACATGATTGTTAAAGATAGAGAATGCACGGAAAAGAAATGTTACTAATGAAAAGAAGAGCAGTAAAGAGATATTTGCTCTTGATCAATTACCAAGTGACAGATTACAAGCTAAATGCTTGACAATTATAAGGAAACAGGATTTTCTGGGAAAAAAATAGATCCATTAGAAGAAATAGTTATGAGAATTTTAATGGGTGAAATTGGTCATCAGAATAGTGATAACTCTCAGGTATTGAACTGCTGGGGGGTTGCCACAGAAGTGCCTGTGTAGACAAGTCTCCATAATTACTAATTTTGCATACTAAACTAAAGGCCAGTTGTAATTTTCCTTATTGATTTTTTTCTCTATCATATTTTTTTAATTGGTTACTTGGACAGTGTTTTACCATTGGAAACAGGTGTCATTTTACGTTTTAAATAAATTGCCCCATAAAAATTATCTCCACCTTAAAGAGAAGTTTTTTGACCCTACATTATTTCTGGAAAATTCATATTTTGGCAGAATCATACCTTGAAATTCAAGCCAGAGCACACTGCAATTTTCTTTTTTCATAAAACTTTACGGAGTCTAGATCTATTTCAAAAGGGGTTTCTTTTTGAAACTATAGTAGGCTGATTAATTTCTTTTATTGATAAGTCCAAATACTTTAGTATTCTGACACCGAAAATAAAACTAAGCTTTTATTGTTTTAGATTTTGAGTTTATACCAAGTATCCTCAAGTAGGTCGGAGGAAATACACCGAATCATTGAACTCACCCCTAAGAACCAGGAAAAGGTATGATGATGCTGTTCTAAAAGTGTGGTTCAAATCTAGGGAATTAAATTTGTTTCCTTTTCTGTTCACTCTGTATATTCAGAAAGGGGTGACTATAACTTTATTTTTTCCATGTGGCAGTTATTAAGATAATTTTACTACTTATCCCTTTATGGAAGATTAATTTTTTCTTCACATATTACTTTTTGATTAATTTATAATAAACTCATCTGAAACAAGTAAATATTTCAAAAACTTTCAAATAAATATTGGTTCAATAATCAGTGAACAGTGTGATCATATTATGAATCAATAATATCAGATCAGATTATAAACTTGAAAACCAACTTGGATATATATTACCATTTTAATATCTTCTTTTTTTTAAAGAATATGATTCTTAAAAGGTAAAGAAGCAGGAAGGTTTTATAGGTGAAACCACTTACAAATTCTGCATAAACTGATTGTTAGACTGATTGTTCATAAAATTAAGACAATTGCACTTGGACGTAGAAGACATAGATACTAAATCTAAGTCTATGACTGCAAAGCCATATGAACCCAAGCAGCTCACTTAATTGTACTGGGTCCCAAAGTCTTTATCTGTGAAGTAATTTACTTTTGGGATTATCTTCAGAATTAAATAAGAGGGCTCTTACAAATAAACACCCTGAGGAAAGTATAAATTTCAGAGTAAAAGGGATATTATTTTGAATTAATAAAATTTTGTCATTTTCTTGTCTTCTTGGTCAAAAAAAATCTCACAGAAAATATATTAGTTTGAGTAATTTCTCTGTTTAAATTTGGGCAAAGAAATTTTTTAGGAAAATAAGGACAATAGTAATGCTGTTCCTTAAAGAGAAACATTCTTAAAATATTTTGTTTTCCTGCATAAGTATGTTTTCTTAATCCCTTATTAGACTGCAATTTCCTTGAAAGTAGAGATATTTCTTAAGTGATTTGTCTTTATATAGCATTTTGGGGAATTTTTATAGCATTGAATAGAACTATATCACAAACACAAGGCATGGTAGTGCCATTAAGAAATCACTAATATGAACAAATTTTGTTATGAAAAATTTTTTTTAAATTCATTTTATCAAAGTATAGTTAATTTACAATGTTGTGTTAGTTTCAGTTGTACAGTGGAGTGATTCAGTTATATATATGTGTGTATATATATATATATATATATATATATATACACACACATTTTTTTAATATTCTTTCCCCTTATGGTTTATCACAGGATTTTAAATATAGTCCCCATGCTATACAGTAAGACCTTGTTTTTTACGCATTCTATATATAATAGTTTGCATGTGCTAATCCCAAACTCCCAATCCATCTCTCCCCCAACCCTCCCTCCACTTTGGCAACCACAGGTCTGTTCTCTATATCTGTGAGTCTGTTGTTTCATAGATATGTTCATTTGTATCTTATTTTAGATTCCACATATAAGTGATATAGTATTTGTCTTTCTCTTTCTGACATAGCTTTACTTAGTATGATAATGTCTAGATCCATCATGTTGTTACAAATGGCATTATTTCATTCTTTTTATGGCTGAATAATATTCTATTGTGTGTGTATATATATATATATATATATATATATATATATATATACACACACACCACATCTTCTTTATCCATTCATGTGTTGATGGACATTATGTTGTTTCCATATCTTGGCTCTTGTAAATAGTGCTGCTATGAACATGGGGGCGGGGATTTTTTTTTTTTTAATTATAGTTTTTTCCAGATATGTGCCCAGGAGTGGGATTGCTGGATCATATGGCAACTCTATTTTTAGTTTATTTAAGGAACCTCCATACTGCTTTCCATGCTGGCTGCACAGTTTACATTCCCACCAACAGTGTTGAGTGTTCCTTTTCTCCACACCCTTTCCAGCATTTATTGTTTGTAGACTTTTTAATGATGGCCATTCTGACTGGTGTGAAGTGGTAACTTGTTGTAGTTTTGATTTGCATTTCTCTAATAATTAGTGATGTTGAGCATCTTTTCATGTGCCTACTAGCCATCTGTATGTCTTCTTTGGATAAATGTCTATTAAGGTCTGCCTATTTTTGGATTGGGTTGTTTGTTTTGTTTTGTTTTTGAGTTGTATGAGCTGTTTGTATATTTTAAGAGATTAAGCACTTATTGGTTGCATCATTTGCAAATATTTTCTCCCATTCCATAGGTTGTCTTTTTTTTTTTTTTTTTTATTTTTAATGGTTTCCTTTGCTGTGCAATAACTAGGTCCATTTGTTTAGTTTATTTTTGTTTTTATTTCTACTGCCTTGGGAGACTGACCTAAGAAAACATTGGTATGATTTATGTCAGAGAATGTTTTGCCTGTGCTCTCTTCTAGGAGTTTTATGGTGTCATGTCTTATGTTTAAGTTTTTAAGCCATTTTGAGTTTATTTTTGTACATGCTGTGAGGGTGTGTTCTAACTTCATTGATTTACATGCAGCTGTCCAACTTTCCCAACACCACTTGCTGAAGAGATTGTGTTTTCCCCATTGTATAATCTTGCGTTCTTTGTTGAAGATTAACTGACTGTAGGTGTGTGGGTTTATTTCTGGGCTCTTTATTCTTTTTTTTGGAATAGAGAAAGGTTTATTGCAGGGCCATGCAAGGAGATGGGTGGCTCATGCTTTAAAAACCCTGAACTCCCTGAAAGCTTTCAGCAAAGCCCTTTTGTAGGAAAGATGAGGGAGGGATGTGATTAGTTGTTGAAAATTTCTTGGTGTCAGATCCTTGAGGGAGCCAGGCACCCAGGACCCAGCTGGCCCTCAGGCCCCTCAAGCTGCCCAAATGGCGGGGGCCAGGTCCCGCAGACTGCGTCGCATGCAGACAGCCACTGCCATTAAGTTGCAGAGCTGGGGATGGGGGAGAGGTTCACCACCACCTCAAAGCCTGGGCCCAGCCAGTGGGCGGCCTTGGCGAGGGCTCTGGAACCCTGCAGGACACAGCCCCCAGCCTGTTCCCTAAGTCCCCCAGCTCATCCACTGGCCTGTGATCTCATTGGGCTCTCTATTCTGTTCCATTGATTCATATATCTGTCTTTGTGCCAATAAGATACTGTTTTGATTACTGTAGCTTTGTAGTATTGTCTGACGTCTGGGAGGATTATGCCTCTTGCTTATTTCTTTTTCTTCAAGATTGCTGTGGCAATCCTGGGTCTTTTATGGTTCCATATAAATTTTAAGGTTATTTGTTCTAGTTCTGTGAAAAATGTCATGGGTAATTTGATAGGGATTACATTAAATCTGTAGATCACTTTGGGTAGTATGGCCATGAAAAATTATGTTTGATAAATAAGTGCATTTTACTTCACCATGAATTTTTAGAGTAATAATAGCAGAAACCCAGTTAAATTAGGTTAAGTGAGATATAAGAATATTTCATAATATCTTAAAGAACTCTATCACAGACTGAAAGGCAAGATGTTTTGTTGGTCTGATGACTGGGGTAGGGAACTGGAAACCCAAGAGCAACCAGGCTCCAGTGACTCTTTTAATTCTTTGTGCATTGATCAGCCAAGTTCCCTCTGTTTTTCTGTACAAACGGGAAATGTGACCTCTGCCATAGGTATTAAGTTTACAATTCGAGGTGACAGCAGTGAATAGCCAGTGTTTGGGACCCTAATCCAGATTGTGGGGTAAAGAATGTAACTTGCCTTGCTTGTGTCAAATATTCACCATAAGTACAAATAGCTGAGGCTAAGGTAGTGGAGTTAAACAGTGCTATCTAGGTCCAGGACCCCAGTTCCATGGATGGGACAGTAGTTGCATGTATTAGTGGCTGACAGGTTGAGCATTCATCTTAAAATAGTTTAATATAATCAGAATGATTTTGGAGGAAACGCTGGTTTGATTGGGAGATTTTATAAAGTCATTTTATAGGTATCTTGGACTTACTCATATGTACATCCACCTTTTCTTAGAGTAAATTAGATAGATCAAATTAGGTAGATCAAATTCTCTTACAATTTCTATATAAAATATTGGCAAATTGAATTCAGGAGATTTCAAAGAAAATATAATTTAACCAAGTAGAGTTTATCCAAAAAATTTATGGATGAGTGTTTGCAAAGATGTTATACTAATAGATTAAAGAAGAAAAGCAAGTGAACATCTCAATAAATGCATACAAAGCATTTGATGAAGTTCAACATTCAGGATAAAAAACCTTTAGCACTTGAAATTAGAAAAAGAGAACTTCTTTATTATTATCCTTATGAATAACACCAATCAAAACCAACAACAAACATCATACTTAGAGGTGAAACAAAGTGAAGAGAAAAACCACAGACTAGAAGAAGAAGTTTTTGATGACTGTGATTAACAAACTCCTAATACTCATAAAATCTTCTCTTGAAGAAAAAAAAGAAACTTCAACAAATGAAATAAAGACAACCAAGTAAAAGAATAAACACATTGATATAAATATGTAGTTTCCTTAGAAGGAATTCCAAATTGTCAATATCTATTTGTGGTAGGCTAGATAATGCACCCCCCTACTGTGCCACACACAGATGGCCACGTTCTAAAACCTGTGACTGTGTTACCTTACATAGTAAAAGGGGCTTTGCATATGCGAATAAACTAAGGATCATGAGGTGGGGAGATTTTTTTGATTATCTGGGTGGACCCAGTGTAATTTCAAGGCTCTTTATAAGAGAAAGGCTGGAGGGTTGGAGAGTAGTAGGAGATATGATGACAGAAGCAAGTGGTTGGAGGGATTTAGTGGAAGGGGTTACCAGCCAAGGAATGTAGGCAGACATTAGAAGCTGAATGAAAAAGGCAAGAAAACAATTCCCCCCTTGAAGTCTCCAGAAGGAATGCAGCCCTGCCAATTCATTTCAGACTTCTGCCCTCCAGAAGTATGAGAGAACAAATTTGTGTTGTTTCAAAATGCTGTTTGTGGTGATTAGTTACAATAGCAACAGGAAATGAATACAGCACTTCTTCCTCTCTTGTAATCAAGAAAATTCAAATTTAAAAATAACAAAATATTATTTTATACTTAGGCAAATAATTATTTACAGATTTGACAATATCATGTTTGAGGATGTAGAGAGATGAGAATTCTTGTACATTCTGATGGGTAAAAGTAGAGTCTAAAATGATATAACAGTTTGGAGGGAAAATACCAATGACCTAGATATCTTTCTGCTAAGAATATACCACAGAGAAACTTACACATGGTGCGGAAGGAAGTATGATAAGAATGTTCATTGAAGAGTTATTTGTAAGAAAATTTGGAAACAACCTGAATATTCATCAATAGTAGAAAAAATACACAGCAATTTATTTCTGAAATGGAAAACTCTACAGCCATTCAAACAAAAGACCTAGAGGTACACTTATCAACAGAGGGAAAAAAGTGGCAAAAAAGGTTCAAGATACTGTTATTTATGTTATTACCTGTATTTCCATAAAATACATATATTGCCTATGAATAAATAAATATTAAGTAAACAAAGGAAATATTTGTGTGAATAATAAATGCCAGAACTAGCCACTGTCAAGTGGCTACTTCTGAGAAAAGAAGGTATCAGAGAATAATACAGATACCGTTCACCACTGTTTATGTTTTATATCTTAAAAATAAGCTGAAGTGCACATGGTAAAATTTTATAAAAACCTGGTGTTTAGTAAATATATACTTATGTTATTCTCTACATTTGTATGCATATGTGAATTGTTTCATGATTTAAAAACAAAACTCATCCTCTCTTTAAAACCCAACCTCAAAAGATTTCTTTAAAAAATGAGGTTCTTGGCCTTCCCTGGTGGCGCAGTGGTTGAGAGTCCACCTGCTGAGGCAGGGGACACGGGTTCGTGCCCCGGACCGGGAAAATCCCACATTCTGCGGAGCGGCTGGGCCCGTGAGCCATGGCCGCTGAGCCTGCGTGTCCGGAGCCTGTGCCCGGCAACGGGAGAGACCAGCCACAACAGTGAGAGGCCCGCGTATCACCAAAAAAAAAAAAAAAAAAAAAAAAAAAAAATGAGGTTCTTGATTTCTTGTCCTAGAACATCAAACTTAAAAATAATAAAGGAGATTTTTCAGTCCCTTAAAAATAGCATAATGTCCTTGCCAAAATCATAATTAAACTTCTGTATACTAAGAGCTTAAGCCCCCAAATTTGTAAGAGTGGTATAAAATATAGGAATCGATTTTCAAAAAATGCACAATATAGTTGGAAAATGCCCTAGGCTACTATAGGCTAGAACTGTGTCTCTGGTTTTACCAGACCAAGCTGTATGACACTAGGTAAATCTCCAAACAATTCTCTGTAGTGCTAAGATCCAGTGACCTGAGGCTTTTTTCTAAGATATGAGAGAGATGAGAGGAAGGATATGATGTACCTGTCAAAAGAAATAAAAACAACTATTTTTGTAAAAATCTAGTTTGTAGCTATTTCACTAGATTTGTCCGGAAATTTATTCCCACTTCCCTCTAGTCATGTAACACTAGGATTTGCTTTTTGACATACCTGGAAATAATCTTGGAGCCTTTTTAGCTTTCAGGCAAAAATGAGAAAATGGGAAAAATCCTTTTCTTTGGTAGTATTTTGTTAGCAGATTAAATGTTTAAACTGAAATGTCCTATATTACTGGAAGAGAAACTGTTCAACTGCTGATTCAATTTAAGTATTTTTTCTTATAATGGAGCTATGTCAGTTTAGAAAATGATTGCTATTTAAAATGCCATTCCATAAACCTCTTTAATTAAAGTAGCAGTATACCATTAATCTCCCATTAGTGAATTTTTAACCAAAATCTAAGCTCTATTATATACAGTTTAATTTTTTTCAGAAACTATGCACAAACTCCTCAGAGATTTGGAGAGGGAGCTTAAAATTCAATGTTTTAGAAAAGATAGCTCAGATACAAGCTAAGGGAAAAGGGCAAAAGAGAGAAAACGAGACAGAGACAGCAGAGAGGAACCAAGTAAAAGAGAGACAGATAAACAGAAAGGTGAGGAAAGATTGTGGGATGGTGGGTGTGTCAGGAATTTGTGTTAGTGAAATGATGACCCCAAGTAAATGAATACCCCTGGTTAAGGTCCTGGTGGGATGTGTGTTTGGGGAGGTGTTAATATCTTTCTTAGCACAGAGTTCATAAAAATCTGTTCTCTGTCAGGGAGGTGAATGTATCTCCTGTATTCACTTCAGTCTAAAGTCTTGTGATTTCAGATCATTTATTTTCAGTTATGATCCTGTTCATATTATTGATATGGCAAATTCAAATAATGAATGACAAGAGGCAGAACAAGGTGGAAAAGACTAGAATCATTCAAAAGAATTGAGCTATACAAATTTTGAACAAAACGTACAATTTTACAGGTGCAAAGGTCAGAAAGCCAACTAAGTGGCTTATGGATGTGGGGTGGGGAGAAAGGGCATTGTGTATTGTCAGGGTACAGCTGACCACCCCATACTCATCCAATATCAAGGAACAAAATCTTACCTCAAGAGAATTAGAACCAACCAGAAAACTGAAAAATCTGGAACAAAGGATACTTTCTCTACAGCTCAGGAGTTTCATGGCTTCTCTCATCTTTGCTTATCTCTATTTGTATGTTTTGTTTTACTCTTACTCTTGACTACTTTTTTCTGCTTTTTACTGGTTCATTCTACTCATGAACCAGTACACTTGATACGACCTAATTCAGACTGAAGTTGATGATTCTCTTCTATGTCTTTTTTGTAAGTCACATAAGAGAGATTCTGAACAGCTGAATTCCTCCTTTTTTGAACCAGATACCATCATGTTCATTATCATCCTCATCATTATCACTACTAACATTTATTGAGTGCTTACTATATGCTATGTACTATTACATGTGTTTTACATGTATTATCTCATTTAATATTTATATTTCTTTGAGGTAGGCATTATACTATTCAATATCATTTCTATTTTGTAGACATAAAAACTAAGTCATAGTGAAGTAACTTGGTTAAGCTCACAGCTACTCTGTGCAGAGCCCAAATCTGAATCCCAGAGGTAGACTTCAGAGCCCATGGACGTGTCCTCTATACCATACCATACTATTATGTAGGTCAGTTGTATATTCCTAGTTTATTCAGAAAAGGTAGGGCTGGGTTATGTCGTTCTCTGATCACTCATTTTGGGTAGTGGCCAGGGGTTTCCTCAAGTGTGGGTGCAAATGAAACAAGTAATGACCAGACTAGCATCTCTTAATGTATTAAAATAGGTCATGTTTCTATAGCAAGACTGGCTGAATACCTAGAGACCTCAGGATAGCATTACCTTGAGGGAGTCAGCAAGGGCTTAGACCTTCTGAGTGCTTCAGAGTCAACTGGACTGAAGTATAGAAACTGGAGCACCAACTTACAGATTTACAGTGGGTTATGAAGAGTCAAATAATATTCAGAAGGGTGTCTGAAGAACAAGGAGAATTAGCTGTGTAGATAAACTAAGTATTAGATCAGTCTGTTTAGCTTTATGAATCAGTCTTTTCATGGAAAAATATCTGCCACATCAACTGAACATATATATAGTTGTCCAGATGCCCTCCCCCAGAATAGTTTCCAAATCAGCACTGCTGCTGTTTTTCTTTGACACTTTTTTTTTCAAGTTCTAATGTAGTTTGTTTCTTTTTCAGATTGCTCACACTCTGTCCTTAGGTGTATTTAATGACATAAATTATCTCACAACCATAGTTTGCTCAAGCCTGAGACTTATTTTGTCTCTTTCAGATGACTTTATTTCTTTTCTTTTTTTAAATGAATTTTTATTGGAGTATAGTTGCTTTACAATGTTGTGTTTGTTTCTACTGTACAGCAAAGTGAATCAGCCATATGTATACACATATCCCCTCTTCTTTGGATTTCCTTCCCATTTAGGTCACCACAGAGCATCGAGTAGAGTTCCCTGTGCTATACAGTAGGTTCTGATTAGTTATCTATTTTATACATAGTATCAATAGTGTATATATGTCAATCCCAATCTCCCAATTCCTCCCACCCCCCCTTTTCCCCCTTAGTATCCATACGTTTGTTCTCTACGTCTGTGTCTCTACTTCTGTTTTGCAACATTTATACCATTCTTCTTGATTCCACATATATGTATTAATATACGATATATGTTTTTCTCTTTCTGACTTCACTCTGACAGACTCCAGGTCCATCCACGTGTCTACAAATGACCCAATTTCATTCCTTCTTATGGCTGAGTAATATTCCATTGTATATATGTACCACATCTTCTTTATCCATTCCTATGTTGATAGACATTTAGGTTGTTTCCATGTCCTGGCTATTATTGTAAATAGTGCTGCGGTGAACACTGGGGTGCATGTGTCTTTTTGAATTTTGGTTTTCTCTGGGTATATGCTCAGTGATAGGATTACTGTTATGTACTAATCTTATAGTTTAACTCTCAAAGGACAATTCTCTTTACCTATGTATATGTTATTGAGGTTCCTTCACTGGTTATCCTTGAGAAGGTTCTGTAGAAGTATAATGAATAAGAATACAAATTTTAGATCCAGATGTAGCTAGGTTTGAATTTGTTATTACCAAATGTAACTGTCAAATCTTGTGCAAATTCACAAAATGCCTCTGTGTCACAGTTTTCATAGCTATAAAATAGGAAAAATAATAGGACATATTTTAAGGTGTCATAAAAGAAATTAAATTTCTGCAGTTCCTGGAATATAGTAGCAATATGCATTCAATAAGTGGGAGATATTATCATTAACATTCTCTTTAACAGGATCATTTTATTAAAAGAACCACTGTACCTGTAATCTATTTAATGACATACTCCAAGGTAAGACAGTTGAGAAAGTCAGAAGATCTGAAAGTCTTCTTATATAATGGAATTTTGCATGGATACCTTGGTGAAGCAAAGCCAATTTCATCGTCATAGTATATATATTTTGGTTTTTTGTTGTTGTTGTTTTTAAATTACATGTAGATGTCTCTCCTTCAATAGATGTGAAAGGCTTGAAGGGTAATGTATCAGTTACACTGTTGTATAAAGAACATTTTCCAAATTTAGTAGCATAAAATAATAATAAGTTATTTCTTATGATTTTATGTGTTAATGGGGCTCATCTGGGTGGCTCTATGTGGTGCAGCACTGATCACTTTTGTGACTGTATTCAGCTGGGAGTTTGACTAAGACTGTAGTGTCCAAGACAGCCTCTTATTCAGTCTCTTTCTATGTGACCTCTCATCATTCAGCAGTGAGCCCAATTTCTTCACACCATGGACACTGGTTTCCAAGAGAATAAGGCCCAATGTGCATGGGTTTATTAACCAGGCCTTTGCTTACATCATCCTTGTCACTAACCCTTTGGCCAAAGTGTGTCACTTGATCAAGCCCAGATTTTATGTGGAAAGAGACTATACAAGAACATGAATACTGGGAAGCATGGTTCATCAGAAGGTACCACTATAACAGTCTACTACAGGAAGTGCTTGTTTAAATCATTTTACTCTCAGTGACTGCATTGAACTGAATATACAAAATGTCATTGAGCTTTTCTGAGGAGGCTTAGTTCTGGTCAGTTTTAATAACTTTTTAGTGGTTAGAACAATGTCCACCAATAGGCTTTGTTCACCAATGTCTATTCAGAGAACCTTAAATAAATGAGATCCTAGCAATGAAGTTCTCCACTGTGACTGGATAACCAGTTGTTGAAATGTTACATAGATGCTGAGTAGCTTGTTTGGACATTGAAGATAATGGGGACTTTGATCTTCAGCTTTTAGAGTTTATAACTCTGAGTGTTTATTGAACGCTTCTACTGTTATAAGCACTCTATTCCATAGATGAGGCAAAAGTATATGTTTGAAGCCAGACAAACTTGTATGAAAATAAAAACCGTACCATTTACTAGATTTATTAAGAGGCCAGGTCACTTGACCTCTCTTTGCCTTAACTTTTTTTTCTGGGAAGTGGAAATAACAACACACACCTTTCAGTGTTGCCATGTCAAATAGCATAATGTATATAAAGTAACTAGAAACAAATAGATGCTCAGTAATTGTGAGAAGAAGACTCAAGGAGCATCCAGTCTAATCAAGAAGATAAAAAGAGCTTCAAATAGTTTTTTAACATTTAGGTTTTAAAATATTCTCTAAATTAAATTGCCACGTTGTGGGGTCAAGAGGGAATAGACATTGATTGGGAAATACCTGAAATAATAATATTAAAATCATCTATCATCTCATTTTACTTGAATATAATGACTTTGGTATTGGTAGTATAGTCCAAATACCCTTGTAGGGCTTTTCTCCCCTTAATTTTCTTAATTTTTTGAGACATGGAATGAAAATTCTTCCTATTTCAAAATACTGACAGAGAAGTCCAATCTTTGTTTTCTGTTATCTGTCTGATATATTTATTGTCAGATAGATGAAGGTCCATACATGTTCCTGACAAGAAAAGAATACAGATGTGTAAGCACAACCAAAAAACATCCACAGGCCTATGGTAACTTGTCTTTCCTCAATTATTTTTACCTCCTTAATAGTGTATGAAAGATGGACTTAAAAAAAGTAATTTTATATTATCTCTTCAGTATCCCAAGTACATTTTTAGAGATGCTGAAGGAGAAAGGACACTAGGTTGTCAGCTGGGCTCATGTAATAGTCATCTGGGCAGTGCATGAGAAGATTGATGAATAGGCTATTGCTTCAGAAGATAGGTACTACAGAGGAAAAAAATTGCAGAATTACTAAGTACTGCTAAGTTCAAACAGTTTAAGGGCATTTCATGTTTGATTCCTGTTCCCCTCCCTAATGTACCCAGGGATCATCACAAAGGTGGATTGAAGTGTGTTTCAGAACAAAACTCTCTTTTGCACGACTTTTCTTTCTTCAGAAAACTTTGATTTATTTAACCTCTGTTTTCAGAAAAGTGCATCTGTGTTTCACATTTCCTAGGTGATGGATTTTTCTGTTACATGAATCTGTACCATCTGGTTATATTAGTCACACTGCAGTATGTTGCACTAAGTCAAGTAACACATTGTGACTATTAATGTTGTGATGTGTAAAAACATGTCTCACTCTGGACTGGGGAAAATGTGATTTTCTGAAAACAGCTGTCTGCATGTATTCAATAAAACTTTTTACCTTGGAAACTGCACTGTTTGCCATCTAAGCATTTTCATTGGCAATTTTGAGGTATATTTTAAAGCCTATTTTTTTTCCTCTAGTGTCATTAAATATTCATGATTCCACTAAAATTTTCAATAATGAAATAAATTACAATGATGATTACAGTGAATGCCTACCACCTCAGTATTTAGATAAATCAGAGAGAGTATACTCAGAATGTTCAAGAACAGACCTTTCCGACGGATTGATCATGATGATCAAGACTTTATTTATTTATTTAATTATTTTCTTTTTATTGGGGTATAGTTGTTTTACAGTGTTGTGTTAGTTTCTACTGTACAGTGGAGTTCTCTGTGCTATACAGCAGGTTCTCATTAGATATCTATTTTATACATATTAGTGTATATATGTTAATCCCAATCTCCCAATTCATCCCATCCCCCATTTTCCCCCCTTGGTGTCCCCACGTTTGTTCTCTGCATCTGTGTCTCTATTTCTGCCTTGCAAACTGGTTCATCTGTACCATTTCTCTAGATTCCACAAATATGCATTAATATACGATATTTGCTTTTCTCTTTCTGACTTACTTCACTCTGTATGACAGTTTCTAGGTCCATCCACGTCTCTACAAATGACCCAATTTTTTTCCTTTTTATACCTGAGTATGACTTTAGTATTGATCTTCTGTCTGTTGTCACCACATCACTCCTATCTCTAAGATGATTTGTAGGAATCAGAGGAGCAGACTTCACAAGCATATTATCTTTCTGTGTCTCCAAAGGTTCTCTTAGCTAACTCCCTCTCCCTTTTCTGTTCAGCAGTTTCATGGCCATTGCTCTAAGATCATGAGACTTGAGGAAAACAAAGAACAGTTGCCCCCTCAAGAAAATGTACACAAAAATTTATCCTTGATTTCTGTTAGGAATGAATCTGTTTACTCTAGGGCAAGAAATTGTTCCTTGGTTTCTGTTAGGGAAAGAATCAGTAATAATGTTTTGTTTTGGGCCTACTGAGGTACAGAATATAGCAGTGTTCTCAGGGCTTTATAAATGTTTAATCACTCCCACTTCCATGAATTTTCTTTCCTTCTTGTAAGAGCAAACAATACTTCTTTGATTGCTTGAATAATGATTTCCTCATCATAATTGGGCCAGCCTTGCATATTACAAATAAAAATTTTCAGATTCTTAAATGAAATGTCAAAAAAAAAATCAGAACAAATAACCAAAACAAAATGTTCCAAACTATTTCTTTCTTCCTCTTATTTTCCATTTCACTTTTTCTTTTTCTGTTATTTAGTACTCTTCATGTTGCTTATATCTAACAACATTGCTTTATTTTTTATCAAAATAAGATATGCACATAGTAAAAAGTAAATATTTCGAAGGGCTTACATGTCAGATGGTGATAAGTGCTGGGGGGAAAGATAAAGAGTAGCGAAGTTGGTAGGGAGTGCCAGGAGGTGAGATGAAGTTGGCAAATTAAATCTAAATGTTAAAAATCAATAAATATAAATTCTATTTGGTATAGCAGAGTGAATAAAAACTTATTTTTCCCTCTGTTCTGAACGCATTGAAAGGTTTATATTTACCCAGACTTATACATACACAAGTGTATGTCAGCTAAAAATACACAGATGTGCTCAAAAACAAGAGAAACATGTCTGTAGGACAGAAAAAGAGAGAAAATCCATAGTTTCAAATACATAGTGGTTATACAGCCCATAGGAAATAAAGATTTGACTCAAGAATTGAAAGAACCTTAAAGCTTGGTCAGAAATAAGGATCAAGCTGGCAGTTTGCATTACATTCTGGGATTTGGGGAGGAAATAGAGGTGGCTATCAAGAACTGAGAGTTTGACTTATGCTTGCAAAGAGTTACCACCCAATACATCATTACCAGTTCCACCTGGAGAGATGGACCCAGGCAAATGTGAACCACAAGGCGGGAAAGACTTGCATGGTAAAGCCTACATCTGATGAGCATTTTGACATAAATGAAAAACATACCAAAAAACAAGCCATTTTTTGAAGGTCTACAGAGAAACTAAAAAGGATAATTAAAGCTTGCAAAAATACAAACAGTGACACTATATGAAAAAGGCCTTAACTCTTAAAGAGATAAAATGTCCTGCAAAAATAACAGAAGTCACAAAACAAGGACAGACAGATGTGTGAAAGAATGAATTATATTTCTTAAAAATGAAAAAAAAAACACTCTTTGGTGAGGTGAAGTCAATAGGCAAAATTAATAGTAAACTCTCCTCAGTTGAAGTGGTATATTTAAAGATACAACAGGGCTTTCCCTGGTGGCGCAGTGGTTGAGAGTCTGCCTGCTGATGCAGGGGACATGGGTTCGTGCCCCGGTCCAGGAAGATCCCACATGCTGCGGAGCGGCTAGGCCCGTGAGCCATGGCCGCTGAACCTGCGCGTCCGGAATCTGTGCTCCGCAACGGGAGAGACCACAACAGTGAGAGGCCCGCGTACAGCAAAAAAAAAAAAAAAAAAAAAAAGGTACAACAAAGCAAATGACACAGAAACAACATAGAGAAATGCAAAATATGAAAGAGAAGGTAAAAAATGGAATATAGACTGATAAACTCCAATATATATTTAATAATTAATATATAATATATGTAAAAGGTAATTTTTAGAGTAAATAAGAAATAGATAATTTATTATTTCCAGAAGCAAAGAAGTATAACTCTTCAGAGAAAGCTAAGCAGGATAAATTAAAAAGATGCACATTGAGAGAAAAAAATCTGTATGACATCTCTGATAATGAGAAAATCTTGAAAGAATATTAAGATTACTTGTAAAGGAAGAAAGATTCCATTGACAGATGTCTTCTCATCCACAGAAATGTATGCATGAAAACAAAAGCTGAAGGAAAATGACTGTCAACCTAAAATTCAATCCCCAATTACGCCATCATTCAGGAGTGACAGTAAAATAAAAATATGCAAAAACTAAGAGTTTATTTCTAATAGACTATCAATGAAAAACTGCTAAAAGATTTACTGCAGTATAAAGGAAACGAACCAAGAAAAATGAAGGTGGGGGTAAAATGCATGGAGCAACAGTGTACAAATAAAGTAATAAAATAAATGTCAAGCCTAAATATTTACTGTTAAGAGTAAAGGCAGTAATGCATGAACAAATTGAGATCAGAATAGAAAATTCTACTTAACAATAAAATGGAATAAGTGTGCAGGAGAGGTCAGGGAAAAGTTAAATTGTGTTAACTTTTAACTTGCTCTTTGTCTTGTTTGGGTAGGGAGCAGAGATAATGATTAATTTTAGGTATTGTTTACAAAGGGTATGAAGAGAAGTATGTTATAAAGTAGGAGCTAACATGAAAGAAATTACATATGTACGTTATTTAAACTATTAGAAGATAAACATGAAATTTTAAGAAAGAAAAAAAGTATAATAGTTAGAAAACACAAATTATCAGAAATAATTTGATATCTGTTTATAATCACAGTGAATGTAAAACTCACATCTTACAAACACATCTTAAAAGAGAGACCTTCAAAGCAACTCATATGATTAGATTCTGTTCAGTGGTTGAAAGAAATGAATTACATCTCTACTTTTGACTGTTGATAAATCTCAGAAACATATTGTTGAGGGAGGAAGAAGCAAGTGTAGTTATTTTACCATGTGCTGACATTATGCAACCAACACACACACAGACAAGAATTCTTTATGCAGTCTGTTCAGCTACAACTCATGTTTCTTGTCATGCCAATTAACACATATGACTGGTGACTAAAAAAATAATGCAGATGTTGCAGCAATTCATAAGTGATTTTTCCTCAACATGTCAATATTTTGTGCTACCATCTGACAGTGGCTGATTCAAAGTGTACTGATATAGCCAGAGCCTGCTAGTTAGAGAGGAATATAGTACAGTATTTTACCTGATACTCTTTCACTCCATGTTCTTTCTTCAGCCTAATCCTCTCAGCCACCTCTTCGTCATTTCTTGCCCAGTTCCTATTTCTTTTTAAAACACCATCTTCAGGTAGCCTCCTAAGCAAAGGTCTATGTAACACACATTTTCTGAATTTTCAAATATCAAAATATGTCTCTATTCTATTTTGGATAACTGTTTGCAGCTACTGCACAGAAGCATGTAGTAGAAAGAAGCTGGGACTTTCCTAGAAAGCCTGTATTCTTGTATTTTACATCCATTCATTCTCTACAGCAACGTTTCTTTCCATTTACTACAATAAAGCATATGCCATCTAGCAGTTTAAAAACGCCTTTTGTTGTACTGCTGGGGCAGAAAAGGATATAAACTATATGTTCAGTTGATAACAGTTGTAGTCTCATGAGGTGAAATAGGCTAAGTATAATTTTGCCATTAATTGGTATCCATCCTGGGCATTGTGTTCTACTTGGATTTAACTTGCCAGTACTTCCTTTAAGACAGATCAGTACTTCCACAAAGACCTACTATACGTCCTTTGCCTTAATCTAGACCAGTTTGCTGCTGCCTTGTAAACTCCAGTGCTATCATAGAGAGTAAGGACTCTTTAGATGCTAAGCTCACTCTTTGGCTTTAGGGCAAACATTTTTCCTTGAAGTTACTTGATTTAAACCTCAGCCACTATTTTCTGTACCTGCCTCATGATAATTTACAATTCTGCCCTTGACATGAGCAGCACTCATGTACTCTCAGCTTCTATCAAGCTCACTCCATTTACTCTTCAATAAGTCGTTTAGACAATTATTCTTAGACTAATATTAGGATAGCTATTGAATTAATTAGGCTCGGATATATCGCAGAAATACACAGCCCAGAAATGGCAGTAGCTTACGACAACCAAGGTTTATTTCTCTCTCATGCTGCGTGTGCATTCTGGATCAGCAGCATTGCTCCAGGGCCGTGCTCCTCGCGTTGTCTTCCATTCTGGACCAGAACTAAAGGAATAACCTTGATCTGAGATGTTGACTTCATGTTTGAGGAAAAATAGAACATAATAGAACCTTGCAAATGATCTTAAAATTTCTTCTTGGAAATTCAGCATATCACTTCTGTTCCCATTTCAACAGCCTACGCAAGTCACAGGAAAAAATTTGGTGTCGACAGCTGGTAATGGATAATTCACCCAGAGGGAGCAAGCAGCAAATATTTTGAATATCTCAATCCTGTATTCTATATTAACAATACTGTAGCCGTTTCTGTTCAATTTCTCTTTTTTTCCTCATGAATGTCACTTTATTTTTAAAAAATTTTATTGGAGTGTAGTTGATTTACCTGTTGTGTTAGTTTCAGGTGTACAGCAAAGTGAATCAGTTATACATATGCATCTATCCACTCTTTTTTAGATTATTTTCCCATATAGGTCATTACAGAGTATTGAGTAGAGTTCCCTGTGCTATACAGTAGGTCCTTATTAGTTCTCTATTTTATATGTAGTAGTGTGTATATGTCATTCACAATCTCCCAATTTATCCCTCCCCCTCACTCTCCTTCCTGATAACCATAGGTTTGTTTTCTACATCTGTGACTCTATTTCTGTTTTGTAAATAAGTTCATTTGTACCAATTTTTAGATTCCACATATAAGTGATATCATATGATTTTTCTCTTTCGCTTTCTGACTTACTTCACTCAGTATGACAATCTCTAGGTCCATCCATGTTGTTGCAAATGGCATTATTTCATTCTTTTTTATGGCTATTGAGTAGTAGTATTACATTGTATATATGTACCACATCTTCTTTATCCACTTTTCTGTCGATGGACATTTAAGTTGCTTCCATGTCTTGGCCATTGTAAATTGTGCTGCAGTGAACACTGGGGTGCATGTATCTTTTCAAATTATGTTTTTCTCCAGATATATGCCCAGGAGTGGGATTGCTGGGTCATATGGTAGTTATAGTTTTTTAAGGAATCTCCATACTGTTCTCCATAGTGGTTGTACCAATTTACATTCCCACCAACAGTGTAGGAGGGTTCCCTTTTCTCCACACCCTCTCCAGCATTTATTGTTTGTAGATTCATTGATGATGGCCATTCTGACCAGTGTGAAGTGATAATACCTCATTTTAGTTTTGATTTTCGTTTCTCTAATAATTAGTGATGTTGAGCATATTTTCATGTGCTTTTTGGCCATCTGTATGTCTTCTTTGGAGAAATGTCTATTTAGATCTTCCACCCATTTTTTGATTGGGTTGTTTGATTTTTTGACATTGAGCTTCATGAGCTGTTTGTATATTTTGGAGATTAATCCCTTGTTGGTTGCTTCGTTGCAAACTGTTCACTTTCTCTTGTACCACCAATATTTCAATGACCATCTATTCCTTTCCTGTCTTCTCATTCCAATAAACCCAAAAGTCCTCGTGATTGACCTTCTGAAATATCTTCATATGTGTGTCCTCTTCTTTATATTTACCGCTCCAACCTGGTCAGGTTGTTACTGTCTCTCTTGGACAATTACTCACAACTCCCTAATGCTCTCTTTGCTGTCAGTCCTGTGCTCTTTCACATCTGTGCTCCACACACCCACACACTGATCACACTAATCGCTTGCTAATTGTCTGAGCCCTTGTGGGCTTACGGGGCCCTTCCTGATATGAGCCCTGTCTTCTCTCTAGCCTCATGGTCCCTCACCCCATGACTCTGAAATGGCCTCCAGCACCGCCTCCCCCACCACTCATTCACTTGTATAACTCCTACGCATCTTGTGAAACATCTCAAACATCCTTAGAAAAATCTTCCTAAAGCTCCCAGCCTCTTGGATCCTGTAATAGCATTCCATTGTTGCTCCAGTTATATTTGTGATATTTGTTTTCATATGCCTGTCTTCCTCATTGGACTGTACACTATTTAGAGTCAGGGACTGATTTTTACTCAGCTTTGTGTCTCTTGAAGGAAAGAAATTGTGTCTTAATAATCTTTGTGCTCTTGCACCCAACACAGTATCAGCACATAATGGATGCCTAATAATTTTGCTTAATAGCAAATGGCCATAAACCAAAAAAGACATTCCCTTATTCAAATACAAAAATTTACAATAGGGGACTTCCCTGGCGGTCCAGTGGTTAAGACTTTGCCTTCCAATGCAGGGGGTGAGGGTTCGATCCCTGGTCGGGGAGCTAAGATCCCACATGCCTTGTGGCCAAAAAACCAAAAGATAAAACAGAAGCAATATTGTAACAAATTCAATAAAGACTAGAAATGGTCCACATTAAAAAAAAAAATCTTAAAAAAAAAATTTACAATAATTTTGGAGGAATTTATTTATTTTATAATGGATATTATATTTATATTTCAATATGGATTGAACCATAATAAACATAGTGATTTCTATGGGTTTTATTTGAAAAAGTATAGAAGTGAAATGTACATTAGCATCATTAGTTTCTTTAATTTTTCCCCTCATAAACAAACCTGTAACCCACAGATTTAAATATATTCAATATGGATTTGCTTATACATGAAAATTCCTCATGAATTCTGTTTATTAATGTCTTAAACATTTCCCTTGGTGCTCAAGAATCCTTAGTATTGAAATTAATAGGTAATTGCAGTCAGGGTTAAAATACGCTTAACACAGACATACGTAATCACAGGAACCAGTGGTGGGAAAATAGTTGCAAAGCTGCATGTAAGGTAGAATCCATCTCTGGTGTACAAAATGCATTTTACATTTGCTCTTCTATTCAATGGCATACTACAAACAACAAAAACAGATCTTTGAAAAAGGTTGTACTGTTCAAATTCTGAGCAGTACGTGTTCTTATATAAATGACTTATTTTCTCTGGAGAAAGCATTTTCACAGCAGCTATGTTACACAATTATTTCATTAGCTGACATACATCAAAAATGAAGAACAAGGACAAAAGTTTAAAAGTATTACAAAAATGTCCAATTGGAAGTATGTAAAGCCTTCTACATAAATTTACATTTCAAAAGTATTAGTAATATACTAAAGAGGAAAACAATCCTTAAATCATGGTACCTGTATTAGTATGGCTAAAAGATTAGACTGGGTTCATACATGATTTGATGGGCCAAAACATGCTGGGTTTTTGGTCAGTTTTCTATCTCATCTCTTTAGCAATACTAGAATATCTTTAATAATGCTAAATTTCTGTGTAAAACTTCAAGTAGACTAGATCTCTGTGACTAATAATCCAGTGGTATTATTTCATTTACTTAATAAAATAATGTTGAGCTCCTACTAGTAGCATTGTTATAATGATGGTGATACAGCAGTGAACAAATAAAGTCTCTGCCCTTAGGGTTATATTCTAGCGGATGGAATCATATGATAAATTAATAAAACACTTGTCAGATTGTGATAAGTGGGCTAAAGAAAAATAAAAGGGTAAGCAGATAGCAGTGATGGGCAGGCATCTCTGAAAGGCAGACTTTTACACAGACACCTGAGTAAGTGTGGGAGTGAGTCATGATGACAGCTGGGGGCAGAGCTCTCAAGGCTGAGGACACAGTGTGCAGGGTGGGCCCTGCAGCAGGAGCCTGCTTCATGTGTCTTGTGTTGCTGGTGAACAAGAAGGTAGAAGGGGCCACGTGTTGAGGGCCTTACAGATCATAGTAAGAACTTCAGGTTTTATTCCATGTGCGACAGGTAAGTCATAGAAAGGTTTTGAGAAAAAGAACAACATTGTAAACCATGACTTTTGCATTTGTGTAGAATATACCATTAAAAGAAGTTTGTAATGGTCCACACAGGCTAAGAAATAGACCTTTGCCACCATTCCAGAGAAGCCTTTCCCATAGCTCCTTTCTGCACTCAAAAAGTTATCAAACTTTTAAATTCATTTAACAAACACATGAAAGTGTGAATTTTATTGATTTAATACATTAATGATATTTTTAAAATAATTGGGTAAAAGAGCAGCATATGAAACTGAACTAAATAACATTTTTTATCTCTATGATAATTGATGGTGTTGACTCAAGCTGGGAGTTAGATGGAAAGCTACATCGTAGTTAAGTGATTTCTAAATATAAAGGAGTATTTTCACATGGCAGATCTTTACTTATGCAGTACACATTATACAGGATATTATTGCTAAGGATAGAATGGTAGTCTCTCCATCACATAATATCCTCCAGCCCCCACTGTGGTTTAAATATCTAATTGGATTTCTCCTCATGAAGCTTATAAAGTACAAATGAAGGTGTATATTTGTTCTGAGAGAATAATGGGCAATTTGATATTGTGTTCCTTATAATGTCAGTCATTATTCTATTTGATATGTATAGCATTTTCAGGTTGATATGTTTAAAATTAAAGAGGCATTTGTCCTCCCTGTGAAGAAACTAATAAGGAAGTTTTATCCAATGAATTATGTAGATGGAATGAAAACAAATCAATTCTATTTTGGAGTAGATATTTTCTGAATGCAAAGGAATCCTAACCACTACTATGAATTGATATGATGCTTTGGAAAAAATGGTGACTTATTTCAAATCACAACCAGATAAATTAAATATGCTGGGAATGCTAGTAGCAGGATTTTATTCCTGGATCTTAAATTTGATGCAATTCTCTCCTCAGTTTTGTCTTCCAAAGGAATAATTCATTGACTATATAGCATTTATTGTAGTTACTGGGTTACTACTTATTCAAAGTTCAATAGGTACCTAGTTTGTTCTCAGGTCATATTTACCTGAGAAAAATGTACCTATAGCTAACTAAGCGGTGCTGTGGCCCACAGGGTTGGCAGCTAGACTATATAGCAAATTTGTGTGAATTAGAAAAACCCCTGCCTTGTTCTAAATTAGAACAAGCTCCCTCTCTAGGCAAAGATAGTCCCTTTACCAGACGGTTCAGAAAACTAATGACATTTTGAAGTACAAAAAAGGCACCCTCCCATCCCCAACCCCACACTTTTTTTAATTTTTCCCCTGCAGGATACCTCCTTATGCTAGGACACAGGCATAGCAAATGGAGTACTCGTTGGATTTATGTTGTCATTATCTCCTCTGGGTACTTTTGGGCAGTGCACAGACTGTACAACTATACATGATAGCTCCACAGTTAATGATTCTCACAGTGGAAACCCTAGGCAGTTATGCTAGAGAGTATTTTGGGAAGACACCCCACACGATGGGATATTTGAATATTAAACATTAGAGCTAGGATGTAGTTTTTGACAACCACTGAAGAGATAGACAATCTCAGGAAGAAGGAAAAAAGGACACATGGTATTTTCACATTTTGTATAGTGGCAAGAAATTTGATAGAGCTACAATAAAAGATTCATAGTTGGGAGTGATATGAATTGTGTCTGGAAAGAAAGTCTTTTGCCCGATTATGAAAAACCTGGAATGCCCTGATAAGAAGTTTGGTCTAAACAAAGGAGGCTTGGATTACTTTTGAAGAAAAATTAGGGAATGATGTGAAGGATACTTGAGTTAGCAAAACATTCCATTTAGCACAACTAACAAGTAAAATAGAGTTAAGACAGTGTAGCTGATAACTGCTTTGACTTGCAATATGAGAGTCAGGGCTGCTGTCTTGTTCATGGAAAAGATTGGCACGTGTCATGGAAGTTAAATGACACCATTAAAAGTAAGAATCCCTTGACCATTTCAAATTTTCACAAGGATATTTCTCTAATCAGGCCTATTTTATTATGATTGTCAAAGTAATAGGTAAATTAAAAAAGTAAATAAAATAATTAAAGAAGCAGGTTATATGCGTAATGAAAAATATATGAATACAAAGCCAATGAATTATTCATGAAGTCCTATGAAACTTTAAGAGAATGTTAACCTTATAAGGGCTAGTATATCTTTAAAGTTTCTGCACAGATACATTGCTACATAAGATTTTTCCTGCCAGCTTAATATATTATAGGTACTTCAGAAAGGAACATCATTTAATTATAGTAGAAAAGGGTTGACTTTTTGATAGGTATGGTAACTTTATAATCACAGAACAATTTACTTTTCTTTAATGCTTCTGTCAGCATAATATTTTAGTTTTGATTGTTCTAGCACAAATTTGTCTTCTATAATACATTTTAATTTCAAATTCTTAAAGTTTATTTTTTAATATATGTTAAAGATGAATACATTGTGAACTCAGATTGAAGTGGAACTAACTCATGACCTCTTAAAATGATGTATTACTTAAGTGTGTGATCCTACTCAATGCGGAAGTTAACTTGCACCTTCATTAGAGAAAACACCTTCAAAAACAGTAGTGAGAAATGATTCTTCTTAATATCTTTTATTTCCCAGGTTTATTAATACTGTTCTCCTTTGTTATCTTCTTTTACTCTGCTTTCTGACTTCCAAGGTAAGTTCACTGTAAGGACAAGCTTTGGGACAATATTTCCCTGTTACTTCTTGTGTATCAGGCAGAATACTGAACATGTGGATGAGTAAAGAGAGGTTTTAATTAATTTTACCATAAAAAGTAATGAATGATGTCTTAAAATCATGAGAAATTGACAAACATGGGGAAAATGAAATGCTTTCCTAAATCTCTCTCATCTCTAAGTGTAATCACTGTTAGGTTTGGGGGATATTCTTCCATATAGTTCGCTATTCATATACAAATAGAATTGGAAGATTTATTAGCTTTAAGATTGTCACTGCTTAAGTTTCTATTTGATACTGAAGTCTGTAATCGATTCTTTTTTTTTTGGTACGCAGGCCTTTCACTGCTGTGGCCTCTCCCGTTGCGGAGCACAGGCTCCGGACGCGCAGGCTCAGCGGCCATGGCTCACGGGCCCAGCCGCTCCGTGGCATGTGGGATCTTCCCAGACCGGGGCACGAACCCACGTCCCCTGCATCTGCAGGTGGACTCCCGACCACTGCACCATCAGGGAAGCCCTGTAATCGATTCTTGAGCTTGATAGAATTTTTGTCTTGATTTTCAAAAGTTTAGAAACCATAGACGTTTCATAAATTAAAAGCCATTATTTTCTGCATATATATTTTAGGAAATCTTCAAACTTTCATTATAATCTGAGGTTACTAATATTTAAAAATTTAGAAATTATTTACTAAGCATATATTTTGTCTTGTGGGTAATGAAATATTTGAATGAAGATAAATTGTTGAAAAATTAGAAAGTAGATTGGAGATGTGTGGTACTGGAGACAAGGAGGCAGGTTAAGAAGTGTGTCTATGGATAGGAAAGATTCTCGTTAACAGCATGGCCAGGCCACAGGAAGAACTGGAATATCATTCACTGCAGCTCAGTTTGCAACAGTAGTTACTTTTTGCTGAGAGTGGGTCTGAAGACAATTCTGATAGTCTGCTCTGATCATGACCCAGGCCTTCTTTCCATCTCAAATTCAAACTGTCATCAGAGAATGAATTTGGTTGGATTCATTAGTCATTATCCAGTATAGAATGCAGCAGTTAGAGGCTGCCTCTAAGATCTCTGCACTTCCTCTGTATGGTGCCTTTGGGATAGGATCCACCACTGGTCCAATTAACCACGTCCATGGTGGTGGACCAGTGTAGCGCATTGTATGGTGATTGCTCCATAATTAATCCCTCAAAATGTATCTGTGAATATTGGAGACATTTTAGGGATTTTTAATGAATGGCAGTATAATTAAAAGGCTGCATTTGTAGCCTTGCATTAGAAGGCACTAACATGGGAGCCTAGATAATGGGCCCTTTAGTGGATCAAATTTTTTGCCCAGTTTCTTGCCCTTCCAAAAGGGAAGGCATTATCCATGCCTTTTGCTTTTTTTTCTTTTTTTCATTGAAGGCAATGTTTTAATATATAATATATTTATCTTTATGCCAATTTATATGGAGGATAGGGTCCACAAAGTGAAAAGTGCTTATTAGGTCCTACAAAAGTTACCATGTGGCCCTGCATTCCAGTCTTGGGTGGGGCATGTGGGGCGCAAGTCAGTGTTCAAACTTCTACCTCCTGGATGGTCTTTGGGACCCATTTCAGCTGATTCAGTGTACCTGTTCTCAGTCTCAGCCTGTACAGTCATCCAGAATTTGGTAAAACACATTGAGTGCTTTTCTGGGAAAGCAAGCCCAAGGCTTTTTATTAAATTCTCAGAGGAGTCCAGAAAGATGTAGCATTGCTTTTCAGAATTGCTGTGTTGAAGTGAGAGGCACGTAAAATGATGCAGGATAACTCAGAGAGGCACAGTGATGATGGTGATGGATAGATATGCCCAGATGATGCAGAGTGACACTGTGGTGACCCTCAAAGTCTCGTAGAATGCTGTGATGACATAAAAAGAGTGTGCTGACACAAGAGGTGCATGATGCCTTGGAAGACTTTGGAAAACGTGGTTTGCTTTCCAGTTTCTTCCTTGGGTCCTCGAGGCAATGGGGCTTGGGTCCAGACAGGATCTCTCTGAAGTTGGGTCTCTGAAGGACCTCTCTGAAGTTGGGTCTTTTTTTGTGTTTATTAGATCCAATAAAATGGCACTCTCAATAATTATATTTGAGTGTCTGATATTTAAAAATTCTATGTTCTGTTAAAACTATCCAGTGGGCAAGGAAGAATTGAAAGACATTTTTATTTAACCCAAAAGATAGTCTGAAAGAGCCAGTACTTTTACTGCAAGTGTGTTGAACTATGAAGGAAAATCTTAAACTTGTATTTACCACCCAGAAGGATGTCTGGGCTTCATGATCCTGGATCCTGGACATGCCTGGATCCACAGACTGTGATGATGTCATTAGGGCTCAATCCACTCTTTCTCTTGTGTTTTTATGAAAGCTCTTCCATGTGGTGGCAAGATGGCTTCAAAAGGATTGGGCTTATAGCCTGTTACCTTAACAATCAAAAGGAAAGAACATCCAGCAATTTTCCCAATGAGTAAAGCAAAAATACTTTCTAAAGTTCTTATTCTTGCTTGGATCACTTGTCTATCTGTGAACTGATCACAGTGATTAGGACAATTAAATAGTATGACTGCATATGTATGAATCATGTGAATCAGAGATGAGATCAATCTATATCCCCATGCCCCAAACTGAGAGGTTACAGGGTAGTTTTTCAGAGGGAAATCAAGAAGTTCTTCCAGAATTAGGGCGAATGAATAATAAGCAGCCAGAAACTGCAGATGACAACTATAGATACTGAGAGGAAGAAATTAGAGACCTTTTTTTGCTTGAACTCAAGTTTAAGTAATAATGACAGTAGTATGATTTGCAAGTTTAGAACTCGTAGTTATAAAGAGAGTGTGAAGGTAACTGTCCCCGTTGCAGTTTAACTCATGACACTGATACTCTTGGGACCTAAAATAGTTTTCAACAAATATAGTTATCTCCACTGAATGCCAGTAATCTCTTCCTGAAAATCAGTTGTTCTACATGGAAACACTAACCAAGAGCCTAGTTCTCATTATTCTTAAGTGGGGAAAAAATAGTGCATTTCACAAAAACCCAGGCCTCAACAATATTCTAAAATGTAACTAAAATCAGAAATGTCTATAACACATTATCGTATTAGAATGTAAGAAGCTGAAAATATGATTTTCTGACCACCAAACAATAGTTTATAATTAAAGGTACTTTGTACATGACAAATAGGATGCTTATCCCCTTCACTGGTAATTTTGCAAAATCTATTCACCTGATTATGACAGTCTAATAATTCAATATGGAATGCAGTTCAAGATTTTCCCACATTTTTTTAAATTAAAAATATTATATTGAGTTTGGGGAATAAAAATTTACATTATTTTCCCATTATAAACACTGGTTAAAAATGTTTTCAGAGGTATATACCGTCTATGAAATTTGGCTTGTATTTTGTGTGTATATATGTGTGTGTGTGTAATTTTCTGTATAACGTTTTGATATTTTAAAAAAACATTTCTGGCTGGAGAGAGATTGCCCCTTCCAGGATTAGCTAATTCCCAATGACAATAGCAACTTGCCTCTAAAAATTCCTTTCATATAAAGTTGACCCTTGAACAACAGAGGGGTTGGGGCACTGACCTCCTTCACAATCAAAAATGTGTGTACTGCTATCTCTGCCTCAAAACCAAAGGGACTGATTAATGACTCACCCCAGGGCAAGAAGCTGAAACGGTTTGGATAGAATCAGGACTCAAACCCTAGGTTTCTTTTTATTCCACATATTGTGATCTCTAATCAAACACAAACTTTTCCCCAAGCTTAGTTAATTTAAAGATCTGTAAAATGAAAATACATGTACTATATTTATTGAAAAAAACCCCCACATATAAGTGGACAATTAGTTGTCAAACATTGACAATAAGTTTCACAAGGTGATTCAAACCCATGTTGTTCAAGGGTCAACTGTACACACCAACCAATCCTGCTTGTACCCCCAAGTACCTCCTTATTTGGTTCTCACACACCAAGCCAGTATTTCCTTAGCCCTAAATTATCCTTGGGCCAAGTACCCAGCAACTAGAGACCACTCCTATGCCCCAAAGCCTGCTGGAGTTATTTAAACTACTCAGTCTGAAACTGTTTATTGTGCCTTGTTTTGCCTTTCCTGTGGACACCCCAATAAAGACTGTGGCCTAAGCTCCCCTCTTGCTCCATTCTTCTGCTCTGACCCCCCTAGTGACTTCCCTGTGACCTTGTGTGGCATGCAGAAACCCCTTTTCTAGCCCTGTAACGTAAACTTTACCAAGTTTCATTCTCATCTCTTGCTTTGGCTGCACCGACTTTATCATGCCATATCCAACATATACATTTTTAAAATTTGAGTATAAAAAAACCAAGAGATGTTTTGCTAAGGAAATGTTGACTGGAGAGATTTCTGCAGGGTTCTTACAGTGTGCTTGTTTTGGAAACTTGAGAGGAGCCTATTATAGGAAAAAGAGATGATGGTATATAATATTGGTGAGTTATTGGCTGGATACTACTTGAGGCTTGGAATAATGCTTGGTAAAAACAGTAACAAAATATGTATACTCAGGTTTCAGAGTAACTAGAAATGAGGGTTGAGTTCTATTTTTCACAACTCTCCTAAACAATGTGTAATACTTTAAAAATGAGTGGCTGTTGCCTGAGCCAAATGTTAGAGTAAAGAAGTTTTAGTAAGGAGGGAAAGCAAGTCTATGATAACTAAAAATGCATCATATTAAGACAAGGTAAAAGTAAGATATAAATACTAAAAAGAATCTTTCTGAACTTATGAGCAATTGCAGTTCTGCAATCCTTAGGTGAGGAAAAGAATTCATAGCCTGGCAAGTTTGTCAGAAGGCAGCTGTGAAAATAGAGGTGAAATATTCAGATTGGAGCTAGTAGTTGAGTAAAGAAAACAAAAACAACACTTTAAACCACTTTTGACAACAAAATAAACAATTTTTTAATGATATGTCTTTTTCCACCTCAAGTGTCTCTCACCAAGGAAAGAGAAACACTTCTAAGGTCTAACAGAAAGCATGGGGTAAGAATAATTACTTTATTAGTATGCTGTGGAGGAAAGAGGATGAGTTTTATTGTTACACAAACCTGCATCCTCCCAATTTCTAGGGACCCAGGAAGGATATTTTTAGGGAGATGATGATAGGAATATCTTAAGTTCTATGAGACTTGGTCTCTTTACTGGTAAAATTACATAATATCTCAGATACCATAAGGCTACTGTGAATTTTAAATTCGGTTAAAATTGGAGAACCTATCACTTATTTTTTAATCATTAGCTCTACCATATTTATGTTAAAAATTAACTACAGAACAGACTCTGTATAGTAGTCCAATAAGATAAGGAGCTAAACTACAATCCACACCCATATTTTGAAGATTCTTCTTTTGCCATTTTAGTATGGTGTATTTGCTTTTTCTATATTCATAGAAGACAGAGAAAAAATAATTATGTACCTTTTTTCAGACTTTGTTGAAAACAGTCTGTGCTTAGAGCATGTATCACTATTCACCAGAATTTGTTCCGGCATGGTGAGCTCTTTCTTGACTGACAGGTTAATAAATTCAGCTTTGATATAGACTATTTTGTTGATCTCAATTCATTCTTCAACCATAGCACCTGAGTACACATTTACAACACCTCCACAATTAGTGGACATCTGATATAGCTCAGTTTTGGGCTCTTCGAATGGTAACTGTCTAATTCTTTGAGATGTCCTGTAGGGATCTGTTGACCTGAAAAAAATAGACTGCCAGATATTTCTACAGCAAAGATGGGTTTATTCAGGATCAGCAGAGAATTGCAATTTGGGGTCTGCAACCACGGCAAGCCATGTGCACATCCTGGCACAGCAAGGGAAGGAGAACATTTTCATAGAGGGGAAGATGAAGTTGGCTGACCTATAGTAAATAAGGAGTCCATGGCTTTTCATTGGCTGAGTCCTTGTCAGGTAAGAAGAGGAGTCTTTCTTCTTCCTGTTGGGCTCTGCTATCATTGCAGGGCATGAGAGCTCCCCCTTCTGGTCTCTCAACTCTATTTAATTGAGGTTTCTGTTTATTAATTTTTTTAGATCCAACAAGTAAATTTCATATTTTCCACCTACCCTTCAAATTTAGTGAAAATTCCTTTATTCTTTACTCTGTGATGTCTGGACAGATAGACAAGAACATTTTATTTATTGTATATATGACTTCGTTTGGCATTAGTTTTAGCTCCAAACTTGGTCATCCCTAACAAAATAGTTTCTTGTGTGTGTGTGTGTGTGTGTGTGTGTGTGTGTGTGTGTGTGTGTGTGTGTGTGTGTGTTTTCCTTAATAAACAATTTAACTAGAAGCTTTGGAACTCCTGAAATTCTGAAGTTTCCTGTGCCCACTGATGTTTCTTAAAATTTAGCTGCATTTCATTAATCCAGTACCTCTGTGATATTGTGATTTATAAGAAATCTGTATCTGGTCATTCAAATGACCAAAATATGTTTCTCATATATATTTGTTTTTTGTTCCTGGCTCTTGGCTCCTAAACTCTTGGAATTTCCTGTGATAAGAGCAATAAAGGTATCTTTTGTTATGTTAATAAGGTGATTTTGAAAAGCCCTTTGGTAATCAAAAGGTTCAGGGGGCTGGTTGCTAGGAGAACCAGCCTTGTGATTAGAGGGTTAGATATTCAGTTTCTCACCCCACCTCCCCCACCTCTTGTGGGAGTGGGGCTAGAGATTGAATTCAATCGCCAGTGGCCAGGGATTTAATCAATCTAGCAGAGTACTGAAGCCTCCTAAAAACCCAAAAGCACAGGGTTTGGAGAACTTCCAGGTAGGTGAGCACATGGAGATTTGGGAAGAGAACATAGAAGCTTTGAGCCCTTTCCCCATACCTTGCCTCATGCATCTCTTTCATCTGACTGTTTCTGAATTATTGCCTTTTACCATAAACTGGTAATCTAGTGAGTAAATAGGTTTCCTGGGTTCTGTGAGTTGCTCTAGCAAATTAACCAAACCCAAGGAGAAGGTCTTGGGAACTTCTGTTTATTTATAGCCAGTTGTTGAGAAGTACAGATAACAACCTGGGCTTGGGACTGGCATCTGAAGTGGGGGAAGGACTAGTTTTGTAGGAATGAACCCTTAATCTGTGGGTTCTGATGCTATCTCCAGGTAGATAGTGCCAGAACTGGGTTGAATTACCTGAAACCAGGGCTTCTGATAATTATTTGTTGGTGTGGTGGGAACCCCCTCACCACACTCATGTTGGAATTAGGACCAGGAACTCAAAAGAATTTCCTTGCTCTTTGGTTCCCTTTTGTATCTTCTGAACTGCTGGGATTCCTCATGGTGTTGCTATATCCAAGCCTAAATTTCAGAAAGAGACCCATAATCTGAATGTTTTACTTCTTAGCAGAGAACACACTTCAGTGATCCCAATAAAGTTTCCAAAGGAATCACTCAATAAATAGTTATAGAAAAAACTGATAGTAAGGTGGTTACTATCGTAACTTAACAGCAGCCTTCTAGAAACTGGTTCCATAAGCAAACTCTAAGAGTAGGGATTTTAGACTGTGAAAGAGAACTCTGGGCTGGTGGCCCTCAAATTATCTGCCATTGCTTTATTCTGTCAATAACTTAGAATTTAAACCAGTAGAAATATTTTTCCTCAAATAAAGTTAAATAAATTGTGACAACATTTCTTCACAAGCAGGCTAAATCATGAAGAATATAACATCAGTTTCCTAATAAATGTGAGGTTTGGAAGGAGAAGTAAAACAATGGTAAAAAGAGAGAAAGGAGAGAAAGAGAATGGAAATTCAACAGCTCTTGGAAATAACTCATTGTGATGCTCAGAAAATGTGTATGGGCAGGAAGTTTAGTTTTCTTTAAATACAAAGTTATATCTCACATATTTTTGGTAATATTATTTTTACTTGTGGCCTCCAGATAAAATAAGTGTAGTTTTAGATATGTTTCACATGAACAAAATGAACAAGGATCTTTACTTACAAGTCTTTTCAGTAATCCATAATGAAAGTATTCAGTTTCCTAAGTTGTTTTTATTCCCTCATCTCACCAAAAGACAGAATCCTTATTTAGTCTTTTCAGATTTCTGGGTAGGAGATTTAAAGCTTTATGTGAGCAAGTCAATACTTTCCTTTGAACATCTTGCTGATAAGTCTTCCTTTATGAAACACATGATTAGTCCTGAATTTGAACAAAAAGACTCATCAAACTCATCTCTGGGTTTCTTTCATTTGAAACACTGAAATTTTATGTAACATTGGTGTAGTAAAGCTTTTATTTCTTCATAAAAGTCACTTGGATTTAACATAATTCCTTTGGATTCTTTCTATTATAAGAAAAGGTAGTTGTCTGATTTAAAAAAAAAAGAAAGAAAAGAAAAAAACCCCCCTGAATTTTATTCTAATGATTTAGCTTGTATCATTTCACTTATGGGCCTTTCTCAAACATTCTAGGAGAAATTAGTTGATGAGTCACTAAAATCAAAATGCCTAAGGGTATTTTCTGTAGGCTAAATGAATTTCTGAACCTAAATTAAACAAACATTTTTAATATATAAAATTTCCTAATTAATTTTACTTTATCTCTTGTTAGTAGTAAGATATGGATAATACTAATTTGGTAGAATGTGGTTAGATTGGTTTCAAAGTTTCTCTTCAGGGTATGGCATAGGCTTTTGTTTTTTAATGAACAAAACATATACTATGTACACACAACACTACACTTATATTACATAACTTCATTTGTTTCTTCAGAAAACGTTGATACTTCTTCCAGGTCTCATCATATTCCTTTTTTTGGCTGCCACTGCTTCAGCAAAGTTTAGTGACCTTAGGGGTCAGTATGCTATTTGGATACATTTCTCTGTGCAGTTGGACCATGAGCTTTCTTTTTACTGAACTTCCTTCTCTTTGTATGCTCCTCTGTAAGTCTGGGATGGGTGGTACGCTGTTGAGACAGTATTTGTTGGAGGAGGTCCTTGAGAGGACATGACTGCTGGTTAACACCCGAGCAGGACCCGGGCAATTGGAGACTGCTTACCCCCATTCTGCCCACCATTCCCATAGCTAGAGCCATTTCAAAGATGCAACTTTGAGACTATCTGGACTCTATACATGACTGAACCCTGTTAAGGCCTTTATATAAACTTTTAAGATTCTGGTGGGTGGATGTGGAGATCTATTCATCTTGTGGCTGCCCAAGACAAGCACATGTAAGTTCCCTTGCTTATTAAAGCTGCCACCTGCAATCTGGAAGGGTCTGCCTCTTTCTCCAGTCCCTCCTTGCCCTCTGTGTATGAGGGCCAGTTTCACATTTCACCCAGAGAAGCTCCTGAGTTTGCAAACCGACAGTATTTTTCCAGTGTTTTTACTTTAAAAGATTGTAAGCAAATCTGGACCTAACATTCCTGGAGAATCTGAGACAAATCTTTTTTGACTACTGCCGAAAGTTAATGATAACAAGTCATTAACTTAAAATATTATGTAATTTTAAAGAGTACCTGATGAGGACAATCATAAATAATAATGACAAGAGGAAAGATATTGAAAGTTTAATACAGAAACATGAAGAAATTAAGGCTCAACTCTTGTTTCTTTGTTTCATTAATACCTCCATGAAGGCACTCTCTGTAGAAAGAGTATGAGTTTTTTTTAATATGTTATTAAATTTTATTTTCTTGTCAAGAAGCCTTTGATATGACCACAGTTAAAGAATTCCCTCTTCTGTGACCAATTCATAAAAGTTACTGACAATTTTCTTAGGTTTTTTTTCATTGAAGTATAGTTGATTTACAATATTATTTTAGTTTCAGGTGTACAACACAGCAATTCAGTATTTTTGTAGATTATATACCATTTAAAGTTATAAAATATTGGCTATATTCCCTTTGCTGTACAATATATCCTTGTAGTTTATTTTATCAATATACAGAGCAGTTTGTACCTCTTAATCTCCTACCACTGTCTTGCCCCTCCCCCCTTTCCCTCTCCCCACTGGTAACCACTAGTGTATTCTCTGTATCTGTGAGTTTGTTTCTGTTTTGCTATGTTTTTTTGAATTATTTTGTATTATTCATTTGTATTATTTTTTAGATTCCACATATAAGTGATAACATACAGTATTTGGTTTTCTCTGTCTGACTTATTTTACTAAGCATACTATCCTCCAGGTCCATCCATGTTGTTGCAAATGGTAAAATTTTAGGGTTTTTTTGTTTTTTGTTTTTTTTTTTGCGGTACACAGGCCGCTCACTGTTGTGGCCTCTCCTGTTGCGGAGCACAGGCTCCAGATGCGCAGGCTAAGCGGCCATGGCTCATGGGCCCAGCTGCTCCGTGGCATGTGGGATCTTCCTGGACTGGGGCACGAACTTGTGTCCCCTGCATCGGCAGGCGAACTCTCAACCACTGCGCCACCAGGGAAGCCCAAATTTTACTTTTTTATTGCTGAGTACTGTTCCATTTTGTGTGTGTGTGTGTGTGTGTGTGTGAACACCCACAACCACATCTACTTTACCTATTCATCTGTTGTTGATGGACACTTGGGTTGACAATTTTCTTTTATATTGTTTAAGTTGCAGCTCCTCGTGGAAGAGATTTTCAGTGTACTGCTTATTTTTTTAAATTTGATTTCTTAATGAATTTTAATTTTTAGAAAATAGTTATATTTACAGAAAAATTGTGAGAGTAGTAAAGAGAGTTGCATTATATTATGCACCCAACTTTCCTGATTGTTAACATTACTTTCATATGGTACACATGTCACAATTAATGAAAAAATAGCTATACATCATTATTTAATTCATGTCTTAATTCAGATTTCCTTCCTTTTTAACTAATGTCCTCTTGCTTTTCCAGTGTCTTATCCAAGATACTACATTGCATTTAGTTATCATGTCTCTTTAGCCTCTTCTTGACTATTACAGTTTCTTATACTTTCTTTGATTCTCCCCTTTTTTCCCTTTATTTAATGACCTTGAGAGTTTAGATGAGTAGTGGCTGGGTACTCTGTAGAATGTCCTTCAATTTGAGTTTATCTGTTTTTCTCATGATTATACTGGGGTTTAGGTGTTCTTGGGAGGAAGACCACAGAGCTAAAGTTACATTATCATCACAGTATATCAAGGGTACATATTATCCACATGACTTATCACTGTTGATCTTAACCTTGTTCACTGGCTGAAGCAGTGTTTGCCAAGTTTCCCTACTCTAAGGTTACCACCCCACCTACCTCGCCTTTCCATATTAATGCTCTCTGGGAAGAAGTCACTCTGTGCAGCACACACTTAAGGAGTGGGAATTTATACTCTACCTCCTTGAGAGCAGAATAGCTATGTACATTATTTGGAATTCTACACTGGAGATTTCCCCCCATTTATTTGTTGATTTAATCAATTATTTCTATCAGTATGGAATCATGTGTATTATTTTATATATTTTGGTTATAATTTAATACCATTTTATTTAATTTGTTGCCTCAGATGATTACAGCTTTGGCCATTGAATGCTCTTTGAGTTGGCTCCTGTGTATCTTTTACATAAACCAGTCATTGTGTGTGTGTGTGTGTGTGTGTGTGTGTGTGTGTGTGTGTTATTGAACACTTTCTTTCTGGCCTTACTAGTTGCTCCAGACCCACCTTGTGTATTCCCTGCTTCAGCCATACATTCAGCCAGCTGTCCAAGGAGGCCTGGTTCCTATAATTGAAGAATAATTTTAGAGAACAAGATCTAGGTGCTAGGTGTGCTCATTGCTACTGGTTGTAGTTGCTTCTAGGCCTTTCCACTGAAAGAGCTTGTAAATACAGGTGTGTGTACTAATACTTGTTTATATGTATCTCTGAATATTTCTGTATGTAGCCATTCGTATCTATATTAAGATAAACATGAGTTCATACTGATGTCTCCAACAATAATCTATCACCACGTAGATCATTCCAGCCTCTTTCCCTTGCTTATCTGTAGACTCTTAATCTAACAGTGAGAAATGTGGTTCCTACCATTTGCAATCCATTTGCTTAATTATTCAATTCCAGTATACATGTAGAGCAGTGTCAGAATTGTTAAACTCTGTCACCTTGGGAAATGACTTTATTTAGTATAGTTTAGTACTTATGTACTGTTTCTTTTGTCTTTAATCACACGTGCATCACTATTTCAACACCCTTTTCTCCCACTCCCTTCATGGTTCCATACATTTGTAATAACAGATTGTTTTCTTACATTCTGCATTTCATCTTTGGCTCCTCTAACCTCCTAAATTATGTTTTTAAAATTTTTATATGTTCCATCTGTTTTGATAAATACATATTGTCGTGTATCTATATTCAGTATTATACAGAATAGTTTCACTACGCTAAAAATTTTCCTGGGCTGCACTGTTTCAGACCTCCCTACTTCCCTATAACCTCCTGGGAAACTCCTAGTACTTTTTATTGTTGCTATAGTTTTATCTTTTTCAGAATATCACTTATTCAGAATCATAAAGTGGGTAGCCTTTTAAAATTTATCAATTTAAATCCATTCAAATTGTTGAGTGGCTTGATAGCTCATTTCTTTTTATTGCTAAATATTTCATTGTATGGATGATCACAGTTTGTTTATCTATTCACCTATTAACACTTTCACTGCCTCCAGTGTTTGGAAACTATGAATGAATCTGTTATAAACATTTACATGGAAGTTTCTGTGTAAGCCTGTTTTGAAGTCAGTTGGGTCAGTGACTAGGAGAGCAATTGCAGTTAACTGGATTTCATGATAAGATTATGTTTAGGTTTGTAAGAAACTGAAAACTATCTTGCAAAGTGGCTATATCATTTTTCATTTCCACCAGAAATGAATGAGAGTTCTTATTGCTCCACATCCTTGCTAGCATTTGGTATTGTTAGTTTTTTGTATTTTAACCATTCTAATAGCTGTGTATTGGTATATCATTGTGGTTTTAGTATTTGCGATTCTGTAATTACAAATGATCTTAAATATCGTTTTATATATTTACCATCTCTTTATCATTGGTTATTTTTCTTTTCATATATTTTGCGCATTTAAAACTTGGATTGTTTGTAACCACATTGTTGAGTTTTAAGAGTTCTTTGTATAATTTGGAGGTAAGTACTTTATCAGGTATATATTTTGCAAATATTTTCTCCCAATCTGTGGCTTGTCTTTTCATTCTCTTAACAATATCTTTCACAGAACAGATTTTTAAAATTTTAATAAAATCCAACTTATCATTTTATTGTTTCATAGGTCTTAATTTTAATGTTTCATATAAAAACTCACTATTGAATGAAAGATCATGTAGATTTTCTCCTAGATATTTTATAGATTTACATTTTACATTTAGATCTTTGATCCTTTTTGAGTTAATTTTTGTATACTGTGTGATATTTGTCTCTAGGTTCATTTTTGTGCATATACTGTATAATAGTTGAGAACCAATTGTTGCACAGACTATTCTTCCTTTGAATCACGTTTGCTTCTTTTTCAAAGATCAGTTTACTGTATTTGTGTGAGGGTCTCTTGCTGGGGTCTCCATTCTGTTGCATTGATCTATGTGTCCATTCTTTTGCAAATACTATATTGTTCTTATTACCAACTTTGTCCATTTACTGATTTTGTTGGCTAATCTAGGTCTTTAATCTTTCCGTGTAAACTTTAGAATCAGTTTGTTATCTATAAAATAGCTCACTGGGATTTTGATTTGGGTTGCAATCAATCTATAGATCATCATGGGAAGAATTCATATTGATATTAACAATATTGAATCTTAATCCAGGAACACAGTATATCTCTTCATTTATTTAGACCTTTGATCCAGTCTATCAGAGTTCTATAGTTTTCTGTGTACATATTACAGAAACTCTGTATTTTGTTAGTATTATACCTAATTATTTTTTGGCGCTATTTAAATTATATATGTTTTTAAATTTCAAGATCCAATTGTTCATTACTAGTATATGTGAAAATAACTGATTTTGGTATGTTAACCTTGCATCGCACAACCTTTCTGTACTTGCTTATCGGTACCAGTAATTGCAGATTCTTTGGAATATTCTATTTAGACAATTATGTTACCTGCCAAAAAAGACAGTATTATTTCTTCCCTCCCAGTCTATATAACTTTTATTTCCATTTTTTCCCTTATTGAAATAGCTAGGTAATGTTGAGTAGGAGTGTTGAGAGAGGACATATTTGCCTTGTTTCTGATTTTAGGGGAAAAGTGTCCAGTTACTCTCCAGATGAGAAACTCCATTCTTTGCAGATGTTCTTTATCAAGTTGAGGAAGTTTGTTTCTATTCCTAGTTTGCAGATAGTTTTTCATGAAAGGGCATTCATGAAAATATTTTTTTTATCTCAAATGATATATTTTTTCTTAATCTGTTGATATGATAGATTACTTCAATTACTGTTCAAAGTCAAACCAGCCTTTCATACTTGTAATAAATCCCATTAAGTTGTGGTATATAATTCTTTATACATTGTTGGAATCAATTAATTAACATTTTGTTGAGGACATTTGCATCTCTGTTCATGAGAAATATTGGTGAACTGGAGAGGTACATGTAAAAGTATGAAATTAGAGCACTCCCTAACACCATACACAAAAATAAACTCAAAATGGAAAAAAAAAAAAAAAAAAAATGGAATAAAGACCTAAATGTAAGGCCAGACACTATCAAACTCTTAGAAGAAAACATAGGCAGAACACTCTATGACATAAATCACAGCAAGATCCTTTTTGACCCACCTCCTAGAGAAATGGAAATAAAAACAAAAATAAACAAATGGGACCTAATGAAACTTCAAAGCTTTTGCACAGCAAAGGAAACCATAAACAAGACCAAAAGACAACTCACAATGGGAGAAAATATTTGCAAATGAAGCAACTGACAAAGGACTAATTTCCAAAATTTAAAAGCAGCTCATGCAGCTCAATAACAAAAAAACAAACAACCCAATCCAAACATGGGCAGAAGACCTAAATAGACATTTCTCCAAAGAAGATATACAGACTGCCTACAAACACATGAAAGAATGCTCAACATCATTAATCATTAGGGAAATGCAAATCAAAACTACAATGAGATATCATCTCACACCAGTCAGAATGGCCATCATCAAAAAAATCTAGAAACAATAAATGCTGGAGAGGGTGTGGAGAAAAGGGAACACTCCTGCACTGCTGGTGGGAATGTGAATTGGTACAGCCACTATGGAGAACAGTATGGAAGTTCCTTAAAAAACTATAAATAGGACTACCATATGACCCAGCAATCCCACTACTGGGCATATACCCTCAGAAAACCATAATTCAAAAAGAGTCATGTACCAAAATGTTCATTGCAGCTCTATTTACAATAGCCCGGAGATGGAAACAACCTAAGCGCCCATCATCGGATGAATGGACAAAGAAGATGTGGCACATATATACAATGGAATATTACTCAGCCATAAAAAGAAACGAAATTGAGCTATTTGTAATGAGGTGGATAGACCTAGAGTCTGTCATACAGAGTGAAGTAAGTCAGAAAGAGAAAGACAAATACCATATGCTAACACATATGTATGGAATTTAAGAAAAAAAAATGTCATGAAGAACCTAGGGGTAAGACAGGAATAAAGACACAGACCTACTGGAAAACGGACTTGAGGATATGGGGAGAGGGAAGGGTGAGCTGTGACAAAGCGAGAGAGAGGCATGGACATATATACACTACCAAACGTAAGGTAGATAGCTAGTGGGAAGCAGCCGCATAGCACAGGGATATATCAGCTCAGTGCTTTGTGACCCCCTGGAGTGGTGGGATTAGGGAGGGTGGGAGGGAGGGAGACGCAAGAGGGAAGAGATATGGGAACATATGTATATGTATAACTAACTCACTCTGTTATAAAGCAGAAACTAACACACCATTGTAAAGCAATTATACTCCAATAAAGATGTGAAAAAATAAAATAAAATAAAATTTATACAATACAGGATCCTAAATGAGTCAAATATCTAAATTCACTAGGGTATGTTACTAAACATAATAGCGGGTTTAGCTGTTGTGACCATTTAAACATATTTCTTTTGTACAAAAAAGAAAATTTATTAACATTTTGTTGAGGACTTTGCATCTCTGTTCATGAGAAATATTGGTGTCTACTTTTCCTTTTTTTTTGGTAACATCTTTATTGTAGTATAAATGCTTTACGTTGTTGTGTTAATGTATAACTGCTGTATAACAAAGTGAATCAGCTATATGTATACATATATCCTCGTATTCCCTCCCTCTTGTGTGTCCCTCCCACCCTACTTATCCCACCCCTCTATGAGGTCACAAAGCACTGAGCTAATCTCCCTGTGCTATGTGGCTGCTTCCCACTAACTATCTGTTTTACATATGGTGGTGTATGTATGTCACTGCAAATTTCTCACTTCGTCCCAGCTTACCCTTCCCCCTCCCCGTGTCCTCAAGTCCATTTTCTACGTCTGCATCTTTATTCCTGTCCTGCCTCTAAGTTCTTCAGAAAAAAAATTTTTTTTTTGATTCCATATATATGTGTTAGCACGATATTTGTTTTTCTCTTTCTGACTTACTTCACTCTGTATGACAGACTCTAGGTCCATCCACCTGACTGCAAATAACTCAGTTTTGTTTCTTCTTATGACTCAGTAGCATTCCATTGTATATATGTGCCACATCTTTATCCATTCGTCAATAGACACTTAGGTTGCTTCCATATCCTGGCTATTGTAAATATTGCTGCAGTGAACATTGTGGTACATGACTCTTTGAATTATGGTTTTCTCAGGGTATATGCCCAATAGTGGGATTGCTGGGTCATAATGTAGTTCTATTTTTAGTTTTTTAAGGAACCTCCATACTGTTCTCCATAGTGGTTGTATCAATTTACATTCCCACCAACAGTGCAAGAGGGTTTCCCTTTCTCCACACCCTCTCCAGCATTCATTGTTTGTAGATTTTTTGATGATGGTCATTCTGACCAGTGTGAGGTGATACCTTATTGTAGTTTTGATTTGCATTTCTCTAATGATTAGTGACTTGAGCATCCTTTCATATGTTTGTTGGCAAACTGCATATCTTCTTTGGAGAAATTTCTGTTTAGCTCTTCTGCCCATTTTTGTATTGGGTTGCTTGTTTTTTTGTTATTGAGCTGCATGAGCTGCTTGTGAATTTTGGAAATTAATCCTTTGTCAGTTGCTTCATTTGCAAATATTTTCTCCCATTCTGAGAGTTGTCTTTTCGTCTTTTTTATGGTTTCCTGTGCTGTGCAAAAGCTTTTAAGTTTCATTAGGTCCTATTTCTTTAGTTTTGTTTTTATTTCCATTTCTCTAGGACGTGGGTCAAAAAGAATCTTGCTGTGATTTATTTCATACAGTGTTCTGCCTGTGTTTTCTTCTAAGAGTTTGATAGTGTCTGGCCTTACATTTAGGTCTGTCATCCATTTTGAGTTTACTTTTGTGTATGATGTTACGAAGTGTTCTACTTTCATTCCTTTATATGTAGCTGTCCAGTTTTCCCAGCACCACTTATTGAAGAGGCTGTCTTTTGTCCATTGTATATGCTTGTCTCCTTTATCAAAGATAAGGTGACCATATGTGTGTGGGTTTATCTCTGGCTTTCTGTCCTGTTCCATTGATCTATATGTTTGCTTTTGTGCCAGTACCATACTGTCTTGATTACTGTAACTTTGTAGTATAGACTGAAGTCAGGGAGCCTGATTGCTCCAGCTCCATTTCTCTTTCTCAAGATTGCTTTGGCTGTTTGGGGTCTTTTGTGTTTCCATACAAATTGTGAAATTTTTTGTTCTGTTTCTGTGAAAAATGTCATTGATAGTTTGATAGGGATTGCATTGAATCTGTAGATTGCTTTGGTTAGTATAGTCATTTTCACAACGTTGATTCTTCCAGTCCAAGAACATGGTATACCTCTCCATCTGTTTGTGTCATGTTTGATGTCTTTCATCAGTGTCTTATAGTTTTGTGAGTACAGGCCTTTTACCTCCTTAGGTAGGTTTATTCCTAGGTATTTTATTCATTGCATTGCAGTCGTGAATGGGATTGTTTCCTTAGTTTTTCTTTCTGATCTTTCATTGTTAGTGTATAGCAATGCAAGAGATGTCTGTGCATTAATTTTGTATCCTGCTACTTTACCAAATTCATTGATTAGGTCTAGTAGTGTTCTGATAACATCTTTAGGGTTCTGTGTGTATGGTATCATGTCATCTGCAAACAGTGACAGTTTTACTTTTTCTTTTCTGATTTGAATTCCTTTTATTTCTTTTTCTTCTCTGAATGCTGTGGCTAAAACTTCCAAAACTATGTTGAATAATAACGGTGAGAGTGGGCAGCCTTGTCTTATCCCTGATCTTTGTGGAAATGGTTTCAGTTTTTCACCATTGAGAATGATGTTGGCTCTGGGTTTGTCATATATGGCCTTTGTTATGTTGAGGTAAGTTCCCTCTATGCCTACTTTCTGGAGAGTTTTTATCATAAATCGGGGTGGAATTTTGTCGAAAGCTTTTTGTGTATCTATTGAGATGATCGTATGGTTTTTGTACTTCAGTTTGGTAATATGGTGTATCACATTGATTGATTTGCATGTATTGAAGAATCCTTGCATTCCTGGAATAAACCCCACTTGATCATGGTGTATGATCCGTTAAATGTGCTGTTGGATTCTGTTTGCTAGTATTTTGTTGAGGATTTTTGCATCTATGTTCATCAGTGAAATTGGCCTGTAGTTATTTTTGTGACATCTTTGTCTAGTTTTGGTATAAGTGTGATGGTGGCCTTGTAGAATGAGTTTGGGAGTGTTCCTTCCTCTGCTGTATTTTGGAAGAGTTTGAAAAGGATAGACATTAGCTCTTTTCTAAATCTTTGATAGAGGTCACCTGTAAAGCCATCTGGTGCTGGGCTTTTGTTTGTTGGAAGATTTTTAATCAGTTTCTATTTCAGTGCTTGTGATTTGTCTGTTTATATTTTCTATTTCTTCCTGGTTCAGTCTTGGAAGGTTGTGCTTTTCTCAAACTTTGTTTCCTCCAGGTTGTCCATTTTATTGGCATATAGTTGCTTGTAGTTATCTCTTATTATCCTTTGTATTTCTGCAGTGTCAATTGTTACTTCTCGTTTTTCCTTTCTAATTCTGTTGATGTGAGTCTTGTCTGTTTTTTTCCTGATGAGTCTGGCTAATGGTTTCTCAATTTTCTTTATCTTCTCAAAGAACCAGCTTTTAGTTTTATTGATCTTTGCTGTTGTTTCCTTCATTTCTTTTTCATTTATTTCTGATCTGATCTTTATGATTTCTGTCTTTCTACTAACATATTTTTTGTTGTTCTTCTTCTTTCTCTAATTGATTTAGGTGTAAGTTTAGGTTGTTTATTTGAGATATTTCTTGTTTCTTGAGGTAGGATTGTATTGCTATAAACTTACCTCTTACAACTGCTTTTGCTGCATCCCATAGGTTTTGAATCATCCTGTTTTCATTGTCATTTGTTTCTAGGTATTTGTTGGTTTCCTCTTTGATTTCTTCAGTGATCTCTTGGTTATTTAGTAGTGTATTGTTTAGTCTCCATCTGTTTTTATTTTTTACAGATTTTTTTCCTGTAATTGATATCTAGTCTCATATTGTTGTCAGAAAAGATACTTGGTACAGTTTCAATTTTATTAAATTTACTGAGGCTTGATTTGTGACCCAAGGTATGATTTATCCTGGAGAATGTTCTATGAGCACTTGAGAAGAAAGTGTATTCTGTTGTTTCTGGATGGAATGTCCTATAAATATCAATGAAGTCCATCTTGTCTAATTGTCATTTAAAGCTTCTGTTTCATTATTTATTTTCATTTTGCATGATGTGTCTGTTGGTGAAAGTGGGGTTTTAAGGTCCCCTACTCTGGTGTTAAGGTCCCCTACTATTATTTTGTTACTGTTGATTTCCCCTTTTATGGCTGTTAACATTTGCTTATGTATTGAGGTGCTCCTATGTTGGGTGCATAAATATTCACAATTGTTATGTCTTCTTCTTGTATTGGTACCTTGATCATTATGTAGTATCCTTCTTTATCTCTTGTAATAGTCTGTATTATAAAAACTGTTTTGTCTGATAATGAGAATTGCTACTCCAGCTTTCTTTTGATATCCATTTGCATGGAATATCTTTTTCCATCCCCTCACTTTCAGTCTGTATGTGTTCCTAGGTCTGCAGTGGGTCTCTTGTAGACAGCATATATACAGGTCTTGTTTTTGTATCCATTCAGCCAGTTTATGTCTTTTGGTTGGAGCATTTAATCCATTTACATTTAAGGTAATTATCGATATGTATGTTCCTATTACCATTTTCTTAATTCTTTCGTGGTTTTTTTTAAGGTATTTTCCTTTTCTTGTGTTTCCTGCCTAGAGAAGTTCCTTTAACATTTGTTGTAAAGCTGATTTGGTGGTGCTGAATTCTCTTAGCTTTTGCTTGTCTGTAAACGTTTTAATTTCTCTGTCAAATCTGAATGAGATCCTTGCTGGGTAGAGTAATCTTGGTTGTAGGTTTTTCCTTTTCATCACTTTAAATATGTCTTGCCACTCCCTTCTGGCTTGCAGAGTTTCTGCTGAAAGATCAGTTGTTAACCTTATGGGGATTCCCTTGTATATTTTTTGTTGTTTTTTCCTTGCTACTTTTAATAATTTTTCTTTGTATTTAATTTTTGATAGTTTGATTAATATGTGTCTTGGCATGTTTCTCATTGGATTTATCCTGTATGGAACTCTCTGCACTTCCTATACTTGATTGACTATTTCCTGTCCCATGTTAGGGAACTGTCAACTACAATCTCTTCAAATAATTTCTCAGTCCCTTTCCTTTTCTCTTCTTCCTCTGGGACCTCTATAATTTGAATGTTGGTACATTTAATGTTGTCCCTAAGGTCTCTATGACTGTCCTCAATTCTTTTCATTCTTTTTTCTTTATTTTGCCCTGTGGTAGTTATTTTCACTCTTTTATCTTCCAGGTCACTTACCTGTTCTTCTGCCTCAGTTATTCTGCTATTGATTCCTTCTAGAAAAATTTTAAGTTCATTTATTGTGTTGTTCCTCATTGTTTGTTTGTTCTTTAGTTCTTCTATATCCTTGGTAACCATTTCTTGTATTTTCTCCATTCTGTTTCCAATATTTTGGATTATCTTTATTATCATTACTCTGAATTCTTTTTCAGGTAGATTGCCTGTTTCCCCTTCATTTGTTTGGTCTGGTTCGTTTCTACTTTTCTCTTTAATCTGCAGTGTATTTCTCTGTCTTCTCATTTTTCTTAACTTACTGTGTTTGGGGTCTCCTTTTCACAGGGTTCAAGTTCATAGTACCCGTTGTTTTTGGTGTCTGCCTGCAGTGGATAAGGTTGGTTCGTTGGGTTGTGTAGGATTCCTGGTTTAGGGGACTGGTGCCTGTGTTCTAGTGGATGAGGCTGGGTCTTGTCTTTCTGGTGGAAGAATCACGTCCAGTGGTGTGTTTTGAGATGTCTGTGGACTTACTTTGATTTTAAGCGCCCTCCCTCCTAGTGGGTGGGGATGTGTTTCTGTCTTGCTAGTTGTTTGTCATGGGGTGTCCATCTTTGGAGTTTTCTGGTCATTGAGTGGAACTGGGTCTTAGCATTGAGATGGAGGTCTCTGGGAGAGCTCTCGCCAATTGATATTACATGGGGCCTGTACATCTCTGCTGGTCCAGTGTCCTGAACTTGGCTCTCCCACCTCAGAGGCTCAGGCCTGACACCTGGCTGGAGCACCAAGACACTGTCAGCCACACAGCTCAGAAGAAAAGGGAGAAAAAAAGAAAGCAAGAAAAAAGTACATAAAATAAGTAAAGTTATTAAAATAAACACCTAAAAAATATATTATTAAAATTAAAAAGTAATAAAAAAAGAAGAGAATAACGAAACCAATAAACAAATCCTCCAGTGATAACAAGTACTAAAAACTAAACTAAGGTAACTGTATAAATCAGAAACTAGTTAGTCGCAGACAGCAAACCCCAAGTCTACAGTTGCTCCCAAAGTGCACGTCCTCAATTTTGAGATGATCTGTTGTCTATTCAGGTATTCCACAGATGCAGGTACATCAAGTTGATACTGTGGAGATTTTATCTGCTACTTCTGAGGCTTCATGGTGAAATTTCCCTTTCTCTTCTTTGTTCACACAACTGCTGTGGTTCAGCTTTGGATTTGGCCCTGCCTCTGCTTGTAGGTCACCCTTTTCATGTGTTCTTCCCCCAGACAGGAGGGGGTTAAAGGAGCAGCTGATTAGGGGGCTCTGGCTCACTCAGGTGGGGTGCGGGGGGTAGGGAGGGTATGGAATGCAGGGCGTATCTGCGGCAGCCAGGCCAGCATGGTGTTGCAATAGCCTGAGGCGAGCCGTTTGTTCTTCCCAGGAAGTTGTCCCTGCATCATGGGACCCTGGTGGTTCTGGGCTGTACAGGCTTCTGGCAGGGGAGGTTTGGATAGTGATCTGTGCTTGTACACAGGATTCTTGGCGGCTGCAGCAGCAGCGTTAGCATTTCATGCCTGTCTCTGCTGTCCACGCCAATAGCAATGGCTTATGCTGGTCGCTGAAGCTTGTTTAGGCGGTGCTCTGAATCCCCTCTCCTTTTTTTTTTTTTTTTTTTTTTTTTTTAGTGGGACACGGGCCTCTCACTGTTGTGGCCTCTCCTGCTGCGGAGCACAGGCTCTGGACGTGCAGGCTCAGCGGCCATGGCTCACAGGCCCAGCCGCTCCGCGGCATGTGGGATCTTCACAGACTGGGGCACGAACCCATGTCCCCTGCATCAGCAGGCGGACTCTCAACCACTGCGCCACCAGGGAAGCCCCCCTCTCCTCTTGCATCCTGAAACAGCGGTCTCTTGACTTTTAGGCATTTCCAGACTTTTTTCCCGATTCCCTTCTGGTTAGCTGTGGCACATTAGCTCCCTTCAGGCTGTGTACACACAGCCAGCCCCAGTCCTCTCCTTGGGATCTGACCTCCAACACCTGAGCCTCAGTTTCCAGTCCCCACCTGCCCCAGCAGGTGAGCAGACAAGCCTCTCAGGCTGCTGAGTGCTGGTTGGCACCTATCCTCTGTGCACAAATCTCTCCACTTTGCCCTCTGCACCCCAGTTGCTGCGCTCTCCTCCGTGGTTCCAAAGCTTAACCCCCTGCCCACCCCCATCTCCTCCAGTGAAGGGGCTCCTAGTGTGTGGAATCTTTTCCTCCTTCACAGCTCCCTCCCAGAGGTGCAGGTCCAGTCCTTATTCTTTTGTCTCTGTTTTTTCTTTTTTCTTTTGCCGTACCCAGGTATGTCGGGAGTTTCTTGCCTTTTTGGAAGTCTGAGGTCTTCTGCCAGCATTCAGTAGGTGTTCTGTAGGAGTTGTTCCACATGTAGATGTATTTTTGATGTATTTGTGGGGAGGAAGGTGATCTCCACGTCTTACTCCTCTGCCATCTTGAAGGTATAGTTTTCCTCTCTTGTAAAGTCTTCTCTAGTTTTGGTATTACAGCAATGATGTCCTCAATGAGTGAGTTAAGATGTGTTCCCTCTACTTTTATTTTCTGAAAAAGTTTCTAGAGAATTGGTATCATTTCTTCCTTAAATGTTTGATAGAATTCATGAGTGAAATCCTCTGGGTTCATGCTTTCTCTTTTGGAAGATGATTAATTATTGATGGAATTTCTTTAATAGATATATTCCTATTCAGATTATCTTATTTCTCCTTGTATGAGTTCTGGTAGGTTGTGTGTTTTAAGAAATTGATCCATTTCTCCTACATGGTCAAATCTGTGGCTATAGAGTTTTATGCAGTATTTTTTTTTTTTTTACCCTTTTTATGTTCATGTGATCAGTAAGGATGACCCCTTTTTCATTTCTGATACTGGTAATCTGTGTCTGTCTTTCTTTTTTTACCAAGATTAGTCTGGCTAGACATTTATCAACTTTACTGGTCTTTTAAAAAATAAACTTTTAATATTGTTGATTTTTTATATGGAATTCTTGTTTTTTATTTCATTAATTTCTGTTTTATTTTCATTTCTTCTGCTTGTTTAAGGCTTCAATTGCTCTTTTTTCTTTAAGATGGAAACAGAATATGGAGTTTAGATATTTCTGTCTTTAATGCATACATTTAATATTTTATATATATATGTATATATATGTATATGTATCTTTCTAAGCAGTGCTTTCATTGCAGCCCATGGATTTTGGTAAGTTGTATTTTCATTTAGTTCAAAAAAATTTCCAATATATATGAGACATTTTCTTTAAGCAATGTGTTATTTTGTAGTGTGTTTTTAAATGTCAAAATATGTGGGATTTTTCCAGCTATTTTCTGTTATTGATATTTAGTTTAATCCCACTCTGGTCTTAGAACATCTTTTGTATCATTTATATTCTTTAAAATTTTTTAAAAAATAAATTTATTTATTTACAGCTGTGTTGGGTCTTCATTGCTGTGCTAGGGCTTTCTCTAGTTGCGGCGAGTGGGGGCCACTCTTCATTGCGGTGCGCGGGACTCTCACTATCGCGGTCTCTCGTTGCGGAGCACAGGCTCCAGACACGCAGGCTCAGTAGTTGTGGCTCATGGGCCCGGCCGCTCCACGGCATGAGGGATCCTCCCAGACCAGGGCTCAAACCCGTGTCCCCTTTATTGGCAGGCAAACTCTCAACCACTGTGCCACCAGGGAAGCCCTTCTTTTAAATTTGATACTTTTATTTTTTTCATGGCTCATGTTGTCTTCTGTCTTTGTTCCATATGATCTTAAATAAAATGTATTTTACCATTGTTGGATGGAGTATTCTATAAATATAAATTAGAATTTAAAGGTTTATACTAATCCATTGTCATAGTCCATGTTCCATAACCCTTCTGCACATCTGAAATCAGAGAATTGAATAATGATGTGATAGGAGACACCATACTTTCATCTCTACATCTTTAATGTGGCTCTGATATCTTCGGTTCCTCAAAGAATGTGATATTATTCCTCATTGGCTATTTAACAGGGAACATTCCTGAAGGACCAAAGTGGAATTTTGGTCCTTCAGGGATTTCATCATTTTGAGCCAGTATCGAGTAATGCCCTATATTCCTTCCTCCAGTTAGACTTTTCTGGTAAGTAGCTGCAGGTTCTTTTGGAGAAAAATAGGAGAAAGTTTTACAGTATATAATTTTCTTAAGGAGATCCTACCTTTTTCTTATTGAGATTCTGAGTTTGTAAACTAGAGCAGGTCTTGGAACTGAATGAGAGCTCATGACCTTGTTGTGGTGACATGTCAGACCACTGTTCTGAATGAAACCAATATAAGTCAAAAAATCATGAAGTGCTGGACATATACTGCGTCTTGTAACATTGTTTAAGTCATGAAGTGCTGGACATATACTCCATCTTGTAACATTGTTTAAGTCCCAAAACCCAGACTGTCGTTACAGTTTTTGTTTATAGGAGGCAATAAATTACCTTATATTTTTTATGTCCATTTTAATTTAGGTTGCTATTTCTTGCATCTGAATCATTCACAAGTGCAGATATTCTAAACTGTATGTGTTGATTTGTACTTGTGTAGCTTCTCACATGGACAGCGAAGTAGTTTCTTCCCCTAAGATGGCATTTATTTACTCAGTGTTGATTAGCAATTTTTCCATACAATAATGGGCATATCATTTGTATATAAGAAAAATGGTAGGGGAGAGTTCCTGACTCCTTTTCTCTCAAACCTTTCTTCTCTTACCACCCCTTTATACCAATAAAGCTCAGTTTGCAGATATTGCTGAAATCTTCATTGACTGTTTCACTGAAAATACCTTACTGGTGGACATTTTAGTTAGAGAGGAACAGCTACAGTAGGCCTGAAGGGGAAAAGGAAGAAGTTTCATCAGTTAGATTCTCAGTAAGGCAGAAATCACACATTTTATCAATTTGCTTTTTATACAAAAAGAGTAAACTTGCTGAGAAGCATCTATGAACACAGTGAAACTAAATTTTCTTCTTCCGTGTGACTACTATGTTATCTGGGAAATCTTATAAAAAGGGTTCCTCCAAAAGGCCTTCTTTTTACAGCTAATATAGGAAAGAATTGATAGAATCTGATCATTTCCTTTTACCGTAGCTCCTATGTGACCTGTAAAAAAGTGAATATGTTGGAATAACAAACCTGGGTAAAATAAATAACCTGGGTATTTTGTTTGAGAAAAGTCTTATGCATAGTTGAAGCATAATCTCACAGAATCTTTTGTTATGGTCAAATTCTTCTGTGAATGGCAATTTTGCTGGAGTATGTTACTGATAAGAGCCTAGGTTATTAAAGCTCATAACACTTCAGTTTGGATGCACAGACAAAATTCTTAAATTGCGTTTATTATCCTTATAATAATGATTTTACCATGTTTCTTTTCATGATATGGGACAAAAATGTGTTATATTTATTTATTCTCTAAGCTACAATATGAAATAACTACACCATTCATTGTTTAAAGTTTCACATTTGTATTTAAGATAAACTTTAAGGAAATACTCATATACTTCTCTGTCATTTACTTTTTAAAAGAAAAAAAATTTAATATTCATTCTTTAACTTTTTCACCTTAAAACAAGTCTTGTTCTTTGTTGAAACGCCTCTCTTCCTTGATAGAAATGTAATTTTAGTTTATCTACATTGACATTTGAATTTGTAGGCATTCATTAAACATTCAGATTGTATAAATAATGCGATCTGTATTTTAACAAAGGAAGCTTTCATGGATGAATAACTTCTTCACTTGGCATTATGACAGCTTTTGAGAATTGGTAATTTCTGCATTAAAAAGATACTGTCTGAAAATATCTTTACCAAAGGAGAGAATCAAATAGAATAACTTTTTTAAGAGTAGTTTTTAAATGTTTTTGATCAAGTATATAAAATATATACCACATTTTATATCTTCTCTGGGAGAGTGGGTCCATTAAAAAGTTATCATATCCTTGACCAAAATATTATTTTCTATTAATTTGTAGTGTCTGTACTCTTTTTTACTCCTAGATCAACTTCCTTTATGCTCTGAAAAGACCGCTGTCCTTCTGTCTTCTTAGTGGCATAATCTTGAACTTTTATTTGTACAGTAATTCATGGTACAGTTCTCCTGACCTTTCCTTCTGCAGTTCGTTCAGCATGCCTAATCTCTTGTTTTCTTGACCAATGACCATCACACACATTTCCCCCTGGACCTGGGCATGTTGTGCAAACACCTTTATTCATTTGTCACATTAGAGCACAAATGCACTATTTGAACCACATCAACATGTGAGAGAATACATAGGAGTGTACCTGTTAGATTAGACTCTGTTTTATTGTTCTTTGAAAGTCTAAAACCTAGCAAATTATCTGGCACATAGTAGGCACACAACAAATATTTGCTTAATGAATAAGAATAATGCTTATTGTGAATGTAAAGAGAAAAATCAGGAAAGCCACCACAGGACGTGCAATAGTACTACATATAGAAAAAAAAACATGAGGGAAAAGAAATTAAAGGGAGAAATAAGAGTAGAACCATAGAAAACAGTAATGGGGGGTCCTCCAACATGCTTGGACCATAAGGAAGGCAAGAATAAGCAAGACAATGTACAGCAATTAAGGAAAGATTTATTGAGTAGAATGTGCTGGACATTTTGAAAATTCGTCATTAATTTAATACATATTTATTAGGCACCAACTGTATACCAGCCACCGCTTTGGGTCCTGGAAATCCATCACTAAATAAAAAAGAGAAAGACTTTTGCCCTCATATAGCTCAATTTAGCATATATTTAAATAGTATATAATAATCATAATATATAAAGAAGTTATATATAGCTCAATTTAGCATATATTTAAATAGTATATAATAATCATAATATATAAAGAAGTTATATACTAAGGGGGAAGGTGAAAAATACTATGGGAAAAAATAAAATTGTAGAACAGGATAAGGGGGATCAAGTGTATTAATAGAGTGACCAGGAAGGCATCATTTAGAAGGTGCGGTCTGAATAAAGAGGGATGGATTGGAATTAGTTAAGTATATGTTTGGAGGAAGAGAAATCTATGCAATGGAAAGAGTTAAAGCAAATATCCCTAGAAGGGAGCTTTCCTGGGGTTTGGAAGGCACAGCAAGGAAACCAGAAAGGCTGGAGCAGAGGGAGCAAGGAGAAAAGCAGCGAGAGATTAGGTCAGATTTAGTGGTGGGATATAAGGAATGGAGAACAAATCATGAACATCATATATTTGGCTTTCACTCTGAGTGTGATGGAAAGCCATGGTAGGGGTTACAGTAGAGGAGTAGTTTATCATTTGTTTAAAAAGGATTATCTTATTCAGTCCTTATAAAATTTCTATAAAGCAGCGTTTCAGTAAGAATTATTTTAGATGCAAGGAAACCAGCTGAAATTGGATTTCACAGTAAGGATTTGGCTTTTTCCTAGAACAGTGGGCCTGGAGGAAGGTGTGGTTTAGTGATGGTTTAGTGAATTAATGACGCTTAATTCTGTGAGTATCGTTGTGTACTTGTTATTCTCCTGGTCTTCACACCGTACATGGTGTTTAGGTGGTTGTTGTAACTCTTAAGAGTCGCATTGTCACATAAGGCAGCAAGAAAGAAAAGCTTCTTGCTTTTGAACTTCCTCTCCTTCTCACCCTCTTACTCTGTCTTTATCAGGGAGTGAAATCTTTTCCAGAAATGTCTAACATCTGCCCCATGAGGTTCCTTTGAACAAAATAGTCATATCACATCTCCCACAGTAAACCAGTTACTAACTGGTGAGTGGGAATAGTATTCTGTCAATCGAGAGATGTCATCTGGAAAAGGAGACTGATACCTGATATCTGAATAAAATTAGTTATGTTAATCAAGAATAAGGAGAAATGGCCTATGAGTATGCAAGTGATGGTGTCTTTCAGAGACAGTAGACTTTATTATATGTATTAATAGATGAATAGAGGTTTGTAACTCTCCTAACATAATACAGCTAGAAAGGGCAGAGAAAGGATTGAACCCCCAGGTCTGTCTGGTTACAAAATCATGCTTCATTTTTGCTAAACCAGACTGGCCCTTCCATAACTATGACACATTGCTGTGGGGATTGTGGTAGGAACACCTTTGTCCAGACGGGAAATGCTATTAACTTACAACGGTTACGTGAACTGTTTAATGCCTTCTGACAAGACAAGCATATCTTCTCTCTTTAAACAGAGTTCATGTATAAAGCCAAATATTGGCTGGAGATTTGTGGGTAAGCAGAATCTCTCACAGTGGTCTAGTTGCAAACCACAGAACTTGCTTTAGCTGGTTTAATCAGAAATAGAATTTAATAGGGGACTTCCCTGGTGGCGCAGTCATTAAGAATCCGTCTGCCAGTGCAGTGGACACGGGTTCGATCCTTGGTCCAGGAATATCCCACATGCTGCAGAGCAACTAAGCTGTGCACCACAACTACTGAGCCTGCACCCTAGAGCCCACAAGCCGCAGCTACTGAGCCTGCGTGCCACAACTACTGAAGCCCGCACACCTAGAGCCCGTGCTCTGCAACAAGAGAAGCCACTGCAATGAGAAGCCTGCACACTGCAACAAAGATAGCCACTGCTAGCCGCAACTAGAGAAAGCCCGCGTGCAGCAATGAAGACCCAACACAGCCAAAAATAAATGAAATTTTTTAAAAAAGAATTTAAGTTAAAAAATATGATAGATCACAGAATCCCTGGAGGCTACACAGTCAGGAACATTATTGAGGTTATTCCAATAGCCTGCTGGCAGGCATAATCCTTTTGTCCCTGAGTTTAAGAAATAGGTAATTGCTGGACGTCTCCACAAGGATATTTACCACTGCTCTCTTTGACAGCTGTCACGGGATGTGGCTTTCTCAACTTTATTTTGTCTGTTTATATCCTCCTAAAGGTGTGTCTTCTTTGCAGAGGCAAGGACACATGCCTGTAATATTCATGTAATTAGTAGTGATGACCCCTCTTTTGTTTCTAATATTGGTAATTTGCATCTTCTCTCTTTTTCTCTTGGTTAGCCTAGCTAGATGTTTATCAGATTTGTTGATTTTTTTCAAAAAACGAACTTCTGGTTTTTTTTTTTTTTAAACTATATTCTTCAATTTCATTCATTTCTCCTCCAAATTTATTATTTTTTTTCTTCTATTTTAGACTTAAATTGCTCTCCTTTCTCACAGTGGATGCTAAGGTTATTATTGATTTTAGCTCTTTGTTCTTTTCTAAAATAGGTATTTTATGATAGAAATTTCCCCCTATGCATTATTTTCACTACATCTCACAAATTTTGATGTTATATTTTCATTTTCATTTAGTTCAAAATCTTTTTGTTTCCCTTGAGACTTATTTTCTGACTCTGTGTTCTTTAATTTGTGTAGTTTCCAAATAATTGCGGATTTTTCAATTATCTGTTACTGATTTCTAGTTTAATTAATGAAACACACTTTGCCTGGTTTCCATGCTGTTAAATTTGTTAGGCATGCTTTATATCCCAGAATGCGATCTGTTCTGGAGAATGTTCCATGAGAGCTTGAGAAGAATGTGTACTTGATTTTTATTGGATGGAGCTTTCTGTAAATGTCAATTAGATAGATTTGATTAGTGGTGCTGTTCAGGTCAATTGTACCCTGAGTGATTTTTAGCCTGATTTATATATCAATAAAGAAAGAGGGGGGCTTCCCTGGTGGTGCGGTGGTTGGGAGTCCGCCTGCTGATGCAGGGGACGTGGGTTCATGCCCCGGTCCGGGAGGATCCCACATGCCGCGGAGCGGCTGGGCCTGTGAGCCATGGCTGCTGGGCTTGTGTGTCCGGAGCCTGTGCTCCGCAACGGGAGAGGCCACAACGGTTAGAGGCCCGTGTACAGCAAAAAAAAAAAGAGGGGTTTTGAAGTTTCCAAGTATAGTAGTAGATTTGTCTGTTTCTGCTTTCAGTTTTGCCTCATATATTTTGACACTTTGTTAGGTGGATAAATGTTAGTCATTCTGTAATGTCCCACTTACCCTTGATAACTTTCCTTGTTCTGATATTTGCTTTTCTGAAATTAAAAATCCACCTTTCTTTTGTTAATACTAGCACGGTATATCTTTATCCTTTAGTAAGTATATTCAGAACATTCATATTTAAAGGATTATTGACATAGTTGGATTAATATCTACATTTAAAAAATAACTTTTGTAATTATCACATTTGTTCTTTTTGTTCTTTTTCCTCCTCTTTCCTCTTCTTCAGCTTTGTCTGATCTTAATTGAGTACTTTATATATTCCTATTTCCTCTTCTTTTAGCATATTGACTATACTTCATTAACAGATTTTTTAGTGGTTGCCTTAGAGTTTGTCATATACTTTTATAACTAATCTAAGTTTGTATTCAAATAACATTATATACCTCACATACATTACAGCTACCCTGTATTAGAGAATCCTCAATTCATTTATGTCATTCATTTCATTTATCCAAATGCTATAATCACCCAATAATTTGTCATGATAATTACTTTAAACAAACTGTTATCTTTTAGATTAAGAATGAGCAAACTGTAGATTGCCTTGGGTAATCTGTAGATTCAATGAAATCTCTATCAAAATATCAATGGCATTTTTCACAGAACTAGAACAAATAATTTAAAAATTTGTATGGATACACAAAAGACCCTGAATAGCCAAAACAATCCTGAGAAAGAAGGACAGAGCTGGAGGAATCACATTCTCTGAATTCAGAGTATACTACAAAACTATAGTCATCAAAACAGTATGGTATGGACACAAAAACAGATGCATAAATCAATGGAATGGGATAGAGAGCCCAGAAATAAACTCACATACTTATGGTCAATTAATCTATGATAAAGGAAAAAAGATCTTCAATAAGTGGTGCTGGGAAAACTGCACAGCTACATGTAAAAGAATAAAATTAGAACATTCTCTAACACCATATACAATATAAACTCAAAACATATTAAAGACCAAAATGTAAGACCGGATACCATAAAATGCCTGGAGGAGAACATAGGCAGAACACTCTTTGACATAAATTGCAGCAGTATTTTTTGGATCTGTCTCCTAAAGCAAAGAAAACAAAAACAAAAGTAAGCAAGTGAGACCTAATTAAATGTAAAAGCTTTTTCACAGCAAAGGAAACTATCGATAAAATGAAAAGATAACCTACTGAATGGGAGAAGATATTTGCAAATGATATGACTGATAAGAGTTAATATCCAACATATATAAACAGCTCATATAACTCAACATCAAAAAAACAAACAACCTGATTATAAAATGGGCAGAAGAACTGAATAGACATTTTTTCCAAAGAGGAAATGCAGATGGTCAACAGGGACATGAAAATATGCTCAACGTTGCTAATCACCAGGGAAATGCAAATCAAAACCACAGTGAGATACCCCCTCATACCTGTCAGAATGACTATTGTCAAAAAGAACACAAATAACAAATGTTGGCAAGGATGTGGAGAAAAGGGAACCTTTGTACACCGTTGATGGGAATGTAAATTGGTGCAGCCACTGTGGAAAACAGTACAGAGGTTTCTCAAAAAAGTAAAAATAGAAATACCATATGACCCAGCAGTTTCACTCCTGGATATATATCTGAAAGAAACAAAAACACTAAATCAAAAAGACACATGTACCCCAATATTAATGGCAGCATTATTTATAATTGCTAAGCTATGAAAGCAACCTAAGTGTCCATCAACAGATGAATGGATAAAGAAGATGTGGTATATATAAATATATACAATGGAATACTTCTCAACCATGAAAAAGAACAAAATTTTGCCACTTGCAACAACTTGGGTGGACTTGGAGAGCATTAAGCTAAGTCAAATAAGTCAAAACAGAGAAAGACAAATACTGTATGATAAATCACTTATATGTGGAATCTAAAAAATACAATAAACTAAAAAAGACTAAACTAAAAAGGAAGCAGACTCACAGATACAGAGAACGAACCAGTGGTTACCAGTGGGGAGTGGGGGAGGGGGAAAAGGGACTATAGGGGTAGGAGCAAAAAGGGTTGTTATGGGATTATATGAAATCATGTGTGTGAAACTTGAAAATTGTAAAGCACTATAGAATTTAAAGAATCCTTCATTCAATAAAAAAAATCTAAATATATATATTTTAAAAGAAAATTGAATAAGTAAACCAAAAATGTCCTGGTTTATGTTTTGATTCATTTTGTTTTGTTTTTTCTTCCTCCCATCCACACTGCTCAATATGTAATGGATAAGGTCACTTTGTGGTGAGTTCTCACCTTTCTATTCTAAAATAAGGAATAAAAGGAGAATATTAAGTTTAAAAAAAAGAATGAGGAAACTATATACATACATAGTTTATATAGTTATATGTAAAACTAGCTATTATACTGGAATGCTCTTTGTGTGATAGTAAGATATGGAAGAAGGGTAGCATTCTCTAATTTTATAGCTTAATCTCAGTCTGGACTGTGGCTTTCACAAGTGTTTTTTTAGATTTTTTCCCCCTATTAAAAATAGGTGGCTGGAGTAGGAGAAATGCGCTTCCCTGAGCTGTGAAGAGTCAAGTAATGTCTTTTCCCTGGATAGTTGGCCTTTGTTATATAGAAAACTCCAGGCATATTTCACAAAGATCTGTAATGGGATCTTACTTAGATCTTCACATTGAGAAGTGGACTTTCTGGAGGTAAGTCCTATGAATGGGATACCTCCACTAAGTCTAGTCTCCAGGAGATTTTCATTGTTACTCTAGCCTATATCCAGTTTCTGACAATTCATCAAAATTACTGTTAAATATTCCTACCAGTTTATGGCTCCAGTGGATTTTGTTCCAGGTTAACTGATCTTGGTTCTGTCTCACCGATTTCACCTGTCTCCACTCCAGATTTTGGTGTGACGGTTTACCCTGCAGCACATATACTCTAGTAGTCTAAAAAGAGTCATTGATTTTCAGTTTGTTCAGCTTTGTCTTGTTGTAAGGAATGAAATAATGACTTCTGAATTCTTTACAAATCAGAGTTGAATCCAGGAGTCTGGGAATCTGAATTTTGACTTTTACAATAAGGAACCATGACTCAGAACACTGGAAATTCCAACATTATAAGAATATAAAAATGTGGGAAATTACAGGAATAAACAAACACAGGATGAGTATTCAAAACATGCAGAGCTACCACAAATATCACACATCAGCAAAAAAGAGAGTCAGAAATGATGTTCGTATTTAATAACATTCAATTTAGCTAGTTTCACAGAATTGTTGGCTGGCTACTGCGATCAGAATATTTAGTCTGTTGTCTAATTTCTCTAGATGCTATTTGAAAGGGCAAAGATGGTATTTCCACAGTGACTTTTTTTTCTAAACTTCCAGTGCTGACCAGATGCCTACTGCCCTGTTCTTCTGATTGACATATTCTTTCCTTAGTTAAATTTTGATAGTCAGATTGATGACAAATGCTGGGAGCTGATTTTGTGAGGAGAACATTTCCTTGTCTCTGATCTGATTTATTATGTGAGCTATTATGTTAGAACAGTAAGTACATAATTTTATTGCTTTATTTGCCAATATATTATCTTATTCTAAATACTGAAAATAGACCAGTTTCCAAGATGATAATATATTTGTACCGTACTCCATATGCCATTGTCTGTATTGGGCCACCTATTTTTAGAATCTTGTGGGAAAATAGAGATACTCAAATAATCAAATCTGTCCAATATTTGATTGGGAAAATATTCTGATGCTCTTGATTTAGTGAGGTTTGAAGATTCTCTTCAATTCCATTTATTTATGCTCTCTTTGCTGACCCATTATACGGGTGAATTTGACCCAAGGGTGGACAGTAAGTACTTGTTGACTGACTGCAGCACAAATGTTAGCTGCCACAAAATAAAGTTGCCTACTAAGAAACAATAGGGTCAAAGCTTTTCACCCTAAATGAAGTATTTTTTGACAGTTTTGCTTGTAAAAAAGTTAATAATTATAACAGGAGCTACAGTAATACTGTTGGTTTTTTCACGGTATGTACAGTATTACTGAAATATGTAAATGTAAGAAGTCTAGTTTAATAAGCTCTTTTTAAAGGTATGAATGTGCCCTCTTGATGGGAAGAAAAAAAAATAAAAGATAACTAGGTTGACTGCTATGAAAGAACTCACATTTCTATCCTGGGCTATAGTGAAACATTCTGCCTGAGTTACACAGCTTGATATATCCCAGAAAATTGCATTTATAGTACTCCTAGAACAAGGAAGTATAGAAACTAATGTCATGACCTAAATAATAATTCTAAATCTAATAAGAGCCTATTTTAATGAAAGAATATGATTTAGAATATGCATTTTAATAGCACTTATTAAACCTAATTTATAGGAAAATTTATACTTGGAATATGTTGATGCAGCTGTTGAAAATAGGTAGAGAATTTTGACTTCTAAATCAGAGTATAAACATTAGAAGATATATTAGCTTCTTAATATTCCTGGATTCTTGCCCTGTTGTGGAATCTCTGCCCATGGGTTAAGCTTCATGTATGGATCTGACACCAATCAAATCTTTGGATAACAAAGCATCACACCAAATTTGTGGTTAATCCCTCTCTGGCCATAATAGCTGAGCTGCGTGTAACCAGGATCCTGTTCCATCTATCATTGCCTTCTGATTAAGGACCTACCTTTTACTCTGGCATCACAGTTCCCTTTATATTTTCTAATTCTTCATCAGCTGAGTTGCTGTCATGACACATTAAATCTGCAAATACTTGGGTTTCTGCTCACACATTTTGTCCTTTTTTCTGTTTGATGCTTCTTAACTTCCCCTATCTTCTTCTTATCTTTGCTTAGAAAGTCTGGTTCTAGGATTCATTTTAAGTTTGTTTTCAGCATGTAGTTGGGGGTTGTGACTGATATTATTATAATGCTCTTGCCATCAAGCGAAATTTCAGGAATTAAAAAAAAATTCTTGTTAGTGAATCTTAAGGATTTCTTTATATTGCTATTTGAGTTCATTCTCAAATTTGAGGATTCTAGTGTGACTGGTTCTACACAAGAGTATGCTGAAATGTTGGCCCCTCTCAGGGAAGAGTCATTTTATTCTTTTGATGGTCCATATTACTTTTTGTACCTTTTTTGACTCAATTTTTATGAGGTTCCATATTATTGTTTTTTGTACATATCCTATGTGTCCTGTGGTCCTGTTCTTGAGAGTAGGATCTATAATTTCATTTGTTTACTCAGCAAATATTTCCTCCTATCTTCTTATTCTCCTTCTCCTAGCACTTAACATAATACAGAACACACATACAGTAGGTGCTCAATAAATGCTGGCAAAAAGCTAGCAAAAGAGAATATTTTTATTTTCTCAACCTCCTTGGCATAGCTTCCCTCAATATGTCCTTAATGGTGAGAATGGAAAATTGACACAGTAGGTGTCTTTTGTGTGTGTGTATTTTCCCTAATTAAAAAAAAACCCACATTGTACTGTTGGTGGAAATGTAAATTGGTACAACCACTATGGAAACAGTATGGAGGTTCCTCAAAAAATTAAAAATAGGGCTACCATATGACCCAGAAATTCACTTCTGGATATTTATCTAAAGAAAACAAAAACACTAATTTGAAAGGATACATACACCCCAGTGTTCCATTTCAGAATTATTTATAACATCTAAGACATGGAAGCAACCTAAGTATTCATCAGTACAGGAGTGGATAAAGAAGAATGAATATATATGTAACATTACTCAACCATAAAAAAGGATGAAATTTTGCCATTTGCAACAACATGGATGGACCCAGTGGATATTATAATAAGTGAAATAAGTCAGACAGATAAAGACAAGCACCATATGATTCCACTTATATGTGGAATCTAAAAAACAAAACAAACGTGACAAAACAGAAACAGACTTATAGATACAGGGAACAATTTGGTGATTGCCAGAGGGGAATGGGGTAGGGGGATAAGTGATTAAGGTGAAGAAGGTTAACAGGTACAAACTTCTAGTTATAAAATAAGTTATGAGGATATTATGCACAGCATAAGGAATATAATCAATAATATTGTTATAACTTTGTATGGTGACAGATGGTAACTAGACTTACGGTGATCATTTCATTATGAAAATATTGACTCACTATGTGATACACCTGAAACTAATATAATATTGTAAATCAGTTATACTTCAATAAAGGAGAAAACACATTTTGAAAATATCATTTTGATATGTATCTTATTTCTAAATAAATGATGAGAAATTTGTTAATATGGGATAAAATTCTTAACTGAATTACAGAGAACTAGTCTAATAATTAATAGTTATGAGACAGAAGCAGAATATATTTGTTTATTCCTTTCAAAGAGGTCCCAAAGTGTCATGACAAAAGTTGCTGGTAATGCTTAGGAATATTGAAAAAGGAATTAAAATGCATCTAATTAGCTATAATTTTTGTGGCCTATGGCTCATTTGGATGAAGCACTGATGCACTTTTCAGAGCTCACAAATACACTGTTGACGTTGCAGGAATATTCTGTTTCCCACAGAAGAAATATATGTTGTCAGTGCAATACAAACAACTAACAACATTACAAAGGAGATGGAAGAAAAGGGTAATATGAATACAAAATAGGATTTTTTAAAAACTGTGTAAACATCGCAAATTTTGAATTTTCCACATTTAACTGAAGTTGTCTTTAGGCTTTCTACAATTTTAATTTCTTCTGCAAAGTATAAATTGAAGAATTTATGGGCTGAAATAAATCCTTGGGCAATTATATGTTTAAAATATGTTTTTCCTTTTCTTGGTTGTGAGTCTCTTGAGAATAGGGATTATTGTGTCTTTTCCATCTCTGAATTCCCAGCATTTATACAATCCCTGATAAATAGTAAATGTCTAATGTTCACTGAGTGAAGTAATTATTTTGATATTTCCTTATTGACCTCTTCACTCCAAGCTTTGTTTTCTAAAAAACATGAACTATTTTACTGCTTGTTATATTTTAAAAAATTCTCCTCTAGAATAAATTAAGGATAATATTTTATATTGTGCCCAAGCTACACTAATGCCAGGATATTATGGTTATATGAGATTTTAAACGTTATTTCTCTTTAAAACAAATACATTTGTATGTTGGTTGTGATAGAGAGGGTATTTACAGAGAAAAAAAAAAGCCTAATCATTGGAAGCCCCACTGTGTGGGGAAATATTCAATGACTGGAAAATTGTAAAGAATGAAAACCACCTAAGGTGATATCAGTGAAAGGAGTTAGCTTAAATTATTTAGATGAGATATCTATGTTGGAGACAATTATAGTATACAAGAAAAAAAATCTGCAATAGAAGAAAGAAGCAAAAATTACAGATGCTACACATCCTCAGAGTTTTTTGTTTGTTTGTTTGTTTGTTTTTGGTATGTGGGCCTCTCACTGTTGTGGCCTCTCCTGTTGCGGAGCACAGGCTCTGGACGCACAGGCTCAGCGGCCATGGCTCACGGACCTATACACTCCGCGGCATGTAGGACCTTCCCGGACCGGGGCACGAACCCATGTCCCCTGCATCGGCAGGTGGACTCTCAACCACTGCACCACCAGGGAAGCCCTTTTTTGTTTGTTTATTAGAGCTGGATTACCAGAACACTACTGCAAAAGTTATGGAAACTTAAACTTAATTAGAACCTTTAAATTAAAATCAGTTATTCATCATACCTCTTACAGACTTTCTGAACTCATCCTTTTCTCTCCATTCTTCCTGGTTCTACTCTGCCTGCAGGATAAAATGCAACCATCGCAGTTTAACACACAAGGCAAACCATGCATTCATCTCTGTATTTCCCCATCTCCTTTAGTGACGTACAAACAGCCCATGTTTTCTTGTTTCTGTGAACTTCTGCATATGGTGGTCTCTCTGCTTAAAATAAATTTCTCCCATGTTTACTTTTCACCAAATTCTACTCATTCCTTAAAACTCAGCTATAGTATCTATCACTCTTTAGGGAAACATTTTCTTGACCTCTCCCATCACTACCATGTATTGAATTCAGCTTTCTGCTTTGTAATCCCATTGTAGGCTCTGATTACCCTTATTAATGCATATTTATGTCATAGAGTCTGTATTTGTTTTCTATTGCTGCTGTAACAAATTACCATAAATTTAGTGTCTTAAAATAATATGAATTTATTCTTATAGTTTAGAGGTCAGAAGTTTGAAATGGGTCACAATGGGCTCAAATTAAGGTGTTGGTGAGGCTGTATTCCTTTCTTGAGGCTCTAGGGGAGAATCTGTTTCCTGGCTTTCTGCAGCTTCTAGAGGCTGCCCATATCTTTGATTCATGGGCATCATTCATCTTCAAAGCCTTCAAGGGCTGGTTAGTTTTTCTCACATCATATCACTCTGACACTGATTTTTCTGCCTCTGTCTTCCAGATTTAAGGACTCTTGTGGCTATACTTAACCCACCTGGATAATCCAGGAAGGTCTCCCTATTTTAAAATAAGCTCATTAGCAACTTTAATTACATCTGTCACCTTAATTTCCCTTTGTAATATCACATAATATATTCATAAATTCTGAAGATTGGACTTGGATCTCTTTGGGAGGCTATTTTCTGCCTACCACAGAGTCATAGATATTATTTAACTTTCATGTATATAACCATAGTTTCCAACATTGTATAAGTGCTCATTACAGAATTTTTCAATAAATTAGTGTTTACAAAATCATCAAGTTTTTCATAGAATCATGCAAGTTTAAAATTAGCAACAACCTTAAAGTTTAGCTCTTTCACATTTCTTGAGTTAAAGTAAGGGTTTCAAAAGTTTATTGATTGTGTATTCTTATATGTTTTAGTTCCTGCCCGTGTAAAACTCACATTCTTACTCTGATACATAAAATGTTATTGAATACCACACAAATGATGACACCGTTTTTAGAGGTGCTCAACTTTAATAAAAACCCATTGGACAAATCTTAAACCCCTATTTAAACATTCGCATGAACTGCAAGCAGTTTTGAATATTTCAAGAATACACTGACCATTTTGTACAGTTTTTCAACATCAAAAATGTACCATCCTCTAAACAAATTGTCTTCCTTAAAGTTTAGCATAAACAATAGTTTACAATTGATTTTTGTATCTTGCTAACATATAAATAAAAAATGTGCCATAACTGAAACCACAAGAAAAAATTTATCTGTAAGCCCCTACTTTTAAAATAGGAAATAAAAAAATTTTTTTTCACAATGAGATATGGGTTGGCACTTTAATTTGGGCTGATAACCCAAAAATATTCAAAAGTTACCTCAAAATAAAGAAAATTTAAAGAAATATCTTGCCCAATGGTCCAGTGACAGTATATCCTCTGTGTAAATGAGTTACAGAAAGGTAATATTCTCATCTTTGAATAAATTTCTATTCAGCAAAAGTTGTTTAACTCCATAGCCCTCCATAACTTTGTGGAGTGTGATATTGGAGAAGGCAATTGTTGTGTGAATGTATGGATTAATGTGATTTAACATCAGAGTGTTATTATTCAAAAAAACTTTTTGCACAATGTTTTAATATTACATTATGTAATACTAGGTTATTGATTTTATGGTTCTGAAAAGGCAGATTGAAAGAGGACATAAAAATTCAAAGGAGGGGCTTCCCTGGTGGCACAGTGGTTGAGAGTCCACCTGCCGATGCAGGGGACATGGGTTTGTACCCCGGTCTGGGAAGATCCCACATGCCGCCGAGCGGCTGGGCCTGTGAGCCATGGCTGCTGAGCCTGCGTGTCCGGAGCCTGTGCTCCGCAACGGGAGAGGCCACAACAGTGAGAGGCCCGCGTACAGCAAAAAAAAAAAAATTCAAAGGAACTTAACACAGTTTACAAAGACATGGGATTCTTGTATTGGCAAAGTCAGTCAATTATATTATTAACAAATCTAGATGAATAGTCAGCCAACACACAATTTCTGGGCTTTTTTATATCTTATCCAGTTCAAAGTAACTTGAGATGATGTTAGATTTCCCAGAATATATAGTAGGCTCCCTTCCCTCTCAGGTATTAGGATCTCTGGAAAGCTGCCTCTTTCTATTTGTGTGGTAGGATTTTTTTTTTTTTTTTGGCAAGTACTCTTTCTTGTTTGTCATTATTGTCATAAAATTGTTCTCATTAAATACAAAATATGCAAAGTACTATGCTGCGCTATATAAAGAACATTCAGCAGACATGGTCCAGCACTTTCATTTCTATAATCTTCCCAGTTCTATTACAGAGTTCCTGATTGCATAATTTTGTTCTTTCTTTGGTTTTTATGCTGTAGAATTGCTGATGCAATTACAGATTATGGGCAAAACTGTAGACTTCTTGATCATAGCATAATGAACTAGGGAGTCATGAGTGTGAATATATTTTTGTATTTCATTTTTCTTGTAGGATTAAATGAAATTGAATAAAATTCCTAACACAGTTGTTGTACCTAATAGTGATCAAAAAATATTGTAACTTTTCTCTCTGGAATGATTGAAAAGTACAACAGAAGTTTTGAAACACAGAAACAAGTGTAAGTCCATAAGGAAAAGACAGGTGTTAAAATAACAATTGTAAAAGACAACGGCTCATATGAATATTCATTAATGTTTTCACTGTTGTATTCAAAGTTAGGAAGAGTATACCCTGAAGACAAAGGTTAATGATAATGGTATAAATAGAAATCTTCAAATATTTTATCCCATTATGCTTTACACAAAGGAAGTTGGGGATAATTAATGACTAAACCATCATCAGACATGCCAGAAAATGATAATCTTTTTTCTAATTGTAATTCTTAGGCATGATTAAAGATGATGATTTTATAAAAAGTTATTTTTCTTAGGGAATATTTAACCCCTTTATGTCCTTAATTTTAGCTGTAAAGTAAATAGCAGTTTATTCCTCTGATAGCTTTCTCTTTAATAGAGAGGAGCATGTTGTCAATTCTTGGTTGATTTTATAGTATTATAAAGATTACTTTGTTTTTTATAGCTCAATTATCTCTTTCGGTGAGTGCAAAGTTGTGCATAGCTTAAAGGTGAAGCTAAAGTTCTGGATAAAATTCATGTGTCCCATGACTGTAGAGTTCTCCACCAGCTCCCACAAACTGGGTGAGGTTTAATCTTTATAATAAATTACTTACTCTACATCACATCTACTGGTCCTGCCTCCCTGACCTCCCTGTCTGCTGCACCTATCATGTATGTTTTGCAGTGGTCATGGTAGACAGATTATTTCTACAACATTCTGACAGTTTATCTTTGAAGTAAACTATGACCTATCTCTGTTAAATTACAAGTTAAAGTCATTTTTTTCTTAAAAATGAATGATTTCAAAAGCTAAGATAATAGCTCTTAAGCTCATTTTATTGAACAACTGCATCAAACGTATTAGAGTCACAGTAGGTTTACATGCTTAAATTTACATTCATGAGGCAAGAATACTACCTTGTATTATGCACTGGCCCTTGACCATGAATCTCCTGTAAGTCATCCAAATTAATTTGCATAGGATCAATTCTAATCTCTGCTGTTGAGTGTTTTGTGTTAATTAAGGTGATTGGCTTGTAATTACTCGATTTACTTACACCCCTCCTCAGTTTCTGCATTACTAACAATTACCCTGGCTTTAATACTGTGAGAAATGAATTAAATCTATATCTAAATTGACTTTAAAATATTTAAAACCTATGTGACAGATCAATATGTCTTCTTTTTCTAGATTACACAGAAGCAGCTTAATTTGTTGTCTCATTTCAGATTTTTGTATTATCCACGCACCTGGACCTCTGTAATGTCAAACTGTGTATCTAATTGCATTCTCCTACTACCTAAAAAGAAATAAGAAATAGAACTGAAATGAATCTAATATGTGCTCATCTTTCCCCTATTTTTTTTACCCTTTGTTTACATTTCATGAGTCTTCATATTTGTAAAGAAACTGAGACATGTATCCTTGACAGCAGAGACCCATTAACCTGATAATAATACGAACTGCTAAGGGAGTCAAAATATAACATCCTTTTTTGGTCCTCTTTAATGTTTAAAATGCTTCTCCACGCATAAACTTAATATTCATAAGAAAAGTGTGGAATAAGCAAATATTATCAGCCTTATTTCAAAGGTGAGGAAATTGAGACTCAGTGATTTAAATAACAAAATCACAGAGCAAAAATGTGACTGAGCCAAGATTTGAAATCGGGTTCGTCATTTATTTTTTTAAATGCCTTTATTGGAGTATAATTGCTTTACAGTGTTGTGTTAGTTTCTGCTGTATAACAAAGTGAATCAGCTATATGGATACGTATATCCCCATATCACCTCCCTCTTGCATTCCCTCCCACCCCTCCCTATCCAACCCCTCTACATGGTTGCAAAGCACTGAGCTGATCTCCCTGTGCTGTGACACTGCTTCCCACTAGCTGCTTTACATTTGGTAGTGTATATATGCCAATGCTACTCTCTTACTTCGTCCCAGCTAACACTTCCTGCTTCCCGTGTCCTCAAGTCCATTCTCTACGTCTGTATCTTTATTCATGTCCCACTCCTAGGTTCATCAGAACCGTTTTTTTTCTTTTTTTGGATTCCATATATATGTGTTAGCATACAGTATGTTTTTCTCTTTCTGACTTACTTTTTGATATTGAGCTGCATAAGCTGCTTGTGTAATTTGATTAATCCGTTGTCAGTTGCTTCATTTGCAAATAGTTTCTCCCATTCTGAGGGCTGTCTTTTCGTCTTGTTTATGGTTTCCTTTGCTGTGCAAAAGCTTTTAAATTTCATTAGGTCCCATTTGTTTATTTTTGTTTTCATTTCCATTTCTCTTGGAGGTGGGTCAAAAAGGATCTTGCTGTGATTTATGTCATAGAGTGTCTGCCTATGTTTTCCTCTAAGAGTTTTATAGTGTCTGACCTTACATTTAGGTCTTTAACCCATATTGAGTTTATTTTTGTGTATGGTGTTATGAAGTGTTCTTATTTCATTCTTTTATATGTAACTGTCCAGTTTTCCCAGCACCACTTATTGAAGAGGCTGTCTTTTCTGCATTGTATATGCTTGCCTCCTTTATCAAAGATAAGGTGATCATATGTGTGTGGGTTTATCTCTGGGCTTTCTGTCCTGTTCCATTGATCTATATTTCTGTTTTTGTGCCAGTACTGTACTGTCTTGATTACTGTAGCTTTGTGGTATAGTCCGAAGTCAGGGAGCCTGATTCCTCCAGCTTCATTTTTCTTTCTAAAGATTGCTTTGGTTATTCGGGGTCTTTTGTGTTTCCATACAAATTGTGAAATTTTTTGTTCTAGTTCTGTGAAAAATGCCAGTGGTAGTTTGATAGGGATTGCATTGAATCTGTAGATTGCCTTGGGTAGTAGAGTCATTTTCATAATGTTGATTCTACCAATCCAAGCACATAGTATATCTCTCCATCTGTTTGTATCATCTTTAATTTCTTTCATCAGTGTCCTATAGTTTATAGACAGGTCTTTTGTCTCCTTAGGTAGGTTTATTCTAGGTATTTTATTCATTTTGCCGCAATTGGAAATGGGAGTGTTTCCTTAATTTCTCTTTCAGATTTTTCATCATTAGTGTATAGGAATGCAAAAGATTTCTGTGCATTACTTTTGTATCCTGCTGCTTTACCAAATGCATTGATAAGCTCTAGTAATTTTCTGGTAGCACCTTTAGGATTCTCTATGTATAGTATCATGTCATCTGCAAGCAGTGACAGCTTTACTTCTTCTTTTCTGATTTGGATTCCTTTTATTTCTTTTTCTTCTCTGATTGCTGTGGCTAAAACTTCCAAAACTATGTTGAATAATAGTGGTGAGAGTGGGCAACCTTGTTTTGTTCCTGATCTTAGAGGAAATGGTATCAGTTTTTCAGCACTGAGAATGATGTTGGCAGTGAGTTTGTCATGTATGGCCTTTATTATGTTGAGGTAGTTTCCCTCTATGCCTACTTTCTGCAGAGTTTTTATCATAAATGGGTGTTGAATTTTGTTGAAAGCTTTTTCTGCATCTATTGAGATTATCGTATGGCTTTTTATCCTTCAGTTTGTTAATATGGTATATCCCATTGATTGATTTGCATGTACTGAAGAATTCTTGCATTCCTGGGATAAACCCCACTGGTAATGGTGTATGATCCTTTTAATGTGCTGTTGGTTCCTATTTGCTAGTATTTTGTTGAGGATTTTTGCATCTATGTTCATCAGTGACATTGGCCTGTAGTTTTCTTTTTTTGTGACATCATTGTTTTGGTATCAGGGTGATGGTGGCCTGGTAGACAGAGTTTGGGAGTGTTCCTCTCTGTGCTTAATTTTGGAAGAGTTTGAAAAGGATATGTGTTAGCTCTTCTCTTAGTGTTTGATAGAATTCAGCTGTGAAGCCACCTGGTCCTGGGCTTTTGTTTGTTGGAAGATTTTAATAACAGTTTCCATTTTGGTGCTTGTGATTGGTCTGTTTATATTTTCTCTTTCTTCCTGGTTCAGTCTTGGAAGGTTGTGCTTTTCTCAGAATTTGTCCATTTCTTCCATGTTGTCCATTTTATTGGCATATAGTTGCTTGTAGTCATCTATCATGATCCTTTGATTTCTGCAGTGTCAGTTGTTACTTCTCCTTTTTAATTTCTAATTCTGTTGATATGAGTCATCTCCCTTTTTTTCTTGATGAGTCTGGCAAATGGTTTATCAATTTTCTTTATCTTCTCAAAGAACCAGCTTTTAGTTTTGTTGATCTTTGCTATTGTTTCCTTCATTTCTTTTTCATTTATTTCTGGTCTGATCTTTATGATTTCTTTCCTTCTGCTAACTTTGTGGTTTTTTGTTCTTCTTTCTCTAATTGCTTTAGGTGTAAGGTTAGGTTGTTTATTTGAGATTTTTCTTTTTTCTTGAGGTAGGATTGTATTGCTGTAAACTTCACTCTTAGAACTGCTTTTGCTGAATCCCATAGGTTTTGGGTCATGGTGTTTTCATTATCATTTGTTTCTAGGTATTTTTTGAATTCCTCTTTGATTTCTTCAGTGATTTCTTAGTTATATCGTAGTGTATTGTTTAGCTTCCATGTGTTTGTATTTTTTGCAGGTTTTTTTGCTGTAATTGATATCTAGACTCATAGCATTGTGGTTGGAAAAGATACTTGATATGCTTCCAATTTTGTTAAATTTCCCAAGGCTTGATTTGTGTTCTGTCATGGGGAATGTTCCTTGAGAAATTGAGAAGAAAGTGTATTCTGTTGTTTTTGTATGGAATGTCCTATAGATATCAATTAAGTCCATGTCGTTTCATGTATCTTTTAAAGCTTGTATTTCCTTATTTATTTTCATTTCGGTTGATCTGTCCGTTGGTGAAAGTAGGGTGTTAAAGTCCCCTACTGTAATTGTGTTACTGTCGATTTCCCTTTTTATGGCTGTTAACATTTCCCTTATGTATTGAGGTGCTCCTATGTTGGGTGTGTAAGTCTGTTTATTTATTTATTAATTTTTTTTTTTGCGGTACACGGGCCTCTCACTGCTGTGGCCTCTGCCATTGTGGAGCACAGGCTCCGGACATGCACGCTTAGTGGCCATGGCTCACGGGCCCAGCTGCTGGGATCATCCCAGATCGGGGCACGAACCCGTGTCCCCTGCATCGGAAGGCGGACTGTCAACCACCACGCCACCAGGGAAGCCCAAGGGTGTGTAAATCTTTACAGTTGTTGTATCTTATTCTTGGAATGATCCCATGATCATCAGGTAGAGTCCTTCTTTGTCTCTTGTAATAGTCTTTATTTTAAAGTCTATTTTGTCTGATATGAGAATTGCTACTCCAGCTTTCTTTGATTTCCATTTGCATGGAATATCTCTTTCCATCCCCTCACTTTCAGTCTGTATGCATCCCTGGGTCTGAAGTAGGTCTCTTGTAGACAGCATATATATGGGTCTTGTGTTTGTATCCATTCATCCAGTCTATGTCTTTTGGTTGGAGCATTTAATCCATTTACATTTAAGGTGATTATCTATATGTATGTTACTTTGACCATTTTCTTAATTGTTTTGGCTTTGTTTTTGTAGGTCTTTTCCTTCTCTTGTGTTTCCTGCCTAGAGGAGTTCCTTTAGAATTTGTCGTAAAGCTGGTATGGTGGTGCTGAATTCTCTTAGCTTTTGCTTGTCTGTAAATATTTTAATTTCTCCATTGGATCTGAATGAGATCCTTGCTGGGTAGAGTAATCTTGGTTGTACGTTTTTCCCTTTCATCACTTTAAATATGTTCTGCCACTCCCTTCTGGCCTGCAGAGTTTCTGCTTAACGATCAGCTGTTAACCTTATGGGGATTCCCGTGTATGTTATTTGTTGCTTTTCCCTTGCTGCTTTTAATATTTTTACTTTGCATTTAATTTTTGATGGTTTGATTAATATGTGTCTCAGCATGTTTCTCTTTGGGTTTATCCTGTATGGTACTCTCTGTGCCTCCTGGACTTGGTTGACTATTTCCTTTCCCATGTTAGGTAAGTTTTCAACTATGATCTCTTTAAATATTTTCTCTGACCCTTTCTTTTTCTCTTCTTCTTCTGGGACCCGTATAATTCGCAAGTTGGTGTGTTTAATGTCCCAGATTCATTAATTTAATGTTTGTTGATGATTAACATATTGGTCTCCTAATGAATATTTGTTTTATATTTGAGTGTTTATTTCTAAAATGTTTGAATCCCTATTTAATTATGGTACTTTTTCAGGTTATTTTTATCCTTAAGAGTATATATCTAGCATTATAGGATAATGGTTCTCAAATTTTAGTATGTATTTGAATAGCCTGTGCGGCTTGTTAAAATACAAATTGTTTCAACTTCAGAGTTTGTGATCCAGTATATCTGAAATGGGATTCAGGAATTTGCATTTCTAATAAATTCTCAATGATTCTGCTGCTCCTGGATTAAGGATAATACTTTGCGAACTTTTGTTATTGATGAAAATATCAAAGAATGTATAATATGAAGAAAAGAACTTTACTTTTGAAATAATTGAAAGAACCCACATGCAAATAAAAAACACTTGACTTAATATATATATTTTTTAATACACTTTGGTTTTTAGAACCATTTTAGGTTTACAGAAATATTAAGAATATAGTACACAGATGCCATATACCACATACCAAGGTTTATTAACATTTTTATTAACATTATATATGATTACAATCAATAAACCAATACTGACACATTATTAATAATTAATATCCATAGTTTATTTAGATTTTCTTAGTTTTCACCTAATGTCTTTTTTTTGGTTCCAGGATACAACAGTTATTTGTTTGTTTGTTTTTGAATACTTCCTTATTTTGTTTTTGTGTGTGTGTCTTTGTTTTTTTAGTGTTTATCAATAAGTGCTTATTAATACTTTCTGGCAATACAAGTTGCTTCAGACTCATTTTTTATTATATTCTTCCCTAGTCTTAGAATCAGCCATATCTCCAAGGATCCCTGGTTACTGTTATTGGAGAATAATATTAGAAACTGAAATCTAGAGACTAGGTGTACTCATTGCTGCTGAATTGTTTCTCATCTGAGAGAGGAAAATATATATGTATTTATACTAACCATGTTTATGCATATCATAGCTTGGGCTGCCATAACAAAATACCACAGACAGGATGGCTTAATAACTGAAATTTATGTTCTCATATTTCTGGAGGCTAGAAATTGGGGATCAAGGTGCTAGCTTACGTTCTGGTAAAGCCTCTCTTCCTAGCTTGCAGATGGCCCCCCTTCTGGCTATGTCTTCAGATGGTCTTTACTCAGTGTGGTCACATGGAAGGCGGTGGTGGGCATTGAGAGAGAGAGAGAGGGAGAGAGAGAAAGCTTTGTCTTTTTAGAAGACCACTAATTCCATCATGAAAGACCTACCCTCATGACCTAATCTAACAGTGATTACTTCTTCAAGGCCCCATCTTCAAATACTATCACTTTGGGAGTTAGAACTTCGGCATATGACTTAGGGAAGAATATACAAATACTTAGTCCATAGTATCACACGTGTGTAGGAGTGAATACTAAAAATGAAGGATAACGGTGGAAGAGCCATGAATTTAGATCAGGCTAAATTTATTGATATGGGTTCACAAAGCAGAGGTTCTGCATTTAATGTTATGGCTCATGGAGTTAGAAAGAGCTCTAGGAGTTTGGTTGGTTGGTTAGCTGAGACACAGACCAAAAGGTGGCTCACAGTGAGTGCTGGAAATGCTAGAGCTGCTTTGGTTTAATGTAGATGAAGGAATTCAAAAGCTTAGGGAGATTGAAATGTTAGAGTGAATTTATTATTTAAGATCCACTCACCCACACTGGGAGTGTCCAGACGACATACCTTTCACCAATACTGTGACAAATAAATCTGTGAGAGTAGCCCCAGCATCTGTGAAGAGCTCTGTGATTGTTCTTCTCTGTGGGCCCAACCTTACAGTGGGAACTGCAATTACTGAATTGGGAAACCTAAATGCAGTAGTAATAATTGGACCCCAGGATGGCAGGGGCCCAGTGGTACACTTAACCACCAAAGGCAAGATGGGAATATTTACTATAATGAAGAGCAGTGTCTAAGCAGCAATCAGAACAGTCTGACCTGTGCAGACCTGTAGTGTTGGCTAGTTAATCATGATGGTCTTTGAAGGGAGATAGGAATCTTACTAAAGTTTTGCTTAATCTGTATAAGCAGAAAAGTTCTAGGTCAAGTGAACAAAAGTCTAACCTGAATCATAAAAGCAAAGAATAGTGGCCCCTTAATTAATTCCCAGACTTGAGCCACCTTACAGACCCAGGACTCTGAATGAATGGAAGGCTTTACCCCTTGAGGAAGGACCATGGTACATTGCCAGAAGTTTATAATCATTCAGTCTTCCCCAAAGGGGTCTATGGCCTGAGGAAACAGAAACTGAACAGAACATATTAGCCAAATGTGTAATAGCAAGATCAATTGCTGATTTGATGGAGATCATAAATTCATTAATATTATCTTGGGTATGGAGGTCTTAATGGAAATCACAGAATTAAAGTTGTAGTAACCCAATGTGAGGCACCTTCATTCTTTCCAGGTTTAAGACCAGGCAAAATTGATGTCAAATGGAAAAGCAGTGGGAGAGCTACTCATTAATTAGGCCTTATAATATAGCCAGTTTGAATCCTTGAAGGTCAAGTTTAACTTACATTAAGTGTTTTAACTGGGAATCCTGAACCTCCAACACCCCAAAAAAACTTCTTCAATATTCAGGTTATAAGAGGTAGATAATTCAGACTCTCCCTCTGATATCCTATAAGAAACTAAAATTAGTGGCCCAGGGCCTTTCCAAAAGACAGTAGGCACTACCAAGAAGAAAAATAGGAAACTCTACCTAGTAAATTAAAATCACATTTGGAAGTAATAATGGAATCAATACCATATCCCATAATGATGAAATCAGGCAGCTTCTCCCTGGTAAGGAAAATCAACATCAGACAACAAAAGACTGTCAAATGCAGCTGCCCAACATTCTGTGGGCTGGTTGGACTTGTTACTCTTGGTCTGGGCGCTTTCATTTGTTTGTGATCTGGAGGCCCAAACCTTCCAAATAAACTCTTGTTTCAGCCAAGCATGGTAAATGCTGAGGCCCACATGTCATCGATTGTGGCTGACGCAAGCTCTGCAGCCCAAAGACCTTGCTAACTTGCCTGTCACCAATTGAACTGACAACAGAGACAAAGGCCCTGTAATAATTAGCTAAATTAGAGGGCCTGACTACAAGCTAACGCTAGAGGTCCAATCTTAGCCACAGATATTTTACTTAATAAACAACCTGATACCCTATGAACAACATATACTCAAATCAGTCCATATGACTCAAAACCTATTTTCAGCAAAATCGTCATCATCTCTTATATGGGCAAAATGCTGGATTGTTGACAGTTTTTAGGTTCAGCCACACTTAACCAGAGTTTTAATTGGGCTGCTCAGGTTCCTGTAGTTTAGTTCAGTTATGGCAGTGACACAGATGGCAGAGTCAGAGATTATGGCAGTGATATATCACCTTTGCTGGCTAAGCAATCACAAAACCCCTTGAATTAGAAGATATTTGTAAATCAAGCTCCCAGGCCCAATGTTGCCTTCAAATTCCAAATGTAGCTCAGCCTTGTTATAATACCATATAGCCACAATAACATGACCCACATCAATCTGAGTGGGTATCCACTTGGGAAGAGTACCCATGTCCCATATCACCCTGACCCTGGAACTTACCACTAGAGATAACATTGTCTCAGATGGCATTGCCCTAGCCCAGGCATCACCATCAGAGATGACTTTTACCCCTTGCACTGGAGATGACTTCATCCTAGACACTTGTACCACTGCCCCAGCAATACCCATGGGCTGCCTCTCCTAAGAACTCACAAATTATACATGGGACATTTATTACTTTTCTTGCTTCAATATAAGCGATTCTATTACATTTCTTGAGCTCATTGTTTGCTTAGCCCATGATGTCATATGTATCTTGTTCTCTTCCAAAATGTTCAGCCCTACATTTCGATACCTAAAGAAAGATCTTGTAGTGAGTACCGTTGTCTGTGCCACTCTAAAAAATACTGGAGATTATTGCTTTCCCCAGGAGCAACTGCCTCACACAGGTTCACCCCTTAACCTTCTGGGAAGAGGATCTCTCACTCTCCAGAATCCTCTCATATTCTGCCCCTCAGCCCTCTACCGTGACCTCCCACTGTGTCTCTGACCATGACTGTCACAGCTACCCCTTCCCCTTGGTTACAGAAAAAAAAATACCACTAACCTCTAACTACCCCTTACTGAACTATCAGTTCATACCCTCCAACATTGTAACTCCAACTTGATCAAGGAATACAAGTTATTATTTTCATAAAAATGTTGCCAGTTAAAGACACCGTTAGAGACTCTAGAAATTTCAGATTTGTTTTCTTGGTTAATGCCATATAAATGGTGAATTTGCTTTTGGGCTGGTGTATAAGGGACTCCTTGTCCTTCCATTTATTTTTCTCTTTTCTCTCTCATAATAAAATGTTTCCTAAACTGAGGACATCTTATACTCTCTGGAAGCCTCCTCTATTTTTCAGGCCACTCAAATACTTGAAATGATTGAGCTCAGTACTTACGTTAAGACATCAAGGGGTCAATTTTTAATACAGATTTTTTTTTTTGAAAAGCTGTCTTGACCTGGTTTTGAGGTTCTGGCTAGAGGCCAGTCAGTTCTTCTTCCTGAGCAGCTGTAAATCCACACCCCGACCACTTCCTTTATGGGACTCTCACACTCTGGGCACACTATGCCCCTGTCCTAATTGCCCCTATGATGGGGTACCAGACAACTGGGGACAGCCTCTGAGCCCTGGAGCCTGCAGAATTATTCAAATTAGCCAATCTACAGGGAACCTGAAAAACCTAGCTAACCCTACCTTGATAGCTGTATATAAACTGCCATTTATACAGTTCCAGCTTTCTGTTACCTCGTCCCTAAGTACAACCTCCTGTTTGTCCCTACCTAGCAGCCTTCTCTAATTTGGATCTGTAAGGAACAGAGTTTGGCCTTTTGTCTATCTGAGTGTCACTGTGTTGTGTCCTGCCATCAAAAGAATCTTTACATCGTACAAAACAACTTACAGGATTCCGAACCAATTCCAACATGTGTCATATTAAACCTGCACCCTTATAATAACACTACCAGAGTTGTAATTCTTTTTAGCGGACCACACATCCACTTTTCTGCTGGTGCCAACAAAGAAGCAAAGCGAGCTTCAACAAACTTAGCAGCAAAGTGAATGTCAGCCTAGGAAGGAACTAGAGGCAACAGTATTGATTGAAAGATCCACACAGGAGGTATATAAATGCAAAAGTTCTGATTTCCCACAACATGTTAGGCAGCGGTCGTTAACTCTGGGAGCCAAGTAGAACCACCAAGGAAGATTTTACTAAATGCTGTTTCTAGGTTCTTAACCCAGAGACTCTGATTAGATCCAGAGATTGGTATTCATTAAGGTTTCCCAAGTGATTCAAACACGATGACAAGTAAAGGAATCATTACTGAGTTAAGGAAGTTGACCCCGGGAAACAGGGATGCAAGTGTAAGTGAATGTTAGACTAAATAAAAGCAACATCATAATAACCAATCAAAAATAGCTGACAGTCATTGAGAGCTAAACATGTGATAATCTCTGTGTAGCAGAAATGGCTGGTTGTCCAATGATAATATTCTTTTCCTTCTATCATAGACTGTTATTGCTTGGTGTTGTCTACCTAGAAAATGATTATATTTCCCAACAGTCTTTACATTTAGGGCCTGCTTTGTTCTCGATAAGGGAATGCTACAAAAAATGATGTGTGCTACTCTTAGGCCAGGGTAGCCAAGAAGAAGGATGCATCTTCTCCAAACACTTTCTTCTTTCCTTTCTTGGCCAGAGATCAATGTGCAGAGTAACCTTAGCTCACGTATTAAATGTGGCATTGTCTGTGTCATGTTGACACTATAACAGACCACCCACCAACTTGGAACACTTGCACTAGATTGTTACGGGCACAAGTGTAGTTATATTGTATCAAGCCAGTGACATTTCATATGCCTTTATTACAGTAAATAACATTATTCTGACATAGAAAATTTTAATATTAGGGTGTTGCATAACAAATATAAAATTTGTAGCCATGGCTTAGTGGTTGGGTGGCTGTCAATAAAAAAAAAGAAAGAAAGCATGGTGGAAGTCAGGAGAGCCTAGACATGCTGTGGGGAAACTGTTGCCTGCAATAATTTTGAAGCAGCCATGTGACTTAATGAACCTAAAGACTGAGGAGAAATTGTTGTGAAGATCCAGAATGTCATAACCTGTGTTGGCTATTATTGGTTGTTTTTAGCAAACTATTATAAGAAATATATGAGCTCAGGAAAGAATTGGTTCATTTTCAAACACAGAAAAATTATATAATTATGTGTGGAACATTTATATTTTCATATCATTAAATTGCAAGCTTAATATTGCAGGTTTTAAAAAATAAACATTTTATACATTGTAGAACAGATTTAAAAAATATGGAACTCATATAAACTTATATTTTTATAATTCTCTCAGTTCCTTTCATGCTTTGATTTATCAACTTATATTGTTTAAAAGGATTGTGGTGAGAGTAATCTATACCTATAATGGGAAAACTATGAAATGTGAAGGTTGTGGCAGAAGATAACATGCTTTCACCGTTCTTTATGACTCAGAGAAATGACTGCTAAGGAATTTGGAAAACACTATTTGCTGATTATTTTGAGCCATGTATTTTTGCACAGGGCCTTGCAATTTATAAAGAATTTTTATAAACTCATTTGATATTCCAATTGAGCACATGAAATAGGACAGGAAGGACACAGATAGAAAGAGGGTTCATGCTAGCTAGGATTAAAAACATGAGATTTGGCGTTGGATTGACAGGGTTCTAATTCTTGTTCTTCTAGCTCTGTAACTTCAGACAAATTACTTAACTTCTCTGTCTTCAACTGTAAAATGAAGATATTTACTAGAACCCAAGAAGTTGTTGTAATTATTAAGTGAGCTTTGTATGCAAAATATTCAGAAGAATGACACAGGGAAAAACTAAGAACATTTTAACTATTGTCAGCTGTCATATTCAGAATAATGAAATTGTGACCCAAATAAATAAATTTACTAAAGATCATATAATGAATAAGTATATTCACCTAGAGTAGGCTCAGAATCTCTAGACTCCTAATTTAAGTATTTTCTTTCTTCTACATAATTACCTGCATTTCGGATAAATTAGTACAAACATTTATTCACTAATTTTCAAACTACAGATTTGTCTGAACTATGCTCCTGAATATAGCATAGCATATACATGAGAGATTTACATACCATATAAAATATTTTGTCTGCGTTCACCCACTTATCTGTTTCTCCTCATCTCCTGAGCATATGGAAACTTTTATTTCTGAGCGTTCTTGGTAATTGGCCATGTGGCTAGGTCTAGGTAATGGGCCAAGAGCAGAAGAGATGTGTGCATTTAAGAGCTAATCTGTGATTTTTTTCTGGGCTTTATTTCCCTAGCACAGAAATAGTAGATATACATGTTGAGATAGAGAGCTTAAATATAGAAACAGCCTGCATCGCTCAGCCACTTTACTCAGGCCAGTTGCCCTGAAGTTTCACCCCAGAGTGTCACTTTAGTTGGGTTAAGATACTGAATTTTGGAAGTTGTTTGCAATATAACCTAGTCAATCTTGTCTAATCTATTTTCATAAAGCTCTTCTGATTAACCAACTTAGGTCTTTCTTCAGCTTAGAAATATTTTCCTTGATGTTCTTTCTTTGATAATTATTTTTGCTTTATCTATTTTGTTTTACAATCTAGGTAGGGAATAAAATTATGTTTTTGATTTCTAGTATATTTAGATTCCTTCTGGACTTCTGTCATCTTTTAATTCATAATTTCTTAAACTTTTGCTTAACACTCTTTATTTAAATATTTAATTTCTGGAGTTCATATTGTTAATTTCTTATACCTGCTGCATAATATTACATAATATCTATCTATTATATATCTATTCCCTTAATGATGGACACCACCTACTCACTACCATGAACAACTTGCTAAGACATATTCTTATGTGTCTTTTATAAACGAGTGGAAGAATTACTTGGCTGTACATACACAAGAATGTTCTTGGTTTACATGTGTTACATTTTACTAAAACGTTGCCAGAATTCTCATCATTATGATTGTCCCATTTGACACATCTACCAGTATTTCATGAAAGTTTCATTTTCACGTTTGCTAAAAACTGACATTATCTACTTTTCAAATATTTACCACTGAGATGTATGTAAAGCAAGTTATCATTTACATTTTATTTTGCATTTCTGTGCAAAAGTTTATCATCTCTATATGTCCTCGTTAGCTGTTTGCTTGCTCTTCTATAAATTGCCATTTCTTATATTTTGTCCTCATTTTCTTATTGATTTGAAAGCTTACACTGTGTATTGGTTTTGTACGTCTTCTTCAGATTTTTAGTGTGGAGTTCTTCAATTTAAAAGGGTTTTTAAAAATTTTAATTTACTCTGATTTCTAGGAGTTATTTTTCTCTTCTAATTTTACTGATATGATTTTCTCAATATTTACCCTGCAACTTTCATCATGATATATAATTTGGCAATTAACTTTTTAAAATTTAAACAATTTTGGGGGGATTTCAGCTGATTTTCTATTGATGGTTATCTTCTCCATATTTTTAGATAAAATATCTTCTTTAATACAATTGAACATATTAACTAAAAATCTTCTAACATTTTGTTCATTTCCAGAAATATTTTTTATAGGTGAGGCACTTTCTTTGATGTTAAAGAATAACCCACTATTCTGAATGTCATTTTTCATAGTTCTAATTATTTTTCTTTGTAAAATGCTTACAAATAAAGAATGAAGTTCTTTCTTTTTTTTCTAACTCTGAAACTATATGCTGAAATTTTCAGTTAAATTATCCCACTTTTTAAGCTCAGTTCCTCCTATGTTTTATTCTTCCTTAGTAAGGGGAAGCTCTTTAATTTCTTACCTTCTCTCACTTCCCCTTTATATTAATTTCCATCACCCAACACTCCTGACAATACCCTCAAATTCTGCCTCCTCTAACTAGAGCTACATAGTAACTTCTGTCCAATGACCTGCCCTGTCCTAAATGTCATATTTCAACCTCCATGTTTTTATTATTGTTGGCTGTTTTCACTCTTTTGCATGCCGAAATCCTACTTACTCCTTAGTAATTCTCCTCATTCAGCAGGTTTCTTTAACTCTTCTAATGTGGTTTCCATAAACCTCTTATCTTGTTATATAGCTTCCTGAATCCACCATTACATTAGACATGTAAGCTCTTTGAAGAAAAAATCTTGTGATTTTCTTTCTTCATTCATCAGTCTACCCTCAAGACCTATCTTATTGCTGAACATGTAATCGGTTTCCAATAAATATTTGTTGAATGAATAAATAATGATTGGGTGAGTATAGGCATATAGCAAGCTTCAAAGTGTCTTTTGATTTGTACTGATTCAAATCTCAGTTTCCTTCCTTATTTGGTAAGCTAGGACAAAATCCAATTATTCCTTGTAAATTTCTTTCTGGACCTGTGGAAATCTCATTTAGGAATAAAATATTTCAAATGAGTAGCACAATGCTCATTAATAAGTCTTTTCAGAAACACACACACACCCCCATACAGTAGCCTTTTGTAACTAAGTTTCTGTATAAATCTTAATTATTGATTTATTTTTGAAATCTTTCTGATATAATAGTTTTCCTCCCCTTGGAGGAAGAAGTAAAATCTATATGCCTATATAGTGTGTAGAAGAGTTTTCCCCCCAAAGAACTGCACCCTAATTTTTTAAGTCCAGGTATAATTCTTATCAAAATATTTAAAGAAATTTAAGAAATGGAAGCAAAAAAAGGCTCTAGATTTTGTGTTCCAAGGAACATCTCTTTAAAAGCTATATCATTTTGAAGCTACATCTAGACAGTGTGTTTCTAGAATACTTTCAGATGAAAAATTGACTTACACATTTTAGAGTTTTTTTTTAAGTCAATGTAATATAATTTGAAAATATGCAGTATGTAATGCTTGTGGGCATAAATTCCACCCAAGAATGTTCACAATTCAAAGGGGTTCCTTAAGGGAAAGGGTGTAGTAATTGGTAAAGAGACTTGGTAGAGACACATCTCTGATTTCAAGGAGCACTTTTCTATGAATGAAAAGGAAAGAGGTAACTAATTGAAAAGAAAAAATGCTTTGAGTTAAAGCACAATCTACCCTAGGATAGCTAGATTTAGAGTGGCTAATAAGCTGCAAATTGATTTTCAATTTACTATATATATATACTACAACTTAAAGTATGTCTATCATTGAGCTGAATTTGACCATCTCTTGCAAAGAGATTCTGCTACCCTCCATACATTTTAGGTGAGCAAACGCCCAATTTTGCCACATTCATGAAATCTAGTTTTACTATGTAATTACATATGTGAACGCTGTTCTGCCTAGTCTTATGTGATTTGGGGCCAATTGAAATATGCCATTGAGCTTCTTGACATGAGGCAGTCTGAGGCAATGGAAACAACCCTAGAATTAAAGTCAAAATATTTATGTCTGAATTTCTTATTAGATCCTTATTGGATCCTCCAATGATTAAATCCTTAGTAAATCTATGATAACCCCGGTTTCTTCATGTAAAATGAGATCAGAAACACAGCCTGGCCTTATCAAAGGAGATAATATTTGTGAAAGGTTTTAAGAAACTGTAAAACATTTTAGAAATATTATTTATCAATAATTCATTGTCAACAGTTAATTTGTCTAAATTTTTTTATTTCACCTTTTCCTGAGTTGATTAAATAAAACATTCCTCTGGCATTATATATACAGCTTAATTAATTGTTGGAATAAAAATCAATAAATAATAAAGCTTTCTAATTCTGCTGAGAATTTGTGAATATCATTGGCCCTCCGTATTTGTAGGTTCTGCCAACTGCAGATCGAAAATATTAGGAAAAAATTCTAGAAAGTTCTGTAAAGCAAAACTTGACTTTGCCACTTGCCAGCAACCATTTACATAGCATTTACATTGTATTAGGAATCATAAGTAATCTAGAGATGATGTAAAGTTTATGTGAAGATGAAAATACTATGTCAATTTTATATAAGGGACTTGAGCATTCATAGATTTTGGTATCCACAGGGGTCCTGGAACCAATCCCTCCCCACTCCCCCCATACCCAGGGATAACTGTATATCTGCTTTATCAATCTGGAATATTTGTCAATCTGAAACTCTATTGTTTGATTCCTGCACTTGTGAATTTCCTGAACCAGTGAGGAAAACAGTTTAAGGGCATATACCCTTAGACTTACAAGTTTTTTTTTCCCCCAAGTAGAAACATTAAAAAGCAACTACCATCTCTTTATCACCATTATTTTCTAAAACCAAGACATCTTGAACATCTTCCTCCTCCCCCAGTTAGGAATATAATCTCTTAAAGGAGGTCTGGATAACATGGTATAGTATACTTGAGAAAGAGAAGAGGAAAGGGGAGACCATTACGACTCAGAGAGAATAGTTAATTTTAAGAGACATTTGTGGCACAGGATGATTGAGAGTTTTGTAACATGAAGAGAGCAGATACCAGAGAAGAGAAAAAAACAAGAGAAAAAAAGGCATCCTTTTTAAGATAGGGAGCAAAGTCGATGAGGCATGAATTGATTTCAGCAGCTTATAACCCAGTTCCTAACTGTGATTGGCAGGACAATTTAGATTCTACATAGGTAGGATCGCAGAAATCCAGCCTAGATGTAGGAGTTTGATTACATTGGTCTTCTGGTTAAATTGGGAGACTTTCTTCACCTTATTTCCTCTAAAAAATATCTTTTCAAAATAAGATTACATTGCATAGCTGGTTCTCTTGCAATATGCTAAAATTCATTTTTTGTTTAATATATAACTAATATATAGTTATAACCTGTCACAGATAATTAGATATTTTGTCACCATTTGGTGTAGTTATCTCATATGATAGAAACAGTATTGAAATGGAAATCAGGAAACTTGTTTTCTGTTCTCAACTACTAATTCGTTGACTTTGTGTAAGTCATTTGATATTTCCAGAATAGAATTTTCATAATCTATGCATAGTATGCTTCACAGTAGATATTTTCAATAATTTTTGTTGAAATGAGCTGAGTCAAATCAAGAAACTTTGAAAATTGGATTTGAGTTTTACAGTTCCTACTACCTCTAAAGTTCTATGATTCATTCAAGCAATACTTGTGGTTTGCTTTCACTGTACTATCTGCAAAGTTCTACTTGCATCTTTCACTTGTATATTAACCACTGACTGGTCAGTTGACTTTCCTTATCACTCAGAGAGTTGGTTATATAGGAACATTTGGTATAAATTTTTACCACCCTCATTTCTTTATCTTTCTCTACTAATTATAGACTCACATATATTTGGGCTTTCCTAGATGGTTTAGAAATATGAAGCACCTACTTTACGTATTTGGGGGGAACTAACGGCTTTTCTGACTCATCTCCATTTAGAGTTTGTTCTTTTAAGGTCTTTAAAAATACATATATGTAGAAATAAAAACAGACATGAAAACATATACAAGTGCATATGTATGTGTGTATAATATATATCATAAATATAATGTGTATTCATATATATGAATATTATACATTTCATTCCCTAAATTGTGATTTCTCCAGTATTCTCATTTTATATATGAAGATTCTGAGGCAAATGAAAGGTAAATGATTCTAAAATCACAAAGCTTATTACTGGCAGAAGTAAGAGTGTAACTTATTTACAGAAGCCAATCTGCATGCTTTTATGAGTACCTTTTATTTTTAATGAAAACCCTGTTATGTTACAAATTTGAATAGTTACAGAAATAAGAGCCAGTAATAACATTAATTTTGTTTAATCATAGCAGCAAACAATTATTTTGGATTATATAAATTGATTAGGGATGAAACAGCATATCAATTAGCTATTGCTACATAATGAACTATCTCAAAACTCAGTGACTTCAAACAGCACCCACTTATTTAATCATGATTCTATGGTTTGGCATTTTTGTCCAGCCTAAGCTAGGTAGTTCTTTTGGTTTTGACTGGGGTCATTCACACATCTGTGATCAGCTGCCAAACTGGATGGAGGCTGGCTGGTCTAAAATGGCCTCAGCTAGGATAACCTGAATGTGCTTCATGTATTTGCATATCCTCCTAGGCTTGTTCATACAGTAATCACAGGATTCCAAGAACAAGAGTGGAAGCATGCAAAATCTTTTGAGGACCAGGCTCAAAACTGGCCTGTTACTTCTGCTACATTTTATTGATCAAAGCAAGTCATAAAGCCAGCTCAGATTTAAGGGGTGGAAAAATAGTGGCAAAGTTACTATGCATAGGGGAGTGGATGCAGAAAGGAATAAGGAATTTTGGTCGTTTGTGCAATTTCGTATGAACAACATTTTTGTAACTGTGGTACAAATCGGTTTAGTTTCATGGCTTCACTGAAAAGGGCTTAAGTGCCCAAATCACAGAACCTTTCCTTTTGGCACATCCTGGCATATATATACATATACCAAGTCCTGACATGGATGCAGATGAACTGGTAATGAAAATGCAAATGATATAGCCGCTTCGGAAAACAGTTTGGCAGTTTCTTATAAAAATTTAATCATTTACACACCATACAGTAATCCTACTATTAGGTATTTAGCCAAGTGCAATGAAAACTTATGTTCTTACTGAAATATATGTTCCACCTTTTGTAAAAAGACCTTCTATATTGAGTAAGCTAAATTCTGCAACTTAAGACCAAGGTTCGTTTATTTCTGTCTCATTTACAATTTCAATACACTGTTCAGTAGGCAGCCTTCTGGGTAGTGACTGAAGGTCCAGAATCTTTTCCACTCATTAAGGCCTTTAATTCCTTGATTATGTCTTTTGCATCTAAGTTGCAGATGGAAAAGTAGAAAGAGTAGAGGTGAATTTGGCAAACTAAGGCCAGGGGCTTAATCTGTCCCCCCCCACTTCCTTGTTTTTATATAAAATTTTATTGGGACATGGCTATACCCATTTGTTTACACAATGACTATGGTTACATTTGTGTTATAATGGCAGAGTTGAGTAGGTATGACAGAGACCATATGGTTCTCAAAGCCTAAAATGTTTACCGTCTAGCTGTTTATAGAAGTCTGCCAACTCCTAAAGCAGAGGAATTTGTGATTTATAGGCCAAACCTGCAAGTTATCAATTTAAATGTGGCACTTAAGATGAAGTGTATTTCCCATCTCTGGATGGAGTTTTGTAATATTGCAGGGCAACATTATATGCCTTACTCACCTCTAGATTCTTATAACACATTCCTGACAAATCTGTGAAATCCAGTACATGTCGAATTGTAAGAGAATGTTAATGAGACAGAGTTGTAAGTCATATGATACGAATTGTTCTTCCAGTAGTAAAAGAGGAGGATTTGCTCAGCTACACTGTCGTCTGATCCTTGCTGGGTTCAGTGTATTCATTTGAGCAACATGAGGCTTGCTGTGATATCCAAACCTCATCCACTTACCAACTGGGCACAGTTTTCCCTCAGTGCATTTCTTTACATATTCATCTAACTGCCAGTTAATAACTGCCATTTTCTGAAACTAGAACACCAGAGCTACTGCCATAGAGCTACATATTAGTATGTAGGTTTGGTTTATTTTTCAATATTTGTCTATACTAATGACATCTCTGTTAGTTAGAAAGTGTCGATATGTGAACAGCTATGATTACACTACATGAGGGAGACAAATGCATACTGTCCTTCATTTCTTTCCCATCTTCCTTACTTGCTTTTAACTTTATTGTATATAGGAATAGGAGACTGGAGCCAAAATAAAGTAGTTAATTGAGAGCCTCTGTCTGGAATAGAAATAGGACAAGCTATGACCCGTAGGCCAAATCAGTCTACTGCCTGTTTTTTATAAATAAAGTTTTATTGGAACACAGCCATGCACTTTTATTTTTGTATTGTCTATGGCTCCTTTAGCACTACAATGACAGAGTTGTGTAGTTGTGACACAGAGCATATAGCCCACAAAGCATTTACTATGCTGTCCTTTACATAAATATTTGTTGATCTCTGATAAGTTCATTTTGTTCAACAAGCCTCTTGAATACATGAATTTACCAATAAAAAATCTCTTCAATAATTTATTATGTATTATAAAAACAAATTCAGAAATTCTATGAACTGAATTTGCTTTATAAACAGTAAGATGAGAACTTAATAAATGGTATGTTCTAAATCAAACCCTGGTTAGTCCTACAGCATGGTGGCATCAGATGAAAAACAGTAAATTGATTTTAGAAAAATATGGGAGGGATGAACTAAAAAGAAAATAGCATATTGAACTAGGCTCATCAACTAAACAGATATAGGATTTCTGCAGTTGGGGCTGAGTATTTGTAAGTATGTTTATGCTTAGTATGAACACAGCTTAAAATTAGTTATAAAGGTATTCCAATGAAATAATAAAAGACATGTTCTATCTTATCTCTGCTGCTAAAATTACTAGGCCAGAGATCATTGGTCAGTGTTATCTCACTGAGTAGCTTCCTTTGCCGTTGCCATGGGACAAATTTCCCCTCATGTGGTAACAGATAGAATTGATTAGTTCTCACCAGAGAAGCATGGTATAGCAGTGTCTGAACATTCCTCTTCCAGAAGATGATTTGTATCATTTACAACAAAAGGATTCAATGAAAGCATTTTTTTTCACTTTTGTCGTGAAACTTTTTACTTCTCATAAGTGCTTGCTACTTTGAATTATTTCTGTAAGAGATTGGAGAAAGCCTGCTTTCCAGGAATCCCATTAAGAAAGAAAAAGTTGTAATTGGAGGTCCTCATAGTTCATCATTTTGAGTTAAAAAGAAAGATAAGTTCTGAGGCTATAATGTACAGTATAGTGACTATATTAACAATACTGTATTGTATATTTTAAATTTGCTGAGAGTAGATATTAACAATTCTCATCACAAGGAAGAAAATTTGTAACTATATGGTGATTGATGGATGTTAACTAAACTTGTGGTAATCATTTGGTAATACATACATGTATCAAATCATTATGTTGTACACCTTAAACTAATACAAAATTAAATGTCAATTATATCTTAATAAAACTGGAAAAAATAGTCAAAAAAAGGAGAAGTTCACTAATGGGAGAAACCAGGTCATGTCAAAATTGGAACATGGATAAATTTGCTCTTTTCTCCTCTAATACAGGGAGAATCTCTGCTGCTTAAAAAGTAGGAAATATTTCAAGGACAAGGGCCTCACTGGCAGAAGGCTAAAGAAATGATGTAATATCTGACTTTACATATTTTATATTGAGTGGAAAATAAAAGGGATTTTTATCAAATGCTATCTCTGTATCCAGTGAGATGGAAAAACTTATTGTTCTACATAAATCTGTTAATATGGTAGGTAACATTTGAGAATTTTCTAATATTAATCCAACATTGGATATTGAGGTAAACCCCGTATGGTCATGGTGTTATTTTGTTTATCAGTGCCTGTGCAGTTGGATTTTGTTTAGCATTTTTGCATACATATACACAAGTGAGGTGAATCTATAATTTTTATTTTTTATAATGTCTTCGCCAAGTTTTGTGTCATTCTGGCCTCATGGAATGAATTGGGGCATACTATCTTTTTTCTCTGTTCTCTGGAAGAGACTTCAAATGTTGGATTCATGAGTTTATTAAAAATTGGTCAAATTTGCCTATCAAATTCTTCAGACTTTGTATTTTCTTTGTACATATTCTTTCTGTGTATTTTCTTCAAGGAATATGTTATATTTATGTTCAAACTATAATAATAAAAAAACGGAAGTACCTATGTTAATATCAGACAAAGTTGACTTTAGTATAAGAAATATCAATGATAAAGGTAACATTTCCCAATGATAAAAGAGTAAATTTACCGTATGCTAACACATATATATGAAATCTAAGAGAAGGAAAAAGGTCATGAAGAACCTAGGGGTAAGACGGGAATAAAGGCACAGACCTACTAGAGCATGGACTTGAGGATATGGGGAGGGGGCGGGGGAAGGGGAGGCTGTGACGAGGTGAGAGAGTTGCATGGACATATATACACTACCAAGCGTAAAGTGGATAGCTAGTAGGAAGCAGCCGCGTAGCACAGGGAGATCAGCTGGGTGGTTTGTGACCACCTAGAGGGGTGGGATAGGGAGGGTGGGAGGGAGGGAGTTGCAGGAGGGAAGAGAAATGGGAACATGTGTATATGTATAACTGATTCACTTTGTTATAAAGCAGAAACTAGTACACCATTGTAAAGCAATTATACTTCAATAAAGATGTAAAAAAAAAAAAAAAAAGTAATCAAGAACCATAACAAGCCTACATGTGTATGCCCCAAAAATAAAAGCTTTAAAACACATGAGGCAAACACTGACAAACCTGAAAGGAGAAATAGATAAATCCACAATTAAAATTGGTAATTTGAGTATTCCTCTGTTAGTAATAGATCAAGCAGAAAGAAAGTCAGGAAGTAGGTAGAATACTTGAACACTCTCAACCAATTAAACCTAATTAACATTTGTAGAACACAACGCCAGGCAACTGCAGAATACACAGTACTTTCTGTTGCACATGGAACATTAACCATAGAACATATGCTTGGCCATAAAAGTCAATAAATTTAAAAGAATTGAAATCACTCAAAGTATATTCTCTGAAACTATAAAACTAAGTTAGAAATAAACAAAAATATATCTGGAAAACAACTCATGGTTCAAAGAAGAAATTACAAGGGAAATTAGAAAATAAATGAAAATAAAAACAAAACCTATTAAAATTTGTGGGTTGCAGCAAAAGCAGTACGTCAAGGAAAATTTGTGCTTTAGATACTTATATCAGAAGAAAAGTTTGAGACCAGTGATCTAGGCTTCTAAGCTTGCAACTTTAAAACTCAAAAAACTAAATTTAAACCAAAAAGATGGAAGGAAGGAAGCAATAAGGATAAGAGTAGGAATAAAAGAAATAGAAAACTATAGAAGATGGAGAAAATGAATGTAATAAGGAGCGATCAACTTGAATGGCAACATTCAAGCCTCCTCAAATTGATAGTTACAAATATCTATTAATTATATGCATGTGAAATTTATACATCACTAAGCTTTTGCTGATTTTGTTTATATGTCATTTGGTTTAAAAGGTTTAGACATTGACATGCTAAAATGTAGGATACGAGATGTTATTTTATGATTCTGGGATTAACATTTTATGTAATACTGACTTATTTTTCTCACTTTTTATAAAGGTCATGTTTATGATGAAGCTCATTTATCTACCATCTAAGCATGTTATAAAGCTGAGACCCTTGTTTAGAATCATGAACCTGGAAAATAAATAGATTTCAGCTTTCCTAGTTGTCTTTAATATCTATATAAGGAAAGATAGTTTTGCTAAAAATTAATGGAGTGAATCTATTTGGATTTTTTTAAAAATAGTACTTAACACAGGTATTCATTTAATGTACATGGACATAAATATTGCCAAATGATGACAAGAGCAGTGCTACTCAGTGTCACCTACAAACTAGCAGCATCACCATCACCTAGGAGCTTTACGGAAATGCAAATTCTCTTGTCCAATCCCAAACCTGGTCCCCAGAAGTCTGTTATAACAAGCTCTCCTGGTGATTCTTAGGCACGCCAACATAAGAAACACTGGCTTAGAGCCTCTCAAACATGGTAGTTAACCAATGTCTACTAGATTTTTACCCAGGTGGTCTGCTATGCAGAAACCTCAAAATCTATTAGACTTCTAATAGAAAGCCAATGCAAGTTTAGTTAAATAACTCTTCTCTGTTCCTGGATTTTGCAAGAGGACAGGTAAATATCAAGATACATGTGATTTTATGTTATGTGGTTGAAATAAAATGTCCCAAGAGCAGATTTCTTTACTCACTCAGAAACATGTTTAACTAAAGTCCTTGGTGTTTTTACTTTTCTTTCCCCTTCTTATCCCTTCCTCTTCAACATCTCCTGTTTATGGAGGAATACCATTCACCACTTGACAACAAAAATGCCACTTACTTTTCTAATCCAAATATAAAATATAATCTGAGAATCATAAAAATAGAATCTCCTTTCTCAAAATATTATGGTGTTAGTACTATGATCTTTTAAACCAAAAGGCATATGAACAAAATTAGGGAAAGCTTAGTGATGCATTAATTTCACATATTATATATTAATATGCTGGGCATTTGTGACTATTGCTATGAGGGGCTTGAGTGTTGTCCTTCAAGTTGATTCCTACTTACGTTGAGATGTCATTACTTTTCGTTAGTTAATACTTTGAGCTTTTGGGTATCATGTAGAAATTACATATTGTGCGCAAAAATCTCTCTTTATATTTTTATGTCTAAAGTCCCTTGCTTTGATGTGTGTTTTGTTTATGCTGAGGAAATTAGTTGAGTGTGCAGTAAGAGAGAGGGGAGGGAGAGTCCAGTGTTGTTATTTCTAATCTCTCACACTCTTGTCAGACCTAATGTTAAAAGCTACATTTCTTAACCTTGCAGAGGAAAACAGAAAACATTGTGTGTCTACCAGCCACACTGAAAGTAAAGTAAATTAGTTATGCAGCAAAACTATTTTCCAACTATAATTTCACTGTATTGTATTACTTGAATTTGCATACTGGCAAAAGAGTGTCAGTTTGTATGAAATTTTGTAGTGTTAGCTTTAAATGAGAAAAAACAGCAAAATTACATAATCACTAAGAGCAGTATTTCAAAGCAGTATTTACTGATAGAACTTTTTTGTGCCCTGTTCAACCATAATTCATTCACCCTTTGAATAGAAAGTGGGAATGGCTGATTCCTTTGGGAAGCAGACCTTATCATGAAACATGTTTGCACTATATGGTAAGTAATAACAACAGTCCCTTTATATAAAGCCCCCTTCTTCTGAATGAGGCAAAATGGTTTGTGCACAGGATCTTCAGAATCCTCCCAGAATCTCAATGAGGAAAGGAGCAAGTTCTCTGTACTTCTATTGCAAATACCTAGAACACAGCAAAATGACAGAAAAAACCACCAAAAAAGTAGCTGATTTTCTTGAATCCAGGTCTAATATACTGTTCATGTTATTTCTAATTGTTAATGTGAAGGAAACATGCATTAAATTGGAAAGTTATAAAAATAAGTTATATTTGTTGCATGGATAGAACTAAGTGTGTTTCTGTGCTGGGAAAAGAACTAAAAATTAACCCCACTCTTATTGGGTCTTTCTGATTAAAAAATTGGAATTATCTATGGCTTAATTCTATCTTGAATTGGAAAATGTATGAAAATTTATGAAATTGTACAATTTTAGAATTAGGAAGTAATTGATTTATTTGTGAGGTGATCACAGTGCTTGACACAGAGTAGGTATTCAGATTTGCAGAGCAATGCTCAGGAATGCTAAATGATGTGGTCTGGGTCCCACAATTAGTTGCAACAGTCCTAGAGCTTCTGCTTAGTGGTCAGATGCTCCTTCCTTTTAGAAGCCATAAAAATTAACTCCATGAAATGAATCTTTGAAGAAGCTAACTGATAGCAAAACACCAAAACCATCTTTATAATAAAGTCATACAAAACAGTAAAGGGAATTTGCAGTTAGAAGAAAGATTACAGTGAAACATAATAGGCAACAAGGTAACTATATCTGACAGCCAGATAGGCAGTTGTACTTGACGTTATGTAGTTTGAGATCTTGAAAACTAATTGATTTTTTTCTAATTTAATGATATTTTCCAGTGATTTCAATTCTTTTCAAATGTCTTATATTTGACTGATTAGCAATTGGCAGTGGAATTTTTTTAATTAGTTTGAAAATTTCTGCTATATACATTTTTGATTTAGAAATAAACACTTGTTTTGCTGAAATGATTCTGTGATTCACCTATGATTTATATTTTAATAATGTTTATTAGCTTTGAAAGACAGGAAAATATAGCATAAAAGCAAAAGCAACTCATGATACCCCAACCAGATAACACCATTTTTTAAAACACAGTACATTTACATGATTAAAAAATTCAAACAGTATAGAAATTCTGTTTTCATTTTTGGGGGTATATACTCAGAAGTGGAATTGCTGGATCGTATGGCAGATCTATTTTTAATTATTTGAGGAATCTCCATTTTGTTTTCCACTGTGTTTAGACCAATTTACATTCCCGCCAACAGTGTATCAGTGTTCCTTTTTTTACCACATCCTTGCCAGTGCCTGTTGTCTCTTGTCTTCCTCATGATACCCATTTAACAGACATGAGGTGATACATCATTGTGGCTTTGACTTGCATTTCCCTGTTAATTAAGTGATGTTGGGAACATTTTCAGGTACCTGTTGACCATTTGAAAATACTTGGAAAAATGTCTGTTGATTACCTCTGCCCAATTTTCAATCAGATTTTTTTTTTTTCTGATTACTATGAGTTCTTTACATGTTTGGGATATTAACTTCTTATCAGTTAGGTGATATGCAAACATTTTCTCCCATTCCATAGGTTGCCTTTTGATTTTGTTGTTGGTTTCCTTTGCTGTGCTGAAGCATTTTAGTTTCAGGTAGTTCCAGTTATCTATTTTTGCTTGTATTGCCTTTGCTTTTGATGTCAAACCTAAAAAAATCATTGCCAAAACCAATGTCAGGGAGCTTACCCCCGCTATGTTTTATTCTAGGAGTTTTATGGTTCAGGGCTTACATTCAAGTCTTTATCCAATTTGAATTGATTTTTGTGTATGGTGTAAGATAGGGATCCAGTTTCATTTGCACGTGGCCTTCCAATTTTTCCTCATCACCATTTATTGATGAGACTGTCCTTTCCCTGTGTAGAGATTGCATTGAATCCATAGATGGCTTTGGGTACTATGGATATTTTAACAGTATTAGTTCTTTCCAATGTATGAGCAGATAATATCTTTCCATTTATTTCTGTCTTCTTCAGTTTTTCTCATCAGTGTCTTATAGATTTCAGTGTACAGATCTTTCACCTCCTTGTTAAATTTATTCCTAGATTCTCTCTTTTTTAATGCTATTGTAAATGTGATTGTTTTCTTAGTTTCTCTTTCTGATAGTTTGTTGTTAGTGTACAGAAATATAACTGATTTTTGTATATTGCTTTTGTATCCTGCAAATTTTCTGAATTAATTGACTAGTTTTAACAGATTTTTGGTGGACTCTTCAGCGTTTTCTGCATATGACATCATATCATCTGCAAATAGTAACAATTTTGCTTCTTCCTTTCCTATTTAGATGCATTTTATTTATTTTTCTTGCCTAATAACTCTGGTTAGACCTTACAGTTCTATATTGAATCAAAGTGGTGAGAGTGGGCATCCATGGCTTTTTCCTGATTTTAGAGGAAAAGTTTTCAGTTTTTCACTATTGAGTATGATGTTAACTGTGGGCATAGATGCTTTTTTATAGGTGAAGACTTTCCCTTATGTTCTTTGCATGCTGGAATCTTTTATCCTGAGTGTGTTTTGAATTATTTCAAATGCGATTTCTTTAACTGTTGAGATGATCACATGACTTTTCTCTTTATTCTGTTAATATTGTGATAAAACATTGATTTATTTATAGTAAATCAACCTCAGATCCTCAAAACAGTCTTGGACATTTGTTTTTTCCTTTCTATATTTGCTGTATTCAATTTGCAAATATATTTAAAAGATTTTCTGCATTTATATAGGGAATTTTGGTCTATAGTATTTTTCTTTTTTCCTTTGTAATGTTTTTGATTTTGCTATCAGTGTATTTCTGGCCTTATAAAATGAACTGGGGATTATCCTTTCTTTCTATATTTTCTGGATGAGTTGCTGTAGGCTTTGTACTATTCTTCCTTAAATATTTGATCTCTGTCTCCAGTAGAAAACATCTGGTCATGGATGTTTTTTCTGGGGATGTTTTCAATTGCAAATTTTATTTCTTTAATTAATATAATACTTTCAGATTTTTAATTTATTCTTGTGATGGTCTTAGTAATTTAATTTTTTTAGGATATTTTTACATTTCATTTTGTTCATTGAATATTGGCATAAGATTGTTCATAATATTATTTTATATTCTTCTGAAGATCTATAGGATCTATAGAAATTCTTTGATTCTAGATATTCATGAGTTGTATTATAAGTTTATCCATTTTTATTAAAAATTTTCAGGAATAAACTCTTGACTTTGCTGTCTTTTTTCTGTTGTTTATTTACTCTTTCACTGATTTCTGTGATTATTTACAAATATTCTTTTTATTTTCACTACCTATTTTTTTTTTTTTTTTAGTTTCATAAGCTGAGAGCTGAGTTTATTGAATTTGAACCTTTGTTTTTACTCGATTCATGAAGGTATAAATTTTCTTCTTATCATTGCTTTTGCTGCATTCCACAAATATTATTTTTTGCCTTTTCATTTTGATTTAGCAAAATTGTTTTCTAATTTCCTGAGTGAATTCTTCTTTGATACATGAGATAGAACTATGTTGTTTAATATACTGTCTTAGGGACCTACCTAGTAGTTTACAGTTACTGATTTTTAATTTAATTGTGTCTTAGTCTGAGAATATATTCTTGGACCATTCTTTTCTTGGAAATTTATTACGGAGTGTTTTGTCTATGTAAAAGTATGCATTTGTGCACTTTTTGGTGTACTATCCTATAGCTATCAAACAGATTATATTTGTTGTTAGTGTTCTTTAAGTATTCTATAGTCTTACTTATTAGCTGTCTGTCTGTTTTATTAGTTTTACAGGAGGAGTTTGGAGTAATTGTAATTTTGGATATATATTTTTCTCTATTTTTAAGTTATATTATGATTTGCATACATAATTGATATTTTTTAACATCTTTATTGGAGTATAATTGCTTTACAATGTTGTGTTAGTTTCTACTGTATAACAAAGTGAATCAGCTATATGATTACATATATACCCGTATCCCCTCCCTCTTGTGTCTCTGTCCCACCCTCCCTGTCACACCCCTCTAGGTGGTCATAAAGCACCGAGCTAATCTCCCTGTGTTATGTGGCTGCTTCCCACTAGCTATCTATTTTACATTTGGTAGTGTACATACGTCCATGCCACTCTCTCACTTTGTCCCAGCTTACCCTTCCCCCTCCCTTTGTCCTCAAGTCCATTCCCCACGTTTGCGTCTTTATTCCTGACCTGCCCCTAGGTTCTTCAGAATCAGTTATTTTTCTTTTTTTCCTTTTTTAGATTCCGTATATATGTGTTAGCATACATATTTGTTATTCTCTTTCTAACTTACTTCACTCTGTATGACAGACTCTAGGTCCATCCACCTCACTACAAATAACTCAATTTCGTTTCTTTTTATAGCTGAGTAATATTCCATTGTATATAGGTACCACATCTTTTTTATCCATTCATCTGTCGATGGACACTTAAGTTGCTTCCATGTCCTGGCTGTTGTAAATAGTGATGCAATGAACATTGTGGTACATGACTCTTTTTGAATTATGGTTTTCTCAGAGTATATGCCCAGTAGTGGGATTGCTGGGTTGTATAGTAGTTCTATTTTTAGTTTTTTAAGGAACCTCCATACTGTTCTCCACAGTGGCTGTATCAAGTTACATTCCCACCAACAGTGCAAGAGGGTTCCCTTTTCCCCACACCCTCTCCAGCATTTATTGTTTGTAGATTTTTTGCTGGTGGCCATTCTGACTGGTGTGAGTAATACCTCATTGTAGTTTTGATTAATATTTCTCCAGTGATTAGTGATGATGAGCATCCTTTCATGTGTTTATGGCAATCTGTATATCTTCTTTGGAGAAATGTCTGTTTAGGTCTTCTGCCCATTTTTGGATTGGGATGTTTGTTTTTTACATATTGAGCTGCAAGAGCTGATTGTATATTTTGCAGACTAATCCTTTGTTAGTTTCTTCATTTGCAGATACTTTCTGCGATTCTGAGAGCTGTCTTTTCATCTTGCTTTTGGTTTCCTTTGCTGTGCAAAAGCTTTTGAGTTTCATTAGGTCCCATTTCTTTATTTTTGTTTTTACTTCCATTTCTCTAGGAGTTGAGTAAAAAAGGAACTTACTGTGATTTATGTCATAGAGTTTTATGCCTAAGTTTTCCTCTTATAGTTTTATAGTGTCTGGCCTTACATTTAGGTCTTTAATGCATTTTGAGTTTATTTCTGTGTATGGTGTTAGGGAGTGTTCTAATTTCATTCTTTTACATGTGGCTGTCCAGTTTTCCTAGATTCAATTATTGAAGAGGCTGTCCTTTCTCCATTGTATATTCTTGCCTCCTTTATCAAAAATAAGCTGACCATATGTGCATGGGTTTATCTCTGGGCTTTCTATCCAGTTCCATTGATCTTTATTTCTGTTTTTGTGCCAGTACCATACTGTCTTGATTACTGTAGCTTTGTAGTATGGTCTAAAGTCCAGGAGACTGATTCCTCCAGCTCCATTTTCCTTTCTCAAGATTGATTTGGCTATTCAGAGTCTTTTGTGTTTCCATACAAATTGTGAAGCTTTTTGTTCTAATGCTGTAAAAAATGTCATTGGTAGTTTGATAGGGATCGCATTGAATGTGTAGATTGCTTTGGGTTGTATAGTCATTTTCACAATGTTGATTCTTCCAATCCAAGAACAGGTGGTACATCTCTCCATCTGTTTGTATCATATTTAAATTCTTTCATCGGTGTCATAGTTTTCTGCATACAGGTCTTTTGTCTCCTTAGGTAGGTTTATTCCTAGGTATCTTACTCTTTGTGTTACAGTGGTAAGTGAGAGTGTTTCCTTAATTTCTGTTTCAGATTTTTCATCCTTAGTGTATAGGAATGCAAGAGATTTCTGTGCATTAATTTTGTATCCTGCTACTTTATCAAATACATGGATCAGTTCTGGAAGTTTTCTGCTATCATCGTTAGATTTCTCTCTATATATAGTATCATGTCATCTGCAAACAGTGACAGCTTTACTTATTTTCCAATTTAGATTCCTTTTATTTCGTTTTCTTTTCTGATTGTTGTGGCTAAAACTTCCAAAACGATGTTGAATAATAGTGGAGAGAGTGGACAATCTTGTCTTGCTCCTGATCTTAGAGGAAATGGTTTCAGTGTTTCACCCCTGAGAACAATGTTGCCTGTGGCTTTGTCATATATGGCCTTTATTATGTTGAGGTAATTTTGCTATATGCCTCCTTCTGGAAGCTATTTATCATAAATGCGTGTTGAATTTTGTCAAATGCTTTTTCTGCATCTATTGAGATGATCATATGCTTTTTGTCCTTGAATTTGTTAATATGGTTTATCACATTGATTGATTTGCATATATTGAAGAATCCTTGCCTTCCTGGGGCAAACACTGCTTGATCATGGTGTATGATCCTTTTAATGTGCTGTTGGATTCTGTTTGCTAGTATTTTGTTGAGGATTTCTGTACCTATGTTCATCAGTGGTATTGGCCTGTAGTTTTCTTTTTTTGTGACATCATTGTCTCGTTTTGGTATCAGGGTGATGCTGGCCTCGTAGAATGAGTTTGGGAGTGTTCCTTCCTCTGCTATACTTTGCAGGAGTTTGAGAAGGTTAGGTGTTAGCTCTTGTCTAAATGTTTGATAGAATTCACCTGTGAAGCCATCTGGTCCTGGGCTTTTGTTTTTTGGAAGATTTTTAATCACAGTTTCAATTTCAGTGCTTGTGATTGGTCTGTTCATATTTTCTATTTCTTCCTGGTTCAGTCTTGCAAGGTTGTGCTTTTCTCAGAATTTGTCCATTTCTTCCATGTTGTCCATTTTATTGGCATATAGTTGCTTGTAGTAATCTCTCATGATTTTTTTTATTTCTGCAGTGTCAGTTGTTACTTCTCCTTTTTCATTTCTAATTCTGTTGATTTGAGTCTTCTCCCTTTTTTTCTTGATGAGTCTGGCTAATGGTTTATCAATTTTATTTATATTCTCAAAGAACCAGCTTTTAGTTTTATTGATCTTTGGTATTGTTTCCTTTATTACTTTTTCATTTATTTCTGATCTGATCTTTATGATTTCTTTCCTTCTTCTAACTTTGGGTTTTTTTTGTTCTTCTTTCTCGAATTGCTTTAGGTGTAAGGTTAGGTTGTTTATTTGAGATATTTCTTGTTTCTTGAGGTAGGATTGCATTACTAAACTTCCATCTTAGAACTGCTTTTGCTGCATTCCATAAGTTTTGAGTTGTCCTCTTTTTATTGTCATTTGTTTCTAGGTATTTTTTGGTTTCCTCTCTGATTTCTTCAGTGATCTCTTGGTTATTTTGTAGTGTATTGTTTAGCCTCCATGTGTTTGTATATTTTACAGAGTTTTTCCTGTAATTGATAGCTCATCTCATAGCGTTGTGGTCGGAAGAGATACTTGATACAATTTCAGTTTTCTTAAATTTAGCAACGATTTCTTTGTTACCCAAGATATGATCTATCCTGGAGAATGTTCCATGAGCACTTGAGAGGAAAGTGTATTCTGGTTTTATTGGATGGAATGTCCTATAAATAACAATTAAGTCATCTTGTTTAACATATCATTTAGAGCTTCTGTTTCCTTATTTTTTTCATTTTGGTTAATCTATCCATTGGTGAAAGTGGGGTGTTAAAGTCCCCTACTATGATTGTGTTACTGTCAATTTCTGCTTTTATGGCTTTTAGCATTTGCCTTATGTATTGAGGTGCTCCTATGTTGGTTGTATAAATATTTACAATTGTTATATCTTCTTGGATTGATCCCTTGATCATTATGTAGTGTCCTTCTTTTCTCTCATAAACATCTTTATTTTGAAGTTTATTTTGTCTGATACGAGAATTGCTACTCCAGCTTTCTTTTGATTTCCACTTGCATGGAATATTTTTTTCTATCCTTCACTTTCTGTCTGTATGGGTCCCTAGGTCTGAAGTGGGTCTCTTGTAGACAGCTTATATATGGGTCTTGGTTTTATATCCATTCAGCCAGTCTATGTCTTTTGGTTGGAGCATTTAATCCATTTACATTTAAAGTAGTTATCGATATGTATGTTCCTATTCCCATTTTCTTAATTGTTTTGGGTTTGTTATTGTAGTTCTTTTCCTTCTCTTGTGTTTCCTGCCTAGAGAAATTCCTTTAGCATTTGCTGTAAAGCTGGTTTGGTGGTGCTGAATTCTCTTAGCTTTTGCTTGTCTGTAAAGTTTTTTATTTCTCCATCAAATATGAATGAGATCCTTGCTGGGTAGAATAATCTTGGTTGTAGCTTTTTCCCCTTCATCACTTTAAATATGTCCTGCCACTCCCTTCTGGCTTCTAGAGTTTCTGCTCAAAGATCAGCTCTTAACCTTATGGGGTTTCCTTTGTGTGTTATTTGTTGTTTTTCCCTTGCTGCTTTTAATATTTTTCGTTGTATTTATTTTTTGATAGTGTGATTAATATGTGTCTTGGCATGTTTCTCTTTGGATTTATCCTGCATGGGACTCTCTGTACTTCCTGGACTTGATTAACTCTTTTCTTTTCCCAAATTAGGGAAGTTTTCAACTATAATCTGTTGAAATGTTTTCTTGGTCCCTTTCTTTTTCTCTTCTTCTTCTGGGACCCCCATATTTCGAATGTTGGTGCATTTAATGTTGTTCCAGAGGTCTCTGAGTCTGTCCTCAATTCTTTTCATTCTTTTTATTCTGCTCTGCTTTAGTAATTTCCACTATTTTATCTTCCAGGTCACTTATCCGTTCTTCTACCTCAGTTATTCTGCTACTGATTCCTTCTAGACACTTTTTATTTTCATTTAGTGTGTTGTTCATCATTATTTGTTTTTGCTCTTTAGTTCTCCAAGTCCTTGTTAAATGTTTCTTGTATTTTCTCCATTCTATTTCCAAGATTTTGGATCATCTTTACTGTCATTACTCTGAATTCCTTTTCAGGTATACTGCCTATTTCCTCTTAACTTGTTTGGTCTGGTGTGTTTTAATTTGCTCCATCATCTGCTGTGTGCTTCTCTGTCTTCTCATTTTGCTTAACCAACTGTGTTTGCGGTCTCCTTTTTTCAGGCTGAAGGTTTGTAGTTCCTGTTGTTTCCTGTTGTTTCTTGTGTCTGCCTGCAGTGGCTGTGGTTGGTTTGGTGGGTTCTGTTGACTTCCTGGTGGAGGGGACTAGTGCCTGTGTTCTGGTGGATGAGGCTGTATCTTGTCTTTCTGGTTGGTACGACTGCGTCTGGTGGTGTTTTTTTTTTGCTGTCTGTGACCTTATTATGATGTTGGCAGCCTCTCTGCTAATGGTTGTGTTCCTGTCTTGTTAGTTGTTTGGCATAGGCTGTCCAACACTGTAGCTTGCTGGTCGTTCAGTAGTGCTGGGTCTTACCATTGAGATGGAGATCTGTGGGAGAGCTTTCACCATTTGATATTACGTGGAGCTGGGAAGTCTCTGGTGTACCAGTGTCCTTCACTCCGCTCTCCCACCTCAGGCACAGTTCTGACACCTGCCTGGAGCACCAAGACCCTGTGAGCCACATTGCTCAGAATTAAAGGGAGAAAATAAGAAAGAAAGAAGAAATGAAAAATAACATAAAATTTATTAAAATAAAAAAATTTTAAAATTATTAAAAATAAAAAATTAAGTAATAAAGGAAAAAAAAAAGAGAGCAACCAAACATAAAACAAATCCATTAATGATAACAAGTGCTAAAAACTATACTAAAGAAAAAATAATAAAATGGGCAGACAGAACCCTAGGACAAATGGTAAAAGCAAAGCTATACAGACAAAATCACACAAAGAAGCGTATACATAAACACTCACAAAAAGAGAAAAAGAAAAAATATATATATATATTTTTAAAAAAAAGAAGAGAGCAACCAAATTAATAAAGAAATCTACTAACGATTATATACTCTAAATACTAAACTAAGATAAACATAAAACCAGAAACCAATTAGATGCAGAAAGCAAACCCCAAGTCTACAGTTGCTCCCAAAGTCCACTGCCTCAATTTGGGGATGATTCATTGTATATTCAGGTATTCCAGATATGCAGGGTACATCAAGTTGATTGTGGAGATTTAATCTGCTGCTCCTGAGGCTGCTGGGAGAGATTTCCCTTTCTCTTCTTTGTTTGCACAGCTCCTGGGGTTCAGCTTTGGATTTGGCCCTGCCTCTGCATGTAGGTCACCTGAGGGCGTCTGTTCCCTGCCCAGAGAAGACAGGGTTAAAGGAGCAGCTGATTAGGAGCTCTGGCTCCCTCAGGCCTACGGGAGAGAGGGGTACAGAATGTAGGCGAGCCTGTGGTGGCAGAGGCCGGCATGACATTGCAACAGACTGAGGCGTGCCATGTGTTCTCCTACTGAGGTTGTCCCTGGGTCACAGGACCCTGGCAGTGATGGGCTGCACAGGTCCCCGGGAGGGGCAGTGTGGATAGTGACCTGTCCTTGCACACAGGCTTCTTGTTGGCTGTAGCGGCAGCGTTAGCGTCTCATGCCTGTCTGTGGAGCTCATTTAGGCGGTGCTCTGTATCCCCTTCCCTCATGCACCCCGAAACAGTGGTCTCTTGCCTCTTTGGCAGTTCCAGACTTTTTCCCGGACTCCCTCCCAGCTAGCTGTGTTGCACTAGCCCCCTTCAGGTTGTGTTCACGCAGCCAACCCCAGTCCTCTCCCTGGGATCTGGCTTCTGAAGCCTGAACCTCAGCTTCCATCCCCACCCGCCCCGGCCAGTGAGCAGACAAGCCTCTTGGGCTGGTGAGTACTGGTCGGCACTGGTCCTCTGTGCGGGAATCTCCGCTTTGCCCTCTACATCACTATTGCTGTGCTCTACTCCATGGCTCCGAAGCTTCCCCCCCCCGCCCATCCCCCTTCTCCGCCAGTGAAGGGGCTTCCTAGTGTGTGGAAACTTTTCCTCCTTCACTGCTCCCTCCCAGAGGTGCAGGTCCTGTCCCGATTCTTCTGTCTCTGTTTTTTCTTTTTTCTTTTGCCCTACCCAGGTACATGGGAATTTTCTTGCCTTTTGGGAAGTCTGAGGTCTTCTGCCAGCGTTCAGTAGGTGTTCTGTAGGAGTTGTTCCACATGTAGATGTATTTCTTATGCATCTGTGGGGAGGAAGGTGATCTCCACCTCTTACTCCTCTGCCACCTTGACGGTCTCCTCTGATACGTTTTCTTGATAAATTTACACTATTATTAGTATGAAATTTCCTTTATATTTCTGGTAATATTTTTTCTCCTGCAGCCTGTTTCATTTAAACTAATATAGTCTCTCTTAACTTGATATAGCTTTCTTGTTGTGTTTGCATTGTAAACATTTTCTCTCTTTTCACATTTAACTTATATCTGACTTTTCATTAACAGCTGTCCCTTATAGGAAAGTTACAATTTAGTCTTATTTATATCCAGTTTGAAAATATCTACCTCTTAATTAGTGTGTTTAGGCATTTTTGAACGCAGTTACTACTAGGTGAGATTTCAGTATCCCTTCTTATTTGTTTTCTATTTGTCCCTATTCTTAATTACTTTTTCCTTCTTTAGTGCCTGTGATGGTTGGTTTTATATATCACCTTCGTGAGACTGTAGTTCTCCGTTATTCTATCAAACACTATTCTAGGTGTTACTGTGTGGATATTTTGTAGATGTGATTAATATCTACAATCAGTTGAATTTAGGTAAGTTTTATTATCCTTGATAATCTGGGTAGGCCTCATACAATCGGTTGAAAGACCTTAAGAAGAAAACTGAGGTTTCCCTGCAAAAAAATAAACTTTTCCTGTGGACTACAGTGTCTGCTCCTACTTGAGAATTTCCAGCATACCATCCTGCCCTACAGAATTTAGACTTACCTACCCATACTCTACAATTTCTTATGCATCTGTGCATAAACCAATTCCTTGAAATGAATTTCCTTCTCTCTATATGTATGTTTACACACATGTGTATAAACATGTGCACATATACATATACACACATTCATGCATACGTACCATATATATATACATATAGTACATACATTACAAAATATATATATATGTAATTATGTTTCTTTGGTGGAACACTAACCGATACAGATTTTGTTTCCAAGAGTGTTTCTAGAGGAGTAGAATCTTAAGGCTGAGTTCTTTGAATTGGTTCTGAGTTTTCTAAATTGGTTCTAGGTTTTAAAAAATTCGTTTTCTAATATGAGTATATTAAAGGCACTAATAACTCTATTCCCAGTGTTAAAGAAGGCACTCGTAATCTATAGTATGATATAGTAATAGAGATAAATGAAATATCATCATTGGATACTACTAATCAAATACTGTTGTGGATTGAATATTTGTGTCTCCCTAAAGTTCATATATTAAAACCTAATTCTTAATGTGATGGTATTTGTTGGTAGGGACTTTAGGAGGTAATTAGGTCATTTGGAGTTGGAGCCTTTGGGAGATAACTAAGAGGGTGAAGCTCTCATGAATGGGATTACTGCCATTATAAGAATACGAGAGGTTAGCAGTCTGCAGTTCAGAAGAAGGTCCTTGCTAATACTCAACCATGCTGTCACCTGATCTTAGAATTCTAACCTCCAGAACTGTGAGAAATAAATTTTGCTGTTTATAAGTCACCCAATCTATGGCATTTTTCTACAGCAGAAGTGAATAAGATAAATACAAATAGGAGGCAAGGTGACCCCATATTCAAAATTGAAACCATGATTTCCAGTTTTAAATTTTATATATACAGTTTATAGCATTTAATACTTCTACAGTCAATGAGAATAATAGTTCAATTATACTGACCATATTTAAAAATGGGAGTTAAAGATAAGCTATCACTTTATGTTAGCTTTATCATTTTTGTTACTTCTACTTTGTTTACTTACCCTTTGTAGTATTTATTCTTCTGTGTTTCCTTCAAAGTGTTAAACAACTTACATTTATTCATGTCTGAAATTTGTAGGGAATCCCATATTCAGCCTGCTACTTCTGCAATGTGGTACTACATTTTTAAACTTAATTCGTAATTTCAGATGTTTTATCTCAAGTTCCTCTCCAAGTTGAATAATCCCCAAATCATGAAGTCAAAACGAATGATAAATCATGTGTTAATATTTAGTGTGTGATATTTCAGTGTGCATTATAGTATGTTACCATAGGTTTTCAAAGTAAGTTTGAATAAAACTTCATGTAATGATTCAAGCTCCTTTCATGGTTCTCAAGAGTTCTGTGACATATCTTTTGGTGTAAATAATCTCTTAGGACCCTCCTTTCCAATACATTGACTCTCAATTTTCATGTTTAAAAAAAGGCTAGATTAATAGGCTTTAATTAATCAAAAATAAACAAACCATGGCTGATAACTATTCTTTGACTTGCTGTGTTAACCACAATTCCAGCTTCATACATAATATGTAGTTTTTATATTGAACTTTCACTTTAAGATTAGTCCCTGAATTTTCTAAGCAGTAGAAATAGATGAGGGCGTTAATATGACAGGTGTTGATTTAGTAGGCTTCAATGGAGAGTGAATTTTCTTCTTGACTGTGTGCCTAATACTTTGGAAGGCATAGCATTTGCCTGAGGCCTATAAACATTGAACTTTTGGTTCAAAATGCTAGAATACATATTATGCAATTTTTTGTGTGCGCTTGATTTAAAATAAAATTCTATAGAGGTTTTCCTCATTAATCTGCCCACTTTGATTCAACCAACTCTGGTTCAGAACTTTGAAGTTATTTGCTGACATAAGTAAGCATTGATGGGCATCAATACTTGAAACTCGGGGGTAATATATTCTGACTTTGCTTTTGAAGTTGTTCTAAACTATGAGTAACCAAAGAGAACTTCCTCAAATTAAACTTGCTTGTTAGTCCCATTTATATTTTTTCTTTGTTTTTTATTCTAATATTACTATGAAGAATTTAGCATTATCTTTTTACTTTTAATAAGGAAAAAAAAGTTATTTGAAGGTTAATGTGACATTTTAAAGATCAGCAACAACCATCTGCTGTCTGTTTTCCAAATATAAACTTTTTATTTAATAGTGGAGTCACCATATATTTTGCAGCAGGGTGTCATCATCTTGTGCATGTGAGCCAGATCTGTACCTCTAAGTCTCTGATTCTCATCTTGCCTTCATAAATCAGATCTAATTTTCATTTGTCTTTGGGACATATTTATCTGTATTCCCTGTTGGGCACAACCCAATTTTGACTGTTTCCACCTCAAAATGACTTATTTTTCCTGAATTCTCTGTATGTAAAGTCAAAATTTCCCAACCACCAAGAGCTGAAAACTTAGTTATTTCTCCCTTTCTTACCACCTCTCCCTCCAATTAATTGCAGTGTTCTGTGCATTCTAACCCTGCCTCTTAAATGCCTTTTGATGCTTCTTGCTGGCTTTTTTTACTTTATACTTGGTCTCTTTAAATAATTTATACATTCCTTCTGATTCAAATTTGACATTACTGACAAATTGTGTTCAGCAATGTTCAGTTCTGATCATATCATTCTCCTGCTTGAAAAATGTTAATTCCTTCCCATTGCCTCCTAAGGGGACCAGGTCAGGCACAAACCCTTAGAACTGTTTCTGCTTTCCTCAGAAATAGTCTTTTGTAGACGTTTCAGAGAGGGAATGCCTATGTACCACAAGTTACCTTGTTTTCTGGTTATTCAAATTTATGTCTGGATAATGTTTGCATAGATCTATGCTCTGTAGATAATAAGGCTACAATTGGCTAACACTAAATAAACAAATCAGAGTAACAATGACTGATTGCCTACAACTCTGAAGTGAAGCTGTCATGTAGATGGCTGGGATGCTTGGGCAGAACATGTGATATTACCCTGAGAATAATCACAAAATAGATAAGGAGTAAATAAAGAATTCTTGAGTTAGCTAACAGCTAAAACAAACATCCTCTTAGAGTGATATCAAAATTTTTTTCTGTCAAATAACCTCACTCATCCCAGGTGAGCTCCTTAGAACTTCAGGTATATGACCAGATGAAGGGAAAGGCAACTTGTAACGACAACTCTCTAACCTTTTGAAAAGAAACATATCTGATAATAAAGCCAATTGCAATGCATTATTATCCCAACAATTATCTTGAGAACTGAGATATCTAATGTGATAAAACCCTAAGACTCATATAAGATTTTCCATAATATAACCTAATCATTTTTTACATTTATTGTCCTTAATTTCTTTACACATGCACTGCATTCCAGCCTTGCTCAGTTATGTGCCTTGACTTCTCTCTCTTTGCCTATGCAATGTTCCCTGAGTGCTTTATAGACCATTTAAGATGGAAAGGACAGTCTCGCTATCAGATACCAGTTTATGAAATGTATTTCAAGTTAACAAAAACAGTGTTTTTGGAAGACGAGATGGGACTAACGTTGTCCATTCTCAGAAGGTACTGTGGAACTTAATATTCTCATTTCACAGCCCATCAACTATAACCTGTATCCTTTTAACCCCACTCATCTAGGTCCAATATAATCTATAAGGTAAGGTTGAAATCTAATTTCTCAATCTTCACCATGAATTTGAGATTTCTAAATGACCTTATCATCTTATGCAACATTTTATCTATAAATGCTTTCTGGGCTAGCAGCCCTATTTCATACATGACAATATAGCTCCTTAAATCAAGAGTTAATTTGATTCTAATTTATATTTCTTGTAGGGCATCTTGTACATAGTAGATTTTCAATAAATATTTATTGAGTTGAATGTTAATACTGGTTTATAACTATATCTAGTAAATTATATTTTATTAAGATAAAAGGAAAACAAAATGGGTATTTTCTTACTAAGACTTTTATAAAGTAAAATATTAAAGGATAAACCTCCAGATATATATAATTTGGATTAGGATTTATGAATATGCCACTGTAAAACAACTTCACTTTTTTAAAAAAGATAGAGGACCTTCAAGATGGCAGAGGAGTAAGACATAGAGATCACCTTCCTCCCCACAAATACATCAAAAATACATCTACATGTGGAACACCTCCTACAGAACAGCTACTGAATGCTAGCAGAAGACCTCAGACTTCCCAAAATGCAAAAAAATCCACACAACACCTGGGTAGGGCAAAGGAAAAAACAGAAACAAAAGAATAGGGACAGGACCTGCACCTCTGGGAGGGAGCTGTGAGGAGGAAAAGTTTCCACACACTAAGAAGCCCCTTCACTGGTGGAGATGGGGAGGTGGGCAAGGGAGAAGCTTCGGAGCCACAGAGAAGAACGCAGCAACAGGGTTGCAGAGGGCAAAGTGGAGAGATTCCCGCACAGGGTATCAGTGCCGACCAGTACTCATCAGCCTGAGAGGCTTGTCTGCTCACCCGCTGGGGCGGGTGGGGGCTGGGAGCTGAGGTTCAGGCTTCAGAGGTCAGATCCCAGGGAGAGGACTGGGGTTGGCTGCATGAACACAGCCTGAAGGGGGCTAGTGTGCCACAGCTAGCCGGGAGGGAGTCCAGGAAAAAGTCTGGAACTGCCTAAGAGGCAAGAGACCATTGTTTCAGGGTGTGTGAGGAGAGGGGATTCCTTCCTGTCTGTACACAGAAGGCAGAGCACCACCTAAACAAGCTCCAGAGATGGCTGTGAGCTGTGGCTATCAGCTTGGACCCCAGAATTGTTAACGCTGTTGCTGCAGCCACCAAGAATCCTGTGTGCAAGCACAGGTCATTATCCACACCTCTGCTCCCGGGAGCCTGTGCATCCTGCCACTGCCAGGATCCCATGATCCAGGGACAAGTTCCCCAGGAGAAAACATGGTGCGCCTCAGACTGCTGCAGTGTCACACTGGCCTCTGCCACTGCAGGCTCACCCTGCATTCCAATTATAACTACCATACCCCTCCCTCCCACTGGCGTGAGTGAGCCAGAGCCCCCTAATCAGCGGCTTCTTTAACCCCGTCCTTTCTGGGTGGGAACAGATGCCTGAGGGTGACCTACATGCAGAGGCAGGGAGAAAACCAAAGCTGAACACCTGGAGCTGTGCGAACAAAGAAGAGAAAGGGAAATTTCTCCATGCAGCCTCAGGAGCAGTGGATTAAATCCCCACGGTCAACTGGATATACCCTGCATCTGTGGAATACCTGAATAGACAAAGAATCATCCCAAAATTGAGGTGGTGGACTTTGGGAGCAACTGTAGACATGGGATTTCCTGTCTGTGACTGATTTGTATCTGACTTTTATTTTTATCTTAATATAGTTTATAGTGCTTGTTATCATTGGTGGATTTATTTATTGGTTTGATTGCTATTTTCTTTTCTTTTTTTTCATTAAAAATTTTTTTATTTATTATTATTATTTTTTTTTTCTTTCCTTTTTTCTCCCTTTTCTTCTGAGCTGTGTGGCTGCCAGGGTCTTGGTGCTCTGGCCTGGGGTCAGGCCTGAGCCTCTGAGGTAGGAGAGCCGAGTTCAGGACATTGGACCACCTGAACTTCTGATCCCACATAATATCAGTCACGGACAGAGCTCCCAGAGATCTCCATCTCAATGCTAAGACCCAAATCCACCCAATGGACAGAAAGCTCCAGTGCTGGATACACCATGCCAATCAACTAGCAAGAGAAGTACACAGCCCCACCCATTAGCAGAGAGGTTGCCTAATATCATAATAACTACACAGACACTGCAAAACACAGCACCAGATGCGGCCCTGCCCGCCAGAAAGACAAGATCCAGCTCCATCCACCAGAACTCAGGCACCAGTGCCTTCCACCAGGACTCCTACACAACCCACTGAACCAACCTGACCCACTGCGGGCAGACACCGAAATCAATGTGAACTATGAACCTGCAGGCTGTGAAAAGAGACCCAAACACAGTAAGTTAAACAAAATGAGAAGACAGAGAAATATGCCGCAGATGAAGGAGCAAAGTAAAAACCCACAAGACAACACAAATGAAGATGAAATAGACAGTCTACCTGAAAAACAGTTCAGAGTAATGATAGTAAAGATGATCCAAAATCTTGGAAATAGAATGGAGAAAATACAAGAAACGTTTAACAAGGACCTAGAAGAACTAAAGAGCAAACAAACTATGAATAAGACAATAAATGAAATTAAAAATTCTCTAGAAGGAATCAGTAATAGAATAACTGAGGCAGAAGAATGGATAAGTGACCTGGAAGATAAAATAGTGGAAATAACTACTGCAGAGAAGAATAAAGAAAAAAGAATGAAAAGAATTGAGGACAGTCTCAGACACCTCTGGGACAACATTAAACGCACCAACATTTGATTTATAGTGGTCACAGAAGACGAAGAGAAAAAGAAAGGGACTGAGAAAATATTTGAAGAGATTATAGTTGAAAACTTCCCTAACATGGGAAAGGAAATAGTCAAGTCCAGGAAGCACAGACAGTCTCACAGGATAGATCAAAGGAGAAACATGCCAAGACATATAATAAACTCTCAAAAGTTAAATACAAAGAAAAAATATTAACAGCAGCAAGGGAAAGCAACAAATAACATACAAGGAAATCCCCATAACGTTAACAGCTTATCTTTCAGCAGAAACTCTGCAAGCCAGAAGGGACTGGCAGGACATATTTAAAGTAATGAAAGGGAAAAACCTACAACCAAGATTACTCTACCCAGCAAGAATCTCATTCAGATTCGATGGAGAAATTAAAATCTTTACAGACAAGCCAAAGCTAAGAGAGTTCAGCACCACCAAACCAGATTTACAACAAATGCTAAAGGAACTTCTCTAGGCAGGAAACACAAGAGAAGATAAAGACTTACAAAAAAAACCTCAGAACAATTAAGAAAATGGTAATAGGAATATACATATTGATAATTACCGTAAATGTAAATGGATTAAATGCTCCAACCAAAAGACATAGACTGGCTGAATGGATACAAAAACAAGACCCATGTATATGTTCTCTACAAGAGACCCACTTCAGACCTAGGGACACATACAGACTGAAAGTGAGGGGATGGAAAAAGCTATCCCATCCAAATGGAAATCAGAAGCAGGAGTGGCAATCCTCTTATCAGACAAAATAGACTCTAAAATAAAGATGATTACAAGAGAAAAGAAGGACTCTACCTGATGATCACGGGATCAATCCAAGAAGAAGATATAACAATTGTAAATATTTATGCACCCAACATAGGAGCATTTTAATACATAAGGCAAGTGCTAACAGCCATAAAAGGGGAAATCAACAGTAACACAATAATAGTATTATACTTTAACACTCCACTTTCACCAATGGACAGATCAACCAAAATGAAAATAGATAAGGAAACACAAGCTTTAAATGACACATGAAACAAGATGGACGTAATTGCTATTTATAGGACATTCTGTTCAAAAACAACAGAATACTCTTTCTACTCAAGTGCTCATGGAACAATTTCCAGGATAGATCATTACAAAACCAACCTTGGGTAAATTTAAGAAGTTTGAAATTGTATCAAGTATGTCTTCCGACCACAACTCTATGAGACTAGATATCAGTTACAGGGAAAAAAAACTGTAAAAAATACAACCACGTCGAGGCTAACCAATATGCTACTAAGTAACCAAGAGATCACTGAAGAAGTCAACGAGAAAATCAACAAATACCTAGAAACAAATGACAATGAAAACACGATGACCCAAAACCTATGGGATGCAGCAAAAGCAGTTCTAAGAGGGAAGTTTATAGAAGTACAATCATACCTCAAGAAGTAAGAAAAATCTCAAACAACCTAACCTTACACCTAAAGCAATTAGAGAAAGAAGACCTAAAAAAACGCAAAGTTACCAGAAGGAAAGAAATCATAAAGATCAGATCAGAAATAAATGGAAAAGAAATGAAGCAAATAATAACAAAGATCTTTAAAACTAAAAGCTGCTTCTTTGAGAAGATAAACAAAATTGATGAACCATTAGCCAGACTCATCAAGAAAAAAGGGAGAAGACTCAAATCAACAGAATTAGAAATGAAAAAGGAGAAGTAACAACTGACACTGCAGAAATACAAAGGATCATGAGAGATTACTACAGGCAACTATATGCCAATAAAATGGACAACCTGGAAGAAATGGACAAATTCTGAGAAAAGCACAACCTTCCCAGACTGAACCAGGAAGAAATAGAAAATATAAACAGACCAATCACAAGCACTGAAATGGAAACTGTGATGAAAAATCTTCCAACAAACAAAACCAGATGGCTTCACAGGCAAATTCTATCAAACATTTAGAGAAGAGCTAACACCTCTCCTTTACAAGCTCTTCCACAATATAGCAGAGGGAGGTACATTCCTAAACTCATTCTACGAGGCCACCATCACCCTGATACCAAAACCAGAGAATATTGTCACAAAGAAAAGAAAGCTACAGGCCAATATCACTGATGAATATAGATGCAAAAATCCTCAACAAAATCCTAGCAAACAGAATCCCACAGCACATTAAAAGGATCATACACGATGATCCAGTGGGGTTTATCACAGGAAGCAAGGATTCTTCAATATATGCAAATCAATCAATGTGATACAACATATTAACAAATTGAAGGATAAAAACCATACAATAATCTCAGTAGATTCAGAAAAAGCTTTTGAAAAAATTCAGAACCTATTCTGGCTAAAAACTCTCCAGAAAGTAGGCAGAGAGGAGACTTACCTCAACATAATAAGGGCCATATATGACACACCCACATTGTTCTCAAGGGTGAAACATCATTCTTAAGGGTGACACACTGAAACCATTTCCTGTAATATCAAGAACAAGACAAGGTTGCCCATTTTCACCACTATTATTCAACATACTTTTGGAAGTTTTAGAAGAAAACGAAATAAAAGGAATCTAAATCAGAAAAGAAGAAGTAAAACTGTCACTGTTTGCATATGACACGATACTATACATAGAGAATCCTAAAGTTGCTACCAGAAAACTACTAGAGCTAAGTAATGAATTTGGTAGCATAGCAGGATAGAAGATTAATGCACAGAAATCTCTTGCATTTCTATACACTAATGATGGAAAATCTGAGCGAGAAATTAAGGAAACACTCCCATTTACCACTGCAACAAAAAGAATAAAATACCTGGGAAGAAAGCTACCTAAAGAGACAAAAGACCTGTGTGCAGAAAACTATAAGACACTGATGAAAGAAATTAAAGATGTTACAAACAGGTGGAGAGATATACCATGTTCTTGGATTGGAAGAATCAACATTGTGAAAGTGACTATAGTACCCAAAGCAATCTACAGATTCAGAACAATCCCTATCAAACTACCAATGGCATTCTTCACAGAAGTAGAACAAAAATTTTACAATTTGTGTGGAAACACAAAAGACCCCAGATAGCGAAAGCAATCTTGAGAGAGAAAAACAGAGCTGGAGGAATCAGGCTCCCTGACTTCAGACTCTACTACAAAGCTACAGTAATTAAGACAGTATGATACTGGCACAAAAACAGAAATATAGATCAATGGAACAGGATAGAAAGCCCAGAGATAAACCCACTCATATATGGTCACCTTATCTTTGATAAAGGAGGCAAGAATATACAATGGAGAAAAGGCAGCCTCTTCAGTAAGTGGTGCTGGGAAAACTGGACAGCTACATGTAAAACAATGAAATTAGAACACTCCCTAACACCATACACCAAAATAAACTCAAAATGGATTAAAGACCTAAATATGAGGTCAGATACTATAAAACTCTTAGAGGAAAACATAGGCAGAACACTCTCTGAGTTAAATCACAGAAAGATCCTTTTTGACCCACCTCCTAGAGAAATGGAAATAAAAACAAAAATAAAGAAATGGGACCTAATGAAACTTAAAACTTTTGCACAGCAATGGAAACCATAACCAAGACGAAAAGACAGCCCTCAGAATGGGAGAAAATATTTGCAAACAAAGCAACTGACACAGGATTAATCTGCAAAATATACAAGCATCTTATGAAGCTCAATATCAAAACCACAAACAATCCAATCCAAAAATGGGCAGAAGACCTAAAGAGACAATTCTCCAAAGCAGAAATACAGATTGCCAACAAACAGATGAAAGGATGCTCAACATCACTAATCATTGGAGAAATGCAAATCAAAACTACAATGAGGTATTACACCAGTCAGAATGGCCGTCATCAAAAAATCTACAAATAATAAATGCTGGAGAGGGTGTGGGAAAATGGAACCCTCTTGCACTGTTGGTGGGAATGTAAATTGATACAGCCACTGTTGAGAACAGTATGGAGGTTCCTTAACAAACTAAAAATAGAACTACCATATGACCCGGCAATCCCGCTCCTGGGCATATACCCTGAGAAACCCATAATTCAAAAAGTGTCAAGTACCACAATGTTCACTGTGGCAGTATTTACAATAGCCAAGACATGGAAGCACACCAAGTGTCCATTTACAGATGAATGGATGAAGAAGATGTGGCACACATATACAATGGAATATTACTCAGCCAGAAAAAGAAACAAAACTGAGCTGTTGGTAGTGAGTGGGGTGGACCTAGAGTCTGTCATACTGAGTGAAGTAAGTTAGAAAGAGAAAAACAAATACTGTATGCTACCGCATATATATGGAATCTGAAAAAAAAAATGGTTCTCATGAACCTAGAGTCAGGACAAGAATAAAGACACAGACATAGCGAGTGGACTTGAGGCCACAGGGAGGTGGAAGGATAAGCTGGGCTGAAGTGACATATATGCACTACCAAATGTAAAATAGACAGCTAGTGGGAAGCAGCCGCATAGCACAGCAAGATCAGCTCGGTGCTTTGTGAGCACCTAGAGGGGTGGGATAGGGAAGGTGGGAGGGACATGCAAAAGGGAGGGAATATGTGGACATTTGTATACCTAAAGCTGATTGACGTTGTTATACAGCAAAATCTAACACAATATTGTAATGTATTTATACTCCCATAAAGATGTTAAAAAAATTTGTTTAATAAAACAGTTAGCAGCCATAATATGGCAGCTGCAATATAATGTCTTAATGTAAAATTTAGGGTGTTTTCTGATTAAGAACAAGAAAAGAATACCTGAATATATTTATAAACACTTAATTGAAAAAACAAACTATTTATACCTATGTAAATATTATGAATCACTTACATATTTTATATAGAATTTATAGTTAATTGGCAAAATATTTGAAAAACTTTAGTTATAACATAATAAAGGATAAGTAAGTTTCCCTCTGGGAAATGCAGTGAATACTCTGTGAAAATACATCTATATATAAAAAATATTATATGTATAGAATACGAACATTGTAGTTTAATACCTAAATGATGAGACAAGATAAAATAAGAATTATATTCCTTTTGAAAATGCTGAAAGCAGTTAATTGATTTTGTATAAATGAAACTTACAAAACATTGTATTTACATGTAAAGTAAAATTGAAGAACATTTCAGAAAGGTTTGTATACACTTATGGAAACATTTATTTCAGAACTCAATGCTTCTGACAAGCCAAGTTTGCAATCTACCTGTTGATAAAGTCCAGATGATGTTCTTTGCTGTAACACTGAAAAGCAGTCAAAGTTGAAGGTTGACTCTGACACACACTTTACTGCATGAAAGAAAGAAACATTGCAGTTTGTGGAATTTAAAGGAGGTGATTTTTGCCTCCCTCAGTGCACACCCAATTACTTGGAGATGCAGGATCTACAATATCTCCTGGACAGTGCCACGTATAATGGGATGTAGCTTTCATACTTTCCTCAAATTCATCCACTAGGATTAAAATGGGGGAATTTGATAAAGTCAACCAAGAGAGAGGAAGAAAAGCATCCAGTTTTACACAATAACTAACTGGAAATATAATTTTATTAAAAGCTTATTTTGGCCAGCTTTGGGTCTTCCACTCTTCTTACGACTCCTCCACCATTCCACCTCCGCACAAAAACAGGTCTTAAAGGAGCTGAATGACTGAGAACCTGTGCTAGAATCAAAGATGAAAAGGAGGCAAAAGAAGTGAAAACCAAGCAACAAAAAATAGAGACTATCCTTAAGGAATGTGTGGATTTCCTAGAGACTAGAATTGAAAATGTCCTCTAGCTGATACCAAAAGACAGGATAAAGAAAGGCATGAGGGAAGGGGAGTTACATTAGGCAAGAAGAGCCACAAAAAATTCTCAGTTTCCTGGAGAGTCCATATTGTCTACCTCCAACGCTTCAAAAATGCCACCAAATAAACTGTCAATGACCTGTCATTCAGTGTAAGTCAAACTATCACCTGTTGCAGTAAGGGAGACTTCATCTTGCTACCTTGGTATGTTTTTTGGTAGTACTTCTGAAGTGTGTGTGTGGGGTGTGGTTATCAAGGCCATATATTCATAAGGTTTTAGGATCTGGTATTAGGAAGGTCTAAGCTCACTGATGTAGATATTTTATTAGTACTGGGTTAAGTTTATGACAGAATTGTTTAGGGTTGGTGGACACAGTGAGGCAAGGACTTGATGAGAAAAGTATTTTGATAAGCAAAAAGTTTGCCCAGTTGAGTGACTTATTACCCTAAAAAGGGGGCTGTTTACCTTAAGGGGAAATTGATTGTCCTGACAGAGGGCTATTTGAGCAGTGTGTTGTTCTGAGAAGTGTTTTTTTAGAAAGTTCCTGAAATAAACATTATAGTTACAAATTTATCTGCTTGGTCTGGGATTGTTTTTAGTAGTGAGGCCTTTTTAATGCCAACTACTGAAATTGTTCTTGATTCTATTAATCTGTGTGGATGCAGGCAAGGTTTTTTCAAAGTAAATTAGAAGATCCACACAAATCTAAAGGCCAGTGTTGGACATTCTTCTCTATTCTCTCTGAATGTGTGGATGTGTATAGATATAAGGTTTTTTTTTAAACAATAAATAATCCAAGTTCTTCCTTCTAATAATGTTTCTCATAGAAGTATATTTTAATACATAATTTAAAATTTTGTATCTTGAGTCATACCATAATGAGAATTAAAGACAAATTTCAGATTAGAAAAAAAATTTTCATCTTTAATGGCAAGGAGAATTGCACCCCTATGTTCATCACAGCATTATTTACAATAGCCAAGTTATGGAAACAACCTAAGTGCCCATCAACAGTTAAATGGATAAAGAAGATGTGGTGTATATATACTATGGAACCATAAGAAAAGGAGAAATCTTGCCATTTGGACATGAATGGACCTTGAGGGTATTATGCTAAGTGAAATAAGTCATATGGAGAAAGACAAATACTGTATGATTTCACTTTTGTTTAGCATATAACAAACAAAATAAATGAGCAAACCAAACAACAACAACAATAAAAACATATAGATACAGAGAACAGAGTAGTGGCTATCAGAAGGGAAGGAACAGAGGACAGGAGGGAGAAATGGTTAAAGGGGATTAACTGTGTGGTGATGGATGAAAACTAAATATTTGGTGGTGAGCGTGCTGTAGGGTATGCAGAGGTAGAAATATAACGTTGTATACATGAAACTTATATAAGGTTATAAACGAATGTTACCTCAATTAAAAAATTAATAAAATTTAGATACACGACTCCTTCAGTTACGATGAAAATGTGAACTAATAGAGGAAAAAATTGACAAAGAAAAGACTAGGAACAAAAAATTGTAAAAGGCATAATTATGAATAAAATTTAACCTAATCAGTAAATACAAAAAATACATGTTAAAGCATCAATGAGATGCTTTTGTTTAAAAATTAATGAAGATTCAAACACAAGAGGGTCCAGTGATATTTAGAATATTTTGAATTGGAACATTCATTCATTGTGTGACTATTTTGCTGCAGTTATTCTAGAGTGCAATTTGACAATGTCAGTCAAATGCATTAAGCATGCATTCCATTTCTAGGAAGATTCCCACACAAACCAATCAGAGACATGTAAGAGATTCATGTTCAAAAAAGGTCATTATAGAATATTTATAGGTGAGCAGAGTTCCAGCCATCACACCACATTCTAAGCAGCAGAATGAAGGAATGAATGAAGAGGAAGGGGCAAGAAATATGCAGCCGCTCTCTGTTATGGACAGTTGCAGGAGGCTTTACGTGTGGTCTAACTGTGCAGCCCTTAGTCACTTTGCATAAAACACTGGGAAATGTTTTCATTTTAGGCAGCCATGTGTCTAGCTAAAAACCAGAAATTCTATTATATTGTGAGAAAGGGAATCTCTTTTACATTGTTTCACTGAGCAAATTAACTCCAATTTGTCTCAGTCTTTCCAATCTACTCTAGCCTCTTCTTAGAATAACTAAAAGGCTCATTAAAATTTCTTCCAGACAAAAAAGTTGCTCTTCTTTTTGAAAATAGCCTGCTACTATACTGGAATTTTGGTGGCTGTAGCCAGCCTGTTAAAAATAGCCATTGTTTTCCTTTGAAAGATACATGATAAAAACTCATTCACACATCCACATGTGTTTACAATTTAAAATAACAACATTCTGGAACTGTGAAAGAGTTTAGGAAATAAAGCAAAATATAAACAATTATTTGTTTTCTGGATAGTAGGATAGCAGATGATTTTAACTTGTGTTTGTATTTAATACATTTTTTAAATGTTTTAAAAATAGATGCACCCCCAAATCACAAGAGAAATATCAATTTCTATGTATATCAATAAAAATTTCATTAATTAACCCATAATTTATTTTATAAATTGTATTTGAATATTTTATATTCCATATACCAAATATTATAAACAAACCACAGTTCTTATCTTTAAGGGAGAGGTAGAAACATGTACCTACAATTTACAGTAGAATAACTTGGATGCAGTGGGTAGAGGTATGCATAGATTGGTGTTGTAGTGCTAAGCAGTTTCACTCTCCCCAAATTGTAGGGACCAGAAAAATATTTGAGCTGAGTCTAAATATTGAAAAAGTGAGTAAGAGCACAAGAAAGTGCCTGTGTAAAGCTGTGAAGGTTATAGGTCTAAAAAGTTATCCTTTTGCAAGAACTGCATGTATATTGATGTTACTGGTAGAGTGTGTGTGTGTGTGTGTGTGTGTGTGTGTGTAGGTGTGTGAAATAGAGTCAGATTAGAGAGGTTTGCAGAGGTCCTGAAGGGCATGGTATGTTATCTCAAGAAGTCTGAATTTGTTGTGAAAGGTTTGTGTAGAGATTGAAAGATTGCAATCAGGTAAATGGTGTCCTAAGATTTCCATTTTAGGAAGTGTCACATCTGATGTCCCTTCAATAAGTGGTCTAAGTCTCCAAGTAACATTAAAAATATACAGGAAAAATCCAAATTCAAGTCAATGAATATGTTTATTTGAGAACCTTACAATGTCAACGTAGTCCCATATCTTTAGCCCATGATATGACAGTAGGTGTTACCTCCATTGACTAGCCAAAATAAGAAATCAGTATTGATTTTAGTTGTTTACATTTAAATGTTCCATTTAACCAAAGTTTAGCTAGTCTGTGCACAGATTTCCTACTTCTAGTTCAAACCCTTGCATGACTTATCTTTTAAATCCTGAATACTACAAGGCACTGCTTATCTTTTAAGTAGGGTACACATGTACAGCATTTGCATCACCATACCCACAGCTTATCACTTAAGCCCAGCATTGTACATGCATTCATTTCCCTACCATGTGTTTGTTCTTCTTTAGCCCTTTTCACTCCCTAAGAAAATGGTGTAATTCTGGATGGAACCTAAGGTTAGCAGTGTAACTGACAGAGTGTAGGAAGGCAAAAGTGTATTCAGGCAGAGCAAACTCATGGAATCAAAACCTGGGGATATTAAATTGGGAGATCAATTGAATATAAGCAATACCAGAAGGTAGTAAAATAATTTTTAAAATACTTAGGTGTTTTTGTTTATTTGTTTTGCCTGTATTATAATTCAGGTGAAAGACGCACCATATTTTCATGGAACGCTGAGGAGCATCATAGAGCATTCAAGGGCATGCAATCTAAGTAGTCTGTGGAGCTTGGCATACCTTCTTCTCTTGCTGGTGAGAAGCCAAACAAAAACAAAACAAAACAAAACAAAAACTTTTTAGATGCATTTTTTTTTTTTTTTTTTGCGGTACGCGGGCCTCTCACTACTGTGGCCTCTCCCGTTGCGGAGTACAGGCTCTGGACGCGCAGGCTCAGCGGCCATGGCTCACGGGCCCAGCCGCTCCGCGGCATGTGGGATCTTCCCAGACCGGGGCACGAACCCGTGTCCGCTGCATCGGCAGGCGAACTCTCAACCGCTGCGCCACCAGGGAAGCCGTTAGATGCATTTTTAAAAGATCTCAATCTCTGCATTCCTCAGGTAATCCACAGAGCATATGTGACCACTTATAGTGTTTCCACGATGAACAATGGTATTATTTGTGTGTTATAAATGAATGATCTGAAACTCAGAGAAGTTAAATAACTTGTCTGATTTCACACTCCTATAATATGGCAGTATCATAGCTGTAACTTTTAGACTCTAGAGCCTGTGCTATTATGCTATAGATGTCATCAATTTAAAAAATATTCATCAACTTTATGAGATTGTCTCATCTTTACCTGATAAGGATTGAAAATCTCCATGTTCAGTTGACCTAATAGACATGAATTGGAGGCTCCTTCTCCAATATTAGATTTTATTTTCACAGTATTGATGTTTATGAAACTATTTCAGGCGTTCTATATAAAACCACCAAATAATATGACTGAACAACTTTTTTTTTTTTGGTACGTGGGCCTCTCACTGTTGTGGCCTCTCCCGTTGCGGAGCACAGGCTCCAGACGTGCAGGCTCAGCGGCCATGGCTCCCGGGCCCAGCCGCTCCGTGGTATGTGGGATCTTCCCAGACCGGGGCACGAACCCGTGTCCCCTGCATCGGCAGGCGGACTCTCAACCACTGCGCCACCAGGGAAGCCCATGACTGAACAATTTTACTTCTAAATATATGTGCTACTATGTCCTTATATCATCTGGGCAATCTAGCCAAACTTTTTAAATTGTTCACATGCTTAAAGCTCTATGAATCTAAATTCTCTGAATATTTAATTTAGAAAAAAAAACCTTTAAAAATAGTTCAGTTATGTTAGACTAGCCTCTAAAAATATTTCACACTTATGGTTAGCCTCTTGGGGATCTGCTCTCAAATATCCATGGATATTAATATTCTCCTCTTTCTTACTAGTTGGGAAAGTTTGAAGAGCACTAGTCTAACATAACTGAACTATTTTTAAAGGTATTTTTTTTTAGAGTCTCATGTCTTGTCCTTAAATATTTTAAAATTTAAAAATTCTGTAACATATCCTTGTTTTAATAAAATCTGATTTAAATGATTTACTATCTGTAAAAATTCTCCCTCTTGTTTTGATTTATGGACTTGGTTCTCTTGCATTCAAAATAAAAACATCACATTGGGAAAAAAAATGTTACAGTTTTCCATGCAGGTGCTGATTGAGAGTACTGTGCCTTAAAAAACAATTTCTGCTAAATAAACTGACTCCATGAAGAGCCATTTATCACTTAGGTAAGCAATGTACTGAATTAACTTACCTTGGTATAATTTTTGTCAGAATTTTTCTTCATTCAAACAAAAGAATAGCAACTCAGTTTCAAAATCAAAGTCCCTGAATTGTTCACCCCCTCCAGTTAGCCACTGTACACCTGTATGGGACACAGATTTTTAGAATCCTTTTCCTGGAACATGATTATATAACTGAAGAGGTAACTATTTCTGCTTGAGAAGCTCATACCTACATCATTAACCCAGAAGAAGAGTCTGGGCCCTTGCTAGAAAAAGGTGTGTTTAGGGAAATGGAAAGAGATGAAAGCAAAGGTTATTTAAAACTCAGACTTTTTAAATGTTTGTTATCACCTGAAATGTGAGATAGGCATATAGGATGACTTTACAAGATACTAAATATAAATCTAAGTAGCAAAGGAACTTAAACTATTATTAATAAGAACAGCAGAGTATAGAGGGGAACATGTTTCTAAAAGTTGAGAGTTATAAGATGACATAAGCGAAAACACATGACATAAGCTAAAACACAATATATAAATGATCTTAATGGAATACTTGAGACTCTAGGTCCCTTATAAAGACAAGAGATAGTATCACTTAGACATTGCTCTGATTTAAGTGTTTTTTAGTTTTAGACCAGACTTACTGTTAGGTTGAGCTGTCATTTTGCCAAATGAAAGTGTATTTAATTAAGAACGAACTAAACACATAAGCTTCATGCATTTTATTCCCTGGTTCCTTTTAAAGTATAGTAAAGGATTAAAAAGGTATAAACAAATAGCAATAAAGCCTTCATATATGTGTGCATGTGCATGTGAAACTATGTTATTTCATTTTATTTCTGAATGACAGAAAGTAGATTGGGAGGGTTGCTGAATAATGAATTCAAAAGTGGAGAGGGATGCAACTGGCAGAGCAGAAGGTCAGAGAGATTCTGGAGATAGAAGCTTCAGAGATGGCAGAGAGTAAGCGGTAAGCAGGGCAGAATCTCATGGAGTGGGAGTGGACAAGGATTCATGGCAAGATTCATGATCCATGCAATGCCGCAATTTCCCCCTTCTCTGATACCTTTGGAATTTTTCTTGATGTCAAGAGTGAAGTGTGAATTTATTTATTTTCCTGCAAATTCCTACCCAGTTCATAACATAATTGTATGCTTTCATGTATATGAAATCTGTAATCAGTTTAGTTACAAAGAAGCAAAACTAGTCAAAAATTGTCCCTATGTTTATTAGACTGTAAGTTTGTAACTTCTTAGAAATAGTAACTTTCTGATGGTGAACTTTCCTATTCAAGCTCTTAGCCTAGCGTTCCATTTGTTCAAATATCAAGGATGATATACAGCTTGAGTCAACTTGTTGTGTCTCTCTTATTGCAATCAAAAAAAGCAAATGAAAAACAAAAATATTTATTATATGATCTGATAAAATCAGATTTCAGGGTATACAAAGAAAATTTAACTTTATTCTAACACTTTATGGGTACATAACAACTATAGAATTGAGTCCTACAGCAACCTGTTCAATGCAATAGATTTTATGTCAGAATTGAGACCATATTTATTTCTTGTTTAGCATGTATATTCGTAGGCAGTTAATTTGACATGAAATTCTAAGAAAATATGGGTATCAGATACTTCAGTTTTATATATTTAAAATTTTAATACCAAGCCAATAGATTATTCGCCGAATTTGTTTTAAACTCATGAACTACATATTAATGCTTGAAAGTTGAATATAGAAAGTAATTTTCTTTAGGTGTATTCTACTCTACAACACATAAATTAACTTAATATATTTTACATTTTATTGTTCATCTATATGTTTCTACAAAACTCTGATCATCAATGCATATATATATGCTAAATTTTTCCCCATCTGGGGCTCTTTATAGCAAAACGTCCTGAAAGGAAGGGTTGTCTACACACAGATGCTGTCTCCACTTTCTCACTTCTAATTTACATTGAAGCACATCTTTCTGGCTTATCTGCCCTACCACATCATTAAAATTCCTGTTGAAAAAAAGTCACCAATGACACCCTGTGTTATTCACTGAGATGGAGCATACATGCCTGTAGGATTCCTGACCACCTTTCCCAATTCACTGAATGATTTTCCTTCTCACCCACTGTTTTAGAGCCACACTGATCCTCTAAAAGTCAATAGAACATAACAAGCTGTTGCTTGCCTAATGGCCTTCTTGATTACAGTTTCCTTTACCTAAAATACTTGCCCCTTTTTTTTATAACTCACTTTTTCTAATCTTCCAGGACTTAATTTAAATATCTTCTAAGTCTTCACTGATCAGTCACCATGTGGAAGGAGCTACTACCTTCCCATGCATTATCTTGGTATCTTAACTACTTCATCTAAAATACTTATGATCTTCGCTCTCTCATTTATTGTCTTATTCAACCTTGTATTCCCATCACCAAGCAAAATAACTATTAGCACTAGTTTCTCAGTTAATATTTTTGCAAAAAATGAATGAATATACAACTGCTCAATTGAGAGCATATATGTCTTCATTCTGTAAGAAATAAGTGATAGTTTGGGAAATATGCCTAAATTTAGTAGATCTCAGTTAAATATCCATTTCTTGACAATATGTAGAGATCTAAACTGGTTATAAAAATGCTATGTAACTTGCTATCTGTGAGGTCTTTACATAGACTGTTTTCTCATCTTTAGAATGGAAATAATGATATTATAGAGTATACTTGTGTTTGCTACGTAAAACATCTACTTTAGTCAGATATGAAAAAGACTGTTTAAAAAAAGAAAATCTAAGACATTTCAATGCTACTATTATTCTTAAATCATTTAAAATCATTATCTTAGCTATTTGGCTGTAATTCCCTGTATTCTGTTTAATCACAACAATTAGTATTTGACCATGCCAATCACCAAACTAGAAAGGAGGAAAGTTGGGCTTCCCTGGTGGTGCAGTGGTTGAGAGTCTGCCTGCTAATGCAGGGGACACGGGTTCGAGCCCTGGTCTGGGAGGATCCCACATGCCGCGGAGCAACTGGGTCCGTGAGCCACAACTACTGAGCCTGCGAGTCTGGAGCCTGTGCTCCGCAACAGGAGAGGCCGCAATGGTGAAAGGCCCATGCACTGCGATGAAGAGTGGCCCCCGCTTGCCACAACTAGAGAGAGCCCTTGCACAGAAATGAAGACCCAACACAGCAAAAATAAACTCCTACCCCCAACATCTTAAAAAAAAAGAAAAGAAAGGAAAGTGAAAACTATACAGTTTGTATAAAGTATTCTAAAAGATAGGCTAAAAAATGTCAAAAAGACTTCTCTTAAACTTTATCTTCTCTTAAACTTTATCTGAAAAATACTATAGTTTAAGTGAAGTTCCCTTCACTTTTCCTCCCTGTAGCACTTGGTAGATTTATGGCTTTTCAAAAGAAGTTTAGTTCAGAGGTAAGATGGAGAGGCAGCACACCTGAAAAGAAGATGACCCAGTACAAATGAAAGGTGGAGCACCACAGTATGAGAATAAGCAGATAGCAGAGATCAAGGCCTCAGATATGCTGAAGAAAGGGGAAAAAAATTACAGAGGGCTTAGGGACTAATGCCTCAAGATTTCAAAAGTGTTTCTTTCATCATGGTCTACAAGAGAGAAAGAAGAAAGGATTGACATTCAAAGAATCTCAAATTTTTTGTTGCTTATAAAACCCTGTCTTCCAACCTTTGATTTTACTGCTACCAGCCCTGCATTTTCAGGATCATGGAGGGCGCTAAGCTCACAAACAGTATAGCTGCTATGATTTTCTTAGCACTTAAGAAATTGAAAAAAATTTAGAGAAAACCATGACTTCTGCATTACTTTCCAATACCTGACACTTTCCATTTGCTAAGCTCCTCTGGTGGATAAGAAAAATCCCAGGACAAGAGTGAAGGTATATAGTAGCAAAGAAGAAAGATGGTGGGATGAAAAGATTGCTCCTAGGCAAGTGTCCCTTGCATGTGCAGAGTTAATAATATGTCTCAGCCTTAGAAAGTGAAGACTAGGAAAGAGACTCACCCAGTTTATATCATCAAAATGATAATATTCAGCTAATATTGGAGGGGAAAGCATAAAATTAGTGTCAGTTCTGGCTACTACTACATCCCAAGATAGCCAGTCTTTGCCATTTGAATTTTTCCACCTGTTCACACTCATTCATCCTCCTTGCTAATAAGATAACTTGTGGCATAAATCAAGAATAACTGTAGGCAAAATGCTACAGTTAGGCCACTACAAGGTAAATCTCTATGCAATCCCTTCCTCAGGCTTGTAAGTAGAAAAAAAAACTGAGCATTAAGGAATAGTGTTGATTTTAAATAGAACTGGTTAAGATAGCTCTCTTTTGCCCCTTTTGCAAGGTGTCATGGAGAATTATGAGGACTGAGTTATCTTTTTCTCAGAGTTACTACCTTTGAGGATCATACAGGAAACGTGAAATAATTTAAGAAAATAATTAAGGGAATAATGGGAATGCTTGGCATATTTATATTATTGTAGTATGCTGGCCCAGTTCAGCAGATAGAAGACCAGATAGTTCTGCCTCCCACTACAATGTGGGTCAACTAGGGGTTTTTTTTTGTTTTGTTTTGTTTTGTTTTGCGGTACGCGGGCCTCTCACCGTTGTGGCCTCTCCCATTGCGGAGCACAGGCTCCGGATGCGCAGGCTCAGCGGCCATGGCTTACGGGCCCAGCCACTCCGCGGCATATGGAATCTTCCCGGACTGGGGCACGAACCCGTGTCCCCTGCATCGGCAGGTGGACTCTCAACCACTGCGCCACCAGGGAAGCCCCAACTAGGGTATCTTTTATCTGAGATTGTTCAGAAAACATTATCATCGTGGGAAGTAGCAAGATGCTTAGGAGGTTTAGGATCCCAATTTAAATAGGTTGGACATTCACTTCAGATCACCCCACTCTCACTTCATCTTGCTGTAGCTTATATATTCTCATAGCTGTTGTGCTTATCCTTTTGTCTCCAAATTGGGAGGCAATTTTTATCTCCAAATTGGGAAATTGCTTTGTTTTCCTGTGCATTCTACTGAGCATTAGGTGAATGGATAGTAAACAAAAGCACCAATTTATTAACAACTACTTGATCGTATACTTAATAGTATATATCCTTCTCTTTGTAGTGGAAAAGATTTCATTGTTAGGGTTTTCGTTTTTTTTTTTTAATTTATTTTTAACATCTTTATTGAAGTATAATTGTTTTACAATGGTGTGTAAGTTTCTGCTTTATGACAAAGTGAATCAGCTACACATATACATATATTCCCATCTCTCCTCCCTCTTGCGTCTCCCTCCCTCCCATCCTCCCTATCCCATCCCTCTAGGTGGTCACAAATCAACAAGCTGATCTCCCTGTGCTATGGGGCTGCTTCCCACTAGCTATCTGTTTTACATTTGGTAGTGTATATATGCCCATGCCACTCTCTCACTTTGTCCGAGCTTACCCTGCCCCCTCCCTGTATCCTCAAGTCCATTCTCTACTAGGTCTGCATCTTTATTGCTGTCCTGCCCCTAGGTTCTTCATAACTTCTTTTTTTTTTAGATTCCATATATATGTGTTAGCATACGGTATTTGTGTTTCTCTTTCTGACTTACTTCACTCTGTATGACAGACTTTAGGTCCATCCACTTCACTACAAATAACTCAATTTCATTTCTTTTATGGCTGAGTAATATTCCATTGTATATATGTGCCACATATTCTTTATCCATTCATTTGTCGATGGACATTTAGGTTGCTTCCATATCCTAGCTAGTGTAAATAGAGCTGCAATGAACATTGTGGCACGTGACTCTTTTTGAATTATGGTTTTCTCAGGGTATATGCCCAGTAGTGGGATTGCTGGGTCGTACGGTAGTTCTGTTTTTGGTATTTTAGGAAACCTCCATACTGTTCTCCATAGTGGCTGTATCAATTTACATTCCCAGCAAAAGTGCAAGAGGGTTCCCTTTTCTCCACACCCTCTCCAGCATTTATTGTTTGTAGATTTTTTGATGATAGCCGTTCTGACTACTGTGAGGTGATAACCTCATTGTACTTCTCATTTGCATTTCTCTAATGATTAGTGATGTTGAGCATCTTTCATGTGTTTGTTGACAATCTTTATATTTTCTTTGGAGAAATGTCTGTTTAGGTCTTCAGCCCATTTTTGGATTGGGTTGTTTGTTTTTTTGATATTGATCTGCATGAGCTGCTTGTAAATTTTGGAGATTAATCCTTTGTCAGTTGCTTCATTTGCAGATATTTTCTCCCATTCTGAGAGCTGTCTTTACATCTTGTTTATGGTTTCCTTTGCTGTGCAAAGGCTTTTAAGTTTCATTAGGTCCCATTTGTTTATTTTTGTTTTCATTTCCATTTCTCTAGGAGGTGGGTCAAAAAGGATCTTGCTGTGATTTATGTCATAGAGTGTTCTGCCTATGTTTTCCTCTAAGAGTTTTATAGTGTCTGGCCTTACATTTAGTTCTCCAGTCCATTTTGAGTTTATTTTTGTGTATGATTTTAGGGAGTGTTCTAAATTCATTCTTTTACATGTAGCTGACGAGTTTTCCCAGCACCACTTTTCTTTTCAATTTTAATTTTTGAGTTTTATTTATTTATTTATTTTTATACAGCAGGTCCTTGTTAGTCATCAATTTTATACACATCGGTGTATACATGTCAATCCCAATCTCCCAATTCATTACACCACCACCCCGAACCCCCGCCGCTTTCCCCCCTTGGTGTCCATACGTTTGTTCTCTACATCTGTGTCTCAGTTTCTGCCCTGCAAACCGGTTCATCTGTACTGTTTTTCTAGGTTCCCCATATCTGCGTTAATATACGATATTTGTTTTTCTCTTTCTGACTTACTTCACTCTGTATGACAGTCTTTAGATCCATCAACGTTTCTACAAATGACCAAATTTCGTTACTTTTTATGGCTGAGTAATGTCCCATTGTATATATGTACCACATCTTATTTATCCATACATCTGTTGATGGGCATTTAGGTTGCTTCCATGATATGGCTGTTCTAAATGGTGCTGCAGTGAATATTGGGGCACATGTGTCTTTTTGAATTATGGTTTTCTCTGGGTATATGCCCAGTAGTGGGATTGCTGGATCATATGGTTATTCTATTTTTAGCTTTTTAAGGAACCTTGGGGCTTCCCTGGTGGCGCAGTGGTTGGGAGTCCGCCTGCCGATGCAGGGGACACGGGTTCGTGCCCCGGTCCGGGAAGATCCCACATGCCGTGGAGTGGCTGGGCCCGTGAGCCATGGCCCCTGAGCCTGCGTGTCCGGAGCCTGTGCTCCGCAACGGGAGAGGCCACAGCAGTGAGAGGCCCGCGTACCGCAAAAAAAAAAAAAAAAAAAAAAAAAGGAACCTCCATGCTGTTCTCCATAGTGGCTGTATCAATTTACATTCCCACCAACAGTGCAAGAGGGTTCCCTTTTCTCCACACCCTCTCCAGCATTTGTTGTTTGTTCATTTTCTGATGATGCCCATTCTAGCTGATGTGAGGTGATACCTCATTGTAGTTTTGATTTGCATTTCTCTAATAACTGTGATGTTGAGCAGCTTTTCATGTGCTTCTTGGCCATCTGTATGTCTTCTTTGGAGAAAGGTCTATTTAGGTCTTCTGCCCATTTTTGGATTGGGTTGTTTGTTTTCTTAATATTGAGCTGCATGAGCTGTTTATATATTTTGGAGATTAATCCTTTGTCCGTTGATTCATTTGCAAATATTTTTCTCATTCTAAGGGTTGTCTTTGTGTCTTGTTTATGGTTTCCTTCACTGTGTAAAAGCTTTGAAGTTTCATAGGTCCCATTTGTTTATTTTTGTTTTTATTTCCATTACTCTAAGAGGTGGATCAAAAAAGATCTTTCTGTGATTTATGTCAAAGACTGTTCCTCCTATGTTTTCCTCTAAGAGTTGTATATTGTCCATTCTTACATTTAGGTCTCTAGTCCATTTTGAGTTTATTTTTGTGTATGGTGTTAGAGAGTGTTTTAATTTCATTGTTTTACATGTAGCTGTCCAGTTTTCCCAGCACCACTTATTGAAGAGACTGTCTTTTCTCCATTGTATATCCTTGCCTCCTTTGTCATAGATTAGTTGACCATAGGTGCGTGGGTTTATCTCTGGGCTCTCTATCTTGTTCCATTGATCTATGTTTCTGTTTTTGTGCCAGTACCATATTGTCTTGATTACTGTAGCTTTGTCGTATAGTCTGAAGTCAGGGAGTCTGATTCTTCCAGTTTCCTTTTTCTTTCTCAAGATTGCTTTGGCTATTTGGGGTCTTTTGTGTCTCCATACAAATTTTAAGATTTTTTTGTTCTTGTTCTGTAAAAAAATATGCCATTGGTAATGTGTTAGAGATTTCATTGAATCTTTAGATTGCTTTGGGTAGTATAGTCATTTTCACAATATTGATTCTTCCAATCCAAGAACATGGTATATCTCTCCATCTGTTGGTATCATCTTTAATTTTTCATCAGTGTCTAATAGTTTTCTGCATAGAGGTCTTTTGTCTCCCTAGGTGGGTTTATTCCTAGGTATTTTATTCTTTTTGTTGCAATGGTAAATGGGAGTGTTTCCCTAATTTCTCTTTTAGATTTTTCATCATTCGTGTATAGGAATGCAAGAGATTTCTGTGCATTGATTTTGTATCCTGCAACTTTACCAAATTCATTGATTAGTTCTAGTAGTTTTCCGGTGGCATCTTTAGGATTCTCTATGTATAGTATCTTGTATCAGGAAACAGTGACAGTTTTACTTCTTCTTTTCCAATTGGTATTCCTGTTATTTCTTTTTCTCCTTTGATTGCCATGGCTAGGACTTCCACAACTATGTTGAATAATAGTGGTGAGAGTGGACAACTTTGTCTCGTTCCTGCTCTTAGAGGAAATGGTTTCAGTTTTTCACCATTGAGAATGATGTTTGCTGTGTGTTTGTCGTATATGGCCTTTATTATGTTGAGGTAGGTTCCCTCTTTGCCCGCTATCTGGAGAGTTTTTATCATAAATGGGTGTTGAATTTTGTCAAAAGGTTTTTCTGTATCTATTGAGATGGTTATATGGTTTTTATTCTTCAATTTGTTAATGTGGTTTATCACATTGATTGATTGATTTACATATATTGAAGAATCCTTGCATCCCTGGGATAAATCTCACTTCGTCATGGTGTATGATCCTTTTAATGGCAGCACCACTTATTGACGAGGCTGTATTTTCTCAATTGTATATTCTTGCCTCCTTTATCAAAAGGAAGGTGACCAGATGAGCATGGGTTTTTCTCTGTGCTTTTTATCCTGTTCCGTTGATCTATGTTTCTGTTTTTGTGCCAGTACCATATTGTCTTGATTACTGTAGCTTTCTAGTATAGCCTGAAGTCAGGGAGTCTGATTCCTCCAGTTCCGTTTTTCTTTCTCAAGATTGCTTGGCTGTTCGGGGTCTTTGTGTTTCTATACAGATTGTGAAATTTTCCATTCAAGTTCTACAAAAAATGCCATTGGTAATTTGATAGGGATTGCATTGAATCTGTAGACTGCTTTGGGTAGTATAGTTCTTCTCACAATGTTGATTCTTCCAATCCAAGAACATGGTTTATCTCTCCATCTTTTGTATCATCCTTAATTTCTTTCATCAGTGTCTTATAGTTTTCTGCATACAGATCTTTTTTCTCCTTAGATAGATTTATTCCTAGGTATTTTTTTCTTTTTGTTACAATGGTTAATGGGAGTGTTTCCTTAATTTCTCTTTCAGATTTTTCATCATTAGTGTATAGGAATGCAAGAGATTTCTGTGCATGAAGTTTGTATCCTGCTACTTCACGAAATTCATTTATTACCTCTAGTAGTTTTCTGTTAGCATCTTTAGGATTCTCTATGTACAGTATCATGTCATCTGCAAACAGTGACAGTTTTAGTTCTTCTTTTCCAATTTGGATTCCTTTTATTTCTTTTTCTTCTCTGATTGCTGTGGCTAAAACTTCCAAAACAATGTTCAATAATAGTAGTAAGAGTAGGAAACCTTGTATTGTTCCTGATGTAAGTGGAAATGGTTTTGGTGTTTTCACCATTGAGGATGATGTTTGCTGTGGGTTAGTCATGCATGGCCTTTATTATGTTGAGATAAGTTCCCTCTTTGCCTACTTTCTGGAGGGTTTTTAATAAATAGCTGTTGAATTTTGTCAAAAGCTTTTTCTGTATCTATTGAGATGATCATATGGTTTTTATCCCTCAGTTTGTAATAATGGTGTATCACATTGATTGATTTTTGTATATTGAAGAATTATTGCATTCCTGGTATAAACCCCAGTTGATCATGATGTATGATGCCTTTAATTTGCTGTTGGATTCTGTTTCCTAGTATTTTGTTGAGGATTTTTGCATGTATGTTCATCAGTGATATTGGCCTGTAGTTTTCTTTCTGTTTTGACATCTTTGTCTGGTCTTGGTATCAGGGTGAGGGTGGTCTCGTAGAATGAATTTGGGAGTGTTCTTCCCTCTGCTATGTTTTGGAAGATTTTGAGAAATATAGGCATTAGCTCTTCTCTAAATGTTTGATAGAATTCACCTGTGAAGCCATCTGATCCTGGGCTTTTGTTTGTTGGAAGATTTTTAATCACAGTTTCAATTTCAGTGCTTGTGATTGGTCTGTTTATATTTTCTGTTTCTTCCTGGTTCAGTCTCAGAAGGTTATGCTTTTCTAAGCATGTGTCGATTTCTTTTAGTTTGTCCATTTTATTGGCATAGAGTTGCTTGTAGTAATCTCTCATGTTCCCTTGTATTTCTGCAGTGTCAGTTGTTTCTTCTTCTTTTTCATTTCTAATTCTATTGATTTGAGTCTACTCCCTTCTTTTTGTGATGATTCTGGCTAATGGTTTATCAATTTTGTTTATCTTCTCAAAGAACCAGCTTTTAGTTTTATTGATCTTTGCTATTGTTTCCTTCCTTTCTTTTTCATTTATTTCTGATGAGATCTTTTTCATTTCTTTCCTTCTGCTAAGCTTGGGGTTGTTTTGTTCTTCTTTCTCTAATTGCTTTAGGTGTAAGATTACATTGTTTATTTGAGATGTTTATTGTTTCTTGAGGTAAGATTATATTGCTATACACTTGCCTCTTTTTTTTTTTACGTTCATTTTCTTTTTTAACATCTTTGTTGGAGTATAATTGCTTTACAATGTTGTGTTAGTTTCTGCTTTATGGCAAAGTGAATCAGTTATACATATACATATGTTCACATATCTCTTCACTCTTGCATCTCCCTCCCTCCCACCCTCCCTATCCCACCCCTCTAGGTAGTCACAAAGCACCGAGGTGGTCTCTCTATGCTATATGGCTGCTTCCCACTAGCTATCTGTTTTATGTTTGGTAGTGTATATATGTCCATGCCAGTCTCTCACTTTGTCCCAGCTTACATTAAGTAAGCTCCCTGTGTCCTCAAATCCACTCTCTAGTAGGTCTGCCTCTTTATTCCTGTCTTGCCCCTAGGTTCTACATGACCTATTTTTTTTTTTTTTTTTTGTAGAATCCATATATATGTGTTAGCATGCAGTATTTGTTTTTCTCTTTCTGACTTAGTTCAGTGTCTATGACAGACTCTGGGTCCATCCATCTCACTACAAATAACTCAATTTCGTTTCCTTTTATAGCTGAGTAATATTCCATTATATATATGTGCCACATCTTCTTTATCCATTCATCTGTCGATGGACACTTACGTTGCTTCCATGTGCTGGCTATTGTAAATAGAGCTGCAGTTAACATTGTCATATATGACTCTTTTTGATTTATGGTTTTCTCAAGGTATATGCCCAGTAGTGGGATTGCTGGGTCATGTGCTAGTTCTATTTTTGTGTTTTCTCAGGGTATATGCCCAGTAGTGGGGTTGCTGTATCATATGATAGTTCTATGTTTAGGTTTTCTCAGGGTATATGCCCAGTAGTGGGGTTGCTGGGTCATATGGTAGTTTTATTTTTAGTTTTTGAAGGAACCTCTATACTGGTCTCCATAGTGGCTGTATCAATTTACATTCCCACCAACAGTTCAAGAGGGTTCCCTTTTCTCCAAACCCTCTCCAGAATTTATTGTTTGTAAATTTTTTTATTATGGCCATTCTGACTGGTGTGAGATGATATCTCATTGTAGTTTTTATTTGCATTTCTCTAATGATTAATGATGTTTAGCATTCTTTCATGTGTTTGTTGGCAATCTGTGTTTTCTTTGGAGAAATGTCTCTGTAGGTCTTCTGCCCATTTTTGGATTGGGTTTGTTATTTTGATATTGAGCTGCATGAGCTGCTTGTAAATTTTAGAGATTATTCCTTTGTCAGTTCCTTCATTTGCAAATATTTTCTCCCATTCTGAGGGTTATCTTTTCGTCTTGTTTATGGTTTCCTTTGATGTGCAAAAGCTTTTAAGTTTCATTAGGTCCCATTTGTTTATTTTTGTTTTTATTTCCATTTCCCTAGGAGGTGGGCCAAAAAGGATCTTTCTGTGATTTATGTCATAGAGTGTTTTGCCTATGTTTTCCTCTAAGAGTTTGATAGTGTTTGGCCTTACATTTAGTTTTTAATCCATTTTGAGTTTTTTTTTGTGTATGGCGTTAAGGAGTGTTCTACATTCATTCTTTTACATGTATCTATCCAGTTTTCCTTGCACCACTTATTGAAGAAGCTGTCTTTTCTCCATTGTATATTCTTGACTCCTTTATCAAAGGTAAGGTGACCATATGTTATTGGTTTATCTCTGGGCTTTCTATCCTGTTCCATTGATCTATATTTCTGTTTTTGTGCCAGTACCATAGTATCTTGATTAGTGTAGCTTTATAGTATAGTCTGAAGTCCAGGCACCTGATTCCTCCAGCTCCACTTTTCTTTCTTAAGATTGCTTTTGCTATTCGGGGTCTTTTGTGTTTCCATACAAGTTGTGAAATTTTTTGTTCTATTTCTGTGCAAAATGGCAGTGGTACTTTGATAGGGATTGCATTGAATCTGTCGATTGCTTTGGGTATAAACTTCCCTCCTAGAATTGCTCTTGCTGCATGCCATAGGTTTTGGGTCGTCGTGTTGTCATTGTCATTTTTCTGTAGGTATTTTTTGATTTCCTCTTTGATTTCTTCAATGATCTCTTGGTTATTAAGTAGTGTACTGTTTAGTCTCCATGTATTTGTATTTTTTTACAGCTTTTTTCCTGTAATTGATTTCTAGTGTCATAGTGTTGTGGTCAGAAAAGATACTTGATACAATTTCAATTATCTTAAATTTAACAAAGCTTGATTTGTTACCCAGGATATGAGCAATCCAAGAAAATGTTCCATGAGCACTTGAGAAGAAATTGTATTCTGTTGTGTTTGGATGGAATGTCTGATAAATATCAAGTAAATCATTTTGTTTAATGTATCATTTAGAGCTTGTGGTTCCTTATTTATTTCGTTTTGGATGATGTGCCCATTCGTGAAACTGGAGTGTTAAAGTCCCCTACTATTATTCTGTTTCTGTTGATTTCCCTTTTATAGCTGTTACCATTTGCCTTATGTATTGAGGTGCTCCTCTGTTGGGTGCATAAATATTTACAATTGTTATATCTTCTTCTTGGATTGATCCTTTTATCATTATGTAGTCTCCTTCTTTGTCTCTTCTAATAGTCTTTATTTTAAAGTCTGTTTTGTCTGATATGAGAATTGGTACTCCAACTATCTTTTGCTTTCCATTTGTATAGAATATCTTTTTCCATCCCCTCACTTTCAGTCTGTATGTGTCTGTAGGTCTGAAGTGGGTCTCCTGTAGACAGTATATGTACGGGTCTTGTTTTTGTATCCATTTAGCCAGTCTATGTCTTTTTGTTGGAGCATTTAATCCATTTACATTTAAGGTAATTATCGATACGTATGTTCCTAATACCATTTTCTTAGTTGTCTGGGGTTTGTTATTGTAGGTCTTTTCCTTCTCTTGTGTTTCCTGCCTAGAAAAGTTCCTTTAGCATTTGTTGTAAAGCTGGTTGGTGGTGCTGAATTCCCTTAGCTTTTGCTTGTCTGTAAAGGCTTTAATTTTTCTGTCGAATCTGAAAGAGATTCTTGCTGGATAGAGTAATCTTGGTTGTAGGTTTTTCCCTTTCATCACTTTAAATATGTCCTGCCAGTCCCTTCTGGCTTGCAGAGTTTCTTCTGAAAGATCAGCTGTTAACCTTATGGGGATTCCCTTGTGTGTTATTTGTTGTTTTTCCCTTGCTGCTTTTGCTATTTTTTCTTTGTATTTAAATTAACTTTTGATAGTTTGATTAATATGTGTCTTGGTGTGTTTCTCCTTGGATTTATCCTGTATGGGACTCTGCGCTTCCTGGACTTAAGTATTTCCTTTCCCATAGTAGGGAAGTTTTCAAGTATAGTATCTTTAAATATTTTCTCAGTTCCTTTCTTTTTCTCTTCTTTTCTGGGACCCCTATAATTCGAATGTTGCTGCGTTTAATGTTGTCCCACCGGTCTCTGAGACTGTCCTCAATTCTTTTCATTCTTTTTTCTTTATTCTGCTCTGTGGTAGTTATTTCCACTATTTTATCTTCCAGATCACTTATCCGTTCTTCTACCTCAGTTATTCTGCTATTGATTCCTTCTAGAGAATTTTTAATTTCATTTATTGTGTTGTTCATTTTTGTTTGTTTGCCCTTTAGTTCTTCTAGGCCCTTGTTAAATGTGTCTTGTATTTTCTCCATTCTATTTCCAAGATTTTGGATCATGTTTAGTGTCATTGCTCTGAATTATTTTTCCGGTAGACTACCTTTTTCCTCTTCATTTGTTTGGTCTGATGGGTTTTTACCTGCTCCTTCATCTGCTGTGTGTTTCTCTGTCTTCTCATGTTCCTTAACTTACTGTGTTTGGGGTCTCCTTTTCACAGGCTGCACGTTCTTAGTTCCCATTGTTTTTGGTGTCTGCCCCCAGTGTCTAAGGTTGGTTCAGTGGGTTGTGTATGCTTCCTGGTTGAGGGGACTAGTGCCTGTGTTCTGGTGGATGAGGCTGGATCTTGTCTTTCTGATGGGCAGGTCTCCATCCGGTGGTGTGTTTTGGGGTGTCTGTGGCCTTATTATGATTTTAGGCAGCCTCTATGCTAATGGGTGGGGTTTTGTTCCTGTCTTGCTAGTTGTTTGGCATAGGGTGTTCAGCACTGTAGCTTGCTGGTCATTGAGTGGATCTGGGTCTTGGTGTTGAGATGGAGATCTCTTGTGGACCAATGTCCTGAACTCGGCTCTCCCACCTGAGAGGCACAGGCCTGACTCCTGGCCAGAGCTACAAGATCCTGTCATCTGCACGGCTCAGAATCGAAGGGAGAAAAAAAGAAAGAAAAAAATGAAAAGTAAAAATAACATAAAATAAATTCATTAAAATAAAAATAAAATATAATTATTAAAAATAAAACAATTATAAAGTAATTTTAAAAAAAGAGAAAAAGAAAGAAGAGAGCAACCAATCCAAAAAACCAATCTAAAAAACAAATCCACCAATGATTAGAAGCGCTAAAAACTGTACTAAAAAAAAAAAACAAAATGGGCAGTCAGAAACCTAGGACAAATGGTAAAAGCAAAGCTATACACACAAAATTACACAGAAGCATACACATACACACTCACAAAAAGAGAAACAGGAAAAAAATATATATAGTTACTCCCAAACTTCACTGCCTCAATTTGGGATGATTCGTTGTCTATTCAGGTATTCCACAGATGCAGGTACATCAAGTTCCTTGTGGAGATATAATCCGCTGCTCCTGAGGCTGCTGGGAGAAATTTCCCTTTCTCTTCTTTGTTTGCACAGCTCCTTTGGTTCAGCTTTGGATTTGGCCCCGCCTCTGAGTGTAGGTCGCCTGAGGGTGTTTGTTTTTTCCGTTCAGACGGGATGGGGTTAAAGGAGCAGCTGACTAGGGGACTCTGGCTCACTCAGGCTGGGGGTGGGGGGGAGGGGTACGGATGTGGGGTGAGCCTGCGGCAGCAGAGGCCAGCGTGACGTTGCGCTAGCCTGAGGCACTCCATGACTTCTCCCAGCTGTCCCTGGATCACAGGACCCTGGCAGTGGCTGGCTGCACAGGCTCCCAGGAGGGGAGGTGTGGATAGTGAACTGTGCTTGTACACAGGCTTCTTGGTGGCCACAGCAGCAGCCTTAGCGTCTCATGCCAGTCTGTGGGGTCCGCGCTGATAGCCGCGACTCCCGCCCCTCTCTGGAGCTTGTTTAGACAGTGCTCTGAATCCCCTCTCCTCATGCACCACGAAACAAAGAGGCAAGAAGGAGTCTTTTGCCGCCTTGGCAGCTCCAGACTTTTTCCTGGACTCCCTCCGGCCTAGCTGTGGCGCACTAGCCCCCTTCAGGCTATGTTCACGCAGCCAACACCAGTCCTCTCCCTGGGATCTGACCTCAGATCCTGAAACCTGAACCTCAGCTCCCAGCCCCCGCCCGCCCTGGCGGGTGAGCAGACAAGCCTCTCGGGCTGGTGAGTGCTGGTCGGCACCAATCCTCTGTGCGGGAATCTCTCTGCTTTGCCTTCTGCATCCCTGTTGCTGTGCTCTCCTCCATGGATCCGAAGCTCCCCGCCCCACCACCCCGCCATCTCCACCAGTGAGGGGGCTTCCTCATGGAAACTTTTCCTCCTTCACAGCTCCCTCCCAGAGGTGCAGTTACTGTCCCTATTCTTTTGTTTTTTTCTTTTTTCTTTAGTCCTACCCAGGTACGTGGGGAGTTTCTTATCTTTCGGCAGGTCTGAGGTCTTCTGCCAGCGTTCAGTAGGTGTTCTGTACTAGTTGTTCGACATGAAGATGTATTTCTGATGTATTTGTGGGGAGGAAGCTGCTCCACATCTTACTCTTCCGCCATCTTGAAGGTCTCCCCTCTTTTTGTTTTTATGATTGAAACTCTATTTACAATATGGTTAGTGTTCTGGAGTGTGTTTTGTGAACTTAATATTACCACTTTTGTGTATGGCTAGGAGTTATATTTCTCAGAATCCTCTTCCCTTATGTTTCTAGGTTGCATTTAGCCAAGAATATAACTTGTGCATGATTTGAAAAGTGAAACTGAAGTGGAAACCACTACTCTCAGCAAGTTATAATTATCAGAGATGGTGTCAGCAGGCTCTCTAGCTTCTAGCTTGTCTTCCTGACTGTTGGCCTTGATAATGAACAGAGGTCTTAAGCTAATTACCAAGGGCTTGATTGTACACTGTAGAGAGAAAACTTCCAGGATGTTTGCATGTCTTTTCTTCTCCATCTTCTTAGTGCTACCACTTTGATAGCCAGATGCACACTGTTTCTGGGATTTTCCTGTAAGCTCTGACTTATTCACACAGACTGCTGCTGCGAGTATCATGGATAGTGGCTCTCTGGTTCTTTGACATCCCCTTTTCCAGAATTCTAACTTCCTCATGTCCTCTTATATATGTGTACATTGTAATTCCTATAGCAAACTACCTGTTTGCACAGTATCTTCTGTGGCTGTGGTTTCCTGAATGAGCCCTAACAGAGATTTTATGTATCAGTTTCTTGGGGGCAGAACCTTAAGGCTGTGATTCTGGAATTTGTTTTTTGATCTGATGGATTTAAAGACATTTATAGCCCCTTTGCCAGTGGTAAGTGAAACACTGGGAGTCCATGACAGTTAGTGACAAAATAGTTACTGAAATCATTACTTTTAATTATCTGGAGTCAAAGGTTTATAGATGTCTGGGCTTTATATGACCACACAGCTGCTGCCATTCAAAATTATAGTGGAAATAAAGAGCATAAGGTGTTTGGGGTTGGTTTCCTATAAGAGCACTGGAAAATTTGAAGGAGGAAAAATGATGAACTCACAGCTTTACATTTCCATCTAGAGACCAGAGTACTAGCAAATTTCTGTTTGTTCTGAAATATACCCTTATCCCCTGTTAATCACAGGTTTAATATTTATGAAACCAAACCTACATTTGTTCCTTTTGTGGTTAAATTCTTCTGTAAATTAAAATTATAGCCTTGCAGGGTCTCATGTTAAACTTAGAATATTGATCAGGGAATAGTAACATGTGGAATATGGGATTGCGGACATAAGATCACAGTAAAATTTAACACTCTAAATTCTGAAAAATCTTTTCTGTTAGTATATCCTAGCAGTAAGAGGGTAGCCAACTCCTGCCTAAATAAACTGTAATGACCACTTATAAGTAAATAAATAAATATTTGGTAGGTATAATAGGCTGAAAAATGTCCTCCAGTGATATCAGATCTTAATCCCTGATACCTATAAATGTTACTTATTTGGAAGAAAGGTCTTTGCAGATATGATTAAGTTAAGAATGTTGAGATGAGGAGATAATCCAGGATAATCTGGGTGGACCCTAAATGCTATAACATGACAAATGGCCTTATAAGAGAGAGGTACAGTGAGATACCCCACCACATAGAAAGAAGAGGGGATGGTGATGTGAAGATAGAGGCAGAGATTGAAGTGGTGCAGCCACAAGGCAAGGAATGCTGTCATTCACTAGAAACTAGGAGAAGCAAGAAATGGATTCTTTTTGAGAACCTCCAGAAGGAGAAGACACCTTGATTTTGGTGATGGAAACTGATTTTGGACCTCTGGCCTCCAGAACTGTTGAGAAGTACATTTCTGTTGTTTTAATCTACCAAGTTTGCAGTCCTTTTTTTTTTTTTTTTAATAGCAGTCTTAGGAAACTAATAGAATAGAAAATTCTGCAGTGCCTCAAGATATACTCCAGCACCTCTGTGGCTTCTAGATCTATAAGCAGACTCAGATTTTCCTAGGCTTTAGGATGTTGGGTACACAATGTCATTAGTAAGAGTTATCTTATGCACCAAACTAATGGCAAGACTTTTACAGTTGAAGAGGCATATGTATGAGAACATAACCTAAAAGTAGGAGGGGATAGACGATGTGATGTTGGAGTGGATTGAATTCATTAATATAACCACACTTAGCTAGAAATTGTGGAGGTAATTAATTAACTTGAGAAACTTGGAGTGGATCTAGCAGTTTCTTGGATTGGTTCACTGGACTGTGGACACAAAGGTAAATTAAGTTGACGTGTCAGAATTTCCTTGATATATGGTAGAGAAAGACACACTAAGGTTTAGCGAGATTGGATGCTAGGATGTATTTACTATGTATGGCCTGCTCTGCTCTTCAATCCTCTCCTATGTCCTCCAGGTGGACACAGAATCTTTGACAAATATATTATTAAGAGGAGCATAAGCATCCTTTAAGAGCTCTGAGGTGACTGTTTCCTGAAGATCAGCAATGACAGTGGGAGAAGTTGCCACTAAAATGGGCACTCTGAATTCAGTGGGATAATGGGATCCCAGAGTGGCAGGGACCAAGTGGCCACAATTAACCTGCAGTGAAATGGTAGGCATGATTACTGCATGGATAGCAGGGTTGATACAGTTAGAATGGTTTGACCTTCAGGAATCTTTGACTTTGACTAATTGATTCAGGTGTCTCTACTACTGAAATAGATGGGTACCCTACCATATAGCCTTTTATTTGATTTGTATAAATAGACAAATTCTAAGTCTGGTAAAAAAAAGTTAACTTGAATTAGCACAAAATAGAGTTAAGGATCTTTAACCAGTACCCAAACTTGAACTTGTAAAGAAGTTGAGAGTCACTTGAAAATCTTTTTTCTTTCTTGTATCACCCTCTCATCTAATAAAATATTAATTGATAATGATTAACCTTAAATCTCAATATGTAAGTACAGGATACTGAAGGAGAGGTATGAGCCAACTTAGTGAAGAACTATTACTCAAGTTGATTATCAAAAGGAAAGAATGGAGAGATAACCAATAAGGACCTACTGTATAGCACAGAGAACTCTACTCAATATTCTGTAATAACATATATGGAAAAGAATCTGAAAAAGAATGAATATATGTATAACTGAATCACTATGCTGTACACCTGAAAGTAACACAACACTGTAAATCAACTACACTCCAATAAAATAAAAAAATTTTTAAAAAGGAAAGAATGGGGAAAATCCAGGTAAGAAGGATGAGTCCTACTTGGAGTGGAAAAACAGACATACAGGTGGAAAAAAGACATACAGGATGTTTTGCATCTTCCTTTAAAAAGATAGCCACTGTATTTTTGGTTTTATGAATATAGTTGTACTCTTTTAGTGGAATCATGATTTTGCTATTGTTTTACTTAGAATTAGATATGATTAAAATATGTATGTGTGGATATCAAGTTGACAGGAGGTTGGAATGTGCTGGATTGTGTTTTGTCAACTTGTAGTTACTGCTCCAGTCTAAAGCTAGAAAAATATTTACCACAGTTGCTTTTCCTTATTGGTTTCAGGTTGGCACTGACTGAGGGAGGAATTTGCATGAGATTAGAAGATGGAAGTATAGCAGAAGCCATTGCTCTCAGAAGGTTGATGTACAGATTCCTGGCAGTCTCCAGCTTCCAGATCATCCTCCCCACTACTAGTCTAGTTAAACAACAGTGGCCCCAAGCACTAGAGTACACTTTCAGTAGAAATGACAGCTTCCAAAGACCTCTCCATGAGCTCCCCTTTTGTGGGTCCACTTCAGCAGCCAGAAGAGTATGGCTGGAGGAATTTTCCTGCAAGCTCCGAGTTGCCCAATCAAGTCAGTGTAGAGGCTGTGATGGTGAGTAACTTTCTTTATTTCTCCAACTCCTGTCTTCCACACCTCAATTTTTCCAGCAGTAACTTCTATTTTCCCCACTATAGTTTTAACTCTCTCTTTTCCTGGCTTAACATTGACTGATTGATATAATTAGTATTTTAATAATATTTAATGATACCAGATTTGTTATTTATACTGTTATGCAATGAAGTAGTCTCTCTATGGACCATCATTATCACATACTCATGAAATGCAGTGGATAATAAAACTCTGCCCTAAAAGTGGTCACTAACTAAAAGAGGAAATATATTATTAACACATATTATATCTACATTTGTATAGCTTGACTATGATTTTCTCAGTGACATCTTGCAAATATTGACTACATCATTAATATTTGATTGATATTTGTAACTCCACTAATAAGCCTTTTACTACTCTTACAAATGCTATGGTTTCACATATTTTTCATAATTATGTAAAGGGTATATCAGTTTGAAGGTAAAATGCCTGCATCCAAAATTATGGATTATGACAGAATTCAATGATAGATTTTATTTATTTATGACTTCCATTCCTAATTATTTCGAATGTTTGAAATCCATTGTACCATCACCATCTGACTATTCACTGGAAGAGTCACTAAAACAGAAAGCATTAGCTGTGTTTGCAATAAACAAATAAGCAAACAAACAAGCAAGTTAAATCAGTACTTTAAAAATGTTAGAAATAACTATGCACAATAGTCTTTTCAAAATGGCCCAAAGTTATTTCTGTGTTTTTCTTTTAGAAAGCAAGCAGTCTTAGTTCCTTTGCTCTTAGACAAGAAAAATCTGTTTATCTTTGATATTTTCATAACACTGGCCATATTGTATTTAATGTTCTACTTTTCTAAAACTTGCTTGGAGAGTAATATCTCCTACAAAGGTCATGACTTTAGAAGATGTGTGAAGTGAAGTAAGTGGCACAAAACAGTGGGTAGTAAAGCATCATACAAGTCAGTGATTAACAAGGTCAATTGCTTCATATCTATTTGTGGTTCAGCACAGCTGGAGTGAAAAAAAATGATAATGTTTGACTGGCAGTGTGCAGCAGTGTAATGTGGAATAATAAGGGAGCTGAAATCATCAGTTTACAAAAACTGTTAGTCTGACTAGGCAAACACGAAAAGAAAAGGCAAGTTGTCAAAAAGAAAGATGGGGAAAAATCCATGTGAGAAATACAATGATGGAATACAAAAGTGCATGCCCCATATTCCTTTAAACAGCAGACCTGGAATACTAAAGTTGGTATTAAGTTCTGATTTAAACTGGTATATTGAACTTTCTTTGAAAGTGGCAAGCTCTACTTTCTTCTATCGTCAATCCTGTGAGCAAAAATAGGACATTTATATGTTGGCAACCCGAATACAAATTTTATTTGAGAAACAGCCATAAGAGCTTTAATTACTAAATGCTATGATTATATTAGCGTTTCTTACATCATATGTCTCAGGACTAATCTCAAACAGCAAGGGTTTTTGTTGTGTTTTTTGTTTTTCTCTGTAAAACGGGTTATACCAACACATGTGAGCATACATAAATCCATGTAAACTTTAGGGAAATAATTGTGAGAGATGGAGATTTTTATGTAGTGTTATGTCTTGTAAAAATAGCTTCGGGCTTCCCTGGTGGCGCAGTGGTTGAGAGTCCGCCTGCCGATGCAGGGGACACGGGTTCGCGCCCCGGTCCAGGAAGATCCCACATGCCGCGGAGCAGCTGGGCCCGTGAGCCATGGCCGCTGAGCCTGCGCGTCCGGAGCCTGTGCTCCGTAACGGGAGAGGCCACAGCAGTGAGAGGCCAGCGTACCGCAAAAAAAAAAAAAAAAAATAGCTTCAACATTGAGAGAGAGATCTAGCTGTCAATTATGATGTTGCTCTGCCCTTTTCTGCAGTTTCCAAAGTCTTTGAGGATATTTATACACTCTGACTTCTTAACCATTCATTTAGCTCTGATACCCAGAGAAGCAAAGTGCCCATTGACATCAGCTAGGGGTTTACTTGCACTAACAGCTGAAATGAAGTGCCCAGGGGAAGCTTTTTTCTAAAGAAAGTATTCGTAAGGTGCATGCATTTTTCAAGGAGTCAAAAGCTACCCTGTACTTGCAATCATTTGCTCTTTGTACTTGTCTGGGGCCGCCCAATCAATTATAGGAACATTAAAATGGAGAAGTGCTCAGCTAATGGTGCATAATGTCGGAGGTGTAGCCCTCTGCTTTTGTCTTCTTTGCACATTTGCTTTTTGATGTGAGAAATCAATTAAGATGACTAGCAAAACACACCACAGACATTCTGAAGAAGTCTTTTCCTTCTCTTTTATGTGTTTGAGAGAGCTTCCCAATCATTAACTAAGTCAGAGTCACTAAGCCTCTCCTATTAATTGTCTCCTTTTCACCTTTATGGGTGAGGCAATTGACTTTCATTTAGTAAAATGCATTTGTCATTTCCAGAGATGATCAGAGAATACCATGTGGGTGGGCATCTGTACAGCTTAAGATCTCCTCTGGAAAGAGATTCCCATGTATAAATATTCACTAAAACAGGAAAGTTGTCAAAATATATTCTTTGAGTTTATACCCACAGGTTAAGCCTGGATTTCTCATCCATATTCGTAGGAATTAGAAACATTAGGACAAGTTTTCCTATCTTTAGGAAAAAAAAAAACAAAAAAATTATGGTAACCCACTTATTTAGGAGAAGGGAGGATGACAATTGGGCAGAAAAGAAATGAAATGGTAACTGTTTCTATTTTCATGGAAGATTTTTATCGATTAGATATTGAATCTTGATTTTATACCTATCAAGTTAGTGTCCAGTTTAAATAAAAGAATAAAATCAATCTTATAGATAGAATAAATGACAAGACTTTAAATCAGCTGTTCACATTGTGACCAGTGTATTAGACCAATGTATTAGTAATAGCACATCTGCTAGTAGTATGTATAAAAATAAAACATGATACAATATCAAGCTCATTTTACATTTCTAGTCATAATTTTTATATACTTTCATTTTATTTGTTCCTTAGCCAAACACAATTTCTTTCCAGCTCTGCAGTTTTAGACTACTTTTCATGGCTTGTATAAATAGCAGCAGTGTTTAGAATGTGAGTCCTGTTTCAAATTGATTACTCCAAATATAGGTAGGTTATGGTCTCTCTCTACCTTCCTATTTACGCCCATTATAAACAACTGATTTTACTATAGGAAGGTATTTTTCAGTGGTTGTCCAGCAAAAACCTGACACTTTACCTATAAATGATCCTTTCTCTTTGCCTTGCAATTGATTAATTATGTTTGCTGTGAAGGTATTTAAGGTATCAGGGTTGTGAAGAGAGGGGAGGGAAGGAATAAGAAAATGATTTATAAAACCTTGGACTTTGGATTTCTGTCAGTTAAAGGCAGGCTGAACAAAAGAAAGTTCCCAGAGCTAGGGAAGGTCTAGTTTACTCAGTAGAGCAAAACTGAAATCAATGAAAAATTTCCTTAAAAAACAGCTTTTTCATTTTGTAGTGATGCTCTGTGCATGATCTCTAGGAAGCATTTTAGCTGTAGTACATCAGGAAAGGTTTTCTGTCCCCTGGGAAATAACAACCCCAGTAGAAAAAGTTACATCCTCCTTTAGTTGCTGAGATGGAGAATGTCAGACAAACCTTGTTGTTCTCATTCTGTCTTGCAACACAAGCTAGATTTCTGACAAGCTGTCAAGTTGCCCAAAGGTTTGCATACCCTTCTTCCCTGTAGGTGTTGCCTTCCCCAGTGTGAACTGAAATGGGAAATATATCTAAAAACAGGATGGAGAGAATGATATAATTAAGGTTTTTCTGATCATCTATTCTTTGCTGAGGGAAGAGCTCAGTTATTTCACAGGACTCGTTCGAAATGCTTTGCAGTGTGAATCATAGCATGTGAGAAGGAGGTTCTTATCTGGAACTCTGTTGTGCTCTTTCGTAAATTTGGTCCCGGAAATTTTGGAACAGACACATGAAAGATGCTGGCTAAATGATTTGGTGGAATGTCACCTTCAACTTTTTTTTACAGTAATATATCCCTGAATAAATACTTTTGGCCAATTGAACAAATTTCTGATATTTTGCATTTTACAGCTTTTCTTCTGTCCTTTCTTTAAAAACAGCCACAGAAGACTCTTTTTGAGTATTTTCTTCTTCAAACTCATTTTAAAGAGTTAGTGTTTCTTTTTATTCCACTGTTTTTAAGATTTTAGTTATCATAGCTATGACTTGACTCTAATTGGAAAAAAGAATATGTGTATAAAAGTGTAGCTATCCTGTAGAGAGCATTACCGCAGAGAATGAATATCTGAGCAGAAAGAAAAAAAGGTTATACGACATGCTGTTCAGAAATGGCATTAGGGGTATTTCAGGACTGATCTGGGCGAGGGGTTTGAAGCACCTGAGTGAGCCCTGTGTACTTTGGAGGCCTTCAAAGTGAAAGGCATGGAGTAGTATTTATTCATCTCTGACACTGACCTCACTCTAACCTCATCTTTCTGTGAGCCTTGCAGTCTCTAACCTGCAAAGGGAAGTATATCTCCTTTCTTGTTTTTAAAGAGTCAAATAATGGCTCTAGGAGGAATTTTTTTTTAAAGATTTTATTTAAATCAGTGAGTCAGTAAAAAGCCAAAACATTTTCTTTTTCAAGTCTTAGAGTGTGATCTTTATTTACTTTAATCAAGGTAGTTGTGTTTTAGTTGTGTTAGCTACTGTGTGAGGGAGGTTGGATATTTGAGATCGGTCTCTCATTTCTGCTGCTGCCATTGCAGCTCGTTTGTTCCTGTGCACACCTTAGGAACTTGGGAGGTTTGCTAATTGACTGTTGCTCAGTACATTGTGTGTGTGTGTGTGTGTGTGTGTGTGTGTGTGTGTGTGAATACACATACATGCTTGCATTTGCACACAAGTTGAAAATACTGAAATCAAATCTTATTCTTTTAGAGGCTTGTCAAGTGGACAAAAAGTGAAAATGTAAGCTGTATGAATTACTAGTCTGTGTGTACTTTGTAAAAATATTGTCTTAGACATGTACTTTTGTGTACTCTGTTTAAGAAAAGGGTACATTTATTAGGTGATAGCACTGTATAGGCTGAGAACATGATCTTCAACATATACATTATCATTCATTGTCCTTATGGACAAACTTATCAAATAATAGTCAATGTCTTCAAACCGCCCCCTGCAAGCCCCTTTTAGCTTGGCAAACCCGTCTTATGGTTTCTTATGCATGGTGAATCACTCTGCACCTGAATAGGGTATTTCTTAGAAATATGTGGAGAAACTTTTTATTTTAGGAAGGTCCTGTGATTTAGGACTCAAGGTCAGTGGAAATGCTATCACTCACTTATACTTCCAGGGGCTTTATACTTTGCATTGTGGTCTTCGCAGACATGATTTTCTAGTGGTAGGCCACGCAGATACCTTCCTCATTTTCTAGATGAGGAAACAGAGACTCAGGGGAGCAAATGGCTGACATGATAGCATCAGGACCAGTTATCAGGTGTCCTGGCAACAAGTCAGTGTCTAGCTCTGAAGAGCTTCCTGGTTATTTTTGCTCAAGTAACTGAGTAGAAATGAACTATTCTTATTTTCTAAAACAAACAACAAACTAAAAAAATAAGACCTATAAGAAAGACTTGGGGGAATCTGCCTAAGGAATAATTGCTAGAAGTTGAAGTTAATACAGAAATGAAAATATACACTAACACTTTAAAGTTTAATGTCCCCAGTATCTTTTTATGCCAGAAGTCCTTACCATTATCAGTGATTAATTGGATAAATAAAATGAGTACAAATGTTTGCATTTGACCCTTTTGGAAACTGAAAATCCTTTCCAAATCCAAATGGCTGATATAGTGAACAAATAAAATTTCAAATCCCTCAGAAAGCTTAAGTTGGGTTTTGAAGGCAGAAGCATTTCCCCCATAATGAAATTAGTAGTTTCATTTATAATTTATTAATTACATTGCATTTCTCTACATAAATAGACAAAAGAGTTAATACAAATAAAGATTGCCTTCAAGCTTTACTGAATATTAGAATAGCTTTTGATGAAGAATATTGAATGAAAATACAGTATAAAGTTTACTACATAAACTAAGCTATAAAAAAATAATAGGATATAATAATAGGTAGAACAATACATGTCTTCATTTGAAGTGACAAATAAATCAAATTACAGCAGCAGTAGCCCATATTTAAATATCTTTTTCTTATAATTAAAAAACTCAGCAAAAAAATAAAAACTCATTATTGCTTGCAAATATATGTGATTCCAAATATTATACACATCCTAAAAAAAAATAAATAAAAATAGTCTTTATAGTCAATGCCAAAAGTAAATGATGGCTTAGAGTTAGTGACTAAAGTAATCTAAAGGCTCTCTGTATTTGTAAGGAACCTCAGGATCTTATAATTTATTAAATTGTTCCACAGTCAAGAATGACCTTCATAAAACTCCTTAAGCTAAATCCAGTGATGTTAGGTTCCTGGTAAGAATTTCCAGCAGTGACAGCCAATATTCTACTGTTTTCTTGATTCCATTATTTCAGTAAATTTATTTTAAAAGATCATATTAACCAAACTGTAAAATATTTAAATGTCTTTCCTTGTGGAAACATTGAATTTTAGTGACCAAGAACCAAGTTTGGTTTTTTTTTTGTTTGTTTTTGCGGTACACGGGCCTCTCACTGTTGTGGTCTCTCCCGTTTCGGAGCAAAGCCTCCGGACGTGCAGGCTCAGAGGCCATGGCTCACGGGCCCAGCTGCTCCGCGGCCTGTGGGATCTTCCTGGACCGGGGCACGAACCCGTGTCCCCTGCATCGGCAGGCGGACTCTCAACCACTGCGCCACCAGGGAAGCCCCCAAGTTTGGTTTTTATTCCTAGATTCATAGGTGAGAACTAGGAGTCATTGTGAGGGATATGACTACAGTCAAATTTCTAATTTTATTAATGGGTCTGCTGAATTTATTTCTTAATAATTTGATGTAAATAGTTTTAAGCTTCTTATTAAGTAAAATTTTAGTACTTAGAGGCTTGGGCTTTGGTTAGCAGCTGGATTTGAATCCCTGCTCGACCTCTAACTATCTGAGAGAATAGAGTAAATCTAGTAACTTTTTTTAATCCACATGTGATAAAAATGTAGATAAAAATAACACTGATCTTAAGGATTTGTTGTGAGTATTAAATAAACTAAGTACCCATTAAATTATTTTATTCATTCATTTAACACATGTATTTAAATTGCTTTCAAAATTCTCTTCTCTGTGCTATTTCTGCTGTATCTAAAGCTACCATTGTATTTTCCTCCATTTTTTGTGCATAACATCTTGAAGGAGTTTTCTACATTCAAAGCCATTTCCACATGGGTGCTAACTCACAAAACTCTCACTTTTCATCCCTTCTTTAGCATCTGCATCAAACACTGAAATGAAATTTTTTCAGAGATTCCCAACTTTATAGGGTATTGTTTCAATCTTTTTGCCTCTCGACTTGTCTGCCTTATGAGTTAATTTGCTATCCACTACTTTCTGAAAGGTCTGCTGTGTTTTCTATGGCATTGCGCTCTCCACCACCTTCTCCTACTTTTAAAAAGCAACATGACTTAGTGGTTTGAGAGAGCAGATTCTTGAACTAAATAGCCTTCAAATCTTAGTCCACATTACTAGCTGTATGACCCTAAGGAAGTTACTTAAAATCTCTGCTTCTTATTCTGTGCAATGAAGCTGACTGATATGTCAGGAGAATAAAATCAGTTACATGTAAAATGTTCAGAATGGTGTCTTTCACATAAGCATTCTCTATTATCTTTTCTTATACAATATAATCTCAATTATTTATGTATAAAAAAGAAATCAAAATAATTACCATAAAGTTTATTATTAATTTGTGGAATATTATAATTTTTTCCTTCTTTGCACTTTTCTACATTTTTTCTTATATTCTGCAATGAGAATCAATCACAGTAAAATAAGAAAACACCACATTTTAAACAAATTGTCAAAGTAATCAAAAGTAAACCTTAGGGCTTCCCTGGTGGCACAGTGGTTGAGAGTCCGCCTGCCGACGCAGGGAACACGGGTTCATGTCCCGGTCTGGGAAGATCCCACATGCCGCGGAGCGGCTGGGCCTGTGAGCCATGGCCGCTGAGCCTGCGTGTCCGGAGCCTTTGCTCCGCAACGGGAGAGGCCACAACAGTGAGAGACCCGCGTACCGCAAAAAAAAAAAAAAGTAAACCTTAAATTGGAACTACTACTTTCTTAGCATCATACTTCATCTCTTGTAACTTTAGTACAGAGATAAGAATATGAAAATCCATATTTAACAAGAACTGTGCTTTACTAAAAGAACATATTTGGAAACGTTGAAAAACTGTCCATTAAAACAAGACCTCCTGGTGTTCCGTTATCAAAATAATAGCACTGAGTGTTGGCAGTGTCCCAGATTGCATGGCAGAGTCTGATGGAGATAATTTTAATTCTTAGCTACACATGAATATGAGAGGGGCTGCAAATGAAACCCCCTGAAATTATATTCAAAATATTATATTATGCTGCATTCTTCTAGCTTTCATCAGATTCTCAAAGTATTGTGATCCTCAAAATTTCCAAAGTGTAAGGACTACTGGGTACCTACTTTCAAACTCATTCCTATTTAAATTTCATAAATGATAACATATAATCAAAAAATAATCAGGATACCAAACATCTTAATTCTCTAAAGGAAGATAGTCAGATTATCATGATTTTTATTTTGTACATTTCTGTATCTTCCAAATTTTCTATGAACCATGTGTTAACTTGCAAATGAGAAAAAGAAGTTATTACACCTGAATGTAATGTGTCACAATTTAGTTGTAGAACAGTTTCATTATCCCATTCGTGGCCATTTGCAGCCTCCCCACTCCCATATAACCATCAATTTAGTATATGTTTCAGATATTTTCCTTTTTTGTCATTTCATTATACATGGAATCATACCTTGTATGGTTTATGTGTCAGACTTCTTTTACGTAGCATGATGTTTCTGAGGTTCATTCATGTCGTAGCAGTATTGTGTGAGTTTTTTGTTTACCCATTTACCAGTTGATGGTCATTTGGGTTGTTCCTGCTTTTTCACTAGTATGGATAATGTTATGAACATTCACATCCAAGTCTTTGTGAACACCTTTTCATTTCTCTTAGGATGGAACATTTCATGGAATTGTTGGGTCCTATGGTAAAGTGCTTAACTTTTAAGAGACTGCCAGACCACTTTCCAAAGTGACTGCATCATTTTACATTCCCACCAGCAGTGTATTAGGGCTCCAGTCTTTCCATATCCTCACCAACACTATCTTTGTCTTTATTATAGTCATCCTAGTGGCTATGAAGTGGTATCTAATTTTGGTTTTAACTTGCATTCCCTAGTGACCAGTGATCTTTTCATATGCTAAGCCATTTGGATATCTTCTTTGCTAAAATATCTATTCAAATTTTTGCCCACTTAAAAATTGAGTTGTCTTATTTTTGAGTTTCAAGAATTCTTTATGTAATCTGGATATAAGTTCTTTATCAAGTATGTTTTGAAAATATTTTATCCCAGCCTGTGGTTTGTCAATTCATTTTGTTAATGATTTTTGTTTGTTGGTTTATGTTATATAAGTTTCAGGTATACATCCAGGACCACTTTATAGCATACCCAGCTGCTTTAAAAGAATAAAGACTAGACTTCCAGAAGGCTCCATTTAAAAAAAAAAGAAAAAACATTATTTTAACTAAATATACAATCCAATATTCACTAGTATATTTCAATTTTTATACACCTTCCTCTGCTCTATTCCTTCCCATCTCACATGAATGGGATTTTATGAAATTCTCAAACTTAAAAAAGATAAATGAGGTGACAGCACTGGCAAATTGATGGTCTGTATCTTTCCTCACCTTCTACCTCAGGCAGTAATAACTTCTCTTTGGATGCAGCCTACAGCCTGGAGCCTAGAGGAGCATGCTGCCCCTTGACAAGCCACAGATCTCTATTTGATTTAATCGTTAAGAATGTGGGCTCTGGAGCCAAGAGCTGTACCTGGAACACAAGGCCCACCACTATTTAGCTCAATGTTTCGGTTTCTTCATCTGTAAAATGGGATAATAATAGTAACTACCTAATAATGCTGTGATTATTAACAGAATAAATGTAAGTTGAGTGCTAAAAACAGTATCTGGAGATTTTTAAGAACTCAGTGAATATCCTCCTCATCTGTCTGCTCTTTTTCCTTATATGTACCCTTTTATCCTACCTCTTAGGGTAACACATTATAATCTTTAACTTTCCTTTTTTTTTTCTTTTAATCTCTTCCTCTTTCCCATTAAAATTCACTCATTTTGTGTATCACTTCAAGGATTTACTGGACTCCAGTGATTTACAGAGAAAGCATTTATCACTCCTCTTATTACCTCTTTATTAAATCATGTAGGAACTTGATAGATTAACATGCTAGCTGTCTAAGAAGTGCTAAAATTAAAGCATTGAAATTAAACTTAGATACTTTTGGTCCAATTGTAGGCTGGTCAGAAAGATAGAGAGAGGCAATATCTTTTAAAATATGTTATCTTATACATGGTTGTTAACCATAACTTGTTTACTACTACTACTGCTACTATTACTACTACTAATGCCACCACCACCACCCTACCATTCCATTTGTATTCTACTACTGAAAAAAATAATAAATGCTGTAATTTATTATGTCCTTGTCCTACTCCTGGAATGTGATATGCATATGTTACCTCACATGGCAAAAGGATTTGCAGATGTGATTAAGAATCTTGAAATGGGGATATTATCCTGGATTATCCAGCTGGGTCTAATGTGATCACAGGGGGCCTTATATAAAGAGAGAGGCAGGAGACCAGAGCAACAGAAAGTGATATTGTTAGCGCAAGTTCGTGTGCCGACTGCACAGCGAGGCCAAACAAACTGAAACATTGACGTTTGGAGCAGAGAGTTTCATTGCAGGGCCATGCAAGGAGATGGGTGCCTCATGCCCTAAAAAGCCCTGAGCTCCCCAAAGGATTTTGGCAAAGCATTTTTAAAAGCCAGGTAAGGGCGGGGGTGGAGGGTGGGGTGGGGGGTGGGGGTGTAGGTCACAGGGTAAGTGATCAGCTTATACAAAATTCTCTGATTGGCTGATGGTGAGGTCACAGGATGGTGTCATAGGGGTTAACATTATCCATCCTTAGGCTCCAGGAGGCTTGGGGCTATGTGCTCATGGTCATCAAGTAGTTAACATCTTCCATTTTGTAGGGAGTTTTTGCATCTATAACACAACTCAGGAAATGTGCATCAAATACAGTTATCTAGGTACTTCAGAGAGGAATTAAAGCAGAGGATATGGGGGAAAGATGCTACATTACTGGCTTTGAAGATGGAGAAAGGCACCAAGAGTTAATGAAAGGAAGGCATGTAGCTCTAGGAGCCAGAGAAGGCAAGGAAAAGGATTTTCCTCTCAGAGCTTCTAGAAGGAACCAGCCCTGCTGACACCTTGACTCTAGCCCAGTGAAACTGATTTTGGATTTCTGACCTTTAGAACTGTATGAGAATAAATCTATGTTGTTTTTGGGTTTATTTTTTGTGGTATGCGGGCCTCTCACTGTTGTGGCCTCTCCCGTTGCGGAGCACAGGCTCCGGACGCGCAGCCTCAGCAGCCATGGCTCATGGGCCCAGCCGCTCCACGGCATGTGGGATCTTCCCAGACCGGGGCACAAACCCGTGTCCCCTACATCGGTAGACGGACTCTCAACCACTGCGCCACCAGGGAAGCCCAATCTATGTTGTTTTAAGACACCAATTTTGTGGTAATTCAATACAGTACTAGTAGGAAATGTATAAAACCATTTTCTCTGTGCCAAGCTTTGGACTTGGCATGCATAATCTCAAAACTCAACAACAATCCTGTGATATCCTGGCTTAGAAGAAGGGCGTCCGGTTTGTATACCAGGTGTACCCAGCCCTTAGTGTTTATGAAGTGCACACTCTACTCAGTTGTACACAGTAGTCCTGATGATCGGATTCTAGGTCCAGCAGCAGATTTTTAGAGGCCATATTCTTCATCTAAAAATAAAGCACTAGTTTATTCAAACTGGAATTTTATTTTAGGCTAGATAGGTGATATGTTAAACCACTTTGAAGTCACCTTTATATTCTGATGTTCAGCCTAAGAAATTAAAGTTCTGAACAAGTTGCATTTTTCGATAGCACAAATAGGGAATAAAGACATCTTCTAAGGTAGCTTCTGGATAGACATCATAGAAATAGAGATGATCTGAAAAATCAAGGAAAGCTCAAAATGAAACACAAAGTTGCAAACTTACATATATGAACGACTCAACTATTGGCTCAGTCTGAGAAAAGAAATATCTGCAAAGGTTGCAGAATTCCATTATGAATTTGTAGAAAGTTATTATGTCATGAAGTATACATCTTTTACATTTTCCTTCTGACACATGCTGATAAAGAAGTTCCTGGTGTGATTGCATTTATGGAAGAGTTGATGGCTGGGTGTGAAAATGTGAAAAGTGACAGCGATTCTTCAGGGAGAAAAAAAAAACCTTCAGAATACTGATGCGAGAACATAGTATGAAAATAGACTTGGTAGGCATGGCTTTTATTTTCCTATCTTAACTTTGACAAAAACATCACATCCTGAAAATGGTACCTACAATTGATAAGAAAAGGCCAAACTGTGTGTGTGTATGTTTTTTTTTTTTTTTACAGAATATTATATTCAAATAATGGGCTTTTTCTACAGTCTCTTAGTTTGCATTAGTTTTGAAAAAATATGCACAACTCATGAATATTCTGATTTCTAGTACATACTAACTTATAATTTTTGTAAATGGTCACAGGTGCAGATTTTTGCATGAGCAATGACACTTACTGCTGTGATTGGAAACACTATGCATATAGGAAAAGGGAAGAGGTGATATGGTTTTATAAATGTGTAGAGAGTGAATCTTTGTACAGTAAGTCTCCTACACGTGAAACTTCAAGTTGCGAACTTTCAAAGATGCAAACATGCATTCCCATGTCCAATCATGTAAGTTAGTTCACGTGTTTGGTGTACACTGTCACATGCATGCATCTCCTAAAAGTGGTTGTGCTTTTGTGCACTTTATTGTACAATACTGTATAGAGTACAGTAGTACAGTATCTTTATTTCCAGCCCAGGATGTCCAGAAGCAAGCGTAAAAGCAGTGGTGATGTAGCTGGTACTGTATTGTACTTTTCAAGGTACTGTACTATATAAGATTAAAAATGTTTTATTTTTTGTGTTTATTTTTTATGTATTATTTGTGTGAAAAGTATTATAAACCTATTACAGTACAGTACTATATAGCCTATTGTGTTAGTTGGGTACCTAGCCTAAGTTTGGTGGATTTACAAACAAATTGGACTTACAAACTTGCTCTCAGAATGGAACTTGTTCATATGTAGGGGACTTACTGTACTTTATTCACAATTTACATGTGAACTGAAATGACACTGTGAGTTTGGTGTCTAAAGTAAAGAAGGGACATGAAAATTTTAAATTGTCAGGTGCTTTTATCCAAATTTTGGAGGAATGTTTACATGCATGCTAGAGAGTATATTTCAATAGTTTTACACTTGGAAACAAGGAGTTTATATTAGGGAAGGAATTTGGTACTTTGAATATTGGATTTACTCTGATGGAGCACAAACAGACTTGCATCTGGTTAGTATTTTCAGTCAAGACCTCCAAGAAAAAGATAATGAGAAAAATATGACACTGTGGTTGAAGGACCCATTAGAAATATGTCTACCAGGTAGGAGGTGCCTAGCAGATAGACAGGTACTCCCATAATATTTTGGCATAGAATTTCTTGTTCAGTTCATTTCCAGATATGATTCTTTCTGAGGAAGGGTTTTTTGTTATTTAATGCTTATTTATTTTACCTGGGGAATTGGATTTTATGATTTTATTATAGTTACAAGGCAAACTTTTGCAATTACAAATTCTGTTCTACTTGAAATGATACTCTCCCTCTAATAATACTAATATCTGTATCAGGTGCTATAAACATGTAAACAACGGTGTGATGCTTTATCTGCATTATCTCTAATCCTAATAAAAAACTCTTTAATACGGATATTACTTAACACCCATCTCAGTACTATTTTACATGACTATTTCTCATGTAATTGGTTTATGACATAATGTCAGGTGGCACATTCCTGTTTTCTTATTTGAAATAATGTACAAGTACTCTTATGAAGAAAATTGTATTTAGGAGTTGAACTTAGCAAAAATAATAAACAATGCCTATAACAACTAGTAAATATATAGACTAAACAATGTGATGAGAACTCTCAGATAACTCAGACTGTAAAATCTTATTCGTGTCAGCAGATATCATTGGCCTTTTCTCCATTTGCATGTAAGCCTATGAGTCCTTGAGAGGTACTCACTTCTGTGTTCAGGCTGAGACGCTGACAGATCTTCTAGGGATTCAGTACAGTATTTCAGTACTCTCCCAAACTATGCTGGACCCATCACTAGGGAAAGGAGTGTAGTTTATATTCAGAAATAGAATGGGCTTTGTGGTCTAGGGAAGAAGGGGTTCTTTTTGCCTCATCAGAGTTCAAGACTAGAAAAAAAATGGTGCTTAATTTTTTGAAGGTAACCATGAATTTCCCTTCAGACTTTTATCTGAGTCAACTGTGATCTTTCCTTTTCTGCATTGCTACCATCCTTCACCCCTTTCCCATTAGCTCAGACTCCTCTGCCCTTGATCCTGCTTTCCTGGAAACTATAGGCCACAACTTTTAGTATCAATAGTTGTTACCTTAGCATGCTTCCACTTTAAGCACAAAGCCTTTCTGAATGTTCAGACACAAAACAATGAGTAGAGATTGTGGAAATTAGTTCATTTTTTGGAAAGTATTTCCTTTTACTGGCACTTGTTTCTTTCCCACACAAGTTAGCTTTCCAGCTTCACTACTAGCAAGAATCATTTCAAGCATCTTTCTTGCAACTTTTGTTCCTCCAAAAATCCAGATTCTGTTTCTTCTAGTATGTCTTATTAGAAAACCCACATTATCTTTCTATTTTCAGTTTTTCTGTGGCATTATAATATTATTCTCTTTATTTTACAGATAAGGTAACTGGTTCAGTGAGGTTCTCATCTGAAAAAAATGGAGCAATAAATTATCTAACTCATGGAACTATTGAGAAAATTAGATTACTTAATACATATAAAGTACTCTACAAGAACTCAATAAATCTTAGCTATTGTTGTATCTTTATGTTCATTATTAAGGATATAGGTTAACCAGATAGTAAATGGTAGTATTGGTGTTTGAGTGGGTTCATTTCCACCATAACTTCCTTTTGGTGGAAACTACAGTTTTTTTGAAATGTACTATCTGATGATGCAAAACTTTCAGAAGGACACAATAAGATGGACTGTGGAGCAGCCATCTTCAACATATTTTACATTATTTTAACACATTACGTATAAAATATTAAAAATAAGTAAACAAATGTTTTGAAATAAAATCAGTATGTAACATTTTAGCTGTTTAATAATCCCAGGATAGACAACTATTGATAAAAAAAAATGTATTTGAAATCAGAAGGACTTTCATTTGCTATCTTTCTTTTGTTTCTGTGGTCAGATTCATTTACTAGAATGACCCGGTGTTTGAAGTTAAACCTGACATTACCTCCTATCAGCTGTGATCTTAGGCAATTTTCTTTATCTCTTTAAGTTTAATTTTTTCAACTGTAAAATAATGATCATTAAAATAGATCAGAATTAATTGAGCACTTGGGAAGTGTGTTCTAAGCACTTTACATTGATTATCTAAGGTAATTCTCAGGACAAACCCTACAGAGCAGGGGTCTCAATCCTAGATACACATCAGAATCATGAGGTGATTCTCATGAAATAAGAAAAACAAGATTCTCAGGGTGGGGCTGCGGGGTGGTGGCATGAGATACTTTTTGTTTCCAAGATTATTCAAACATGCAGCTCAAGTTGAGAAACATGAAAATAGAAGTAAATACTGTTATATCCCATTTTTAGAGGCTGACCACATCCTTGGCTTGTGGCCCCCTTCCATCTTCAAATCCAGGAGTGATTGGTCAAATTTTTTCCACATTGCATCACTTTGATGCTGACTCTTAATGCCTCTCACTCCCACTTTCAAGAATTCCTCAGCTAGTTCATTAGAATCTTCTTGTTTTAAAGTCAGCTGGTTAGCAACCTTAATTCCCCCTTTTATTGTGACATAATATATTCATAGATTCTTGGCGTTAGGATGTAGACATTTTTGTGGAGACGTTATTCTGCCTGGCACTGTCTCTGATGGTTTTTCTCTTCTCCAGGCATCTTAATATAGTTGTGCTCAAGGCTTAGTTGTCTTCTCACTCCTATCTTCTTTCATGCTTTTGGTACTCTCATCTTTAAAAACCTGAAATGTCAATTATACATTAGAGTCTCAAATTTACATCTCTAGCCCCAGTTTTTTTTAACCTTCAAGACTAGAATATTCATGTACTTGACATCTGTATTAGATATTAGTAGATATTTCTAACTCAGTGTATTCTTTTTTTTTTTTTTTTAAACATCTTTATTGGGGTATAATTGCTTTACAATGGTGTGTTAGTTTCTGCTTTATAACAAAGTGAATCAGCTATACATATACATATGTTCCCATATGTCTTCCCTCTTGCGTCTCCCTCCCTCCCACTCTCCCCATCCCACCCTTCCAGGCTGTCACAAAGCACCGAGCTAATATCCCTGTGCCTTGCGGCTGCTTCCCCCCAGCTATCTACCTTACTACGTTTGTTAGTGTGTATATGTCCATGACTCTCTCTCGCCCTGTCAAAACTCGCCCTTCCCCCTCCCCATATCCTCAAGCCCGTTCTCCAGTAGGTCTGCGTCTTTATTCCTGTCTTACCCCTAGGTTCTTCATGACATTTTTTCCCCTTAAATTCCATATATATGTGTTAGCATACGGTATTTGTCTTTTTCTTTGTGACTTACTTCACTCTGTATGACAGACTCTAGGTCTATCCATCTCATTACAAATAGCTCAATTTCATTTCTTTTTAAGGCTGGAACTCAGTGTATTCTAAATGGAAATCTTGATGTACACCTTACCATACCTCCCCCAGATTCACTTCACCCCATAACCTTCCTCATTTCATGCGATGGTAATTCCATTTTTCCTGTTTGCTTAAGTCAGTTATCCTAGAATTTTCCCTGACTCTCGTCTTTCTCTTACACACTATCTCTAGTCCATTGTCCATTGAAATCCTGTTGTTTATGTCTTCAAAATAGACTCGATATTTTCAGTAAAACAAGCACCTCTTGATTTTTAAGTCAAACTTGGGGGGATGTATATCTCTCTCAAAAAAACACTTTTCAGATGAATTTTACATAGGAAAAAATTATACCCACATTCCCAAAACTCAATTCAATAAAATGTTTAACATTTTAACAAGGTATGTCAACAAATACTTTAACACAATATTTAAAATTAACATTTTAACAAATTGATGTGTGGGAAAAATCTTGAATACATTCCAAATACAATTTACAAAATGTCAGAATCATATGGAGATGTTTAAAAAAAGATTTTCAATACGAAAACACTAATTCAAAAAGGTACATGCATCTCAGTGTTCATAGAAGCACTGTTTACAATAGCCAAGACATGGAAGCAACCCAAGTGCCCATCAATAGGCAGTTGGATTAAGAAGATGTGTGTGTTATTACACAACCATCAAAAAGATTTAAATACTGACTGCACCAACGTGGTTGGACCTAGAGAATATCATGCTTCGTAAAATAAGTCAGATAAGGACAAATACTATATGATATCACTTATATGTGAAATCTAAGAAATAATACAAATGAATGTATATACAAAACAAAAACAGATTCATAGAAAACAAACTTTTAGTTACCATAGGGGAGAGATAAGGGAGAAGAGACAAATTAGGGGTATGGGATTAACAGATACAAACTTCTAAATACAAAATAGATAAACAACAAGGATTTACTGTATAACACAGGGATTTATATCAAATATCTTGTAATAACCTATAATGGAATATAATCTGCAAAAATACTGAATCACTATGCTATACACCTGGAACTAACAGAATATTATAAATCAGCTATACTTCAATTTAAAAAAAAAGTTTCAACAAAACAAATGACCCCTTGGATTTTTCTAGTACTAACCAGTGAAATTGCTGACAAAACAAATCATTATCAGTATTCATATTTACTGTTTGGTGATCACAAGCATTTTGCTCTCTAACATAATTTATTACTTGTGTATAGTCTTTTTATTATGTTTTTGTTACTGTGCTTTGATAATACATTACGGTTTAAATAATTTAAAATAAAGAGAAAGAATATTTGGGGGTGGAAAGTCTGACTTTCACAGGTGGGTTAGTCACATTAAGAAGTCATTGTTCAAGAGACCTCCCAGCTCCACATAATATTAAACGGTGGAAATCTCCCAGAGACCTCCATCTTAACACCAGCACCCAGCTTCACTCAACGACCAGCAAGCCACAGTGCTGGACAACCTATGCCAAACAACTAGCAAAACAGGAACACAACCCCACCCATTAGCAGAGAGGCTGCCTAAAATCATAATAAGGCCACAGACACCCCAAAACACACCACCAGACGTGAACCTGCCCACTAGAGAGACAAGATCCAGCCTCATCCAGCACAACACAGGCACTAGTCCCCTCCACCAGGAAGCCTACACAACCCACTGAAACAACCTTAGCCACTGGAGACAGACATCAAAAACAACGGGAACTACGAAAGTGCAGCCTGCAAAAAGGAGACCCTAAACACAGTAAGATAAGCAAAATGAGAAGACAGAAAAACACACAGCAGATGAAGGAGCAAGATAAAAACCCACCAGACCTAACAAATGAAGAGGAAATAGGCAATCTACCTGAAAAAGAATTCAGAATAATGATAGTAAGGATGATCCGAAATCTTGGAAGTAGAATGGACAAAATGCAAGAAACAGTTAACAAGGACCTACAAGAACTAAAGACGAAACAAGCAACGATGAACAATGCAATAAATGAAATTAAAACCACTCTAGATAGGATCAATAGCAGAATAACTGAGGCAGAAGAACGGATAAGTGACCTGGAAGATAAAGTAGTGGAAATAACTACTGCAGAGCAGAATAAAGAAAAAAGAATGAAAAGAACTGAGGACAGTCTCAGAGACCTCTGGGACAACATGAAACGCACCAACATTCGAATTATAGGGGTTCCAGAAGAAGAAGAAAGAAAGAAAGGGACTGAGAAAATATTTCAAGAGATTATAGTTGAAAACTTCCCTAATATGGGAAAGGAAATAGTTAATCAAGTCCAGGAAGCACAGAGAGTCCCATACAGGATAAATACAAGGAGAAACACGCCAAGACACATATTAATCAAACTGTCAAAAATTAAATACAAAGAAAGCATATTAAAAGCAGCAAGGGAAAAACAACAAATAACACACAAGGGAATCCCCATAAGGTTAACAGCTGATCTCTCAGCAGAAACCCTACAAGCCAGAAGGGAGTGGCAGGACATACTGAAAGTGATGAAGGAGAAAAGCCTGCAACCAAGACTACTCTACCCAGCAAGGATCTCATTCACATTTGATGGAGAAATTAAAACCTTTACAGACAGGCAAAAGCTGAGAGAGTTCAGCACCACCAAACCAGCTTTACAACAAATGCTAAAGGAACTTCTCTAGACACGAAACACAAGAGAAGGAAATGACCTATAGTAGCGAACCCAAAACAATATAGAAAATGGAAATAGGAACATACATATCGATAATTACCTTAAATGTAAATGGACTAAATGCTCCCACCAAAAGACACAGATTGGCTGAATGGATACAAAAACAAGACCCTTATATATGCTGTCTACAAGAGACCCACTTCAGACCTAGAGACACATACAGACTGAAAGTAAGGGGATGGAAAAAGATATTCCATGCAAATGGAAACCAAAAGAAAGCTGGAGTAGCAATTCTCATATCAGACAAAATAGACTTTAAAATAAGGACTATTAAAAGGGACAAAGAAGGACACTACATAATGATCAAGGGATCGATCCAAGAAGAAGATATAACAATTGTAAATATTTATGCACCCAACATAGGAGCACCTCAATACATAAGGCAAATACTAACAACCATAAAAGGGGAGATCAACAGTAACACATTCATAGTAGGGGACTTTAACACCCCACTTTCACCCATGGACAGATCATCCAAAATGAAAATAAATAAGGAAACACAAGCTTTAAATGATACATTAAACAAGATGGACTTAATTGATATTTATAGGACACTCCATCCAAAAACAACAGAATAAACATTTTTCTCAAGTGCTCATGGAACATTCTCCAGGATAGATCATATCTTGGGTCACAAATCAAGCCTTGGTAAATTTAAGAAAACTGAAATTGTATCAAGTATCTTTTCGACCACAACGCCATGAGACTAGATATCAATTACAGGAAAAGATCTGTAAAAAATACAAACACATGGAGGCTAAACAATACACTACTTAATAATGAAGTGATCACTGAAGAAATCAAAGAGGAAATAAAAAAATACCTAGAAACAAATGACAATGGAGACACAATGACCCAAAACCTATGGGATGGAGCAAAAGCAGTTCTAAGGGGGAAGTTTATAGCAATACAAGCCCACCTTAAGAAGCAGGAAACATCTCGAATAAACAACCTAACCTTGCACCTCAAGCAATTAGAGAAAGAAGAACAAAAAAACCCCAAAGCTAGCAGAAGGAAAGAAATCATAAAAATCAGATCAGAAATAAATGAAAAAGAAATGAAGGAGATGATAGCAAAGATCAATAAAACTAAAAGCTGGTTCTTTGAGAAGATAAACAAAATAGATAAACCGCTAGCCAGACTCATCAAGAAAAAAAGGGAGAAGACTCAAATCAATAGAATTAGAAATGAAAAAGGAGAAGTAACAACTGACACTGCAGAAATAAAAAAAATCATGAGAGATTACTACAAGCAACTCTATGCCAATAAAATGGACAATCTGGAAGAAATGGACAAATTCTTAGAAATGCACAACCTGCCAAGACTGAATCAGGAAGAAATAGAAAATATGAACAGACCAATCACAAGCACTGAAATTGAAACTGTGATTAAAAACCTTCCAACAAACAAAAGCCCAGGACCAGATGGCTTCACAGGTGAATTCTATCAAACGTTTAGAGAAGAGCTAACACCTATCCTTCTCGAACTCTTCCAAAATATAGCAGAGGGAGGAACACTCCCAAATTCTTTCTACGAGGCCACCATCACCTTGATACCAAAACCAGACAAGGATGTCACAAAGAAAGAAAACTACAGGCCAATATCACTGATGAACATAGATGCAAAAATCCTCAACAAAATACTAGCAAACAGAATCCAACAGCACATTAAAAGGATCATACACCATGATCAAGTGGGGTTTATTCCAGGAATGCAAGGATTCTACAATATACGCAAATCTATCAATGTGATAAACCATATTAACAAATTGAAGGAGAAAAATCATATGATCATCTCAATAGATGCAGAGAAAGCTTTCGACAAAATTCAACACCCATTTATGATAAAAACCCTCCAGAAAGTAGGCATAGAGGGAACTTTCCTCAACATAATAAAGGCCATATATGACAAGCCCACAGCCAACATCATCCTCAATGGTGAAAAACTGAAACCATTTCCACTAAGATCAGGAACAAGACAAGGTTGCCCACTCTCACCACTCTTATTCAACATAGTTTTGGAAGTTTTAGCCACAGCAATCAGAGAAGAAAAGGAAATAAAAGGAATCCAAATCGGAAAAGAAGAAGTAAAGCTGTCACTGTTTGCAGATGACATGATACTATACATAGAGAATCCTAAAGATGCTACCAGAAAACTACTAGAGCTAATCAATGACTTTGGTAAAGTAGCAGGATACAAAATTAATGCACAGAAATCTCTGGCATTCCTATATACTAATGATGAAAAATCTGAAAGTGAAATCAAGAAAACACTCCCATTTACCATTGCAACAAAAAGAATAAAATATCTAGGAATAAACCTACCTAAGGATACGAAAGACCTGTATGCAGAAAATTATAAGACACTGATGAAAGAAATTAAAGATGATACAAATAGATGGAGAGATATACCATGTTCTTGGATGGGAAGAATCAACATTGTGAAAATGACTCTACTACCCAAAGCAATCTACAGATTCAATGCAATCCCTATCAAACTACCACTGGCATTTTTCACAGAACTGGAACAAAAAATTTTGCAATTTGTATGGAAACACAAAAGACCCCGAATAGCGAAAGCAATCTTGAGAACGAAAAAAGGAGCTGGAGGAATCAGGCTCCCTGACTACAGACTATATTACAAAGCAACAGTAATCAAGACAGTATGGTACTGGCACAAAAACAGAAAGATAGATCAGTGAAACAGGATAGAAAGCCCAGAGATAAACCCACGCACATATGGACACCTTATCTTTGATAAAGGAGGCAGGAATGTACAGTGGAGAAAGGACAGCCTCTTCAATAAATGGTGCTGGGAAAACTGGACAGGTACATGTAAAAGTATGAGATTAGATCACTCCCTAACACCATACACAAAAATAAGCTCAAAATGGATTAAAGACCTAAATGTAAGGCCAGAAACTATCAAACTCTTAGAAGAAAACATAGGAAGAACACTCTATGACATAAATCACAGCAAGATCCTTTCTGACCCACCTCCTAGAGTAATGGAAATAAAAAGAAAAATAAACAAATGGGACCTAATGAAACTTCAAAGCTTTTGCACAGCAAAGGAAACCATAACCAAGACCAAAAGACAACCCTCAGAATGGGAGAAAACATTTGCAAATGAAGCAACTGACAAAGGATTAATCTCCAAAATTTACAAGCAGCTCATGCAGCTCAATAACAAAAAAACAAACAACCCCATCCAAAAATGGGCAGAAGACCTAAATAGACATTTCTCCAAAGAAGATGTACAGAATGCCAACAAACACATGAAAGAATGCTCAACATCATTAATCATTAGAGAAATGCAAATCAAAACTACAATGAGATATCATCTCACACCAGTCAGAATGGCCATCATCAAAAAATCTATAAACAATAAATGCTGGAGAGGGTGTGGAGAAAAGGGGACACTCTTGCACTGCTGGTGGGAATGTGAAATGGTTCAGCCACTATGGAGAACAGTATGGAGGTTCCTTAAAAAACTACAAATAGAATTAGCATATGACCCAGCAATCCCTCTACTGGGCATATACCCTGAGAAAACCAAAATTCAAAAAGAGTCATGTACCAAAATGTTCATTGTAGCTCTATTTACAATAGCCCGGAGATGGAAACAACCTAAGCGCCCATCATCGGATGAATGGATAAAGAAGATGTGGCACATATACACAATGGAATATTACTCAGCCTTAAAAAGAAATGAAATTGAGCTATTTGTAATGAGATGGATAGACCTAGAGTCTGTCATACAGAGTGAAGTAAGTCAGAAAGAAAAGGACAAATACAGTATGCTAACACATATATATGGAATTTAAGGGAAAAAAATGTCATGAAGAACCTAGGGGTAAGACAGGAATAAAGACGCAGACCTACTGGAGAACGGGCTTGAGGATATGGGGAGGGGGAAGGGCGAGTTTTGACAGGGCGAGAGAGAGTCATGGACATATACACACTAACAAACGTAGTAAGGTAGATAGCTGGGGGGAAGCAGCCGCAAGGCACAGGGATATTAGCTCGGTGCTTTGTGACAGCCTGGAAGGGTGGGATGGGGAGAGTGGGAGGGAGGGAGACGCCAGAGGGAAGACATATGGGAACATATGTATATGTATAGCTGATTCACTTTGTTATAAAGCAGAAACTAACACACCATTGTAAAGCAATTATACCCCAATAAAGATGTTTTTAAAAAAAAAAAAGAAAAGACCTGGAGTAAAGTAGAAATTGAGGCGAATGGAGGAAGAGTCAGCAAAAGAGACTGAGAATGGGCAACCTATCAGAGACTTTCAAAGATGATGTACTGTCTTGATAGGCTGTTGAATGTAGTGTATTAAGGAGGAGGGAGCTATTACCATACTAAGTGCTACTGATGAGTCAAATAATTCCAGTACAGAGAATTGGCCTTGTGTTTAAAAATGAGTTAAACTGGATACCTTGGTAAGAAAAATTTTGAATAGAGGGAGGAAAAGCCTGGTTTGACTGAGTTAGATAAGAAAAATAGGAGGAATTGAAATTGGTTCACATGGCTCACTCTTTTGAGGAGGTTTGCTGCAAAGACCATCAGTAAAAGGGGCACTGGCTGCAAAGAAAAGTGGAGTAAAGGCAAGGTTGTGTGTGTGTGTGTGTGTGTGTGTGCACGCATGCGTGCGTGCATGGATGTGTGTGTGTGTGGAAGTGTGGGGGTGTTCATTTGTTTTTAAGAAGGAAGAAAAAATGGCATGTTTTTAAGCTGAGGAGAATTATCCAGTAGCAAGGGAAAACTTAAAACACAGGAGAGGAAGGAGAATATTGCTTCTGAAAAGTCTTTGAACATTGCTGTCTTTCTAGGTGTTGTACTTGTTTACCATGGATTTTGTTCTCAGATGCTAAAACTTCACAAATAAATTTCCATGTCTTACCTTCCCTCTGAGCCACAGACTAGGAGTATATCCAATTGTCTATTTAATAACCCCATGTAGCAGTCTTGCAGATATCTCAACCTATAATGCTTAAGGCAGAAATACTGATTTCTGCCCTCTGTGTGAATTTCATACATCAACATGTAATATCCTCTTCAATCAGCTGCTCCACCTAAAATCAAGTCAACTTTTGTTCCACCCTTTAGTTTCTGCACCACATCAGCAGGTCCAATTGGGTCCACCTCCACAGTAAGTCACAAAGTTGCCTACTCTGATTTAATTACCTCCACTCTATTCAAACCACCATCATCTGTCAATTACTTAAAGTAGATAGCTAGTGGGGGGAAGCAGCCACATAGCACAGGGAGATCAGCTCAGTTCTTGTGACCACCTAGAGGGGTGGGATAGGGAGGGTGGGAGGGAGACGCAAGAGGGAGGGGATATGGGGATATATGTATATGTATAGCTGATTCACTGTTATACAGCAGAAACTAACACACCATTGTAAAGCAATTATACTCCAATAAAGATGTTAAAATAAAAAAAAAAAAAAAAAAAAGAAGTCATTGTTCATACATCCAGAATCTGACCACATTTCAGCACTTCCAATGCTTTTGCCCTGGTATGAGCTGCCATTATTTCTCATTGGATTATACTGCAGTTAACTTTCCAATAGGTTTTGCTGTTTTAACCCCCTCACCCCTTTATACCAGTCTTTTCTCATGTCCCTTCTCTGCTCAAAACCCTGCAGTGAAAGCCAAAGTCCCTGCAATGGTCTACAAGGATCCATGTTATTGATATTTACCTCTCTCCCACCCTTACCACTTGAACTTGTTCCACTCTTTTCCCTCTGGGTGACTCTGTTCTAGCCACAGAGAATTCCTTCCTGTTTCTCAAATGCTCACACACTCTTAGGCCTTTTGTCTTCCTGTTCCCTGTGCTTCCTCGTAGCACCCTCTGGGTTAACATTCACTCCTGTTTTTTCCTCAAATCTCAACCTTATCATGAGGCTTATCCTGACTAGTGTATTTAATATTGCAACTTGCCTTCTCTACCACCCCATACTCCTCATCTTCCTTAAACCACTGCCTTTTCTTTTTCTTTTTCCTCTCGTAGTATTTAACTTTTCTATCATGCTATATAATTCACTTATTATGTTTAGTGTTTTATTGCTTACCTGCCATCAGCTATAAGATCAGCTCCATGAGGGGAGAGCTTTTTGTTCATTGATGAATGTTAAGTACATAGAACAGTGCCAGACACCCTGACACATAGCTATGATCAATAATGAATTGTTAAGTTAACAATTGAATTAATAAATGAATTTTCCCAGTATTTCACTGTATTAGTGGAGCTGTATTTGAACACAGGCAGTCTACTGACTTCTGAGCCTGTGCACCTAAACTCTCTCTTTCTGTGTATATATGTGTGTATGTCGATGTATATATATACATATGTACATATACATACATATATATTTAAATTCATTATTTAATCTTGTAAACAATTTTAATAGAAAATTAATCATTGTATATGGTACAAAATCTAAAACAGATATAATATGGATATAATAGATATAATATTTTATATAATATAATACTTTTAGGATGGAATAAGAGAAACTTTTACTGTGGGAAGCTGTTTCAACTTCAGAATAACTATTTTGAAGATTAAGTTATTTAATATGTAAATGATTTAAAACATACTTGAAATAGAGTAGATGTTCAAAAGGGAAGCTATTAATATTTATAAAACATGAACAATGATAGCTATTGATTAAGTGGCTTTAAGGATTCAACTCTATGATCTATGTAGACATTACTGCAATGTTAGTTCCCTCCCTTTCCTTCTAGCCCCTACATTCAAGTTCAACATACTGCAGTTTATAACCGTCACAATTTTCATTTTATGTTTAGTATGAAAACGTAGACTGAAGACAAAGACAGTTTCTTGTTAAAAAGGGAGTATGATGTGGTGGAAATTACACGGATTTGGCATCAATAAAAATGTCAGTTTTTCACTTATTAATTCCAGTTTTCTCAATTGTATATCAGGGATAATATTGCAAACCTTCTAGCACTGCTAACAAGATTAAGAATTAAGTAAGATTGTGTATGTCATTCTGCTAAACTCAAATTTCCTGCACTTGAGGGTGTGGGGAATATGTTCATAGTTTTGATCATTGTTTTCACTCAGTGCTGAAGAATTTTAAGCATCTTTTTTTTCTTTTTGGAACTACATAGCAGCACAATTTATTCTTTGAAAAAAAACTTAGAAATACCTAGATAATTCATAAACAGGAAAATTTTCTTTAATTATGATGCTTTTATTTTATTTTATTCAAAAAGAAAGTCACAAAAATTATAATCATCCTCATCAGTTCACTCAGTCCCATGTAATTCATTTTTTTTCATCTTGATTTTTGTTAGCACTTTTATGAATTCATCAGTTTTCCATTAGAGTTTAGAAAATTCTTATCCATTCAGATCAGCAGTATAGTCAGTTACCAGAAACCTATACTTGTCAGAGTCTTTTCCATGAATTCTTTGAAGATGAAAACCTTTAACAGGAACATTTTTGCAAAAGCATCAGAGTACACCCAGAACTGTCTGCAAAAGACAAAAGACTTAAAAATGACCATGGTTAAAGATTTGATGAAAGTTCATAATAATGCAATTGACAAGGAAATTTAGTTATTTCTGAGGTATCCATTTTAAAGTAATAACTAGAATTATGACTTATAACATTATATCAGAACATATAAGATTTTTAGAAATTTCATGTAATGTCTGAAACATTTATATTAACATATTTCTATACAAATAGCCCAAAGAAGGTTTAGTATTAGTTGTTTTCTTTGTTTGTTTTTTTATACTGCAGGTTCTTATTAGTCATCAATTTCATACACATCAGTGTATACATGTCAATCCCAATCACCCAATTCAGCACACCACCATCCCCACCCACCGCAGTTTCCGCCCGTTGGTGTCCATACGTTTGTTCTCTACATCTGTGTCTCAACTTCTGCCCTGCAAACCGGTTCATCTGTACCACTGTTCCAGGTTCCACATACATGCATTAATATACGATATTTGTTTTTCTCTTTCTGGCTTACTTCACTCTGTATGACAGTCTCTAGATCCATCCACGTCTGAACAAATGACGCAATTTCATTCCTTTTCATGGCTGAGTAATATTCCATTGTATATATGTACCACATCTTTATCCATTCATCTGTCGATGGGCGTTTAGGTTGATTCCATTACCTGGCTATTGTAAATAGTGCTGCAGTGAACACTGGGGTGCATGTGTCTTTTTGAATTATGGTTTTCTCTGGGTATATGCCCAGTAGTGGGATTGCTGTATCATATGGTAATTTTATTTTTAGTTTTTTAAGGAACCTCCATACTGTTCTCCATAGTGACTGTATCAATTTACATTCCCACCAACAGTGCAAGAGGGTTCCCTTTTCTCCACACCCTCTCCGGCATTTGTTGTTTGTTCATTTTCTGATGATGCCCATTCTAGCTGATGTGAGGTGATACCTCATTGTAGTTTTGATTTGCATTTCTCTAATAACTGTGATGTTGAGCAGCTTTTCATGTACTTCTTGGCCACATGTGTATCTTCTTTGGAGAAATGTCTATTTAGGTCTTCTGCCCATTTTTGGATTGGGTTGTTTGTTTCTTTAATATTGAGCTGCATGAGCTGTTTATATATTTTGGAGATTAATCCTTTGTCCGTTGATTCATTTGCAAATATTTTCTTCCATTCTGAGGGCTGTCTTTGCGTCTTGTTTATGGTTTCCTTTGCTGTGCAAAAGCTTTGAAGTTTCATTAGGTCCCATTTGTTTATTTTTCTTTTTATTTCCATTACTGTAGCAGGTGAATCAAAAAAGATCTTGCTGTGATTTATGTCAAAGAGTGTTCTTCCTGTGTTTTCCTCTAAGAGTTTTACAGTGTTCCATCTTACATTCAGATCTCTAACCCATTTTGAGTTTATTTTTGTGTATGGCGTTAGGGAGTGTTCTAATTTCATTCTTTTACATGTAGCTGTCCAGTTTTCCTAGCACCACTTATTGAAGAGACTGTCTTTTCTCCATTGTATATCTTTGCCTCCTTTGTCATAGATTAGTTGACCATAGGTATGTAGGTATATCTCTGGGCTTTCTGTCGTGTTCCATTGATGTATGTTTCTGTTTTTGTGCCAGTACCATATTGTCTTGATTACTGTAGCTTTGTAGTACAGTATGAAGTCAGGAAGTCTGATTACTCCAGCTCCATGTTTTTCCCTCAAGACTTCTTTGGCTCTTCGGGGTCTTTTGTGTCTCCATACAAATTTTAAGATGATTTGTTCTAGTTCCATAAGAAATGCCGTTGGTAATTTCATAGGGATTGCATTGAATCTGTAGATTGCTTTGGGTAGTATATTCATTTTCACAATATTGATTCTTCCAATCTGAGAACATGGTATATCTCTCTATCTGTTGGTATCATCTTTAATTTCTTTCATCAGTGTCTTATAGTTTTCTGTATACAGGTCTTTTGTCTCCCTAGGTAGGTTTATTCCTAGGTATTTTATTCTTTTTGTTGCAATGGTAAATGGGAGTGTTTTCATAATTTCTCTTTCAGATTTTTTATCATTAGTGTATAGGAATGTGAGAGATTACTGTGCATTAATTTTGTATCCTGCAACTTTAGCAAATTCATTGATTAGCTCTAGTAGTTTTCTGGTGGCCTTTTTAGGATTCTCTATGTATAGTATTATGTCATCAGCAAACAGTGAGAGTTTTACTTCTTCTTTTCCAATTTTTATTCTTTTTATTTATTTTTCTTCTCTGATTGCCATGGCTAGGACTTCGAAAACTATGTTGAATAATAGTGGTGAGAGTGGACATCCTTGTCTCGTTCCTGATCTTAGAAGAAATGGTTTCAGTTTTTCACCATTGAGAATGATGTTTGCTGTGGGTTTGTCGTATATGGCCTTTATTATGTTGAGGTAGGTTCCCTCTATGCCCACTTTCTGGAGAGTTTTTATCATAAATGGGTGTTGAATTTTGTCAAAAGCTTTTTCTGCATCTATTGAGATGATCATATGGTTTTTATTCTTCAATTTGTTAATATGGTGTATCACACTGATTGATTTGTGTATTTTGAAGGTTCCTTGCATCCCTGGGATAAATCACACCTGATCATGGTGTATGATCCTTTTAATGTGATGTTGCATTCTGTTTGCTAGTGTTGTGTTGAGGATTTTTGCATCTATATTCATCAGTGATATTGGTCTGTAATTTTCTTTTTTTGTTGTATCTTTGTCTGGTTTTGGTATCAGGGCGATGGTGGCCTCATAGAATGAGTTTGGGTGTGTTCCATCCTCTGCAATTTTTTAGAAGAGTTTGAGAAGAATGGGTGTTAGCTCTTCTCTAAATGTTTGATAGAATTCACCTGTGAAGCCATCTGGCCCTGGACTTTTGTTTGTTGGAAGATTTTTAATCACAGCTTCAATTTCACTACTTATGATTAGTCTGTTCTTATTTTCTGTTTCTTCCTGGTTTGTCTTGGAACGTTATAGGTTTCTAAGAATTTGTCCATTTCTTCCAGGTTGTCCATTTTATTAGCATAGAGTTGCTTGTAGTAGTCACTTAGGATGCTTTGTATTTCTGCGGTGTCTGTTGTAACCTCTCCTTTTTCATTTCTAATTTTATTGACTGGGTCCTCTCCCTCTTTTTCTTGATGAGTCTGGCTAATGGTTTATCAATTTTGTTTATCTTCTCAAAGAACCAGCTTTTAGTTTTATTGATCTTTGCTATTGTTTCTATTTCAGTTATTTCTGCTCTGATCTTTATTATTTCTTTACTTCTGCTAACATTGACTTTTGTTTGTTCTTCTTTGTCTAGTTCCTTTAAGTGTAAGGTTAGATTGTTTACTTGAGATTTTTCTTGTTTCTTGAGGTAGGCTTGTATACCTATAAACGTCCCTCTTAGAACTGCTTTTGCTGCGTCCCATAGGTTTTGGATCATCATGTTTTCATTGTCATTTGTCTGTAGGTATTTTTTGATTTCCTCTTTGATTTCTTCAGTGATCTCTTGGTTATTTAGTAACGTATTGTTAAGCCTCCATGTGTTTGTGATTTTTACAAGTTTTTCCTTGTAATTCATTTCTAATCCCATAGCATTCTGGTCAGAAAAGACGCTTGATATGATTTCAGTTTTCTTAAATTTACTGAAACTTGATTTGTGACCCAAGATTTGATCTTTCTTGGGGAATGTTCCATGCACACTTGAGAAGTAAGTGTAATCTGCTGTTTTGGCATGGAATGTCCTTTAAATATCAATTAAATCTATCTGGTCTATTGTGTCATTTAAAGCTTGTGTTTCCTTATTTATTTTCATTTTGGATGAACTGTCCATTGGTGTAAGTGAGGTATTAAAGTCCCCCACTATTATCGTGTTACTGTCGATTTCCTCTTTTATAGCTGTTAGCAGATGCCTTATGTATTGAGGTGCTCCTATGTTGGGTGCATATATATTTATAATTGTTATATCTTCTTCTTGGATTGATCTCTTGATCATTATGTAGTGTCCTTCCTTGTGTCTTGTAACATTCTTTATTTTAAAGTATATTTTATCTGATGTGAGTATAGGTACTCCAGCTTTCTTTTGATTTCCATTTGCATGGAATATCTTTTTCCATCCCCTCACTTTCAGTCTGTATGTGTCCCTAGGTCTGAAGTGGTTCTCTTGTATACAGCATATATATGGGTGTTGTTTTTGCATCCATTCAGCAAGCCTGTGTCTTTTGGTTGGAGCATTTAATCCATTCACGTTTAAGGTAATTATCTATATGTATGTTCCTATGACCATTTTCTTAGTTGTTTTGGGTTGTTTTTGTAGGTCCTTTTCTTCTTTTGTGTTCCCCACTTAGAGAAGTTCCTTTAGCATTTGTTGTAGAGCTGGTTTGGTGGTGCTGAATTCTCTTAGCTTTTGCTTTTCTGTAAAGCTTCTGATTTCCCCATCGAATCTGAATGAGATCCTTAGTGGGTAGAGTAATCCTGGTTGTAGGTTCTTCCCTTTCATCACTTTAAGTATATCATTCCAGTCCCTTCTTGCTTGTAAAGTTTCTGCTGAGAAATCAGCTGTTAACATTATGGGAGTTCCCTTGTATGGTATTTGTCTTTTTTCCCTTGCTGCTTTCAATAATTTTTCTTTGTCTTTAATTTTTTCCAATTTGATTACTATGTGTCTTGGCGTGTTTCTGCTTGGGTTTATCCTGTATGGGACTCTCTGTGCTTCCTCGGCTTGGGTGGCTATTTCCTTTCCCATGTTAGGGACATTTTCGACTATAATGTCTTCAAATATTTTATCTGGCTCTTTCTCTCTTCTCCCTCTGGGACCCCTATAATGTGAATGTTGTTGCGTTTAATGTTGTCCCAGAGGTCTCTTAGGCTGTCTTCATTTCTTTTCATTCTTTTTTCTTTATTCTCTTTTGCAGCAGTGAATTCCACCATTCTGTCTTCCTGGTCACTTATCCATTCCTCTGCCTCAGTTATTCTGGTGTTAATTCCTTCTAGTGTAGTTTTCATTTCAGTTGTTGTATTGTTCATCTCTGTTTGTTTGTTCTTTAATTCTTCTAGATCTTTGTTAAACATTTCTTGCATCTTCTCGATCTTTGCCTCCATTCTTTTTCTGAGGTTCTGGATCATCTTCACTATCCTTATTCTGAGTTCTTTTTCTGGAAGGTTGCCTATGTCCATTTCATTTAGTTGTTTTTCTGGGGTTTTATCTTGTTCCTTCATCTGGTACATAGCCCTCTGCCTTTTCATCTTGTCTGTCTTTCTGTGAATGTGGTTTTTGTTCCACAGGCTGTGCGATTGTAGTTCTTCTTGCTTCTGCTGTCTGCCCTCTGGTGGATGTGGCTATCTGAGAGGCTTGATGGGAGGGACACGTGGTGGATAGAGCTGACTGTTGATCTGGTGGGCAGAGCTCAGTAAAGCTTTAATCCACTTGACTGTTGATGGGTGGGGCTGGGTTCCCTCCCTGTTGGTTGTTTGGCCTGAGGCAAACCAATACTGGAGCCTACCTGGGCTCTTTGGTGGGGCTACTTATAGACTCTGGGAGCGCTCAGGACAAGGAATACTTCCCAGAGCTTCTGCTGCCAGTGTCCTTTTCCCCACAAGCCACAGCCACCCCCCCACCTCTGCAGGGGACCCTCCAACAGTAGCAGGCAGGTCTGGTTCAGTCTTCCCTGGCATCACTGCTCCTTCCCCTGGGTCCTGTTGGGCACACTACTTTGTGTGTGCCCTCTAAGAGTAGAGTCTCTTTTTCCCCCTGTCCTGTCGAAGTTCTGCAATCAATTCCCACTAGGCTTCAAAGTCTGATTCTCTAGGAATTCCTCCTCCCATTGCCAGGCCCCCAGGTTGGGAAGTCTGACGTGGGGCTCAGATCCTTCACTCCAGTGGGTGGACTTCTGTGGTATAAGTGTTCTTCAGTCTGTGAGTTACCCACCCACCAGTTATGGGATTTGGTTTTACTGTGATCACGCCCCTCCTACCGTCTCATTGTGGCTTCTCCTTTGTCTTTGGATGTGGGTTATCCTTTTTGGTGAGTTCCAGTGTCTTCCTTTTGATGATTGTCCAGCAGCTAGTTGTGATTCTGGTGTTCTCGCAATAGGGAGTGAAAGCACGTCCTTCTACTCCACCATCTTGGTTCCTCTCCTAAGCATCATTTTTTATCTTAAAGTAGTCATATATATACTAGAAAATAAAAATGAAAATTGACCTTTTTTTTAAAGTACTGGACATTTTGTACTCTAGAAAGCTATTTGAATTGTGTTTCAATTCCTCTCTTGGAGCAAATTTCACCCTTTTCTCATTTTAAAAGTAATTCAGAGGTGAATTTTGTGAAGGGCTAACTATAAGAAGCATTTTATGCAATTTCTGGCACTTAATATGTATTCAATAATTTCAGTGTCCCAAGCTTACCCTTAAAGCCTCATAAAATATTGAAATGAATCTCCATTGACTACTCTTCCTTTTCTCTTCCCTACCACATGCACAATAGCGCAGTCCTGTTTCAAAAATTTTAAGTTACTGAAATAGAGTACAGAACAATTCCATTGTTGATCTCATCTAGACCATTCTGTTTCTTTCCATTTCATGGAATATCTGCTGTTTGCTTTTCCCTATCACCTCCTGGAACTTTCTGTTTATCCTTTCTGCTTTACTACGGTAGCATTATCTCTTCTTTCTTTTCTCCTGTATGACAATGTTGACTTTTTTCTTCCCTTTTATTGCCTTCCTTTTTCTGGGATGACTATTTGAAATACATGAAGACTGAGCTATGGCAAAGATGTTAGTATTCATCTGGATGATTCAATTTACTAGGTATTTATAGTCAAATATGGAAAAATAAATCATATTACACAGTACTATTCAAAGAAAATTTCTCCTTAAGAAATGTTTTCAAGTGAAACATCATTTCCCTCAGGTATCTGTTTTATAAATTTAGATGATGATATATTTAGCTTCTTAAAATAAAGCATATGTATATATGCTATTTGCCACTACATATATACATAATATAATAAGTATATATATGTATGATGGCAATTAGTCAATATGGAAAAAGATGTAATATTTAGTGTCTCTGAAATTTTGGATATAGAATGTAAGTCCAAAGAGGCAGTTTTGAAAGAAATGATTTTGAAAATATTGCTGTTAACCAAAGTAGATGACGGATAGAAAGTTTTCTCAGACAAAACCATCAAGTAGAAACTGAAAAAGACCTGTTTCAGTAAAGCAGAGAATGTTTTGACTTGTATTTTAGAAAACTAAGGTGGCCCTAAATTCTAAAAGAAAACATAGAAATTAAAGGAACACTAACCTAGGGACTGCATTAAAAATCATATTTTTATACAACTGAAAATTGAGAGGATCATTTTCATATTCCTGATCAAATTGCTTTAGGAAAGTCCCTGCTTAAAATTAAACATGGCACAGATTCACTTTTTCCCCTTATGTTTTTAAGTTTAGACTATAATAGAATATAAAATGGACAAAGAAAGTAAATTACTTTGAGATACAAGAGATTTTTTAAAAAAACCATTTCAAAGGCTAAATGAGTTTCTGTGTATTCATGTTCTGAATCAGTACTTATTTAATGAGTCAGTGAATAATGAAATTGTCCTCATTTATTAAGGAACAAGTTGTTCAGTGATATACTTTAAAAATTGTGAATTATTTTAAGAATCGTGTATATAATAATAATAAGCTAGATTATGGTCTAATATATATATATATTTAGAAAGATTTCACTACGGATAGATTATTCAAATTGATTTTTACAGCATATAATGATGCTAAGTAGAAGGATAAAAATGAAGGGTTCTTAAGAATTTCAGGTTTGAGAATATTATTGAGAGTTGTTAGAGAAAGTGTGTTTCATTTATTTATTCTACAGATATTTATGAAATGCCTACTAAGTGCCAGACACTATGTTGATAGTTGGGATACAATGTTGGAAAGATAAGGACTCAGTTTGCAAGAACCACAGGTGAAGAGAGCAGGCACACATGTAAACAGTTTGTAGTGATAAGTGCAATAATAGAAGAATGCACATGAAGTTATATAGTTTTAGAGAAGGCGATACTGAGTCGATTTGATTGATTTTGTTATAATTACACAGAGGAAGTAATATTGAGTTCAAGGCTTGAAAGATAGGTAGAAGTTGTCCAGTGGCGAGGTGAAATCACACTCAAAGGACAAGAAAAGGCAAGTAGTTCAAAATGGCCATGTCTTGAAGGAGAGATGTGAAATTGCAGAGGTGGGTGGGGGCCATGAATTACAGAAAATATTTAAATACTAAAGATTGTGATTAAATAATTTTAAGGTGGTTTTCCTTATGTAGCTAGAGAATCTAATAAGTTAGGCACGGATGTATATTTGTTAAAGAGCAGGTATTCACATGATCTATAACAGTTTGTAAAATTACCTCTGTCTTCTTCAACATTCTGTCTTAAGTAGAAAAATATATATACTATCAAAATATAAGTATAAGTACTATGAATAAAAGTAAAAGTAAGTATAGGTACTATACACATCAGTTTTATAAATGAAGTATATGTAGTACGGATTATTTTAGAAAATACCCTTAAAAGCACTGTGGGTTTTTCTAAGTGTTTTTCTTACAATACATATTCTTTGATTAATGTATGTGTCCTTTCCTTAATTCTACTAGCATTTTTTTCACTACATTCCAGGCATATCAGAAGATATGAATTCACTCTGCAGTAATAAGATTGATTTTATTTTATTATTTTTTTATTATTAACATCTTTATTGCAATATAATTGCTTTACAGTGGTGTGTTAGTTTCTGCTTTATAACAAAGTGAATCAGTATACATATACATATATCCCCATCTCTCCTCCCTCTGCGTCTTCCTCCCACCCTCCCTATCCCACCCCTCTAGGTGGTCACAAAGCACTGAGCTGATCTCCCTGTGCTATATGGTTGCTTCCCACTAGCCATCTATAATACATTTGGTAGTGTGTATATGCCAGTGCTACTCTCTCACTTAGTCCCAGCATACCCTTCCCCTTTCCTGTGTCCTCAAGTCCATTCTTACTTCTGTGCCTTTATTCCTGTCCGGCTCCTAGGTTCATCAGAACCTTTTTTTTTTTTTTTTTTTTTTAGATTCCATATATATGTGTTACCATATGGTATTTGTTTTTCCCTTTCTGAATTACTTCACTCTGTATGACAGACTCTTAGGTCCATCCTCCTCACTACAAAAAACTCAATTTCATTTCTTTTTATGGCTGAGTAATATTCCATTGAATACATGTGCCACATCTTCTTTATCCATTCATCTGTTGATGGACACTTAGGTTACTTCCATGTTCTGGCTGTTGTAAATAGAGCTGCAGTGAACATTGTGGTACATGACCCTTTTCAAATTATGGTTTTCTCAGGGTATATACCCAGAAAAGGGATTGCTGGGTCATATGGTAGTTCTATTTTTAGTTTTTTAAGGAACCTCCATAATGTTCTCCACAGTGGTGGTATCAATTTACATTCCCACCAACAGTGCAGGAGGGTTCCCTTTTCTCCACACCCTCTCCAGCATTTATTGTTTGTAGATTTTTTGATGATGGCCATTCTGACTACTGGGAGGTGATACCTCATTGTAGTTTTGGTTTGTATTTCTCTAATGATTAGTGATGTTGAGCATCCTTTCATGTGTTTGTTGGCAATCTGTATATCTTTTTTGGAGAAATGTCTATTTAGGTCTTCTGCCCATTTTTGGAATGGGTTGTTTTTTGGATTTTGAGCTGCATGAGCTGCTTGTAAATTTTGGAGATTAATCCTTTGTCAGTTGCTTTGTTGCCAAATATTTTCTCCAATTCTGAGGGTTGTCTTTTAGTCTTGTTTATGGTTTCCATTGCTGTGCAAAAGCATTTAAGTTTCATTAGGTCCCATTGGTTTATTTTTGTTTTTATTTCCATTTCTTTAGGAGTTGGGTCAAAAAGGATCTTGGTGTGATTTATGTCATAGAGTGTTCTGCTTATCTTTTCTTCTAAGAGTTTTATAGTGTCTGATGTCTAATTTGACCTTATATCTTTAATCCATTTTGAGTTTTTTGTGTTTTTTTTTTTTTTTTTGTGGTACGCAGGCCTCTCACTGTTGTGGCCTCTCCCGTTGTGGAGCACAGGCTCCGGACACGCAGGCTCAGTGGCCATGGCTCATGGGTCCAGCTGCTCTGCGGCCTGTGGGATCTTCCCAGACCAGGGTATGAACCCGTGTCCCCTGCATTGGCAGGTAGAATCTCAACCACTGTGACACCAGGGAAGCCCTTGGGTTTATTTCTGTATATGGTGTTAGGGAGTGTTCTAATTTCATTCTTTTACATGTAGCTGTCCAGTTTTCCCTGCACCACATATTGAAGAGTCTGTCTCTTCTCCATTGTATATTCTTCCCTCATTTATCAAAAATAAGGTGACCATCTATGTGTGGGTTTATCTCTGGGCGTTATATCCTGTTCCATTGATCTATATTTCTGTTATTGTGCCAGTACCATACTGTCTTGATTACTGTAGCTTTGTAATATTGTCTGAAGTCTGGGAGCCTGATTCTTCCAGCTTTGATTTCTTTCTCAAGATTGCTTGGGCTATTCGGGATCTTTTGTGTTTCCATACAAATTGTGAAATATTTTGTTCGAGTTCTCTGAAAAATTCCATTAATGGTTTGATAGGGCTTGCACTGAATCTGTAGATTGTTTTGGGTAGTATAGTTATTTTCACAATGTTGATGCTTCTAATCCAAGAACATGGTATTTCTCTCCTTCTGTTTGTATCATTTTTAATTTCTTTCATCAGCATCTTATAGGTTTCTGCATACAGGTCTTTTGCCTCCTTAGGTAGGTTTAACTGTAGGTATTTTATTCTTTTTGTTGCAATGGTAAATGGGGTGTTTCCTTAATTTCTCTTTCAGATTTTTTGTCATTAGTGTATAGGAATGCAAGAGATTTCTGTGCATTAATTTTGTATCCTGCTACTTTTGCAAATTCATGGATTAGCTGTTGTAGTTTTCTGGTAGCTTATTTAGAATTCTCTATGTATAGTATTATCTCATCTGCAAACAGTGATAGTTTTACTTCTTTTCTGATTTGGATTCCTGTTATTTCTTTTTCTTCTCTGATTGCTGTGGCTAAAACTTCCAAAACTATTTTGAATAATAGTGGAGAGAGTGGGCAACCTTGTCTTGTTCCTGATCTTAGAGGAAATGGTTGCAGTTTTTCACCATTGAGAGTGATGTTCGCTGTGGGTTTGTCATTTGTGACCTTTATTATGTTGAGGTAGGTTCCCTGTATGCCTATTTCTGGAGAGTTTTTATCATACATGGGTGTTGGATTTTGTCAAAAGCTTTTCTGCATCTATTGAGATGATCATATGGATGGTTTTTCTCCTTGAATTTGTTAATATGGTTTATCATAATGATTGATTTGCATATATTGAAAAATCCTTGCATTCCTGGGATAAACCCCATTTGATCATGGTGTATGATCCTTTTAATGTGCTGTTGGATTCTGTTTGCTTGTAGTTTGTTGAGGATTTTTGCATCTATTTTCATCAGTGGTATTGGCCTGTAGTTTTCTTTCTTTGTGACATCTTTGTCTGGTTTTGGTATCCGGGTGATGGTGGCCTCATAGAATGAGTTTGGGAATGTTCCTCCCTCTGCTATATTTTGGAAGAGTGTAAGAAGGATAGGTGTTAGCTCTTCTCTAAATGTTTGATAGAAGTCTCCTGTGAAGCCATCTGGTCCTGGGCTTTTGTTTGTTGGAGGATTTTTTTTTTGCGCTACGCGGGCCTCTCACTGTTGTGGCCTCTTCCGCCACGGAGCACAGCCTCCGGACGCGCAGGCTCAACGGCCACGGGCCCAGCCGCTCTGCGGCATGCGGGATCCTCCCAGACCGGGGCACGAACCCACGTCCCCTGCATCGGCGGGCGGACTCCCAACCACTGCACCACCAGGGATGCCTGTTGGAGGATTTTAAATCACAGTTTCAATTTCAGTGCTTGTGATTGGTCTGTTTGTATTTTCTATTTCTTCATGGTTCAGTCTCGTCAGATTGTACTTTTCTAAGAATTTGTCCATTTCTTCCAGTTTGTCCATTTTATTGACATGTAGTTGCTTGTAGTAATCCCTCATGATTTTATGTACTTCTGCAGTGTCACTTGTTACTTCTCCTTTTTCATTTCAAATTCTGTTGATTTGAGTCTTCTCCCTTTTTTTTTGTGATGAGTCTGGCTAATGGTTTATCAATATTGTTTATCTTCTCAAAGAACCAGCTTTTAGTTTTATTGATCTTTGCTATTGTTTGCTTCATGTGTTTTTCATTGATTTCTGATCTGATCCTTATGATTTCTTTCCTTTGGCTAATTTAGGGGTTTTGGTTCTCCTTTCTCTAATTGCTTTAGGTGTAATGTTAGGTTGTTTATTTGAGATAGTCCTTGTTTCTTGAGGTAGGATTGTATTGCTATAAACTTCCCTCTTAGAACTGCTTTTGCTGCATTCCATAGTTTTTTGGTCGTCATGTTTTCATTGTCATTTGTTTCTAGGTATTTTTTGATTTCCTCTTTGATTTTTTCAGTGATCTCTTGGTTATTTAGTAGTGTATTGTTTAGCTTCCATGTGTTTGTATTTTTTACAGATTTTTTTTCCTGTAATTTATATCTAGTCTCATAGCATTTTGGTCAGAAAAGATATTTGATACGATTTCAGTTTTCTTAAATTTAACAAGGCTTGATTTGTTACCCAAGATATGATCAATCCTGGCGATGGTCCATAAGCACTTGATGAGACAGTGTGTTCTGTGATTTTTGGATTGAATGTACTATAATTATCAGTTAAGTCCATCTCATTTAATGTAACATTTAAAGCTTGTTTTTCCTTTCTTATTTTCATTTTGGATGATCTGTCCATTGCTGAAAGTAGGGTGTTAGAAGTCCCTTACTATGACTCTGTTACTGTCAGTTTCCCCTTTTATGGCTGTTAGCACTTGCCTTATGTATTGAGGTACTTCTATATTGGGTGCATAAATATTTACAATTGTTACATCATCTTCTTCGATTGATCCCTTGATCATTATGTAGTGTCCTTCTTTGTCTCTTGTAATAGTCTTTATTTTAAAGTCTATTTTGTCTGATATGAGAATTGCTACCCCAGCTTTCTTTTGATTTCCATTTTCATGGAATATCTTTTTCCATCCCCTCACTTTCAGTCTGTATGTGTCCCTAGGTGTGAAGTGGGTCTCTTCTGGATAGCATATATATGGATCTTGTTTTTGTATCCATTCTGCCAGTCTATATCTTTTGGTTGGAGCATTTAATCCATTTACATTTAAGGTAGTTATCGATATGTATGTTCCTATTACCATTTTCTTAATTGTTTTGGGTTTATTATTGTAGGTCTTCTCCTTCTCTTGTGTTTCCTGCCTAGAGAAGTTCCTTTAGCATTTGTTGTGAAGCTGGTTTGTTGTTTGAATTCTCTTAGGTTTGGCTTATCTGTAAAGGTGTTAATTTCTCCATTGAATATGAATGGGATCCTTGCTGGATAGAATAATCTTGGTTGTAGGTTATTTCCTTTCACCACTTTAAATATGTCCTGCCACTCCCTCTGGTTTGCAGTGTTTCTGCTGAAAGATCTGCTGTTAACCTTATGGGGATTTGCTTGTATGTTATTTGTTGTTTTTCCATTGCTGCTGTTAATATTTTTTCTTTGCAGTTAATTTTTGATAGTTTGATTAATGTTTGTCTTGGCTTGTTTCTCCATAGTTTTATCCTGTATGGGACTGTCTGCGCTTCTTGGACTTGACTGAGTATTTCCTTTTCCATATTAGGGAAGTTTTCGTCCAAAATCTCTTCAAATATTTTCTGAGTCCCTTTCTTTTTCTCTTCTTCTTCTGGGACCCTTATAATTTGAATGTTGTTACGTTTAATGTTGTCCCAGAGGTCTCTGAGACTGTCCTCAATTCTTTTCATTCTTTTTCCCTTATCCTGCCCTTTGGTCGTTATTTCCACTATTTTATTTTCCAGGTCACTTATCCGTTCTTCTACCTCAGTTATTCTGCTATTGATTCCTTCTAGAGAATTTTTAATTTCATCTATTGTGTTGTTCATCATTGTTTGTTTGCTCTTTAGTTTTTCCAGGTCCTTGTTAAACGTTTCGTGTATTTTCTCCATTCTATTTCCATGTATTTGGATCATCTTTACTATCATTATTCTGAATTCTTATTCAGGTAGACTGCCTCTTTCCTCTTCATTTGTTTGATCTTGTGGGTGTTACCTTGCTCCTTCATGTGCTATGTGTTTCTCTGTCTTCTCATTTTTCTTAACTTACTGTGTTTGGGGTCTCCTTTTTGCAGCCTGCAGATTGTTAGTTCCCATTGTTTTTTTGTGTCTGCCCCTAGTAGCTAAGGTTGGTGGGTTGTGTAGGCTTCCTGGTTGAAGGGACTTGTGCCTGTGTTCTGGTGGATGAGTCTGTATCTTGCCTTTCTGGTAGGCAGGACTGCATCCGGTGTTGTGTTTTGGGGTGTCGGTGACGTTATTATGATTTTATGCAGCCTCTCTGCTAATGGGTGGGGTTGTGTTCCTGTCTTGCTAGTTGTTTGGCATAAGGTGTCCAGCACTGTAGCTCTCTGGTCATTGAGTGGAGCTGGGTCTTAGCATAGGAATGGAGATCTCTGAGAGAGCTTTCGCCGTTTGATATTATGAGGAACTGGGAGGTCTCTGGTGTACCAATGTCCTGAACTCGGCTCTTCCACTTCAGAGGCACAGGCCTGACCCCTGGCCGGAGCACCAAGACCCTGTCAGCCACACGGCTCAGAAGAAAAAGAAGTAAAAAGAGAAGGAAAAAATAAAATAAAGTTATTAAAATAAAAAATATATATATTATTAAAAATAATAATGTTAAAAAGTCATAAAAAAGGAAACGAAGAAGAGAGCAACCAAAGCAATAAACAAGTCCACCAATGATAACAAGTGCTAAAAACTATACTAAAGAAAAAAAAATACACAGAACCGTAGGACAAATGTAAAAGCAAAGCTATACAGACAAAATCACACAAAGAAGCATAGATATACACACTCACAAAAAGAGAAAAAGGAAAAGTAATTATGTATCTATATATTTTAAAAAAATGGGAGATAGCAACCAAATAAATAAAGAAATCTACCAATAATAAGAAACTCTAAATGCTAAACTAAGATAAACATAATACCAGAAACAAATTAGATGCAGAAAGCAAACCCTAATTCTACAGTTGCTCCCGAAGTCCACCACCTCAATTTTGGTATGATTTGTTGTCTATTCAGGTATTCCATATATGCAGGGTACATCCACTTGATTGTGGAGATTCAATCCGCTGCTCCTGAGGCTGCTGGGAGACATTTCCCTTTCTCTTCTTTGTTTGCACAGCTCCTGGGTTTCAGGTTTGGATTTGGCCTCGCCTCTGTGTTTAGGTCACCCAAGGGCGTCTTTTCTTTGCTCAGACAAGATGAGGTTAAAGTAGCATCTGGTTAGGGGGCTCTGGCTCACTCAGGCCGGGGGTAGGGAGGGGTACAGAATGCGGGGTAGGCCTGTGTTGGCAGAGGCAGGAGTGACGTTGCAGCAGCCTGAGGCATGCATGTGTTCTCCTGGGGAAGTTGTCCCTGGATCACAGGACCCTGGCAGTGGTGGGCTGCACAGGCTCCCGGGAGGGGAGGTGTGGAGAGTGACCTGTGCTCGCACACAGGCTTCTTGGTGGCTGCAGCAGCAGCCTCAGTGTTTCATGCCCGTCTCTGTGGTCCGCATTGAAAGCTGTGACTCGCGGTGTCTCTGGAGCTTGTTTAGGCAGTGCTCTGAATCCCCTCTCCTCGCACATCCTGAAACAATGGTCTCTTGCCTCTTAGGCAGTTCCAGACTTTTCCCCGGATTCCTCCCTGGTAGGTAGCCCCCTTCAGGCTGTGTTCACTCAGCCAACCCCAGTCCTCTCCCTGGGATCTGACCTCCAAAGCTGGAGCCTCAGCTCCCAGCCCCCACCCGCACCGGGGGGTGAGCAGACAAGCCTCTTGGGCTGGTGACTGCTGGTTGGCACTGATCCTCTGTGCGGGAACCTCTCCACTTTGCCCTCTGCGGAGATTGATTTTAATTATTATATTCAAACTTTCCTATCTAATGAGGTTTATCTTTGGTAATCTATATATGTACTGAAAAATGTTGCCATTTCCAAATGTATTTTGGGTTTTTTGGGGAGGGAGTATTACCATAAAAGCAGGTTATAAGCTGTGCAAACAAATTAGTTTTCATTACTTTAGATTTTTCCCTGACCCACACTCTAATATTCAGCCTGATCATCAAATTTATTCCTAACGCTTGCTTCAAGATGATTCTGAGATGTTTTTGTAATTAAATCAGTTCTCAAGGGACAGATATTTTTCACCATTATGGATGTTTAAATACATGTGCTATCGGCACAGATAGCAATTCCCAAGAAGTTACCTATATATTTTGAGTAATAACATCTATGTCACAATAAATAAGTAGCCTCCTTAAATTAATACTTCAAAAACATTACTCACATAAATGTCCAAGTACTGACATGCTTATTAAAATAAATCACATTTCTTTGGAGTCATACTCTGTATGTAATCAGGAGACATTTCTATTCAGTAACATTTCTTTCAAACATTTTGCCTAAATTGAAAATAAATATCTGTTATACGGTTGCTTTACTATAAAAAGCTAAGTCATAATGTGTTAAAATTTTTGCTTGATTTTTATAATACTTACTAGTTAATAAAATATTAAATTTAAGAGTATAACAGACCTATTCATTCTAGATTTTGAAGTCCTTACAGCTGACAATCAGCATATTACTGAGTGGTATTCAGTCAAACTATTTAATCTCTCTGGGACCATGATAGTAGCTTCCATATTAGTGATTATTTTCAGTAATTAAGTTATGCTTGGCAAGTCAGTTGTTATAATGTCAGTTTCTTCACATTGCTACAATGATAGAATTACAGTTCTGATGTAATATAAAAAATCAAATAACTTACAGTTCTACTACGAGTTTAATTTGATTGTATCGTGAAGATCATTTCCATTGATAAAAGCCAAAAGTTACAGTCTTCCTGTGACAGGTTGACTTATGATCATTTCAATTGTTTCTTGGTAAATAAATATTAAGTTTCAGAATTCACTCACTTCTGTTATTGAAAAGAATATACATCTTTGATATTCTTCTCTCAAAGCAAGCATATCAAAAGAATCTTAGAAAAGCCATAGATATGTCTAATCAGATGGAGAGTATGATAATAAACAAAGTCAAGAGGAAATTTTATCACAAGAATGTAAAGAAAATCTCATACGTGTCATTAATATTTGCTAAAGTGTGACACATAATTGGAATATACAACGAAAGGACCTATCTTATTACTGACTGAAAAAAATGCACAACCTAAAAGTTGAGAGTTATGTTTTATTTGGCAGACATTCTTAGGACTTCAAGCCCGGGAGACAGCATCTCAAATAACCCTGATAGACTGCTCTGAGGAGATGAGGGGGGAGCTAGGATATATAGGAGCTTTGCAGCAAAGGGCAGGTAGTTGGGACATCAAAAGATTATTGTTAATTAAAGAAACCAGACATCTCTAGTTAGGGAATTTAGTGCTTTTCTATGTATGCAAAGATACAATAGTCTGGGCTCACTGAAATCCTTCCTTTGATATGCACCTCAGCTATCTTGGGCCACTATCCTGTGTTTTCTCATCCTGAGTTTCCTCATGCTGCACCTTCAGGAGTAGCTGCAGTCTGATGACTGCTAGATGACTGACATTCTTTTTTTTCCTTCCTGAGTTCCCTCAGGGCTCACTGGTTGGGGCACGTGGCAGCAGCAGCTGATTACTAGATGAGCTTGGCAATGGGTAGCCCATTTGTCTCCATCCTGAGTTCCCTAAGTGCTCACCATCCGGGCTGCAGCAGTGTGATGCAACATCCTTTATTTACTGTCATGGCAAGCCATATTTTAGTTCTTACTATTAAAAATATATTTAATAGAATAAAGGGAAGTAACAGTAGATGTCTGCAGAGTATACTATGCTATAGAAAATAACAAATTTGAAGGTGAAAGTTGGGCTAACATTATACAGAGGATGTAAATGCAACGACAAAGAGACATCACAAAGTTAAGGTATTAAATGATGCTATGGCGGTGAACTTTTTACAACCCAGAAAAATCAGAAATCCCGTCATGGTTTAAACATTGATAATTTCTCATTTGCCCTGCTGAATGTTTCATGATAAGGTGAACAAAGCACTCAGGGGAATTGCTACACTGGACCTACTTTTCATCATCAAGAGAAAACTGATTTGTGATAGATGGAAAAGAATGATAGAAAGTGATACTGTGATTTCAGAGTCCATAACCAAAGAAAAGTGTACTGCACATATCAGTCATGAGCCTTAAATTACTGACTCCCATGCAAGACTGTTTCTCTAATCACTTGGAAGATATGTTGAAAGATAGGTCCTCAGGCACCTCTTCAGATTGACTGAAATCAGAATCTCTGCAAATGGAAAAAAGGAATCTGTATTTCCAGGGTTTCCAGAGATAATCCTGCTGAGGAATCAGGTTTCCCAGGTAATTTTGCTGGGAACTGGTAGGAGTCTGTCTCCCAGGTTGAAATAGTTTACCTTTAATCACCAGTGCTCCAGCTCTGCCAAACTTTCTGGGAGTTGCCCTGTTCCTTTGGATGGAGAAAGGGTTCCAGTGGAAGGAGAATTAAGGATCAATCAGCCTTATGGGTATCTAAAAAACAGCACACATACTAAAAAGAGGTAGCTTCCCAATACTCTGCAGTCTTCCGTTTGTTTTGTTTTGTTTTTAATGAAAATGGCAAACAATGGAGAAGAAAATAAATCTCTCCTTACCTACTTTCCAGAAATCAGACTGTAGCCTAGCACAGGAAGCCTTTCTGCTATATTTCAATGTAGTTCTCTCAGGCTTTACCTGGAGGAAATCCTTCCCATATCTGGCAATTGGCTGACTGTCAGTCATAGTTTTCTGCATTGGGAATTTTCAAAAATGTCTTCCTTTTATGTGTATATTTGTGGAAGTTGGAAGAGGATGCATAAGGGACTCCCAGCCTGATCTTATTTTAAACCTAACTTCTGCCTCATTGATTCTGTGTGACAGATACAATTGTTTCACTTCCATTGTCTCTGTCTTGAAATGCCCTACTGACCAAGGAGGAATTGAAAATGAAAGGAACAGAACTGTGACTATTCTATGTGTTTATGTAAATGTCGGTCACTCTAACAAATGTAAATAAGATCTTACAGACTCTACTTTAGAGCCTTAGTTAAATGTCAACAAATACAATTGCCCTTGATAGTCACCATCTAATAAGCTTCCATTTTTCATTGTTGACTTACTCTCTACTTAAATTATTTCACTTGAGGACACCGGTTATGGTTATTCCCTTTCCTTACCTCATTGCAAGGCAGATATGATGATATCTGTGTCCAGAGAACTTAAATAACTTGCTCAAGTCTACACAGTAAACAACTCCATTTATATTTTTATCTTCCCAGAGAAGATTCTTCCTTGGTATTTGAGAATAATTGAACCAAATACTCATTGCACAGATAAGATACAATTTGATCACAATATGCATATATATTTCTATTATTGAGTCTTAAAAACTCAGCCAATTTTTAAGAGTATAACATTTTACAATTTAGTCATTTCTTGAAACTTGAGCAAATTAATTTTGTCAAGATTTTTTGAGGTCTTAGAATGTCACTACAAAAAGATATATGTTGTTTCCATCTGCTGATATCTGATGCACGTCTTTGGGAAAACGGCAGATGACTGCAGGCTATATAGATTGCAAACTTAGTGATAAGTCAATTTGAATACCGAATATTGAATATGAATAATTGTATTGTTAGACCCAAACGGTCTACGAGGGATTCCAACTCGCCCAAGAACCGCCAAGAGTCGAGAGCCGTTGCAACACGCAAGAGGTTTATTAGGAGCCGATGCACCGGGGTTCCCTGAACCTCACGCAGGAGGCCGATGAGGAACCCCTAAAAGCGGAATCACATACTTTTTATAGGTTTATTGACTCATAGGGCGGGTATATTCTCACAATGATTGGGTAAATGTGGTGACTTTTGAATTCATTGGCTTAGGAACTTTTGCCCCACCTTCTGGCCGTTACAGTTGTTTGTTCATTGTGGCGGTTAGGGCATATACCTGTTATGGGCAACTGGAAAATTACCCGCTGGCTGGAAAGTCCCCGTCAACTGAAAAACTCCAAGAATTGGTTTCGATAGGGAGAAGAATTGGTTTCGATAGGGAGAAGGAGTGGTGCAAGAGGTTGGTTTACGGGAACAAGTGAGGGGGTGGAAAGTCCCTAAAGGCCCCACAGTATTATTCCTTTGTCAAAGTGTTATTTATGCAGAGCTATGTGCACTATTGTTCCTTAACTATAATGGAGATAGCTTCATGAATTTTTTCCTATAAAAAGAATAATAACAATTAAATACTTCATGTATTAGTGTAGTTGCTTAAAACTCATGTCAAAGGATAGTCAATATTGATGAGTTTCACAGAGAGAAAAATTTTATTTCTTATTGTCCATTCTGGCTAGACAATTAAAATAGGATCAGATTTAAGAGATCTGCATTCTTAACACATACTTTGCTCTTAACTCATTTTCCTGTCTTGGCCTTGCTTTTTCTTGCTTCCTTGTCCATAAAGTGTGGGATGGAGGTTGGAGGTTAAAAAGAATTAGTACACTGATATTCACACTCTACTCCTATATGGAACTGTTGGCCTGTGACATAAACAAATTTTCTGTTCCTAAAATCAAATGGTAGAAATCTTTTTCCAGTTTACAGGAAGTGAGTGGTAAAAGTTAAATTGGGATATTTTTCTTAATGTAAAACTTTCTCTCATAAAATTTTTCTTAATCCTTTAGAACCAGAAACCTCTTCTCTACTAATGAATACTAGCAGGTGATAAAATTAATTAGCAAATAGTAAATTGATATTAATTTGAACTGTAGAAAAGTGAAACACTAGAGAGCTCATGGTAACCTTATACATGTCATAATTCCTAGACTGTAGTAAACTCTGAGGAAAGATACTGTTATATTAATCACAATAACATTAGACCCAACCTATTAAATACTACAGAATAAAGAATAGTAGCATAAGTGGACTTATTAAATTACTAACTTTTTATTGTATAATAGTAATATTGCTAAGTCCTGGCTTCCGGTTCTGCAAATAAGGAGTTTGAAAGTCGCCACTCTGTCCTAACAACAAGTAAAAAGCTCAACAGACTGAAGAATCAATAACTCTTCTTGGATTCGTAAGAGAGGAAAGGACACAGGGCAAACTACTACCCCCCAAATTGGACATTCAAACAAGTTAATACAGGGAGGCATAGCTTACTGGAGCAGAGAATTGCAAGCAGAATGGGAAGCAATGTCTGGGTAGAAAAATCTGAACTGTAACTGGAAAATTGCTGGAGGCTCAGTGTGGACAGCTCAGAGAGTTAAAAACTCTTAGGGGACCTAGTCATCAAGAGGCCCCCACAAGAAGCAGCTATATGTTCTCTATTAAAAACCCACTTTAAGTATAAAGACACATATAGATTAAAAATAATTGGAAAGAGAAAAATATACTATACTAATGCTAATGAAAAAAAGTAGAAATAACTATCTTAATTTGAGACAGAGCAAACTTCAAAACAAAATTTATTAGGGATTAAGAAGGGTATTACATAATGGTAAAGGAGTCAATTCTCCAAGCAGACATGTGCCCCCAAAAAAGAGCATCAAACAATGTGAGGCAAAAACTGATAGAATTGCAAGGGGAAATATATTAATCCATTATGATAGTTGGAGAATTTAACACCCCTCTATCAGAAATGGACATATCCAGCAGGCAGAGAATCTGAGTGGAAATAGTTGAACGCAAGAACATCATCAATCAACTGGATATATCTGACATCTATAAATTACATCATCCAACAATAGCAGAATACACATTCTTCTCAAGCTCACGTGGGACATTCACCAAGCTAGGCTACATTATGAACCATAAAACAAATCTTAACAAATTAAAAAAAAAAAAAAGAAATCATATCTGCTCTCAGACCACAATGGAATTGAATTAGAAATCTATAATGTAAATACAAATAGAAAATCCCCCAATACAGGCATAACTTGGAGATATTTTTGGTTCTGTTCCAGATACCTGTAATTAAGCAAAATACTGCAATTAAGTGAGTCACACAAAACTTTTTGTTTCCCAGTGCATAGAAAAGTTATGTTTACACTATGCTATAGTCTAGTAAGTGTGCAACCATTATGTCTAAAAAGTACCTTAATTAAAAAGTACTCTTGCTAAAAAATGCTAGCCATCATCTGAGTCTTCTGCGAGTTGTAATGTTTTTGTGGGCAGAGGTTCTTGCCTTGATGTTGATGGCTGCTGACTGATCAGGGTGGTGGGTGCTGAAGGTGGCTGTGGCGATTTTAAAATAAGACAACAGTGAAGTTTGCTCTATTGACTCCTCTTTTAATGAACGATTTCTCTGTAGTAGCATGCAATGCTGTTTGATAGCATTATATACACAGTAGAGCTTCTTACAGAATCGGTGCCACTCTTCTTAAACCCTGCTGCTGCTTTATCACCTAAGTTTGTGTAATATTCTAAATCCCTTGTTGTCATTTTAACAATATTCACAGCATCTTCACCAGGAGTAGATTCTACTTCAAGACACCATTTTCTTTGCTCATCCATAAGAAGCAACTCCTGATCCGTTCAACTTTTATCACCACATTGTAGCAATTCAGTCTTCAGGTTCTACTTCTAATTCTAGTTTTCTTGCTATTTCCACCACCTCTGCAGTTACTTCCACACTGAAGTCTTGAGCCCCTCAAAATCATTCATGGGGGTTGAAATCAACTTCTTCCAAACTCCTGTTAATGTTGATATTTGGACTTCTTCCCATGAATTACAAATGTTCTTAATGACATTTAGAATAGTGAATCATTTCCAGAAGCTTTTCAATTTACTTTGCCCAGATTCATCAGATGAATCACTGTCTGTGACAATTATAGCCTTTAAAAATGTATTTCTTAAGTGATGAGGCTTGAAAGTCAAAATTGTTCCTTGATCCATGGCTGTAGAATGGATGTGGTGTTAGCAGGTGTGAAAACAACATGAATCTTATTGTACATGTCCATCAGAGCTCTTGAGTGACCAGGTGCATTGTAGATGAGAACTAATATTTTGAAAGAAACCTTTTCTTCTTAGCAGTAGTTCTCAACAGAGGGCCTAAAATATACAGTAAACCATTTTTTAAACACGTATACTGTTATCCAGGCTTTGCTGTTCCATTTATAGAGCAAGGCAGAGTCAATTTAGCATAATTCTGAAAGGCCCTAGGATTTTTAGAATGGTAAATGAGCATTGGTTTCCACTTAAAGTTATCATCTATATTGGCCCTAAAAACGAAGGTCAACCTGTCCTTTGAAGCTTTGAAGCAGGCATTGACTTTTCCTTTCTAGCTATGAAAGTCCTAGATGGCATCTTCTTCCAATATAAGGCTGTTTCATCTACATTGAAAACCTGTTATTCAGGGTAGCCACCTTCATTACTTATCTTAGCTAGATCTTCTGGATAATTTGCTGCAGCTTCTATATCAGCACTTGCTGCTTCACCTTGAACTTTTATGTTACGAAGAGGACTTCTTTCCTTAAACTTCATGAACCAACCCCTGCTAGTTTCAGACTTTTCTTCTGAACCTTCCTCATTGTGCTTAGCCTTCACAGAGCTGAAGAGAGCTAGAGCTTTGCTCTGGATTAGGTTTTCACTTAGGAAATGTTGAGGCTGCTTTTGTCTTCTATCCAGGGCACTTAAACTTTCTCTTTGTATACAATAAGATAGTTTTACTTTCTTATAATTCATGTGTTTACTGGAGTAGCACTTTTAATTTCTTTCAAGAACTTTTCCTTTGCATTCACAACTTGGCTGTTTGGCACAAGAGGCCTAGTTTTCAGCCTATCTTAGCTTCTGCCATACCTTCCTCACTAAGCCTAATAATTTCTAGCTTTTGATTTAAAGTGAGAGACATGTGACTCTTCCTTTCACTTGAACACTTCGAGGTCATTGTAGGGTATTAGTTGGCATAATTTCAATATTTTTGTGTTTTAAGAAATAGAGAGGCTCGGGACAATTGAGAGAAATGGGGAAATGGCTGGTCAGTGGAACAGTGAGAACACACACATTTATAGATTGTTTGCTGTCTTATATGAGTATGGATTGTGGCACTTCAAAACAATGACAGTAATAACATCAAAAATCACTGATCACAGATCACCAAAAATATAATAATAATAATGAAAAAAAGTTTGAAATATTGCAAGAATTACCAAAATGTGACACAGAGACAGGAAGTGAGCAGATGCTGTTGGGAAAATGGTGCCAATAGACTTGGGGACTCAAGGTTGCCAAAAACCTTTAATTTGATAAAAGTACAATATCTGTGAAGCAAAATAAAGTGAAGTGCAATAAAATAAAGTATGCCTCTACATCGAGATTAAACAATAAACTTCTAAATAACACATGGACCAAAGAAGAAATCTCAAGAGAAACATCAAAATATTATGAGCTAAATGAAAATGAAAGCACACTTTATCAAAATATGTGGGATGCAGTGAAATCAGTGCTTAAAAGGAAATTTATGGCATTGAATGCATATATCAAAAAAGGAGAAAGATACAAAGTCAATCTAAGTTTTCTCCTTACAAAACTAGGAAAGATAAATTTAACATAAAATAAACAGAAGAAATAAATAATAAGAATTAGAACATAAGTCAATGAAAATGAAAACAGGAAATCAGTATAAAAAAATCACTGGGTGGTTTGTGACCACCTAGAATGGTGGGATAGGGAGGATGGGAGGGAGGGAGACGCAAGAGGGAAGAGATATGGGAACATATGTATATGTATAACTGATTCACTTTGTTATAAAGCAGAAACTAACACACCACTGTAAAGCAATTATACTCCAATAAAGATGTTAAAAAAAAAATCACTGAAACCAAAAGGGGTCTCTTTGAAAAAATCAATGCTAACTAAAAAAAAAAAAAGAGACAAATTGCTAATATCAGAAATGAAAGAGGGGACATCACTATAGATCCCATGGACATTAAAAGGATAGTAAATGAATAGTATGAACAATTTTACTCCCACAAATTTGATAACCTGAATGAAATGGATCAATTCCTTGAAAGATATAGTTTGTCAAAACTCACACAAGAAGAAATAGACAATCCAAATAGGCCTATGTCTGGAAAATAAATTGAATCCATAATTAATAACCTTCCAAGACAGAAAGTACAAGGCCCAGATGGGTTCCCTGGTGAATTCTATCAAACATTTAAGGAAGAAATTATATCAATTCTCTACAATCTCTTTCAGAGTGTAGAAATAGAGGGAATATGTCCTAACTCATTCTTTGAGGCCAGTATTACCCTAATACGAAAACCAAAGACATTTTGAGAAGAGAAATCTACAGACCAAGATCTGTAATGAATATAGATGTAAAAATCTGCAACAAAATTTTAGCATATCAAATTCAGCAGTGTATAAAAAGATTTATATACCATGAGCAAGTAGGATTTATTCCAGGTATGCAAGGCCATTTTGGCATAAGGAATCAATTACTGTGATCCATCATATCAACCTGCTGAAAAAGAAAGATCACGTGACTATATTAGTAGATATAGCATTTTATTTATAGTGTCCGAAGAAGTAGAAACCACCCAAATATTCACCTACTAATGAATGCATAAACAAAATATAATGTGCCCATAAATGGAATATTATTAAGCAATAAAAGTAATAAACTACTGATACAAGGTACAACATGGATGGACCTTAAAATATTAGCTGAAGAAACCCAGTCACAAATATTCATATATTGTATGATTCCATTTGTATGAAATGTCCAAATTAGGCTAGCCTATAGAGACCAGAATTAAATTAGTGGTTGCCTTAAAATGGGTGATTTGGGTGGGGTTGGGGAAAGTGGCTGCTAATGGATATGGAGTTTCTTTTGAGGATTGATGAAAATGTCCTACAATTAGATTGTCGTGATGGTTACACAACTCTGAATATACTAAAACCAATTTTAAATGGATGAGTTGTATGGTATGTGAATTATACCTCAATGATACTACTGAGAAAAGAAGGTATAAAATCCTAGGTTGGTCCTGCTGAGTGATGAGTTAGATAATTATTTCAAATTCATAAAAAAATTGAGTTCTACAGTTAATCCAAATTGTAGAACATCAAATATTATTCAGAAATTCCTGAAACATGCTGGGTAAACAAACAAATTTCAAAGAAATGGCAATCAGCTAGGCAGGATACCACTCACAGATAAAAATAGATGCCAGAAGACAAAGTGCAAAAGGAAAATAATCATAAACCTAAAATTCCAAACTAGCCGAGCCATTCTTTAAAAATAAGGCCAAAATAAATATTTTTTCAGGCATACAAAGACATAAATATTTCCTACTCAAAATTTTCCTTGAAGAATTACAAAAAGATCTTCTATATCCTCAGTATTAACCTAGAGAAAAGAAGCTGCACTAATAAAGCAATAGTGAACCAAAATATTGGTAGATAATGGTGATACAAAATAAGTAATGGGTCAAAAATAATAGTCCCAGAAACAGAATAATGAAAAAACATGTCTGTCACTGTGGATATGTGTATTTTAAAATGCTAAATGTAGGTAATAGATAATCATGAGAAAGTTATAAGTTGAAGGAGACTGAAGAGAAATTAAAGTGTACTATTTTCCTTGTTTTATTGAGAGGGAAAATAGACATTTTTAGACTTTTCAAGTTTGAATTAAATATTGCTGTTAAAAAATTTAATAAACTTTTCCAGTAATGGCAAATAACTCATTATCCTAGCAATGAGTGTAACTAAAAAAAAAAAAAAAGGTTAAAGCAACAACAAAAAATTAAAAGACTCTTTGACAGCATGAGAAAATTAGCAGTATAGTAAAGAATCACTGGAAAAGGAAGACAGAAATCCAGAGTGTTGAGTCCTATATTTCTTTTGTGGAGGCATTTGCTGATTCCAGGAATAAGCAGCCAAAAGGTAAGAAACTGAAGGGTACATTTAGCAACTTCTTAGGCTAGAAGGACAAAATTCAGAGTCCAGGTTCCAAAACAAATTTCAGAAATATATACTTTCTCTTTTAGATCCTCAAAGGCTATAGTCTAGCAACAGAGGAGAAAAAGGAGAAGGTAAACTCTCCTGGGAACTATAGCAACTTGAGGAAATGCAGCCAAACTGTACTATAAGAGGGACATTTGTTAAAAGAAAGAAAAGTTAAACTATAAAGTCTTCATCTTAAGAATACAGGACTCTGTTTCAGGAAATATATTTTAGAGTGCTCTTTTTCAATTTCTTAGACTACAACCCACAGTAAACATTACATTTTACATTAGGATCCAGTAGCAAAAACACCTAAACCTTAAATTGACTTATGATTCATGAAACATGATTTACACCTGTTATGTGTTATAGTCTTATATCCTTCATTTTATTTTCTTCTAATTTTTTAATGATGAGTGTGAACTAAATTAATTTTAGAACCTACTACTGACTCACAACTCACAGATTTAAAAACACTACAACAAAGAATCTCTCACTCATGGGCATTAGAAAAGAGACATCAACAAAGATAATCATAGAATAATGTTTATAAATTAGAAACAGGTTAAATTGTATCAATGTGGGAATGTACTACATACTTTAAATGTGTGCATTTTATAGTACATGTTATACCAAAAATGATTAAAATATGGAATAAAGATGAGAACCAACTGTATAGATAAAATATAATTTTGATTGATAAAATATATTTTCCAAACTTGTAAGCCAATATATTTGAAAATTTCAATGAAGTGGATGAATTCTAGAACTATATAAACAGTCAAAACTGGAACAAGTATTAAAAAGCATATTTTAATGAGCCAAATGTTCCTGAGATTTAAATTGAGACTTTATTCTGCAGCATTATTGCAGAATAACCTGACTTAATACAATGAATAAATTGTGGGATATACCTAGGTTTGAATACAATATAACAAGAATTCATAATGATTTAGGTTTTTAAACTGCAAACAGGATAGTTCTTAAAATACACTTTTACATTAAAAGTAAGAAATTATATTTATAGCAAAATATATTTTAAATATTTTTAATTTAAGTAATATAAGGGAGAGGCTTTGCACAGAGTGATGGAGATAGTGTGTAATGAATAGTACCTGAGGTCCAAATTAAACATAAATATATAACAAATATAGAAAAATATTAATCATTACTAATGCTAGGTCTTGGGAATATTGATATCTGTAATATTATTTTTATAATTTAATGTGCTTTTAAAGTCTTTGTTAAAATTTACCTTTACTTTGTGTCATTCTTGAATCACGTAGGCGTTTATACTTCTTTTCTTTATCTCATACCTTCATATATTCATTGCTTAAGTTTTTAAATTATAATGTTATAGTTCATTATATTATTTTCTTGCTCTTAATATTTGTGATTCATCTATGTGTGCCTAACAGCATAGTGTCTGACAGTTCACTTTCACAGAAAATGATCTTGAATTGAATTGAGTTAAATATATTGTTCTGGTATTCTTCTGATATATATCAAATTAGTACTAATTTTTTTAGATTTAAGGGAAGAATAATTTTCTTGTGAATGTGAATCTAGTAGGTTTCTAACTTTATCCTCTGGCCCTTTGCTTGTCCCTGAAAATCGTGTTCTGTTCTTCTTTAGGCTGTTAGAGGAGAGGAGCAGCAAAGGGTTGTAAATTGATTGGTCATGTGATTGTGGGAAGTCCTTTGAGCCTCCATGACTTGTTAGACCCAAAGGGCTAATTTCAGCTTTGGAAAAAATATATATACTTTGAAATGTAATAAAGCCTAAATTGGAAAATAGCTTTTATAAGTTCTTTAATATAATGTGAAGTCAGTTGAGTTTTTCTTTTGTTACGGATATTGGAATTATACCATAAAGTTTTTCCTGTCATATGTAGAAGAAATATTAAGATTATAATATATATATGTTAATTATTAATATTCTTAATTGCACTTTCTATCTAAGCCATTGAGCATACGTAAAATATTTAAATATAATACTTGTAATGTTATATGAAATATAAATATATGCAATGTGATACATAAACTGATTAAGAATCAACTTAAGGCAACTTCTTTCCTTTTGAAATAGAGTCCTCATTATATTGGCTTAATTCAGAGGTCTTTAATTTAAATGCTGAATATCCCTAGAATCGGGCAGAATTTAGATAATCTGACAGCTGGATGGAAAAAAAAAATTACATCTTTATTTTCATGAACCTCTCACTGAAATTTAGCTTTTCTTCAATCATAAATTTTGATTACCCCATGGTATTAGCAGTATCAATCAGATATCTTCATATCTCATTGCAGTCGTTACAGGTAATCTTGAAATATCACTACTTTAAAATTATGGTAGTTATTAGACTCACTGCAAGATATTAATATTTAATGCATTAATCAAGAAGTGCAGACATTATTTTACTATATTATAATTAAAATATTTTAATAGCGATTTGAATGTAATTACTTTTTATAATTTTATGTATTTTATTTATTTACACGATTTTTCTGATTTGAGATAGGTCCTTAGGCTTATAGACTATCAAAGAACTAAAATACTTCTTTGTGATATTTAATGCAGAAATTAATATTTAACAGCATAAAAATAAATATATAGAAATAAAATATTTATTTGTTAAAGTAAAACTGTGTTTTATAAATGTGAATTATATCTTTTAAAAATATTATGGCTAACATTACAATCTGCATCTATGCTCACATGGATGCTTTTAGGACATTTCAAAATACGATAGGTAATGGTTGACCAGTGTTGTTTAGGAGAATTTGCTTGAGGGTTTTTGTTTTGTTTTGGTTTTTGTCTGTATGCCACTGGGTTTGGCATAATGTTGGAAATTCCCAGTTGGTGAGGCTCTAGGGATGAAGACAGGCGTATTTCATTTGTATTCTCACAAAAGGATAGTAATTCTAGAACTTTCCAACATTCATTGGGCAGGGACTAGAGATAGTTATTTGGTGGAAGTTGACAGGACTATTTAATGAGTTAGGGCCCAGGAGTAATCCCAAAGTCATTAAAATTTTTTCTAAGATCTCTGTGAAATGTGGTTTATTTGGTAGAAAATGATGCAAGTAAATTGAAGAGAACCAGAAATTTCAATGTAACTAGTTCCGTGTAGAACTGTTTTCCTATCTTCCAAGAAATAAATTAGCCATTTTCTAAGATCTCAATAAATTTCCCCCTTCCTAGAGTCTCAAGCAGAGGATGAATAGGGCAATATAACTGAAAGCCTCTTTGGGGATTTTCCTATCAATAATTCACTCTGAGTTAGGAGCACTGCATTCTTATTGTATTAATACAATGTTTCTTATCATGGCATAGCCTTGCACCTGCACTGTGGCATAGCTCTACGACTTCAGATAACCAATAGGAACCTAATTTCTCTTCAGGGTCTGAGTGCCTTAGTGTTGTAATATACATGGGAAATATCTAGGGAGAAATTTACATCTAGCAGCAGTGAATTCTTCATACTAAAACAAGATACATATTTTCCTCTGCATTGTATTTTTGCAAATATGATCAACATTTATTCAGGGAAAAACAGCCACCGATCATTACCAATAATAAAATAATATACACACATTTGCCCACAAAAAATAAACAAACAAAACCCATTTCAAACTTATCATATGCCGAGCATGATGTTAATCCTTGGAGGTATAAACTGACAAGGGTATACTACTGCTCTCTCAGGAACTAATTTTGATTACTTTACAGTAGACACTATAATATTATCTTGCCCCCTCCCCTTAAAAAATGTGTTATCCTTTTAGTGTGTAATAGTCTACAGGCTCACCCTTCATCTTGTTCTTTGATCTACTGTTTGCATGTTGCTGATTTCATACTAACGGTGCAGTTCAAGATGTTAAAGAACCTGAACTGTTTAACCTGTAGACTTCCCCGCAGTCTAAATGTTGCTGATTTTAAACTCATTGTGCAGTTAAAGAAGTACTTCTGTCCATTGTTTTTTTCCTGTATATTGACAGGTGGGTTCAGAGGCTTGTTCAGACTCAGATTCCATTCCTTTGACAAAACTTAAGTTAGTGGTGTGTTCTTTCTTCAGGAGGGATGCAATGTCTGCTTCTCTCTATTCTTGTAGCAACTACAGCTGTAGATGGTCAATGCTTAGATCCATTCATTCATTGGGACTTCAAAGTGATGGTATTATACTTTAGTAATTAAAAAATTATCAACTAGAAATACTTCTGTAAAGTGGTACTTTCTTTAAAGTATTATTTGGTTTTCCAGTGGTACAGCTTATATAAAAAATTTAGGACAGGGACTTTCCTGGCAGTCCAGTGGTTAAGACTCCACACTTCCAATGCCAGGCACAGGTTCGATTCCTCATCTGGGAAATAAGATCCCACATGCTGTGTCATGTGGCCAATAAATAAATAAACTAATTAATTTTTAAAAAGGTAGGTCATTCATGCTTGTTTTTCTCTTTTATTTCCAATTGTCAAGATAATGAATGAGCTCCCTTATTATTCTCCAAAGTAAAAACTCATTAATTTAAAAGTTTTTGATGAGTTTCAGTCCATTGCAATGATTTTCCTTATGGATGCTCAAATTTTCTCTTCTTTGACCGGTGTGTATCTTTTAATGTTACCCCTGAAATTTTTTTGATATGACTCTAACAATCTTTAGTTGCTTCCTTGCTATCAAGAAATATGACAAGGTATTTCATGATAATTCTATACATTTACTGCTCAATTCCTGGAAGCAGCCATTTCTCTAAAGGACCCTGATTTCTTTCCAAAGGGAATGACATTTACAATGTGGATGTTAGAGATACTCTTTGCTATTGAGTCGCTAATTTCATCTAGGCCTTTTGAATAGACAAAGCTAGTGTGTAGTGTGTGTATGTGTGTATGTGTATGTATAGTAATAAAATACTACATAAGTAAACAATGACCCTACCAAATTAAATTCAGGGTTACAGGGTTTACACTTAACCTCCTCTGTATTATATCTGTATCTCTTTTGTTGCACCCAGAGAATACTCATTCACTTGTGCACAGGAGAGGATGCAATTAGAAAGTTTCGTGATTATTCATTTACTTTTACCACATCACAGTCACTGTTATGGACTGAATTGTATCCCCTCAAAATTCACATGTTGAAGCCCTTACCTCCCTATATTTGGAGATAGGGCATATAAGGAGGTTATAAGTGTTAAATGAGGTTATAAGCATGGGGTCTTAATTTGATAGGACTGTTGTCCTAAACAAGAAGAGGGAGACACACCAGAGAGTTCTCTTTCTGTCTCACACACAAAGAAGTCATGGGGGGATACAGCAAGAAGGTGCTCATTTTAAAGCCAGAAAGAGAGTCACCAGAAACCATTCCTGATGGCATCTTGATCTTGAACTTGTAGCCTCCAGACTGTGAGAAAATAAATTTCTGTCCTTTAAGCTACCAAATCTGTGGTATTTTGTTATGGCAGCCCTAGCTAAGACAATTACAAACATCTCAAATTAACAATACTAATAGTACCACTACTTGTATGACTTGGAAATCAGTTAACAATTTTTGTGTAAGCTCTCCCCATTTTCCACCCATGGTTCACAGTTGACTATATCTTATCACAACATAAAGCCATTACTCACTATTTCTCCCTTTTAACTTTCATTTGTTCTTAGTTCAATGAGTAACTATACATATTTAATGCTCATTGCTGGTCTTAATATCTATTCAGTTATGTTGGCTGTCTGCACCTTATTTTCTAGTAAATTCTTCAGGAAAGGCCTTTGAAAATAAGAATCCATAAATTTTTGGTGATAAATGTTTAGCCCTACTCTTTGTACTTAAAAGCCAGTTTTTCTGGCTATATGTCTGTGGCTCATATTTTTTTCCCTTAGGTATCTTAAATATGTTACTCCATTTATTTTATGGCATATTGCATTGCTTTTATGAAGTCTGATGATAATAAACTACCCTTTCCTTTATAAGTCACTTGCTCTTTTCCCTAGATCTCCAAAGGAATTTTTATTGTTAATGTTGAATGATTTTATAAGAATATGACTTGCTTTTGGTTATTCCAAGTTGATATTCTCAGTTATGTAGGGTGCTCTCTCAATATATAATTTTTTTTTAATTTCAGGAAAGTTTCTTGAATAATATTTAGTATTTGTTCTCATATTTGGTTTTCTTCTTCATGGACTGCATTTATAAATATGTTGGATTTCTTTGCCTAATGTAAACATTATTTTCTGACAAATCATTCTTATCATTTTCTTCTTTTCACTTTTAAGAAAATAAAGACTTATTTTCATCCTCTAGTTGCCTGATTGTTGTTTTTATTTGCTCTTGCATTTCTTCTATTTTAGTCTTCATTTCTGAAAAGATTGTTTTATTTAATTTCTGTTTCTTTTCCAGAGTTATTTTTTAAGACGGAAAATGTTGCATCAGTTACAGTTTTATTTTAACTTACTTTGTGGTTATATCTTCTTCTTATAATGTTATTATTCAGAGCACTGCCATTTTGCTATTTTGCTTCATATTCTCTTTTTTCTTTGTCTAGGTTGTTACTACAATATTTTCTTATGCTCATTTTCAATGCTAAATTAAATTCTCTAAATTTTAGAAGAAATTAGATACACAATAATTTTTATTAACTTCAGAGAGTCTCCTTTTCTGTTGTTTACACATGTCTTCAGAAATTTGGCAAATTATATTCTGAAATTCACCAGTCTTATTATTTTTCCCACTTTTATGGGTGCCTTCTCTGTCCTCCATCTCTATTATCCCTTTTCTATTCAATTTTGATTCTAATCCCAGGAGGTTTCTCTTAGTGAGGAGGCTTTCATGAAAGGGATCCCTGTTTGGTCATTTTTGAGATTTCAGAGGTTGTAATCTGCTTTAGCATCTTCAGACGTTGCTGAGGGACTTTGTGACCTATTGAATTGGGCAGGCCCTCTCCCAGCTCAAGCCACTATGAATTCACATTGACTGTTTTCATGTTCTCCTGTTTGCAGGTCTTTCAGAGGCTCTGCTGCTTTCCTCTGCCTCCTCTTGCTCTAATACTCTACAGGTCTTATGGGTAACAGCAGTTTGTTTTCACCTACGTGTAATTTGGTGTTTCTGGTTATATCCTGCTACTTAGTTTTGTTATAATTATTGCCCATGAGTTTTTGGCTTTGCTGTTTATCTGCCTGGTTTAATGTGGGGATTTGGAGATATTCAAGCATTAAGCAGCCACTACCACCAGTTGCCGCCACCCCCCCGCCCCCACCCCGATTCTTGAGATCTCAGTAGCTACTCAGTAAGCTCCTAAGAAGTGCCTGCTTTGGTGCTTCAGGTTGATTTATTTATAGAGGATTCCTTGACTTTCCCTCACTGGGCCCTTGCAGGGTTTGTGCAGGCCTCTAATTACCTGTATTAAAACCTTCTGTGTATTTGAATGAACTCTGATACAATTATAATTTGAAAAAACAAGATAATACTGTGGATTTGGAAGAAAGAAGTGCTTTAAGTAGATAGCAGAAAAAATCATACCAATTGTTTGGTGCTATAATAAGAGGTAGACCTGAAATTTTAGAAAACAATAATAAGATTTTTATTGATGAGACCTGTACAGTGGAGAGTTGAAGCGCTAAGTTCTTTATTTCCCTCCTTTGGAAAAAGTTAGAGGTACTGACTACATTTAGAGTTGGTTATTTTTAAAAACGTGTGTACAAATAGTCTCAGCAACTGTGGGAAGAAAATTCAAATAGGGTTTGTTTTGAGGATGGAATACCTTAACTCATTTATTCATAAGTCTAAAAGAGATTTTGAAGTGTTTCAAAATACCTGCCTATGGTAGGTTATTAATTTAACATAAGTTTCTTGATGCCCTGTTTGGTATTTAATAAATATAAATTAAATAAATATACAAATTAGTGTAGTTAAATACTTCATAGGAAGAAATATATGGCCATTAAGACCTTCAATATTTATTTAAATGTTAGAAATAATAAAAGCTATTAAAAAGAGATCATTGCACGTATTGTTTATATGTGAAATTCCAATGCTTTATAAATTAAACTTTTAGCAAATAAAAATGCAGTTTGATCACTGAAGTTTGAAGAGAGACCAAAAAACAATGATCTTCTTTTCCTTCCCCTCCCATGTTCTGAACCATTTGAAATATAAGATAAAGAAGCCAGATAAAATATCTCTTTTTATTACTGAAGATGGTGATACAGGGGAATGTAGGCATGTGAGAGTAATGAGATACCTAATACTTAATCTCAAATTTATAAAGATTTACACATTGTACACTTCTCTATGTTTTGTTCTCTGCCCCTGGAATATTTACAGCAGGGAGGAGCAAAAGACAATGTACATTTCCTGTGGACTGTTTTTTGGGTCCCAAAATTAAGGAAGAGGAAGCATTGAGCCATAGCGTGCCAAGATCATAATCTCAAACACCTGGAGCAGATAACTTGTTTTACCTTCAGAGGGGATTAACATGAAGAAGGAGTGTTATGCTAGTGATAGCCTAATAGACAGAAATCAGGTGTAACAGTTTCATTTTGACTACATTATGATTTTGACTTTAAGATAGTAAATACTCATTCTGAGCTTTGGTAATTTAATATTGAAATTGATTTTATTTGTAGTTGAATTTAGAAGGATTGGGGAATTAACTGGATGAATGATTTACTTTTTGCTTTGGGAAATTATTTAGTTTTTCTTTTGGAAAGGTATCAGAAGAAGTTTGAATGGATGTCTCTTTCCTCAGTATATTTTTTTCTGTTGCCAACAAAAGTATTTCAGAACTATTTCATTGACCTCAAATCAACTTGCAGTGCTTTGAAGAGGCAGCTTAGAGATTGGGACATATTTGGTTTTCTGACGGTTTTGTTAATTCTCCCACAGAAAAAGTATTTTTTTAAAATAATAGGCTGATTTCCCAATTTTTACCTTCACCCTCTGCTAACCCCTTCAGGTTTTTCAGAGGTCTACAAGACTTCAGAACTTACAGGGCCATAAAGAAACAATAAGTGACAGATATCAGAACTCTTTATTCTAAGTGGAAAATCACACATACAAAAAAAACAATTACTATGTGGTTAAGGGACTTTGAAAGACACCTTCATCACATCCTTATTTGAATTGCAAAGCTAGGTATAATGCAGCATGCTTTCTCACTGTGCACTGTTACTACCTACCTAAATCAGATACTGAAGATCTGTATCACTGATAAGGAGCTTTCGAAAAGCAGAGAAAGCTAGTTTTTATGCCATTGCTGTTTGCCCACAGAAAAATAAATGTTCCAGTTAATTTCTTTGTATGTTGGTGGCATGAGTTAATTTTTGAATCTCAAAGGTATTTGTGCTATCTAAACACAATCACACAATCCCAGAAAGAAGCAGTTGCTATAGACTAAGTCTCATTTCCACATGGACAAGAGCTTTTAATCCCATATGTAATTTGAACATGATGTTCCAGGACACTGCTGGGCAGGGTACGAAAGGCACTGATTATCATTATTGCCAAGTGCATCTGCCCCTTCTGGCTCAGAATTAAGGAAATTATACACACACACACACACACACACACACACACACACACACATATATGGAAAATGACTTCTTTCTATAAGTTAATGTTAAAGCATTAAAACAAAATTATCTTCATGGTTCTAATTCCTATTTTATGCCTTCTACCTGAATTTTCTTTAAGAGGTTCCCCTCTACTTCCAAATATTGCATACTTTATTATATTAAGAAATACTTCTCTTATTGCCATATTTAGAAATCTATGGATCATATTTTAATGTTAATCAGAATTCTGGCTTATATTAAACTTAGTCAAAAGTACAATTGCGTGGAGATATTTGGGTTAGTTTATATGTTTTTCTTCAACATTTGTATAGAATTAAGAACCACACATGGATGAGTTCTTTACAGTTTCATTCATTCAACTGATATTTATTGAGAACCTCATATATGTTGAGTGTTGTTTTGTCTCCAGAGATATAGTAGTGAACAAAACTGTTAAAAATCTCTATCTTCCTGGACTTCGAAATTTATGGGATGAAACATATAATATAGAAAAATTTAATAAGCAAACTATATACTATATTAAAAGATGATTAACATTTTGGAGAAAAATAAAGTTAGTGGATAGGAACAGCTGGCAACCACAAGCCTCACTAAAAACGATGTTTGGGCCAGGATTTAGGAAGGAAATTGGCAAGCCTCATAAATACCTTAGGAAAAAGCATTTTAGGCAGAAAGGAGAGCAGATACAAAGGTGGGAACCTTCCTGACAAGCTCAGAGAACAGCTAATGAAATACTGAATGCTGTGACTGTAGCAGATGACATGAGGGTGAGAGTATTACAAACTGAGGCCAGAAAAGATAAAGTGCAGGAAACAGAAGATGTTGTAGGCCTGTGGGCACACCAACACCTAAGCTTTTATGCTGTATGAGATCAGAGTTGGATAGTATGGACATCACTGGAGGGTTTTCAGCAAAGAAGTGATGTGTTTTCACTTATGTTTTAGAAGAATCATGTTCTCTGCTGTATTGACAAGAGATAAGAGGGCTATGGAGGAAGCCAAGAGTCCAGTTCAAAGGCAATTTCAATGAAAACATTTTCCCACATGTTACTTATAAATAAATTATTTGGGATTAAGAAAAACAATTATGATCCATACATAATTATCTGTAGTGGGCTACATTATAGTGGGCTGCGTTGTAGCCCCCAAAAGATACATCCACATCCTACTCCCTGGAACTTGTGCTTGTTGCTTTCTTTGGAAAGAGGGTCTTTATAGAGTTAAATAAATTGAGGATCCTGAGATGAGAAGATAATCTTGTATTATCCAGGCAGGCCCCAAGTTCAATGGCAAGTATCCTTGTATCCTTACAAGAGAGATGCACAGAGAGGATTAATACATATAGTAAAAGGTGATGGAGCCACAAGCCTAGGAATACTGACCATCACTAGTGGAAGCTGGAAGAGGCAGGAAACAGATTCTCCCCTAGAGCCTCTGTAGGAATGGTGCCTCTGCCAGTACTTTGATTTCATACTTCTGGACTTAAGGACTGTAAAAGAATAAACTTCTGTTGTTTCAAGCTACCCAATTTTTGGTAATTTATTATGGCAGCCACAGAAAAGTAATAGAGCATCTGAAATTCAGTCCGTAATGAGTAAATTTTTTTTTAATTCTAAGAAATGCTATATATTTATATATGTAGTACATAATGTCTTTAACACTTCAAATGTCCCCAGTTAGTAATGATTATTTCTGTTGAATGCACAGAAAATAGCCACATTCCTATGAAATTTGCTTAGATTATATTATGGTTCTTAACACACCAAATAAGGTCTTAAACTTCAGAGGAGTTAAGTCCTTGTAATGAATCTCTCTCTCTCATGGTAAGATATACATTACATAAAAGTTTAACCATTCTAAGTGTACAGTTTAATGACACTAAGTGCTTTCATATTGTTGTGTAATCATCACCATTGTCCATTTCCAGAACTGTTTCATCATCTCAAACTAAAACTCTGTATCTATTAAACAATAACTCCCTATTTTCCTCTTCCTCCAGCCCCTGGAAATCACCATTTTACTTCCTATCTCTATGAATTTAATGATTCTAGTACTTTATATAAATGGAATTATACAGTATTTGTCCTGTTGTGTCTGGCTTTCTTCACATAGCATAATGTTTTCAAGGTTTATCTGTGTTACAGCGTTTATCAGAATTTCCTTCCTCTTTAATTATTGATGAATCTTGTAACAAGATGCTGAATGAGACTTTCTCTGTTTCCTGGAAATTTGGCTAAAGGCTCATACCTGAACACAAATGGCACAAAATAGCTCATATGCTAAAAAGAGCCCCAAAATCACACCAGCTGACACACCCCTTTAGGATTTACTAAGAGACTATAAAATTGGCCCTGATATTATTGATCTCATCCTTCCCATGACTTTCCATCCTGATCTGTATTTGCATATTCAGAGTTCTATATATTTAGTAATAGTGAGAGTTAGGAATCATTGCTTTATAAGGGAATTGTTGTGGCTTTTCTCTCTCTTCTGTGTGCTTGCCCTCTGCAGCCCCACTCGATGACAAGTAAGTAGGTTGCCAAGAAAATCCCTTGAGAATATCAATAATGGCTGTGAGATGGATAGAACAATGTATTCTCAAGTTGGATTTTGATAGCAAGCTTGTGATTTGCTCTGTGTATATTTGAGCAGAAGAGGACTGCAGAAAGATGAAAAGGTGAGAGAGGATAAAGTACGGAGCATTGTCACTCCCATTATATGATGAGTCAAGGATGTATAAACTTAAGGTGTGTGTCACAAAAATACCAAGGTTTGAAACGTCTTGCAAGACCTGACCTAAGAGGGAAGGCTTCCAGGTGAGGAAAACAGAATCAAGAGGCTATGGGGCAGATTTTTGTTGAGGGTAGTTGAAGTGGTCCAGAAATGACAGATCAGATCACATATTCCTTCCTGGGGAATATGCAGAAGGGAGATCTCTGCCACATACCTAAAAGCTCTCTTGTGTGCTCCATGCAGCACCTGACTATCCAGTCTATCTCACAAAAGACATCAGTAACCTGTGAGTGTGAGTAAAATAAAACCACAACACCTAGTCGATTAAAAAAAAAAAAGTTTTTCTTTTCCCTGATTCAGCAGTGGCCTCAACACACATTTAAGGGGGTTGGCTATATAGGAGGTGTATCTGTCTGGGTTATACGAGAGAAACAGAATCAGTAGGAGGTATGCATTAAGAAATGTAATGGGGGCTTCCCTGGTGGCGCAGTGGTTGAGAGTCTGCCTGCCGATGCAGGGGACACGGGTTCGTGCCCCGGTCCAGGAAGATCCCACATGCCGCGGAGCGGCTGGGCCCGTGAGCCATGGCCGCTGAGCCTGCGCGTCCGGAGCCTGTGCTCCGCAACGGGAGAGGCCACAACAGTGAGAGGCCCATGTACTGCAAAAAAAAAAAAAAGGAATTAACCTACGTAACTGTGAGGTCTGGCTGGACAGTTCTGAAATCTGGAGGTCAGGCTTTTGGGAAGGGTAGACTGAAACTCTTTGGCACAAGTTGAAGGTGCTATCCACAAGTTAAATTTCTTCTTAAAAGAAGTGCCAGTTCTTCTTATAAGGCCTTTAAATTGATTGAATCAGGCCCATCCATATTATCAAGGTTAATTTTGCTTACTTAAACTGATTATGGACTTTAATCGCATCTGTAAAATACCTTAACAATACATAGATTAGTGTTTAATTAAATAACTGATGACTATAGTGCAACAAAGTTGACACATAAAACTGGTCATGATTGCATCAAGAAGAATAAAATACCTAGGAATAAAACAACAACAACAAACAGACAAAAAACGGGCCTTCACAGGAGGAGCGAAAAGTAAATTATTATGCTCTCAAAGTCCCTCAGACTGAAGCATAGTAAGCGTTGGACATAAAGGAGAATATAACATTAAAATGTTAAACTGTATTAAATTGGCTTGATGTTTTCTTTTACCTAAAAGTGATTTGGATATTAAGGCATCCGCCAAACAGCCTTAAATGACAAGCTACATCATTCAAAGATTTATTGAGCGCACACTATAGGATGAACTGTTCTCAGTGATTTAGGTGGATCACAGAACAAAACAAAGGTCCTTGTAATCATGGATATTACATAGTGATGAGAGAAGGCAGATAATAAATAATAAACAGAAAAGTAAGTAAGTTGCATTCTATGTTAGAAGGTGAAAAGTGCTATGGCAAAAAAAATATTGCAAAGTGAGGGAAATCAGGTATTTGATAGGGAGAACAGTTTCATTTTTAAATAGACTAATCAAGGTGGATCTCAATGAGAGGATGGAGTTTAAATGAAGACTTGAAGGGAGTTAGTCAAGCAACATTCCAGGAAGAGGAAACAGCTATGCAAAGTCCTATGAAAGGAGCATGACTGTCATGCTTATCGGAGAACAAGGAGGTCAGGAAGACAGCAGTGGGAGAAGAGAGCAGACAAGGAACCAGGGCAAGGAGGGGAGTATTGGCATTTAATCTATTATAGGGTTTTGAGCAGAATAATGACATTATCATAGCATGGTTGAAAGCTGTGATTGGGAAACATATAAAATGTTTTGTGTTTGTACCCCCTCACTCCCTTCTTTCCATAATTCAACCTATTCTGTAAACTGGTTATATACACATACTGTAGTCAAAGAGCAAACCAGCATTTTTTTTCAGGAATTAAAGGTCTTTTAGCTTCCAAATATTTCCAATTTAATTCTCTTACAAGATGGAACAGTTGAGTATCTAAGACACTTTAACTCATTAGTTTATGCTAGACACCAATGTTGCTTATACTCACAAGATAAAGACAACTCAGCTTGTGAATATGATCTAGGTTTTAAAAAGGCACAGCTTTCATGTAAGAAGCCATTAATGTGTTTATAACAACTATAACTCTGGCTGCAAAGAGTGGAATGTACTGCAGAATTAAAGGATGCTGAGGAAATGTGACATATTTTTGGATTCTTGATTTGTGTAAAGCCCCTGAATGGTTTAGTGGCAAGCGGAATTTTCCCCACCATCCCTAAACGCCACCATGGTAGTGACAGGGCTGCTGCATCCTGGCTTACCTTTGACCTCAAGGGTACTCAGCATAGAACCAGAAAGAAGTATCAAAAGATGAAAGTAGGACTTAATGCTTTCACCCCTTGGCTCTTGCTCTCAAGATGAACTGTGATTAAGATATCAAGTTCTTATTTTCACTAAACCATCTCCAGTGTATCAGTCAGAGTTCGGGGACACGTAATAGCTTATTTTCAGAGAGTCAAATTGAGAATGCATGCACACACATGTAAATGGAAAGGGGTATAGCATCTGCAGAGCTTGTGAGATGGATGGGTGAATTTCAAACAAATAAAAACATTTTCTAAAATCATTTCTGTCATTGCAAATCAAGAGCTTCCACATTAAACTGGTTTAGAATTATGAACTAAGTTAGAGTTTTTCATGTGTCTTTAGGACTTAAGGGCTGGGGCACACCTCTGTATAGGCGTTTATTTACCTGCTTCACAAAAACTCTTCTTCCTGACACATCTAATAGAATACTTCAATCATTTAAAGCAAGGAGGTCAACTGCTTCCAAAAGTACCAGCCAGGAAAAGACCTTGGTGGATTTTGCGTAAGGAGGGAAGGATGCAGCTAAAATAATAGGAAAATGAAAAGCAAACTTTCACAATTGAGCCCTGGTCCCCAGCAGAGTTTCTTTTCACTGTTAAAACTCAGCACAAAATGTAATGGCAGAAATGTTTGTATGCTGAAGATGCAGCATATTTCACATGTGAGACCACTTGCTTGACTTTAAACTGGGAAACTCTTCATTTATATTATTTGGAAACTGTTGTGGTGCATGTATATGAACTTACGTTGGGTTGCCCACTAACCAGTTTAGTTTTCAGAGAAATTAGCATTTATCTTCTGATAAATCTGATTTATCAGATTTTTAAAATAATTTTATTTTGGATTACAGAACAAATATCAATCTTTAGAAAGATTGTTTTTAAACATTGATTTCTCCTTGATCTGGAAAGAAATAAGGAACAAAGAGAATCGGGAAAGAACACCAATGTAGCATCCAGTAGGACTGAGGTTAGAAAAAGATTTGAAATAACTGCAACATTTTTTTTCAATGTGACTCAAATTACTGGGGCAGAAATTGTTAATGCATTATTGCCTGAGTGATTGCCCATATATGGTGCCCTCTGCTCTAGCCCAGGCAGGCATGATTAAATGGTGTTTGTTCTTTTAGCTGTATGGTACCTGAGAATGTCATAAACATTATATAGATACTACACCTTCCATCCGTTTTCACTGCCTTTTTCCCCCCTACAATGAAATGCTGAGTTCTGTCACCTGTGGGTAGTTATAATAATCACAGCTGTTGATATTGCCAAAGGTAGGAACAGAACTGGATCAAGGAAAATGTGACCCAAAGTACATGACTTTAGCTCCAGTTGTGACAGCTAATGCAATCACTGCCAGAGGAAAATGAGTCCCTTGACTAAACTCACCCTGATTTGTTATCTGATTTTAAAATGTCTGGTAGAGGGAAAAGGCAACATTTTTGGGCATGCTTGGTTGTTGCACATAAATTTGATGATTGAGAATTGATAACGACCCTTAAGATACTATAGACAGTGGGATCTCACATATACTTTAGAATATACTACATGTTGATACCATGACTATTAGAGCTTAGGTTTTTATGGTGGAAATAAAGGCCATAGGTGCAGAATGCAAAGACTCCCAACACTTTGCCATGATTAATAACTGCATTTCAGGAAGGAGATACATATGCAGTAGCCACCACCACATCCTAGTTATGTGATCCATCAAGATTATAAGCTTTTAAAACTTATACGTGAATACAACCTGAGGGCTTTCCCAAGCACTACCCGGTAATCACCAGACAAGGCTTTGTGATTCTCAGGGAGAGGAGACAGCTTGTGATACTCCACAGATAAAGGGAAATGAGTCTTGTGTTAGTAAAGCTCAGAAAGACTGTTAGGAACTTAAGCTAATAATACACACTTGAAAACAGTTACATTGTTTAATCAAATGTTTAAGCTCAATTATTATGTTGGGAATTTTTCTTTCTACTGACAGCATCCATGTATTACAGAGGAGCTGATTTCCTCATTAACGTATTGGTAATTTTTTTCTAAAACCTGAATTTTTACATCAAATGAACACATATTTTATTTAAGTCTGAGCACTTCCTCAACTATTACTTTATTATAGAAAGTCTGCTGAAGCAGAAAATATTTTTTGGAATTTAGAGTTAGTGGCTGTGACTGGTCAATGACCAGATATGTAAGGAAGCCAATCTGACTTTGTTGTGAAGCCTGAAATCTTATTCAGAAGTCAATTAGCTTTTTTCTTTTTCGGTAACATTTGAGCAAGGGTTGAATCTTTGGAGAGAGCAAATGGACTCCTGAGTTGATTGCTTTGAAGACCAATATTCATTTGGTTGAATACAGTCAGAGAAGTTTTAGTTCAATATTCAAAATGTACTTGCTACCCTACTACAGACCAAGACTGCTAGATTCTGAGTCAATGGTAATAAACAATACAGTCGTCATAACACTACTTACTATTAATTATCTTATTTTTTAAAAATGAGATAAATTTAGAATCTGTAATGTTGCAAAGCCTTTCCTTATGGAAGTTACATATATATGTATTTTCTTTATTCAACAAACAGGTATTAAGAATAACTATTATGCAAGAAAATGTGTAGTCAGTAAGCAGGTACTAAGATAAATGAAGCATGTTTCCTGCTCTCAGAAAGTTTATGACCTTGAGAGAGATCTATTCCCATTACTGTGATACAAGGTGGTATGGAACATAGGTTATAGACTTAAAATTTTAAAGTTTATTAAAATCTGCATTTAAGAAGGAAATGAAGGGAGCGCTCATCTATCTCTTAATTATGTTTTAATTACAAGTTTAAAAATATAAAAATAGAAAACTTGTAAAAACTTGTAAAAATACACACCTCAGGACTCTGTTTAAAAATTGTCTTGTGATATTTGGGGATGGCTGGGGGGAAGACTGGTTAGATTCAGAAAAGGCTGATATTCCAGACATAAGATAAAAATGTAAGCTTCAAAATGTTTTCCCTAAAGAGTACTATTTACATATATTTCAAAGCTGTCACAGTATCTGTCCAGTAAAGCATTAAGTATTTATTAGTTTCTTGAAGTTATAAATATATTTTTTCTACTGAAGGATTTGTGACCTTTTGTTGTTATAGTGGCTGGTTTCTTTATCAAGGGTAGTGTATAGTAAGTAGGGAAAGCTGAATTACCTGGAACCTGCCAAGCTCATTTCCACCAGAAGTCCTATCATGCTAGGTGAAGTAAGTCAGACAGAGAAAGACGCATACTGTATGATTTCACTTATATGGGGAATCTAAAAAAACAAAACAAATCAACATAACAAAACAGAAAGAGTTATAGATACAGAGAACAAATAGGTGGTTGCCAGAGGGGAGAGAGGTGGTGCGAGGAGAGAAATAGGTGAAGGAGATTAAGAGATATAACCTTCTAGTTGCACAAGAAATGAGTCACAGGTATGAAATGTACAGGGTAGGGAATGTAATCAATAATTATATAATATCTTTGTATGGTGACAGGTAGTAACTAGACTTATCATAATGACCATTTTGAATGTATAGAAATATTAAATCACTATGTTATTTAACAGGAACTAACATAGTGTTGTAGGTCAATTATACTTCAAAAACAAACAAACAAACTCATAGAAAAAGGGATCAGATTTGTGGTTACCAGAGGCAGGGACTGGGAGGAGGAGGAAGAAGATGAAGGCAGTCAAAAGGTACAAACTTCCAGCTATAAAATAAATAAGGATATAAAGTACAACATAAAAAATATAATTAACACTGTTGTATGTGAAAGTTAAGAGAGTACATCGTAAGTGTTCTTATTTTGTATCTATATGAGATGATGAATGTTTACAAGACTTAGTATGATAATTTCATGATGTATGTAAGTCAAATCATTATGCTGTAAACCTTAAACTTGTACAGTGCTGTATGTCAATTACATCTCACTAAAACTGGAAGAAAAAATATCTTGGTGAATTAATGTATTTTTAGAAGCAGAAGAGATTAATTCTGGTTGAACAGATAAGGTATACATTATAGGTGGTACTTGAGTTCTAATTTACATATAAATATTAACAGATGAAAGTGGAGTAAGAGAGGAGAGTTTAGATAAAAGCATAAAGAAAGACCAACAGGGAAAAAAGAACAGAGTTTTGTTGAGTAAATGATTCTTTTTGTCTGGCATAGAAAGCCTTCAGTGAAGCCTCAGATTAAGAAAATGACTTGAGGTATGAATTATGTGCTACTGGTTTGTACTGTTTGGTAGTCAATAATGAACCATTGATATTTTAGTCAAAGTAGTGACATATAGGGACGTTTTAAAAAATAATCTGGTTGCTGTAAGTAGAATGGGATAAAACTAGAGGACTAATGGGACAGGAAAGACTGTTGGCCTTAAAGAAACTGAAAGAAGTAAACAGACAATCAAAACTGCATTATAATCTTGCTGCAAGAGAAAGGCCTCAAGCAAACCAATTCTAAGATTGCTCTCTTTGTAGAGACATGTTCTGGAAAAAGAGGTTAAATAACCATTATGAGAGTAGAGCAGATATTAAAAGGAAAGAATATTTAGTTAAAGATTAATACTCTAAACTGAAATTCAGTTGTGGGCAAACTCCCCAGAAATTTGTAATCTCATATGCATTTATCAAAACCTTACTAACACATTTTGTTAGGAAAACAGATTTCTTCCCAGAAGGAGGTTGTGAATCCTATGACACACAACGACTCTTTCCCAGATCAGGTCAGGGGCAACTTTTCCTTGACAGAAGTAAAGGACAGCCACGTGCTCACTAAGACATGTTTAGACAGAGGAAGGCTAACTGGTTGCCTAGCATAAATTTAACAACTTGGTCATGATCTAGAACCTGTCCTGTATTTCTCTTAGAGACCAGATTTTGTATACACACCAAAAAATACGTCTGTCTCTTAAAGATGGACTTACACTAAATCAGGAGGCCAGATGCTTGATGTGTCTGGCCAGCACATTCTATTCCAGAAAGCATGCCACTGGGAAGTCAAATGATAATCGGAACAACTAGAATCAGAGTAAGAGAAATTGGATGATTTATATGTTTACTGATGTCAGTTACTGATAATCTGATGTATCCATTTCCATACTTTAGATATTATTGCCAAAGTTTATTTAACTCACTAGTGATAGAATTTGCAAGGTTAAAAGTCTAGTTTAAAGGAAGATATAATAACTGGTATTTAATGTAGTTATTTTTTTTTAATCCTGAATTAGAAAATAATTAACATAAGACAATAAAACCATAATCTTTGGGGTTATCTTCTATGGGCAGATAAAAGTCATTTAATCTTATCCATTTTCCTAATCATGGCAAAGGATTGGAGGTACAACCAGTAAATCAAAGTGCTGTTATCTGGTATCAGATCATTCTGAAGCAGGCTTGTTAGGCAGTGATCCAGCATGACATTATTAAAAATTCACACTATTAAAATGTATGAATTCAAAAATGTATGAATACTTTTCATCCCAACATGTTTGTTCTGTAACTTTCCTTTTCCATTGCATTCCAGTCTTGCTATCTTCCCTTCTGATGGACTCATTCCTTTATAGGGTATGTTAATACTTTCAAGCAATGGTCATGGTTAACTCTTAATTGCCTTGGAGTTAGGCAGGTGATTTGGTCACTTTTAGTTGAGTAGATATACTTTCTTTAACATTTGACTTGTTGCTTTTAACTCTCAGAGGAAGATTTTATATGCTTTATTTTGTGTTCTTGAGAGATAGTTAATTTTAACTCCCAGGTTGGCTACAGTCCCATGTTAAAGAACATAACACATGATGTTAAAGAACATCTGTCTGTCTCAGGACAGATATAGAGAAAAATCAACAAGACTTTTGAAGATAGAAATGAACCAAACATGATTCTGACACTGAGCCTAAGGAAATGGAATCAGTGGGACATTAATGAAAAATGGAAATCTGGAGAGGAAGCTGATATAGGAAGGAACTTAAGTTTAGTTTCCTCTAATAAAGAATCTCTGAGAGTGCGTACGTAGAGTTATCTTGGAATCTAATATGTGACATTCAAAGAAGTACTATAGTGAGAAAATGTCCCAAGTTTTCAAAGAAAAACTAAAAACTGGTTAAGGACTGTTTAGCTTCAGTAACTATATATTTTGTGGTAGTGAAATTGTGAGTTATTTCTGTTTCTTCTTTATGCTTTTCTTTGTTTTCCAAGTTTTTATAATGGGTGTGCATTTTTTTCATTATAAAATAAGAAATAATAAATATTTTAAGAAGACTTCCTTGAACCTTTTTTATTAAAGATTTTTTTGATGTGGACCATTTTTAAAGTCTTTATTGAATTTGTTAACAATATTGCTACTGTTTTTTGTTTTGGTGTTTTTATTGGCCGTGAGGTATGTGGGATCTTAGCTCCCCAACCAGGGATCGAACCTGCACCCCCTGCATTGGAAGGCGAAATCTTAACCACTGGACCACCAGGGAGGTCCCCTCTTGAGCTTTTATTGATGGAGCATGTGTCCTAAATATTACAAAGGGAAAATTTGTTTATTTAATATATTAAAAAGTACTGTATATTCGTATGGAATTTGTGTACTTGAGTTTGGAAACATTATTGAGGCCCTTTAGAAGAAGATTAACAGTGAAAGAAACACAAGTGATTTTATATATACGTTCCTTCACCCACACATAAATTTTGCTTTCAAACATATAATGTGATAAACATTTTCTTTCAAAGATGCAATATGTAATGCAGGAGAATATAGATTTCTGGGATATGGTGGTAGGTGTTAACTTCTGATTTTGATGAAAAACTTTTAAAATACCTTTCAACATGCAACTTTAGCCTTAAACAGGTAGGCCTATAGGTTATAGATTCATAATAAATGCAGACTATTTCAATTTTATTTTTTCTCCATGAAATTAGAGATGAACATGCTTTCCCCATGCCATATTTCCACCTTCATTTGCAATCATCTGTATATGTTATTTTCAAGTTTTTCACTTAGTCTTTTTAAAGAAATTTCTGGGACATGAATAAGATTTCCTAATACAGATTTAAAAACTTTCAGAGAGGCAAGATACAGTCGTGCAGAGGGAATAAAACTGACTGTATATTTGCTCCAAATAACACTAACAGAGGATTATCAGATCCATTCTTGAGTAGAGTTTCTGAAAAACTAGAGGAAAACCAATGCATTGATTATTGGGTATTAGGCATTTGGTATTGGGCTAAAAAGAGGCTAATGGGAAATGTTGTTTAGTCACAGTAATGGCCAAGTTCTGTAATCAGTGTTTTCAAGGCCCTGTTCCTCATGTCCCAGGATATGCCTTGTGTTAGGGACTGAATGTTTGTATTCCTCCAGAATTGATGTGTTGAAGTTCTAACCTCTAATGTGGTGGTATTTAGAGGTAAGGGCTTCGGGAGATAATTAGATTTGGATAAAGTCATGAGAGTCAGGCTCTAATGATGGCATTAGTGTCCCTATAAGAAGAGGGAGACACCAGAGCCCATTCTCTTTCCTCCATGGGAGAGCACAGTGAGAAGTTGGTAGTTTGCAGGCCAGGCAGAGGTTTCTCACCCTGAACCTTATCTACTGGCACCTTTATCTTGGACTTACAGGCTCCAGAACTGTGAGAAATAAATTTTTGTTGTTTAAGCCTCTCAGTGTACCATATGTATTTTGTTTTGGCAGCTCGAGCTAAGACATCTTGAAACCAAAATTAACCTCCAGCTCAACTCTCTATGACCTCCAGTTCTGTTATTGAATTTCCATGACAGTGCTATCTCCTTATTATCTTACTTAAATCTTTACAATAACCCTCCCCATTACTTGTGCTTTTTGGAGTAAGACTGATTTCTTCAAAACAAGATCAAAAACAAAACAAAAATTTTTAAGACATAATATTACATTCTAGTTTAAAAAATGTTGCCATCTAGGGCCCTGTAGATATGTTAGATGTTATCTAGAGACTCAATTTGTATGATTACAATCCAAACCTAAAACAAAACACAGTTTACAAAAACTTCCTTTTACATTTGACACAATTTCCTTGTATCTAATTACTGGGCTATTGTTTCAAATGTTTAGTACTTTATGTTCAAGTAGTTTAGCGATGCTGAAACAGTTTTACCAATTTGCACAATAAAAAAAATTATATTCTGGCTTAACTTGTTTTTTATAAAAACGAAGGTCCAGGTGGCTATAATATTTTTACCTTTATAAGCATATCAGAATTAAAATATGCAGCTTGGTGAACTGCTCACAGGTGTTTGGCAGAAATGATAGCAGTTTACTTACCAAAATGATGTACAAAGTACAAAACCAGGGACAGCACAAACTGTCACATTTCCTGGTATACCAGAGCATGTCAAACTTATGAAAATGCCCAAATAGTCATGAAGTTTTATAAAATCATGTTTTTCAGAAACTTTAAAAAGTGTTTTTAGCTCTGAATTTTTAAAAAACATCAAGCAAATAGGATTTTTAAAACAAAATACATAAATGATAAAAATAATATATATGTATTATAGCAAAGTCCGACCTTTGTTAGTACACCTTAAAACTTGCAACGACCTAAATGATTATAAGAAGGAAATGGTAATGATTTTCATCTTTGAAACTTTAAAACCCTTCCGTGTGAGACAACATTTGATAGATTAGAGTTATTCATGGTCTCCTTATCAGGTCCTGCCAGGTTGACGCTGTCTCCTATCTTCTCTGAGCTGCACTGGTTCTCCCCAGCCCGCTCTCAGATTTGTCTTGTAATAGTTGGCGTTACGGATCATCTCATCTCTCAATCACCAGCCAGCTCCCAAACCAGCATCCATGTTGATTCCTACGTAAAGCCTCCAGCAGCTCTTAGCACAGAGTCCAGCCCACCGTGGGCACTGTGTGTAGTAGCACATTATCTGATGTACACAATTTTCTGCCAAATTCTCTGCCCACTCTCACTGTAAGAATCTTGAATATGTTAATCAGGTGGTATACAATCAGCCTAGATAATCTGTCTATAAAAGGGTTGTTTTATGACGCTAGGTTTAATGTGGTTGTTATATAGCCCTAACAACTGAACTAGAAGATGTTGGGGGGGGAGATAAGGAAAATCATTAAATTCCTTATTAATTAAATGCTTAATGGAACTATCTTAGTATATGTGTATTTAATGGGAATTTTCATGACATCAGAGATAGAGATTACTGTAAGTCTGTTTTCTCTGAACATAAGTTAAAACTCAATTCTTGTTGAGAGTGATACAAAGATTCTTAAAACTAATTACATAATTATGTATATCAACAATAGCTGCAAGACCTCACAGTGATTAGAATGTCAATGAACTGCTAACTGCACTGCTGTGCCATTGATTAAAGGGAAGAAATGGGATAGGCTACTACTGAAGAAGTGGGTGTATAAATTGTTTGGAGGTAGCACTTGGTGTTTTACATATATATATATACACATATACATATGTAGATACATGTGTGTATGTATACATATATATGCCAGCTTGCTAATGGCCTATGGTTTTATATGAATCAAGGTTACTTGGCAAAATGGGATCTCATTACATTGAGGGCATTCAAGAGATCTGGAGAAGGTCCAGGCCCCATAAAATATAATATGAAAATTCTTAAGCTTTGAACTGATATTAAATGACATAAACACCCTAGAATTTATGCATTCTCACAAGAGTAGTACTATAACATAATTTATCTTTACACATCATGAACTGGTCAAATTAAAAGTACCAAACAGAAACAGTTACAAGAAAAGCAATGTACAACATAGTCCATATTGTAGTGGGCATTTATTCCATCATTTAATATGAAGAGGATCTTTTGTACTATATAAGAACCACTGTGGTTGTTTTACCTGTGAATTATCTACTTTATTAAATTGATTTCAAAATACTGTTCTTTTTATATGAATTGACTGATCTGTTATAAAACCATATGAAAAGTACACCACACTTATTTCATAGATTAACTTAAGGTATAATGTGTTTTAATAAACTTCATCTGCCACAAGACATAGCTGTTTATTTTAAAGTATTTATAAATAAAATATAGTATATATTAAAACTCTATTAACACTTTTTTTTTTTTTTTTTTTTTTTGCGGTAAGTGGGCCTCTCACTGTTGTGGCCTCTCCCATTGCGGAGCACAGGCTCCGGACACGCAGGCTTAGCGGCCATGGCTCACGGGCCCAGCCACCCCGCGGCATGTGGGATCTTCCCGGACTGGGGCATGAACCCATGTCCCCTGCATCGGCAGGCGGACTCTCAACCACTGCGCCACCAGGGAAGCCCCATTAACACATTTTAAAGGTTGTTAGATAATGTTGGAGAAGCAATAATATTGGTGCAATTTACTATAAAAATGATGGTACAAGTAAGAATTAATATTCTTTATTACTCTTTTAAACTTCAGGTACTAGGATAAATTTTTTTCTCTTAAAAAAAAAAAAAGAAAAAAATCAGTCTCCTCTTAGATTTGCCAATTATTTCTTAGGCCAAAACTTCATATTTATAATATTTAACAAAAGTTTGGGGTATTTTTCTAATTACTATTTTATAGGTAAGTATCTTTGGTACTAATATTACTAATATTTTGATATCTTTGAGAATATAATATGACAGGGTAAATTATATACAGTTCTTAATTTAATGATTTAATATAACTGCATGAGGCTAAGTTATGTGAATCTTGAAAGTCAGCTAAAGTTGCTCTTTTCTTTCACACAGACACACACACACACACACACACACACACACACACATGCACACAATTAAATTGTAGCATCCTAAACCACATCCCTGTCCAATGACCTTCCCCAGGTTTTAGTGAATTCTCTGGGGCTTAAAATTTCATGGCACATTTGACTTCCAAGTTTCTGATGCTGCTGAAAATCCCTTGTGTCTCATCTCCTGAGGCTGTTTCTGTCTCTTTTCTCTGCCTTAACTTGAAACTCAGCTCTATTTCCCTTGTGTACACAAAAGCAACATAAAACAAAAACCTTCAGAAGACATTTGTATTTCATGATGGTCTTAACCTAAGATTTCAGATTAATGAAGGGGTTTACTTCACAGCAATGCTAACATGTTAGAATTAAAAGCAGACATTGCCATCCTTAAACAACATTTGGTTAATCCATCAACATGAATTTTGAGACCCTTTTACCCATAAGCTCTAACCTGATGCAAGTCGGCCTGGTCTTTCTCTTCTCTCATCCCTCCCATCTTCTCTTTTATCTGTATTCCCCACTTGCCCCCAACTCCTAAGTTCTTGGTTATTTTTCATGCCATAAAAAATATGCACTTTATGCAGATCAATTCACTTCTTCTTTAAACATAGACCTAAATGCAGAAGCTATCCATGCATTTATTGATAACCTTATTGTTATGTCAGAAGCTTCCAAATTATCTTTTTTCAAGAGCATCTTAGAGAGCAGTTTGTATGAGCAGAACATAGGCAATATAAGGATTTATTGCCCCTCACACAGTCAACCCTGATATAACGGGTCGGGAGCAGTGTATACACTTCATTTATACATTTATTCAGCAAACAATTAATGAATTGATCCTTGTTCAGTCACAAAGACAGGTGCTAGGAATTCAAAGTAGAACTAGGTATAGCTTCTGTCTCCAAGGAATTCAGGAATTATTATGAGATAACAAAGAGTAAAGAGGTAATTACAACTAACATGTTGAGGTGAGGGTAGAGTGGGCAGAGCGTATCTTCACAGAGACTACCCAGAAAAACAGTATATCTAGATGATACATAAAGAATGAGCTGAAATCATTAAGGTTAATGGCGTTTAGATGATTTCAGGCATAGAAAGCAGAATGAACAATTTTGTGGAGAAAATGCTTGAATGTAGGATATAAGGGAAGGCTTGGCCAGAGAAGGGGGTTAAGAGCTAGGTAAGGGGCTGTCATGAAAATTGTGTTTTCTGTTTGCAGGAATTTTATTTATAGTAAAGTTAATAAAAATGTATTGATAATCTTGAAGCAAGGAAATGATTCAGTAGTCATTTTTTTCTCAATAAAATATTTACCTTTATTAGCATTTAATGAATCATTTTTAAGAGAAAACTATAAATGAAATATATATTGTTCTTGATTCAACTGTGCTTCAAAACATGTTATAAATATTATTTTAAGAAGAAAAATTTTTATAATATAAAATCTAGCTTTTATGGCCAAATATGACTGTCCCTTATATATGAATATAGTGATTCCATTTAGAAATACATTTTGAAATAACTCAGGTCTCTGAATAAGCCAGGTGTCTTTGTCAGGCTTCCTTTAGCTCTTTCTGGAGTTTTTAAATGGAGAGTGACCTTGAACTATGAAAACTCAGAACTTCAAAAAAAAGTCTACAAAGCCAGCATTTGCATGAGAGGCAGTAGAAAAATCTATGCAGCAAGTTTCTGCCTCAACACATTCTTTTCAAAATTTTTCTCATTTCACAAAAAATACTTAATTCATCCAAATTATTATTTTCAACATTCTACCATAAATTCTTTTGAAACTATTTTATTTAGAACAAGTAGCCCATAAATTATTTTATGTGATTTTATAAATAAAGCTTTCAGTTAGCTTTAGGATTAGAATTGGTAGAACCGATGCTGTTTTGCATAAATAACTTGAGGATAGTCTTCATGCTCCATTCCACTGTAGGAAAACTGAAACCAGACAGCCTCTCAAGACCAACTGCTGTAGCAACCAAAGATTCGAGTGTAGATTTATCAAGCTATAGCTAAAAAGTCATAGGTGCCAAGAGGCAAGTATATTTCCAAGAAAGAATTTAGTTTATCTCAGAAATCTTTTCTCTAGGCTCCTAATGCTTAGCCTATCTTTGCAGCCTAGCACCTGTTTAAAAGATGTGCAAAAGTATAAATATCAGAGCACACAAAAATATGTTTCATAGCCAAAAACTTGCATTGTATTGCAACAGCTGGTGGTAGAATCAGTAATCTGAAAGTCATTTGGAATCTTGAAATCTGCTTTTATAGAGAAAATGTACAAAGTCAGGGTAATGAACTGACTATTCTCTCATCAGGCCAATTTCATGTTGGGACTTAATGAGATGGATTTATTGCCATTCCATTGGAATTAAGCAGATGAGATTAGGGGAAAATATTTTTTATTCCATGCTTACCTGATGAGTTTTATTACTTTCTTTTATCTGGTTTTTATTCCAGTGGGAAAAACACATTTTCTGTATTTTATATTTCCTATTCATTCTTTTGTTTTTTGCCATCTTTATTGGAGTATAATTGCTTTACAATATTGTGTTAGTTTCTGCTGTATAACAGAGTCAGTCAGCTGTATGTATACATATATACCCATATCCCCTCCCTCTTGCGTGTCCCTCCACCATCCCTATCCCAGCCATCCAGGTGGCCACAAACCAGCAAGCTGATTTTCCTGTGCTATACAGCTGCTTCCCACTAGCGATATATTTTACATTTGGTAGTGTGTACATGTCAGTGCTACTCTGTCACTTCATCCCAGCTTACGCTTCCCCCTCCCCGTGTCGTAAAGTCTGTTCTCTACGTCTGCATCTTTATTCCTGTCCTGCCCCTAGGTTCATCAGAATCATTTTTTTTCAGATTCCATATATATGTGTTAGCATACGGTATTTGTTTTTCTCCATCTGACTTACTTCACTCTAACTGACTCTAGATCCATCCACTTAACTACACAGAGCTCAATTTCGTTTCTTTTTATGGCTGAGTAATATTCCATTGTATATATGTGCCACATCTTTTTTATCCATTCATCTCTCGATGGACACTTATATTGCTTCCATGACCTGCCTATTGTAAATAGTGCTGCATGACTCTTTTAGAATTATGGATTACTCAGGGTATGTGCCCGGTGGTGGGATTACTGGGTCATATGGTAGTTCTATTTGTAGTTTTTTAAGGAACCTCCATACTGTTCTCCATAGTGGCTGTATCAATTTACATTCCCACCAACAGTACAAAAGAGTTCCCTTTTCTCCACACCCTCTCCAACATTTATTCTTCGTAGACTTTTTGATGATGGCCATTCTGACTGGTGTGAGGTGATACCTCGTTGTAGTTTTGATTTGCATTTCTCTAATGATTAGTGATGTTGAGCATCCTTTCATGTGTTTGTTGGCAATCTGTATATCTTCTTTGGAGAAATGTCTATTTAGGTCTTCTGCCCCTTTTTGGAATGGGTTTGTTTTTTTGATATTGAGCTGCATGAGGTGCTTGTATAATTTGGAGATTAATCCTTTGTTGGTTGCTTCTTTCGCAAATATTTTCTCCAATTCTGACCGTTGTATTTTTGTGTTTTTGGTTTCCTTTGCTGTGCAAAAGCTTTTAAGTTTCATTAGGTCCAATTTGTTTCTTTTCTTTTTATTTCCATTTCTCTAGGAGGTGAAAAAGGATCTTGCTGTGATTTATGTCATAGAGTGTTTTGCCTATGTTTTCCTCTAAGAGTTTTATAGTGTCTGGCCTTACATTTAGATCTTTAATTGATTTTGAGTTTGTTTGTGTGCATGGTGTTAGGAAGTCTTCTAACTTCATTCTTTTACATGTAGCTCTCCAGTTTTCCCAGCACCACTTATTGAAGAGGCTGTCTTTTCTCCATTGCATATTCTTGTCTCGTTGTTCAAAGATAAGGTAACCATATGTGCGTGGGTTTATCTCAGGGCTTTCTATCATGTTACATTGATCTGTATTTCTTTTTTTGTGCCTGTAACATGCTATCTTGATTACTGAAGCTTTGTAGTATAGTCTGAAGTCAGGGAGCCTGATTCTTCCAGCTCTGTTTTCTTTCTCAAGATTGCTTTGGCTATACGGGGTCTTTTGTGTTTCCATACAAATTGTGAAATTTTTTGTTACAGTCTTGTGAAAAATAGCATAGGGATTGCAGTGAATCTGTAGGTTGCTTTGGATAGCATAGTCCTTTTCACAATATTGATTCTTCCAATCCAAGACCATAGTATATCTCTCCATCTGTTTGTATCATCTTTAATTTCTTTCATCAGTGTCTTACAGTTTTCTGCATACAGGTTTTTTGTCTCCTTAGTTAGGTTTATTCCTAGGTATTTTATTCTTTTTGTTGCAATGATAAATGGGGTGTTTCCTTAATTTCTCTGTCTGTATTTTCATAATCAGTGTATACAAATGCAAGAGATTTCTCTGCATTAATTTTGTACCCAGTTGCATTACCAAATTCATTGATTAGCTCTAGTAGTTTTCCGGTAGCATCTTTAGGATTATCCATGTATAGTATCATGTCATCTGCAAACAGTGACAGTTTACTTCTTCTTTTCCGATTTGGATTCCTTTTATTTCTTTTTCTTCTCTGATTGCTGTGGCTAGAACTTCCAGAACTATGTTGAATAATAGTGTGAGAGTGGGCAACCTTGTCTTGTTCCTGATCTTAGAGGAAATGGTTTCAGTTGTTCACCATTGAGAATGATGTTGGCTGTGGGTTTGTCATATATGGCCTTTATTATGTTGAGTTATGTTCCCTCTATGCCTACTTTCTGGAGAGTTTTTATCATGAATAGGTGTTGAATTTTGTTGAAAGTTTTTCTGCATCTATTGAGATTATCATATGGTTTTTACCTTCAGTTTGTTAATATGGTGTATCACATTGATTGATTTGCATATATTGAAGAATCCTTGCATTCCTGGAATAAACCCCACCTGATCATGATGTATGATCCTTTTAAGGTGCTGTTGGATTCTGTTTGCTAGTATTTTGTTGAGGATTTTTGCATCTATGTTCATCAGTGATATTGGCCTGTAGTTTTCTTTTTTTGTGACAGCTTTGTCTTGTTTTTGGTATCAAAGTGATAGTGGCCATGTAGAATGAGTTTGGGAGTGTTCCTCCCTCTGCTATATTTTGGAAGAGTTTGAGAAGGATCGGTGTTAGCTCTTCTCTAAATGTTTCGTAGAATTCGCCTGTGAAGCCATCTGGTCCTGGGCTTTTGTTTTTTGGAAGATTTTGAATCAGACTTTCCATTTCAGTGCTTGTGGTTGTTCTGTTTATATTTTCTATTTCTTCCTGGTTCACTCTTGATAGTTTGTACTTTTCTAAGAATTTGTCCGTTTCTTCCAGGTTGTCCGTTTTATTGGCATATAGTTGCTTGTAGTAATCTCTCATGATCCTTTGATTTCTGCAGTGTCAGTTGTTACTTCCCCTTTTTCATTTGTAATTCTATTGACTGAGCCTAACCCTTTTTTTCTTGGTGAGTCTGGCTAATGGTTTATCAATTTTGTTTGTCTTCTCAAAGAACTAGCTTTTAAGTTTGAGCTTTGCTATTGTTTTCTTTATGTCTTTTTCATTTATTTCTCATCTGATTTTTATGAATTCTTTCCTTGTACTAACTTTGGTTTTTTTTTGTTCTTCTTTCTCTCATTGCTTTAAGTGTAAGATTAGGTTGTTTATTTGAGGTGTTTCTTGTTTCTTGAGGTAGGATTGTATTGCTATAAACTTGCCTCTTAGAACTGCTTTTGCTGCATCCCATAGATTTTGGGTCATTGTGTTTTCACTGTCATTTGTTTCTAGGTATTTTTTGATTTCCTCTTTGACTTCTTCAGTGATCTCTTGGTTATTTAATAGTGTACTGTTTAACTTCCATGTGTTTGTATTTTTTACAGATTTTTTCCTTTAATTGATATCTAGTCTCATAGCATTGTGGTCGGAAAAGATACTTGATATGATTTCAATTTTGTGAAATTTACCATGCTTGATTTGTGATCTATCCTGGAGAATGTTCCATGAACACTTGAGAAGAAAGTGTATTTCTGTTGTTTTGGATGGATTGTCCTGTGAATAACAATTATCCATGTTGTTTCATGTGTCATTTGAAGCTTGTGTTTCCTTATTTATTTTCATTTTGGGTGACCTGTCCATTGGTGCAAGTGGGGTGTTAAGATTCCCTACGATTATTGTGTTACTGTAAGTTTCCCCTTCTATGGCTGTTAGCATTTGCCTTATGCATTGAGGTGCTCCTATGTTGGGTGCATAAATATTTACAATTTTTATATCTTCTTCTTGGATTGATCCCTTGATCATTATGTAGTATTCTTCTTTATCTCTTGTAATAGTCTTTATTTTAAAGTCTGTTTTGTCTGATATGAGAATTGCTACTCCAGCTTTCTTTTGATTTCCATTTGCATGGAATATCTTTTTCCATCCCCTCACTTTCAGTCTGTATGTGTCCCTAGGTCTGAAATAGGTCTCTTGTACACAGCATATATATGGGTCTTGTTGTTATATCCATTCAGCCAGTCTATGTCTTTTGGTTGGAGTATTTAATCCATTTACATTTAAGGTAGTTATCAATATGTATGTTCCTATTACCATTTTCTTACTTGTTTTGGGTTTGTTTTTGTAGGTGTTTTCCTTCTCTTGTGTTTCTGCCGAGAGAAGTTCCCTTAGCATATGTTGTAAAGCTGGTTTGGTGGTGCTGAATTCTCTTAACTTTTGCTTGTCAGTAAAGGTTTTAATTTCTCCATTGAAACTGAATGAGACTCTTGCTTTGTAGAGTATCTTGGTTGTTGGTTTTTCCCTTTCATCAATTTAAATATGTCCTGCTACTCCCTTCTGGCTTTCAGAGTTTCTTCTGAAAGGTCTGATGTTAACCTTATGGGGATTCCCTTGTATGTTATTTGTTGTTTTTCCCTTGTTGCTTTTAATATTTTTTCTTTGTATTTAATTTTGATAGTTTGATTAATATGTTTTGGTGTGTTTCTCTTTGGATTTATCCTGTATGGGACTCTCTGCACTTCCTGGACTTGATTGACTCTTTTCCGTTCCCAAATTAGGGCCGTTTTCAACTATAATCTCTTGAAATATTTTCTCAGTCCCTTTCTTTTTCTCTTCTTCTTTTGGGTCCCCTATAATTCGAATGTTGGTGTGTTTAATGTTGTCCCAGAGGTCTCTAAGACTGTCCTCAGTTCTTTTTGTTCTTTTTTCCTTATTCTGCTCTGTGGTAGTTATTTCCACTATTTTATTTTCCAGGTCACCTATCCGTTCTTCTGCCTCAGTTATTCTGCTATTGATTCATTCTAGAATATTTTTAAGTTCAGTTATGTGTTGTTCATCATTGTTTGTTTGCTCTCTAGCTCTAGGTCCTTGTTAAATATTTTCTTGTATTTTCTCCATTCTATTTCCAAGATTTTGGATCATCTTTACTGTCATTACTCTGAATTGTTTTTCAAGTAGACTGCCTATTTCCTCTTCATTTGTTTAGTCTGGTGGGTTTTTACCTTGCTCCTTCATCTGCTGCATATTTATCTGTCTTCTCATTTTGTTTCCCTGTGTTTGGGGTCTCCTTTTCACAGGCTGTAGGCTCATCATTCCCGTTACTTTTGGTGTCTGCCCCCAGTGGGTCAGGTTGGTTCAGTGTGTTGTGTAGGCTTCCTGTTGTAGGGCACTGGTGCCTGTGTTCTCGTGGGTGGGGTGGATCTTGTCTTTCTGTTGGTCAGGTCTACGGCAGGTGGTGTGTTTTGGGGTGTTTGTGAAGTTAGTATGATTTTAGGCAGCCTCTCTGCTAGTAGGTGGGGTTTTGATCCTGTCATGCTAGTTGTTTGGCATGGGGTGTCCAGCACTGAAGCTTACTGGCTGTTGAGTGGAGCTGGGTCTTAGCACTGAGGTGGAGATGTCTAGGTGAGCTGTCACCGATTGGTATTATGTGGGGCTGGGAAATCTCTTATCGTCCAATGTCCTGAACTCAGCTTTCCCATCTCAGAGGCTCAGGCCTGACACCAGGCTGGAGCACCAAGACGCTGTCAGCCACATGGCTCAGAATAAAAGGGAGAAAAAAAGAAATTAAAAAATAATAATTAAAAATATTAAAATTAAAAAAAATTAATTATTAAAACAAAAAATTAAAAATGTAATAATAATAAAAAAGAAGAGAGCAACCAAACCAATGAACAAATCCAGCAATGATAACAAGAGGTAAAAACTATACTAAGATAAACATGAAAATCAGAAACAATCAGTCACAGACAGCAAACCCCAAGTGTACTCGTGCTCCCAGAGTCAACTACCTCAGTTTTAGGATGATTCATTGTCTATTCCGGTATTCCACAGATGCAAGGTACATCAAATTGATTGTGGGAATTTATTCTCCTGCTCCTAAGGCTACAGAGAGAAATTTCCTTTTCTCTTTTTTTGCACAGTCCCTGAGGTTCAGCTTTGGTTTGGGCCCCACCTATGGGTTTAGGTTGCCCTCAGGCATCTGTTCCCTGCCCAGATAGGAGGGGGTTAAAGCAGTGGCTGATTAAGGGGCTCTGGCTCACTCATGCTGGGAGGAGCGAGGGGTACGGTAGTTATAATTGGAATGTGGGGCAAGCCTGTGGCAGCAGAGGCTGGTGTGACATTGCAACGGCCTGAGGTGCGCTGTGTGTTCTCCCGAGGAACTTGTCACTGGATAACGGGAACCTGGCAGTGGCGTGCTGCACATGCTCCTGGGGGCTATGGATAGTGACCTGTGTTTGCACACAGAATTCTTGGTGGCTGCAGCAGCAGCGTTAGCATTACGTGCCCATCTCTGGGGTCCAAGCTGATAGCTGCGGCTCACGTGCATCTCTGGAGCTTATTTAGGCGGTGCTCTGCTTTCCGTGGACAGATTGGAAAGGAATCCCCTTCCCTCGTGCACCCCAAAACAATTGTCTCTTGCCTCTTAGAGAAGTCCACACTGTTTTCTGGACTCCCTCCCGGCTAGCTGTGGCACACTAGCCCCCTCAGCCTGTCTTCACGCAGCCAACCCCAGTCCTCTCCTGGGGATCTGACCTCCAAAGCCCAAACCTCAGCTCCCAGCCCCCACCCGCCCTGGCAGGTGAGCAGACAACTCTCTCAGGCTGTTGAGTACTGTTCAGCACTGATCCTCTTTGCAGGAATCTCTCACTTTGCCCTCTGCACCCCTGTTGCTGCACTCTCCTCCATGGCTCTGAAGCATCCCCCCGCCATCCCCCCCTCCCTGTCTCCATCAGTGAAGGGGCTTCGTAATGTGTGGAAACTTTTCCTCCTTCACAGCTCCCTCCCAGAGGTGCAGGTCCCATCCTTACTGTTTTGTCTCTGTTTTTTCTTTTGCCCTACCCAGGTGTTATGGGGATTTTCTTGCCTTTTGGGAAGTCTGAGGTCTTCTGCCAGGGTTCAGTAGGTGTTCTGTAGGAGTTGTTCCACATGTAGATGTGTTTTTGATGTATTTGTGGGGAGAAAGGTGATCTCCACGTCCTACTCCTCCACCATCTTGAAGGTACCCCCATTTATTCTTAAGTGAAAGAAAACATGAATTTCGGGATATGTTTTCCTAATAAATTTTATTTGTCTATTTTAGTTCTTTGGCTTTGTGAATTTTTTCTGACAAATTAGTGAAGCTAACTGTCCTTACCGGTATGAATTATGGATTTTTGAAGCTAGAACCAACTTTTAAATCATCTTCTCCAGTGATGAACACAAGTTATTCCAGGATGGCAGCCATTGTAGGGATATATGTGTGGGTGAGGGTGACCAGGAGGAGCACAGTAATTGTGGCTCTGTAACTACCACCACCACATTGGTCAGGATAACTTGTCTGTTATCCTTATATCTGTTTCTTTTTAAAATTTGGTTTTCTAAGTGATCTGTCATAGGAATATTGTTTAAAAAGAAATTACTTTTACTAAAAAGATGTTTTAGGTTGTATATCATTCCAATTTGAAAGGTATGAAAAATGAGACTATCTGATATCAACTTCAGCAATATTCATTTCAAATCTTTGTACTTGACTTATTTTTCTTACCGTTCGTAATAGTAATTGTATGTGTCAACTTGAATGGGCCACAGGGTGCTCAGATATTTGGTCAAACATTATTCAGGGTGTGTCCATGAGGGTATTTCTGGATGAGATTAACATTTGAATCAGTAGACTGAGTAAAGCAGATCACCCTCCCTAATAAAAGTGGCCCTCATCCAATCAGTAGAAGGCCTGACAAGAGCAAAAAGACTGAGTGAGGGGGGACTCACTCCTACCTGAATATCTCTTCCTGACTTCCAACTCTACCTGAAACATCATCTCTTCTCGGTTCTCAAGCTTGTTGATTTTTAGACTAGAACTTACACCTCTCGCTCTCCTGGTTCTCAGGCCTTCAGCCTCTGACTGGAACTGTCTCCAACTCTTCTGGGTCTCCAGCTTGCCAAATACAGGTCTTGGGACTTCTCAGACTCCATAATCACCTGAGCCAATTATAATAAATCTCTTCTTATAAATCTGTATACACACATCCTATTGATTCTATTTCTAAAAAGTACACTGCCTAATACACCATTATTTAAGAAACCTATATTCCTGACTTTCTCTTAGAGTCAGGGACCTTTCCTCATTTTAATGTTACCTTTGCAGCTTCTGACTCATTATTTATACTCTACACAATCTCAAACGGAGAAAGAAATCCTCTGTAAACTCTCTCTCATATTTTATGTGGTGATATCTGCTGTGAAATGAGTACTTTTGGAACAACTTGGGTCATGTACCTGCCAGTCCCTAAACTGGGGAAAGTTAGTGTTACTCAGTCTGTCCATGAACCAGCTGAGGTCCATCAACTGTTGTTACTGGCCTACAAGCAGTTACACGGCTTCTGCCGGGAAGAACATCACCTATGTCACTGAGCATATTCTTTAGATCAGCTGTCATTTTCTTTTTCAAAGCAAGAATTTCTTTAAGCTGTTGATTTACATTCTGGAGCAAGCTCTTGTCTCTTTGTGTATGTCACATGCCTACTATTAATTAAGATCGGCAGGATCTAGTGATTGATAGTCCTAATTGGGGGAGAAAAAGCAGCTCCAAAAAGGAAAGGGAGATACTGCATCAGAAGAAGAGGAAAACTATTCAGAACAGACACCACCTCTCAAATAAACTATGCATATATCCAACAAACAAAAATGCTGTCAAATAGCCATGAAAAGAGGTGGAGGAAACTGAAATGTTTATTACTAAGTAAAAGAAGCCAATCTGAAAAGGCTAAATACCATATGATTTCAATTATAGAACATTCTGGAAAAGGCAAAGCTACGGTAAAAAAAATCACTGGTTGCCATGGGCTGAGTGGGGAGTGGGTGGGGTGGAGGCCGATGAATATGTAGAGCACAGAGGATTTTTAGGGTGGTGAAAATACCAGTATGATAATATGATAGTAGATACATGTCATTATATGTTTGTGCACACCCGTAGAATGTACAACACCAAGAGTAAAACCCAAGGTAAACTATGAACTTTGGGTGATTATGATGTGTGCATGTAGGTTCATCAGTTGTAACAAATGTACCACTCTGGTTCTGGCTATTGATGCTGAGGAAGCTCTGCATGTGTAGGGGCAGGAGTATATGGGAAATTTCTGTACCTTCCCCTTAATTTTATTGTGGACCAAGAAGAGCTTTAAAACCATAAAGTCTTAATAAAAGCACAACAACTCAAAAACAAAACAAAACATGGGTTTATGCTACAGGCACTTAAAAATATATATTTTTAATCCAGTGAATATACCTTGAGAAAAAGATATTGTCATTTCTGTGTTAAGCCTGAGAAAACCCATGTTCTGCAATGTTAAGTTCAGTGCTTGAGATCACAAAGCTGGCATGCAGTACAATTGGTATGATCACTTAGGATTCCAAAACTCATGTTTTTTTGTTATAACACAATAAATTATAGGCAATATCATTTGTCAGGGATTGGAGAGAGAAGAATGGAAAGGATTAGGGATGGTTAAAGAAAATTTTCTGTGGAGTTGGGAGTTAAGCTAAGTCTTTAGGTATTGGCCAGCTTATCAAGGTGAGCAGTATGCTGGAGAAGAAAACCCTCTAGGCAGAGGGAAGAGTATGAGGACCATCATGGAAGCCTCTAGTTTTAGTACTGTTAAAGTAGAAATTGCACTGGGCAAAGTTAAGCAGGCAAGAAAGTCTTTATTCAGATTATTGCAATAGGGGAGAGATTGAACTCCAACTGCACTGAAACAAAAAGCGGAAGGATACGTAAGTGCTGAAGTGAGCTAGTGAAAAAGTACTGGAAAACATTAAGGGTAAGGTTGATAAATGAAATGTGTCTAGCACATGGAGTTATTCCTGAGTTTACAAATATTTGTCTCTGTGATACGGCCATCTGGGTTTGCTAATTGTCACCCAGTGAAGCTTCCTTCCTTCCCTCAGAGACTGGGAGGTAGGGTTGCTTTCCCTTTTGATGTTTCCATTTCAGAGGTGGTTTCTGAATTTTTGAGAAAGCTATGTCCTGGGTTGTAATACTGGCAAGAGGCTGGAAGATTTACATACATTTCAAAGGGGCAGAGAAAGAATTTTTAATTGCAAGCTTTCTAAAATAAATTTTCTAAGTAAAGGGAGGTCATTGACCTATAGTAAAGAATAAATCTGTCTAATGTGTAGTCAAGTTAAGGGGAATATTAAGTCCATCTTGATGCATCAAAATCATGAGGCATGTTAAAAAATGTAGTTTTAGGTCCCTCCCCCAGAGATTCTGTTCCCGTATTCACCTTTGTCCACCCTTAAATAAATAAATATTTAAAGAATGACACTTCGCATGATTTGGGAGTAGGTGGAAAGGGGTGGATGAAACTGGAAGTGGGAAGAAACTAAGTCGTGAAGTGCCTTTTATATAACACAAGTTTGGATTTTATTGGGGTATGGATTTTATTCTTTAGGCCAGGGTTCCAAAATATGGACTGCCTGCATCAGAATCCCTTGGGAAGCAAATGTCTAGTATTCACCACAGAACTATAGTTCAGAAGTTCTGTGGTAGTTATGGAGATGCAGAGATGACCACTGTTGACCTTTTTGTGTATTTCATTCTTATTTCATTCTCATTTTGTTTCCTCTGGGATTTCTTTCTGCATAGTTAGTAACATATTATTATACATTGTCCTATAACCTAAGTGTTTTATTATTTTATTTAAAAATCAGATGCATAATAATGCATTATATTAATGTATTATAATTTACTGAATGACTCTCCCATCCTTCAATATTAAAGTAGTTTTTAAGTTATCTTTTTATAAATAATGTTTCAATAAGTTAGTGTATGCTTGTTTTTTTCCTTATTTGATATTATTTTCTAGTACAGATTCTAATAAGTAGGATTACTTCGTCAAAAACTATAAATATTTATAGAACTCTTGATTTCTAAATTGTTAACCAGCTAGGTTATATAAATTTATACCTTTATATGCAGCATATAAAGAATTGATTATACAGAATTCTTGATGACATTTAGCATTACACTTACAAAATATTTCTCTCTCTCTATCTCTCTTCCTCTTCCTTCCTTTTTTAAAAACTAATTTATTAGATGAACTATGGAATCTTGTTTTTACTTGAAGGTATTTAATTTGTTTAAACTGATGAAATTGCATTATTGTTAGCTTTTAACTACCTTTATTTCTTCTTTTTTTAAATTAAAGTATACTTGATTTACAGTATTGTGTTAGTTTCAGGTGTACAGCAAAATGATTCAGTTTTATATATATATATATATATATATATATATATATATATATATATATATATATATATACACTTTCTTCAGCTTCTTTTCCATTATAGGTTATTACAAGATATTGAATATAGTTCCCTGTGCTATACACAAATCCTTGTTGTTTACCGATTTTATATATAGTGCTATGTATCTGTTAGCCCATACTCCTAATTTTTCTACCCCTCCCCCTTTCCCCTTTGGTAACCATAAGTTTGTTTTCTATGTCTGTAAGTCTGTTTCTGGTTTGTCAACAAATTCATTTGTATTATTTTTTAGGTTCCCCGTACAAGTGATATGATATAATACTTGTCTTTCTCTGTCTGACTTCACTTAATATGATATTCTCTAGGTCTATCAGCCACATTTATTTCTGTTGTAAATTTTAGGTTCAGGTTCTTTGTTTAACTTATGCAATGTTCATCCTTTGTTTCCACTGTAATGACTCTGTAGGCAATGAGGACACTGACATTTGCCTTCCATTAATGTAGCATATGCTTTCCCAAGTTTGCTGTTTGTCTTCAAACCTTCTTACGTGGTAGAATTTTGATATACTGGTGTTTTTATTTTTATTTAGTCAATTTTATCAATATTTACTTCATATTTTCTGCTTTGGGGGATACTACATTATTTTCTTTCACAGGCCTCATATTCCTCCTCTCTGTCTTCACATGAACACGTTTTTCTGGGAAGGCGGAGGTGAGAGTGAAGATAGTGTGGCTTTTTACAATAAATGCATTTACTTGTTGAAACAGTTCAACTAATATTGCAATGTGATACCACCAATTCTATTTGCCTTCTAATATGCTGTTTTTCATGGATTAAATTCTCAGAATAAAAGACAGAATGACTTGTACTCTTATATGCATATTTTGGCCACCTGAAAAGCTGTATCTGTACCACAGAAGGTTAGCTGCCCAGTTTTTTCTTTGGCACAGACCCTAGAACTCTATCCAGGAACAAAATATTGTAAAGGGGAAAGACATCTACTAGGAGCTTTCAGTTTCTCTTTTATGTTACAAGGAGTGTGAGGTAACTGATATTCTGATTTCAGTTTCATGGATTTTGCAATTAGTGGAATTTACTCCTGGGATGTGACAGTTGTCTGGGTGTCTGTCAGTCTTGTGTGTGTGTGTGTGTGTGTGTTTTCTTTTGAAATCTTCATCTATATTTTTTAAAAGAGGTTGATTTATAGACCATTAGACATGATTTTAAATGGAAAGTTATTTTATTTCTCTTTATATGACCAGCATATGGGATATCTGGAAAACATTTCCCTCTTCCCCATTCCCTTGGTGGATGTAGAGTCATGCTCTCAATTTAAAACTGGAGAGGAGATAACTGAGAACTGGCTCCATTTTATTCTTATATCCAGCAAGTCTTCAGCTAGTATAGCTCTGAAGGAATTAAATGGATCTTCTCCTGTGCTACATAGTTTCTCTGTAGATAATTTTATGTGTCAGTAATATAGCACAGTGTGTAAAACATCTTTGACCAAGAGCTGCTCAAGAAAAAAATACACTCCTGCAAACACATTGTTCCCAGGATTCTTATGTCCTCCATCCTCTAATAAAGTGATTAAAGGAAGGTAACTGCAAATCAAAAGATAAGAAATAAATCACCTCCCATCTCCTATGACACTGCTGCCTATTGGGATCTATATTCTCTCTCAATAGATAGATAGATAGATAGATAGATTGATCTTCATCAACTTATAGGTTTATGTCCCAATAAGCCCATCATAAATTGAAAATATTATAAGTCGAAAATGCATTTAATACACCTAATCTACTGAACAGCAGCTCACCCTAAAGATGCTCAGAACACTTAGCCTATAGTTGGACAAAGTCAACTAACAGAAAGCCTATTTTATAATAAAGTGTTAAATATCTCATTTAATTCATTGACTATCTTACTGAAAGTGAAAAACAGAATGTTTGTATGGGTACAGGATGATAATAAGTATATTGGCTATTTACCCTCATGATCACATGGCTGACTGGGAGATGTAGCTTGCTGCTGCTGCCCAGAATCAGGAGAGAGTATTGTTCTGCATATTGGTAATTGTCTCACAAGATCAAAATTCAAAGTATTGTTCCTACTAAATGCATACTGCTTTTGCACCATCTGAAAGTCAGAAAATCTTAAACCATAATAAGTCAGGGACCTCTGTGTGTGTGTGTGTGTGTGTGTGTGTGTGTGTGTATACATATATATTTTTTATATATATGATATATTATGATATATAATTACATATATATATATGTATATATATATATATATATAAAGTATGATACATATTAAGGGTATGATACATGATTCTGGTCCACACAGAAAACAATAGCCTAGAGTAGAATTATTATTTAGTTGCCTGACATAGATGCCATGTCTTCAAAATGAGGAGAAAAAGCTGGATCATGATATAGCATCATTCTTTCTTCCGTAGGACTTAAGAGCGATTCCCATGTTTGATCTCTACACATTGCAAGCATAAGTATACAAATTTACTGCTTAATAGTAACAACTGACATAATTTGAACAGTTTTAATAAAGCAAAGATAATTACTGCACACACACACAAACCCTCTTCAGGTAGTTAAAACATCTGCCTGATTTTCCTCACAGTCATATTTTTTTCACAGTTATTATCTTCTATTGTTTCAAAGTGTTTGAGCATTGAAGTGTTAGGCTTAATTGAGTATGATGGTTAAAAAGAGTATCTACAGCTGGATTGCCAATTAAAAAAAAAATGAGCCTTTGTATAATTCATACAGAATACATTAAACATAAATGTAATATTTGCTGCAACCATCATGTTCATCATTAAGATTTTCCCAATTACTTTTAATGTAGTAATTTAAGTACTAGGAAACTACACTTCGTAATTTCTGTAGTGAAGAGCCATGCTCATATGTGGCCATCAATATCCATGAACTGATGCATCTGTATCATTTAATGTGTTTCTCAAAATGTGCTTGGATACCACCTGCACTGGAGTTATCTAAGATGGCTGGTAAAATATAATTTCCAGTAATGTATCAGAGACTGAAATTTTTACCAGCAGCCCAGGTGATTTTCACACTTAGGATTCACTGAAATTGGGATGAGTTTATTTCAGTTTTTCATGTGAATCATAATTACTTGGGTCTCTTTTTCATTTTTCATTTCAACTTTTGAATAATTGTGACATTTTCAATCAATAGGATTTTTTGTCTTATCTACATAGAGCTATGTGAAGCAAATAGCTAAATGATAGTTTTAAGAAATGCTTTGTAGCTTTCTTAGTTAGGCTAGCGCTTTTATATTTTACAGTAATCTCCAATTTAGGGGGTGAGTGGTATCAGATCAATTCTTAAACATATGAAAACACCTTTTATCACTGTGACCTGCTCTCTACTCCTCAGGGATGTGAGAGGCAACTTTTTGATAGACCTCATCAACACTGTGTTGCCATTTTCTGACATAGAGTTAACCAAGGAAGCCATTATCTGAGAATGTTTTTAACAGGATATATCTGGTCTGTCTTGATTGCTTATTATAAACACACGTGGAGTTATGGACCTGTGGAATACAGTTGGTTGAAGAACAAAAGTTAGTCCTGTAGGCTCTCAATCTGAATGAATAATGAAGTATAAACAAGAAACCCAAATCTGAGAATCTTTCTTGTCTCTTAAGTCATACTGGACACATCGTTAGATCTCATCTGTTACTTTGAGATGACAGACATGTCTCAAGGCAGAAAAGGGAACTTATGTATTTTAAGCTGTGTTTGATGGTTTAGATCCCTTCAAGAAACCAATGCTTTGATGCTTCATCTGTGCCTGCTGTTTTCTTATATCCTCTTCTAATCATTAATTAATTTTTGTGCTGGTTAAGATCATGATTGTGTGAGTTTGCTTTGACCATTCAGTGCATTTCTGCATGCAATTTTCTGGCATAAGTCAGAGAGGAGAACAAGCCTGTCATTCAGTTCAAAGAACTTATATGATTACTTTGCTATTTGTGAGTCATAAAGTTTGAAAATTATAAGCCCCCAATGATCTGGTTCATATAGGAAAAAAGCCTATAAAAGTAAATGGTTACACTTAAAACTGGTTAAAATGGTAAATTTTATGTTACGAATATTTTACCACAATTAAAAAAAAAAGCAAATAGTGGAATAGCTGATAGTTCTGATTAGCTGAGTGTGTTATGTGTGCACTCATGTGGCCTCTTACTGAATGGATGTGTGTTCATACTACAGGACTCTTGATGGCGGTAAGGCTAGGCTTCCTGATGGATACTGTCTTGTTTTTTATCTAGAAGCTAAACAAACAAGAGCCTTCAATCTGTTTACCCTTCACTGGAAGTAAGCTCACACACTCTCCTATTCTGTTTCTTAACAGGTACACAAATATCTATCAAATCTTTAAATTGCAATAAAAAAAATGAAAGCAATTTTGCATTTTGCAAAATTTTTTTTCAGTCAAGAGTTTGTCTCCTGCTTATCTGAAAGACCTTGGACCTATACTTTCCAGACGGCTAAATTTTATTTTTTTTCTCTGTCCCACAAAGTTTAAAGATTTGAAAACACGTGTTAGGCTACACGTCTTTGAGCTGAACTCAGAAACTTGATTACCAGGTTAGGGTTTTTGTAACTGAGAGCAGGGAACTTTTCCTTGGACTAATGCGTGTAGATAGGTAACAGACCTTATTTTTCTTTCACTTAGGTGAGAATGATAGTAATATTTTAGATGGATACTGGGAACAGGAGTGATGGTGAAATGTGGAAATAAGAACTCTTCAGTGCTGAAAATAAAGGAGAGAGAGGGCCTAGACAATAGAGAGCTAGGCTTGAAACAAAAACTTATTCAATTAGCTAGATCAAATAAGTAGTGTACATAGAAGAACTACATAACTACAACCTACCTACTCTCCATAGCTGGGGCCCCCAACCCCCGGGCCACAGACCGGACTGTTAGGAACCGGGCGGCACAGCAGGAGCTGAGTGGCGGGGCAAGCAAGTGAGGCTTCATCTGCCACTCCCCATAGCTCCCCATTGCTCATATTACCTCCTGAACCATCGCTCACATTACTGCCTGAAGCATCCCCCTCCCCGATCCGTGGAAAAACTGTCTTCCATGAAACCAGTCCCTGGTGCCAGAAAGGTTGGGGACCGCTGCTCTATAGAGTTTATAATTGGTGGTGCAAATAAGAAAGTGTTGAGATTCCACAGGAGAGGACACAACCAAATTTTAATAAGCAAAGGGCTTCTAGAGTGAACTAATATGCATGATATAATTTAAAATGTAATATTTCAGAAGATCTTAGATTTACTTCCCTTTTACAATGTAAATGGAAAGGAAAAGCCTAATCATATGTTTTTAAAATCAGGTCATTTTCATTATTAAATTCTTGGCATAGGATAACAGCTTTCGATAGCTTTTACATATGGAGGTTCAAAATGATATTGCATAAAACATTTACAGTATTTTCCATAGCTGGAAACACTAGGTATTTTGCCCTTCTCAATTATCACAACTACTTTCAAACCACAGTTTCGGGTCCAGAAAAGTTTGTATTACCACTTACACATTCATTTCACTGTACTTATTACTCTGTGATTCGGTTATATGCACCTATATTACCTGCTTTTGTATAACTGAACATCTAATGATGGCTGTGGCTGGTATGTATTGTACCATTGCTCTGATAGGACTTCTCTTACATGTGAAGCATTTCCATTGCTATAATATGAGCACCGTTGCAACACTGAGGCTATTTTAAATCTGTATTCTAGAGTAACAATAGTTTCTGTGAACATATTCCTAAAGATATTATCTGGTAAAAGGAATATTGTAAAGACAAAAATATCAGGGGTTATAAAGCAAGAGCATTAGTATGTAATTCAGTTACAAAGTCAATCAACCATAAGTCATAAGTCCCTAAGAAAACAGGCTTAATTAGTTTGGGTGCACAACCCGTGAAACAACTTGTCAGGGAACTAAATTAATTTGATTAAAAATAAATAAAGCTTAGATCAGAGGCAAAAAACATCCCAGTGGCATTTTGCCATTAATAGTCATTTTGTTGATATGTGTGACCTAGAATATTATATTTTAGGATTATATATTGCTAACCCATAGTTAATATTGCAGGATCTCTTTGTCTTTCTTGTGTGCAGCTATCTTACTACATGCTATGCAATTTTAACACAAAGGAGAGTAAAATTCTCCTTTGGAAATAGTTCTTTCAAGTACAGTTGATAATTTAAGAGCATAAACTACACTTTAACCAAGCTCTCTTGAGGGAACATATAATTTTGGAGTGTATTTCTCCTACTAAGTTGAAGCTAGGTTATAATTCTTTTCTATAATTCTGTCCATATTACTTATTTTGTGCTAATGTGTCACTGTTCTTCATAATTTATTTCACAATAGATTTTAATCATGGGAAAATAAAAATTAGAGAAAAGACATATGAATACACTTCTGAATTTATGAAAAATTTCCTCACATGCCATTTTCTTCTGAAAGGGTCAAATTGCATGACCATGATTTTGATATCCCCCAAGTTATTTTAGTAATTTTTACCCAATTATTTATTTTTTTTGACTAACCATTGAAATATGAGAGAAAGATGTATTTACCACATTTTACAAGTGCTAATGAAGGCATACATCTGAAAGTTGAGGGTAAACTAAGCAGATCCTAGAAATAGAAGTTTTCATGAAATTATTTCTGTTCATTTCATCTTCTTTTGTGGGGAGAATATTACCCCACAAAATTCACCCATAGAATGTAAGCTCTAGAAGGCAATTACCCAATTGTAAGTTGCATTCTACACTTAAATTCTTATATTTCTCACCAAAATTTAGTAATGTAACCATCATATGCCCAAAGAGTAAGCAAAATAAGAACAATCACTTAAATTCAGAAAAGTTATTAACAGAGTTAACTGTGTAACTCAACATACTTATATAGGCACAGATACCTGGGTTTGGAGGTTAACCATGGTGAAGAAGAATAATTGGCAGAATATTTGGGGAAAACATAAAATTACCAAAAACTACATACCTAAAAACATCTTCTTTTTCAGTATTATGGAATAATTACTAGATTAAACATATGACATTTCTTCTTTTTGCAAATCAAAAACTCTTGAATATTGGAGATTTCCAGTGGTTCAACTTAAGAATTAGGTACCCCAGTTTATTTTATCAGGAGATGTTCTTCTCTTTAGCAATCAAATATTTATCTAGCCACTTATGGTTTTTTGGCTACAATTAGAAAATTCTTAATCTTCAGAATTTTTCTTAGTTGAAATGTGGGAGAAATACATTCTCAACGTGACAGCCAGGATTCATTTGAACTATTTCAGATCATATTACTGCTCTGTTCAAACCCTCCCTTAGCTGGCCATTTGATTCAGATTTAAAGTTTAAATTTTTTTAATGGTCTAGAAGGCCCTTCTTGACCTACCCCCTGCACTCTTTGGCCTTTCAGACTTCATCTGCTACCACTCTCTCTTTTACTCACATTGCTCTTCCATGTTGACCTTCTTGCTATTTCTTGAACATACCAGACACCCTCTCACTTCACTCAGGGATTTTTCACTGTCTATTCCTTCTGTCTAGAATGTTCTTTCTTCACATATAAGGATGGATTACATCCTTAGTTCTTCCAGGACTCTGCTCACCATGAGGGCGGGTATTTCTCTCAATATCTGATACTGAATAGCATACTCACAACCACTGAATTTATTACTCCCCTTGCCACTTAGATTTTTTTTCCCTTACTATACTCATCGCCATCTAATCAATACATATTTACTCATTTATTTGGTAATTGGCTGTCTTCACCCATAGAATGTAAACTCTAGAAGGCAAGCACTTTGTTTTTATCCACTTCTGTGTTCTAAGATCCAAGCATGTAGTTGACACCAATAAAAAACTGAAGAAATGACTAGTTTGGATGATGGAAAGTCTCCTCTCCAGAAGAGGTACTGGATATCAAGGTCTTGAACTCTGTGACTAAGATCTAAGGATCTACATTCAAAGACGTTTCCCTAAAATCTTTCAATTTTGATTTTTTTTTTTCAATAGCTTACCTTGCTGAGCCAGGCAAGTTACTCTCAGTAGAAAGAGAAATGAATTTGAGTAAATTGATAATAAGAATTTGTGTCTTTAAATTCTTAACTGACAATAATTTAGCCTAGATTAGTAATAACCCGGGTTTGGAAAATGAACAGTGATTGTATTTCATGGTATATTGAAAGAAAAAAGAATTAAGAATATTGTTTTGAGAAGAAAGGACTGGCTCCAGTACACCATCAAGAAGACCTAAAGACAATAAACAGGATTAATTAAAAAGTCAAAGGGGAAAGCATACTATCCTCTCTAGAGATGTTTATTCACTCAAATATTTCAAAGCTTGTCTCCTGTCAGGCACAACTCTAAGTGTTATGCAGTTTTGAATAAGCCAAAATCCTTGCTCAGAGTTCTAGTTGAAACAGAAAAATAAACTATTTAATAAATGAAAAAAACATTTTAGATGGTGATATGAAAAAAATAAAAGTTATTAACTAAACTTTGATGGGATAGATTGGATAGATTCCTGAATGCTAGAAATAAACAACCATGAAAAGATCTGGGGGAATGATTGCCAGGCAGAGGGAACAAGATATGCAAAGGCATTGAAAGCAGAAAGACCTTGGTGTGTACAAGAACAAAGTGCAGACTGACAGAGTTGGATCACGGGATACTGGAGGAGTAAAAGTGAGAAGAGAGTAACGGAGAGGAGATTGAATAGATAAGCAAGATGCAGCCTATCTAAGGCCTTGCTTCCTTGCTGGTCATAGGAAGAAGGTTTGCTTTATGTCAAGGTCCATTTGAAGATTTTAAACAGGTGAGTGGCATGATGTGTTTTTAAAAATGGTTTCCTGAGCTACTATGTGGGGATTGTCATATTTTAGCCAGATTTATTTAAGTAATTTTTGAGTAATAAAATTATTATTTCATACATATTAATACTTTTGGATGATGCCTTTAGAATGGAAATATATTCGTAAGTACTGGATGCAATTTTATATTACACTGTAATAATTTACTTCATACGGTTTTTTTTTTTATTCCAATTTTTGAATTGCTTGTTTTTATCTTTCAAAACTCTCTGCCTTCGCCTGTGCATCTCTTTATCCCCCCTGACTCAATTATTCTGGTTATTTGAGAATTAGCTAAAGTGAAAAATGAAGTAATCATAATTGGAAAGCCTTAATTGTGTTTAGACTAGATTGTTAGAAAACTGAAATTTCTTCAGCACCACTACCAATCTCATTTAGCTATTTTAAAACATATAAAGCTATTTTTTTTCCTGATTTACCGAATTTCTCTATTTCATCATTCTGTGTGTATCAGTGTCCTGTAGCTACTGTAACTAATGATTACAGACTTGGTATCTTAAAACAACAGAAATTAATTCACTCAAAGTTCTGAAGGCCAGACGTCCAAAATTTTTATCGCTGGGCTGGGACCAATATGTCAGCAGGGACACATTCTCTCCAAAGGCTCTATGGAAGAATCCAGCCTCACCTCTTCCAAATTCTAGTGGCTGCCACTTTTCCTTGAATTCTGGCCACATTACTCCCATCATCAAAGACAGCATCTTCAAGTCTCTCTCTGCTTCTTCATATAACCTTCTTCTGTGCATGTATTAAATATTCCTCTGTGTCTCATATGTATATATGTAACTGCATTTAGGGCCCAACTAGAAAGTCTAGAGTAATCTCCTCTTCTCAAAAATCTTTAATTACATCTGCAAGGTCCTTTTTTTTTTTTTTTTTTTTTGACATATAAGGTAATATCCACAGGTTCCAGCCATTGAGATATAGATATCTATGGGAGGTCATTTTGTTTAGCTTACCAGACTGTGTCTAGTATGTCAATATATATGTATCTATTTTTTGTCCCATACCTGTATTTTGTTCGTTTTTGTTCATTTAAAATATTTTTCTATAATTTTAATATCTCAAATAAATGAAAGAAAATTTTGAAAGATGAGTGGATTTTCGAAGAGTGTTATTTCATTTACATGAGAAAATCTGGGACTGTGAATAACAATTCATACTGATAAATCTGAGAAATGAATTTCTCATAAGAAATGAATTCTTTTTGTTGGAATTTGATTGTTTTTTGTTCTTTTTTTCTTGAATTTGTGCTCCTTGATATTCCCAGATGTCAGCAATTCCTAGTATATCCCAACTTCACTATTCTTGCAGGAAAGTTGATTCTGCTGTTACTGCTAACTGACCTTGATTTGGAAGTTAAAACACACCAGCTACTGCAGAGCCCACTTACTCTTCCCGGCCCTTTCTCACTTCCAGTCCCCACTCCTCCCCCGTGTAGACCACTGTTGGTGCTGATCCTACTCTTCTGCAGTAGTACTCCTTTATGCATATACTGGGCTGCAATTTCAATGTATTCCTTTAAGTAGATATCACCTACTTGTTACTGTTCAGTGAGTCCAAAAGTTAAATTCATTATGAGTCAAGACTGCAACTGCATTTATTTTTTAATGTGAAATTTTCCTGATTTGCTATAGGAAAGGGAGTATTTCCAGCCCACCATCTTTTTCAAAAATGGATCATAGTCCTACCACACACCAAGCACATGGTCACATTACAGGACTTTCTTTAACATGATTATATCACTTATAACTTCACAACATCATTAATGTAATAGAAAGGGAAGGAAACTAAAATATTGGGGGTATTATAAAAGAGTTCATACTGGAGGAAACATTTGGGATGGATCTTGCAAAATGAGGAGGCAGAAAATGTGAGAAAAGGTTTTACTGTGATAGCTAAGAGCATGTGTCAAGCCAAAAAAAAAAAAAAAATGTGTGAAATGGCTGTTTGTTCTGTGAAAGGTGAGATATTTAATGTCATTGGAACACAGAGTGAGGTAAAGTGGCAGAAGTTGAAGCTGAGGAAATGAAATAAGATGATTTTTGAGCTTAACATTTTTCCTATAATTCAGTAAACAAATATTTATCAAATACATGTTATAAGCCAGACAGTTCTTTCACACTGCCTTTTGCCCTCACAGATTTATACTGATATGTCAAGGAGTTTGAAATTTATCATAAAGCAGGAAGAGAATCGAAATATATTCTAAATTACAGAAATAAAGGTATCAGATTTGGTTTTTAATAAGCTGAATTTATTTACAGACTGAAAATGGTTTAAAATAAGAAGTGGCTGGTGGTATAAATAGGGAGAGGCAGGTGCAGTCTGACCAGAGTTGATAAGGTCTGAACTAGCACGCTTGTCAGTGGGGATAAACAGTAAAGATTATTCTCCAGAGATGCTTGTGAGAAAGAATTTCATTTCAGTTATTTGCTAAAACATTCTTCTTGTATGTAAGGATAGGTGTGGTGTACGGATTGGGCAAATCTAAAGTATCCAGTGTGGATATATGGATGAATTGGAACTTCGTTTACCTGGAATACATAAGACTATGTTTATTTCAGAAGGAATTATGGATACTGTGGTAGGCAGAATTCTAAGATGGCTTCCAAGAATTCCCACCCCTGTTGCACACACCATGCATAGTCCAAGGCACAGTGAATACGACAAAGTTTATTCCTGTAACTACGTTATAGTATATGTCACAGTTGACGTCGACATAGGGAAATTATCCAGGTTGGTTTGACCTAATTACATGAGTCCTTTAAAAGCAGAGAGCTTTTTCTGGCTGGTCACAATGGAGGAAGTCAGAGATTCAATGCGTGAGAAGGATTCAATGAGCCACTGTTGGCTTGAATATGGAGAGGCCACGTGACAAGGGTCTAGGCAGCCTTTAGAAGCTGAAAGTGACCCCTGGGTTATAACCAGCAAGGGAAAGGGGAATTCAGTCACTATAGGTGCAAGGAACTGAAATTTCCTAACAACAAGAAATGATCTTGGAAATGAATTTTCCCCCAGAGACTTCAGAGAACTCAGCCTATCCAACATCTTGAAAACAGCCTTGTGATATTCTTAGCAGAGAACCTAGTTATACCATGCAAAACTTCTGACCTACAGAAACTGAGTTAACAAATCAATATGGCTTTATGCTGCAAAATTTGTGGCATTTTGATGCATAGCAATAGAAAATAAATACAAAATGACCACAGTACATATACAAGTTAATACAAAAATGATAAAAGAAAATATATAAAACAAAACTTTCAGGGCTTCCCTGGTGGCGCAGCGGTTGAGAGTCCACCTGCCGATGCAGGGCACACGGGTTCGTGCCCCGGTCTAGGAAGATCCCACATGCCGCGGAGCGGCTGGGCCCGTGAGCCATGGCCGCTGAGCCTGCGCGTCCGGAGCCTGTGCTCCGCAACGGGAGAGGCCACAACAGTGAGAGGCCCGTGTGCCGCAAAAAAAAAAAAAAAAAAAAAAAAAAAACTTTCACAATATTAGAAAATGCTATGCTGTTAAATAATAATAATTTGGAATTTTAATGAAGTTGAAAGATTTTCTTCAAAAATATGTAAAACAATATCATATAGAAAACATGAACAGACTAGACCAGTAACTGTAGAAGAAATTGAACATGTTGCCAAAGTGTTATTCTTACCAAGTATAGAATGAACTGATTTTAGATTAAGTTTTAAAGCTTGTAAAAACTTTCCATCTTTGGTATATTGACCATCTATAAAGAAAAATGGTATTCTTCTCGATCCATTTCCTGAGGCATATATGAAAGAGGCAATAAACTCTCTTCAAATCAATCACACATATTATATATTTCCATTATTAAAGATACTATCATACCTGTATATATTTTCCATATGAACTAAAAGTTTAAATAACATACACTACTATTTAAAATATAGAAAAATTGCATTGAAATATTAGAAAACATCTTAATGTTAGGAAATGTATACTAGGACAATATATCTAAAGAATGAACTAGACATAGAAGAGAGAAGAGCAACAACGAGAATATCATATGAAATTCAGATTTACTCTGGAGCAAGTTCAGGAGGTGAAGGTGGTTCGTGATGGGTTCTGAATATAAGGAGTAAGATTGCAAGCATATTGGGTTTATATGCCATGCCTAGAAGTTTGGGATTTATCCTTCATCTTAGGTAAAGAGTACAAGAGTTTTTTAATCTGCAGAGTGACATGATCAGATATATCTCTCAGAAAGAGATGTATGCTAACATTGTGGAGAACAGACTCTAAGTAGAAGAAGGTGTTGTCAGGATAATGGGTTAAGGTCAAAAAGAAAATAATAAAGTATAGGACTCAGATATGGCTATGAGGACTAAGAGTTGAAGTCATATTTATGAGAAATTTCTGTTGCAGAATTGACTGGACTTGGAAGGAAAATGGATATTATGTTAAATGAAATAGTCAAGTTTATTCAGAAAATTTTTAGTTTATGAGGATGGGCAAATGGACCCCATTTACTTATGGAACACAAAAGACCACACTCATATAAGGTTCAATGTAATGTGATTAGTTTTAGACTTGTTGGACTTCAGATAACTTTGTCCAGAAAGAATAAAAACATATGGGTCAACAAAAATATGATCAGCAAGTTAACATATGTTAACGTGTATCTGAAATAATGAGTGAAAAATTTAGGCCATAAAATTTTACTTATATTTTTCATGACACTAATGTAAAAACTACCATATCTGATTATAAAGTATGAGAAGACACTCATAAAAAACATTAAATATTTGTAATTTTCAGATGAGAAGATTTTAGACGTAAATTATAAAAGTTTTGAATGTCTTGTCACTCAGTAGGTACCCAGAATGAAAAAATAAGCTAACATCATTACATAAAATATTATTGAAGAAATGTATTTTTAAAGTTAATTTTGGGATTCACTAAGAACATACATTTCTACTTTCACATGTCTAATTAAGATGGAGATGATCTTGCTAGATGAACAAAAATTTTGGATTGACTCACTGGAGATATCAAACTCTTTAGACTAATGAGAAAAAAATTTTGGTAAATCATATGGTTTAGATATCTTGTTCTATCTATAAGTTTAGATATCTTGGTTCTTTTTCTTACATATTTAAACTAATTGACTTATAATTAACAAATGACTGAGAACTGTTATTTTTCCATGAGTATATTTTTGGTGGCTATTGTTAAATTTTGACAAATGTATCAATAGTATATTAAATTATATTAATAGTATACTACAGCTCTAATAATTCACTATTTTCCCAGTCTAAGTGCTAATAATATTGGTAGCTCTTGAATATTATTTTACAGTTGACAATAAAGCATAACTAGTAATATTTGCATCACAATCCCCAGGGTTTTTCATGATCTCCCTAATGCTAGAAGTTGAATTAGAGTAATTGGAAATCAGAAATGCCAGGATTTAGGGAATTCTAAAAACTAATGGCTTAAATTTTCTTTAAGAAAGATATAATATGATGCAAGGAGAAGGGCAAAATCACACTTGTGATATTCTTTCCCCAAATCCACAGCCCCAATCTAATCATGAGAAAACACCAGACAGCAAAATTGAGGGACATTTTCAAAATCCTGGCCATTAATTTTCAGAAGTGTCAAGGTTATGAAAGAAAAGGGGAGTGAAAAAATGTTACAAATGGAAAAAAAAACTAAAGACATATGACCTCTAAATGCAATGTGCCATCCTGGATTGGATCCTGGAACAGAAAAAGGACATTGGTAGCAAAGCTGGTAAAATCTGAGTAAAATCTGTAGTTTAGTTTAGGACTCTGATATCTATAGCCCATGGGCCTGATCAGTCGAGTTGCTTGTTTTTCAAGTTTTAGTGGAGTACAGCCATACCCATTTCTTTATGTAATGTTTCCATAAAGGCTGCTTTCACAGTATAAGGGCAGAGTTGATGACTTGGGGAAAAGACCATACGGTCTACAAGCCGTAATGGACTTATAATGACTAAGTATCTATTTACAGAAAATGTTTACTTACCTCTGGTTTAGTTAATAGTACTATATCAATGTTAATTTCTTATCTTAATAATTGTATCACGATTATGTAAGTGTTAACATTAGAAGAATCTGGGTGAAGGGTGTACAGGAATACTCGGTACCCCGTGAAACTCTTAAGAATCTAAAATTATTTAAAAATAAATAGTTTAAAAAAAAGATGTAATGGCTTAGAGTTCTGGCTTTGGAATCAGACAGAAGTAAACTTAAATCCCAGCTTTGCAACCTAACTACTATGTGATTTTCATCTCTAATATTTGGGTAATAATGGTACCTACTCACATAGGGCATTTGATAATATTAAATGTAATGATGTACTTTTGGCCACTGCACATGATGAAGCTCAATTCATGGTAATTTACATGTAGTAATGATAGTTTTCACATTATAAAGTATAATAATGGCCTAGGAAAATATTATGTTTGCTCTAAAAATATTGATCCTTGCAGGTCACTTATTTTCTATTTTTACTTTACAAAATGGGTTGTCTCAGACCTACTGGGATTGGTAGATGTTTATGGAGGAAGAGAGCTGTAATTTTCTGCTGGAATCAAGAGAGAATGTATCTATTTTCATTTTGACGGAAATTTCTGAACAACTGTGCTGCGTGGAATTAATGAATCATTCACTGAGGTTTAGACTAATTTTAGGAAAATAAATGAAGGAAGTTATTCAGAAAATATACATTTATCAGTACTCAGAAGTGAATGATTTATTGACCTTCAGTACTCTTTAAGGTTCATATAAAACAAAATTACTTAAAATAATAAAATTTTAGAACCAGTAGGGATCTACCAAATCAATTAATTTAACTACCTGCCTTCTCATTTTTCAGTATAGGACTTAATAAACATCATGCAAGTAGTGTCAATCTGAAACTACAATTTGTCTCACTGCACCACAGCATATATGCCTATATTTTATAAATTACATCTAAATCCTATGATTATATCCCAGCATTTAAAATAAAAATATATGAAAATCTATCCTAAAATATTGTCATTTAGAGTATATCAATATTCTCATTGTCCCATTTTATTCAGAAGAAAAGTTTAGGATAAGAATTTAACCTGTGTGTATGTTTGAGGAAAAGTAGCTGTCCCTCAGAGACATTGTTATAATTTGCTCTACCAAAAACATTGAATGATTGAAAAAATAACCTTATAGGCATCATGGAGAACTCTTGTGACTTTGTGACTGATATAAAGTTGAATTAATTACATGTCCTCTTTGAGATTTGTAAACCTCTAGTATTATTGTATGAAATCTACAGCCTCACTATCCAAATGCAATACTCACCTTTTGTGGCAATCAGACTAAATTCTTTCATGTCTCTTTAGATCTAAGAATAATTAAATGTGAACTATTTCTTTTTCATATTTCATGGAAATAGATATTAAAAGTTACAAGCAATTATTTCCACATCTTTTTCACAGTGAATTTAAATCTACTTCGTGAGAACCTCTGATCTTTACAGTTTTTTTATTTTAACGTCTTTATTGGAGTATAATTGCTTTACAATGTTGTGTTTCTGCTAACAAAGTGAATCAGCTATATGTATACATATATCCCCATATCCCCTCCCTCTTGCATCTCACTCCCACCCTCCCTATCCCACCCCTCTAAGTGGTCACAGAGCACCAAGCTGATCTCCCCGGGCAATGCAGCTGCTTCTCACTAGCTATCTATTTTACATTTGGTAGTGTATATATGTCCATGCCACTCTCTCACTTTGTCCCAGCTTACCATTCCCCCTCCCTGTGTCCTCAAGTGCATTCTCTACATCTGAGTCTTTATTCCTGTCCTGCCCCTATGTTGTTTATTTTTTAGATGTTTATGGAGAAAGCTTTTTTTTTTTAGATTCCGTATATATATTTGTTAGGGTATGGTATTTGTTTTTGTCTTTCTGACTTACTTCACTCTGTATGACAGACTCTTTGTCCATCCACTTAACTACAAATAACTCAATTTCGTTTCTTTTTGTGGTTGAGTATTATTCCATTGTATATATATGCCACATCTTCTTTATCCATTCATCTGTCGATGGGCACTTAGGTTGCTTCCATGTCCTGGCTATTGTAAATAGAACTGCAGTGAACATTTTGGTACATGACTCTTTTTGAATTATGGTTTACTCAGGGTGTATGCCCAGTAGTGGGATTGCTGGGTCATATGGTAGTTCTATTTTTAGATTTTTAAGGAACCTCCATACTGTTCTCCATAGTGGCTGTATCAATTTACATTCCCACCAACAGTGCAAGAGGGTTCCCTTTTTTCCACACCCTCTCCAGCATTTATTGTTTCTAGATTTTTTTGATGATGGCCATTCTGACTTGTGTAAGGTGATACCTCATTGTAGTTTTGGTTTGCATTTCTCTAATGATTAGTGATGTTGAGTATCCTTTCATGTGTTTATTGGCAAACTGTATATCTTCTTTGGAGAAATGTCTATTTAGGTCTTCTGCCCATTTTTTGGATTAGGTTGTTTGTTTTTTTGATATTGAGCTACATGAGCTGCTTGTAAATTCTGGAGATTAATTCTTTGTCAGTTGCTTTGTGTGCAGATATCTTCTCTGTCTTTTCATCTTGTTTATGGTTTCCTTTGCTGTGCAAAAGCTTTTAAGTTTCATTAGCTCCCATTTGTTTATTTTTGTTTTTATTTCCATTTCTCTAGAGGGGGTCAAAAGGAATCTTGCTGTGATTTATGTCTTATAGTGTTCTTCCTATGTTTTCCTCTGAGAGTTTTTTAGTGTCTGGCCTTATATTTAGGTCTTTAATCCATTTTGAGTTTATTTTTGTGTATGGTGTTAGGGAGTGTTCTAATTTCATTCTTTTACATGTAGCTCTCCAGTTTTCCCAGCACCACTTATTGAAGAGGCTGTCTTTTCTCCATTGTATATTCTTGCCTCCTTTATCAAAAATCAGGTGACCATATGTGCATGGGTTTATCTCTGGGCTTTCTATCCTGTTACATTGATCAATATTTCTGTTTTTGTGCCAGTACCATACTGTGTTGATTACTGTAGCTTTGTAATATAGTGTGAAATCAGGGAGCCTGATTCTTCCAGCTCTGTTTTTCTTTCTCAAGATTTTTTTGGCTATTCGGGGTCTTTTGTGTTTGCATACAAATTGTGAATTTTTTTGTTCTAGTTCTGTGAAAAATGCCATTGGTAGTTAGATAGGGATTGCACTGAACATGTAGATTGCTTTGGGTAGTGTGGTCATTTTCACAGTGTTGATTCTTCCAATCCAAGAACATGGTATAGCTCTTCATCTGTTTGTATCATCTTTAATTTCTTTCATCGGTGTCTTATAGTTTTCTGCATACAGGTCTTTTGTCTCCTTAGGTAGGTTTATTCCTAGGTATTTCTTCTTTTTGTTGCAATGGTAAATGGGAGTGTTTCCTTAATTTCTCTTTCAGATTTTTCATCATTAGTGTATAGGAATGCAAGAGATTTCTATGCATTAATTTTGCATCCTGCTTCTTTACTAAATTCATTGATTAGCTCTAGTAGTTTTCTGGTAGCATCTTTAGGATTGTCTATGTATAGTATCATGTCATCTGCAAACAGTGACAGTTTTACTTCTTCTTTTCTGATTTGGATTCCTTTTATTTCTTTTTCTTCTCTGGTTGCTGTGGCTGAAACTTCCAAAACTATGTTGAATAATAGTGGTGAGATTGGGCATCCTTGTCTTTTTCCTGATTTTATTGGAAATGGCTTCAGTTTTTCACCATTGAGAATGATGTTGGCTGTGGGTTTGTCATATATGGCCTCTATTGTGTTGAGGTAAGTTCCCTCCATGTTTACTTTCTGGAGAGTTTTTATCATAAAAGGGTGTTGAACTTTTTTGAAAGCTTTTTCTTCATCTATTGAGGTGATCATATGGTTTTTCTCCTTCAGTTTGTGAATATGGTGTATCACATTGATTGATTTGTGTATATTGAAGTATCCTTGCATTCCTGGATTAAACCTGACTTGATCACGGTGTATGATCCTTTTAATGTGCTGTTGGATTCTGTTTGCTAGTACTTTGTTGAGGATTTTTGCATCTATATTCATCAGTGATACCGGTCTGTAATTTTCTTTTTGTGTGATATCTTTGTCTGTTTTTGGTATCAGGTTGATGGTGGCCTTGTAGAATGAATTTGGGAGTGTTCCTGCCTCTGCAGTGTTTTGGAAGAGGTTGAGAATCAAAAAGCATAATCACTTGTGGAGAAATTCTAGCATATCTTTTGTCAAATAACGCAGTATAAAACTCTCCCAAATTCTTTATGTAACATAGCAGGCCAGAGTCGACTGATTTCTCTGTAAATCAGAGACTAAGCAAAATAAAATAATGGTACTTAAGGAAAAAAGTGACAGAAAAAAGAAAAAAAGTGACATTTATACAGGCCATTATATACAGAGTCATCTTGCCTGAGGAAAGAAACTAAGGAAACTAAATTATGAAAATCTTATAATCTGGATTTTCCTCTTTTCTTCCTCACCCTCTTCCTCATACTTCCCTTCTTCCTCCCCTTCCTCCACTTTCTTCTTTTAACTTAGAATCTACCTTACCTATTATGCCTAGGAAAGACAAAATGGATTGGATGTACAAACGTTTCAGAAGAAAATAATTTAGGAGCTGTGTATATTTGCCAAAACACTCTATCTTAATATAGGTACATATGTCTCACTTCAGAGTTTCTCCTTAATTTTAAACTCAAGTAGATTAAGTAGCAGCTTATCCAAAAGATTAAACATTTCTCTATTCAAACTGTAAAGCTCTTTTACTATTTATATATTATATGTTGACTTTTTTTCTCTTCAATTTTATATGCAGTAGTAACTAAGTGATTTTGTGGCCTGTGGTTTGGAGCCACCATTACAAGCTCTCAGGTTTTGGGCGCCCTAAAGGAGTTTGATATCTTGAGAAGTAGTGAAACCTGCTTTTCTGTGGATAGTTTCTCTTCACCCCAAAACAGAGATTACAGTTTAGAATATTTCTCTGGAGTTTTGATCACTATTCCTGAATTTGACTGGTACACAAATCAGGTATAATATTCTTCCTAATCACACTGAACATTTTTGGCAAATAAATTACACTTTACCTGCTTCTATGTTTCTCCCATACCTGTGTACCTAAGGAAAGTTCACAAAGCTGTTTACACGTTAGGTTAAGTAATTAGACCAAGAGATGGTTTCTAGAGGTCTGTGTTCAGAGAGGTAAATAGCATAAATGGAGGATGCATTATGATAGATAGCTGTTTTAGTTGTTTTCTATATGTGATAGCATTGAATCAATAAGATGCCTCTATGATTAAGCAATTATTTTCTGTTATCCCCATTATTTCGAATAGCTCTTCTATTTGTGTTATATATATGATAGCATTGGATAAATGACATCTGTATGATCAAGCAATTATTATTGTTTTTGTTATCCTAATTGTTTTAGATGAGGAAGTAAAAGTCCAATGTTAAAAGGGGTTGAAACAAATTTTGCTAGACTAAATCAGGGCACATCACAGTATCAAGTTGATTACCATTAGAATCCCTAGATCATTGCCATCATTTGACCCTTCGCTCATGCAGCAAATACTTCACATCTTTCATTTCCTCGGGTATTGAGGAGAATACAGAGAGGAAGACTTCAAGGATGCATTTAATGTAATAATGACAAGCATACACAACACCATAATACAAAGCAAAGGTATTTGGCGCCATAAACTAGGTATAAAAATTCAGCCAAGATAAATGTACTGCTCACCACTCAGCCTTTTCCTGGACAAATTCATACTGAATATGACTCCCAAATTCTTTTTCTAAGTGTGTCATGTTCCTGCTCCAAAAAAGCTTTACTGGCTCAATATTTCTTACTGTTCTATGCTTGAACTCTACTTATTTTTTTCTGCTTAACTCATCTGTTTAAAAAATACTTTATAAATTATTTATTTAAATTTATTTCATTGAAGCATAGTTGATTTACAATATTGTGCTAATTTCTACTGTACAGCAAAGTGACTCAGTTATACATGTATATACATTCTTTTTCATATTCTTTCCCATTATGGTTTATCACAGGACATTGAATATAGTTCCCCTGTGCTGTACAGTAGGGCCTTGTTGTTTATCCATTCTATGTAAGACAGTTTGCATCTATTCATCCCAAACTCCTAATCCATTCCTCCCCACCTTGGCAACCACAAGTCTCTTCTCTATGTCTGTGAGTCTGTTTCTGTTTCATAGGTAAGTTCATTTGTGTCATAATTTAGATTCCACATATAAGTGATATCATATGTTATTTGTTTTTCTCTTTATCACTTCACTTAATATGATAATCTCTAGGTCCATCCATGTTGCTTCAAATGGCATTATCTCATTCTTTTTCATGATTGAGTAATATTCCATCATATGTATATATGTGTGTGTGTGTGTATATATATACACACACACACACACACACCACATCTTCTTTATCCATTCATCTGTTGATGGACATTTAGGTTGTTTCAGTGTCTTGGCTATTGTAAATAATGTTGCTATGAACATTGGGATGCGCATATGTTTTTGAATTAGAGTTTTCTCCAAATATATTCCCAGGAGTGGGATTGCAGGATCATATGTTAACTCTATTTTTAGTTTTTTGAGGAACCTCCATACTGTTTTCCATAGTGGCTGTACCAAGTTATATTCCAACAGAGTAGGAGGGTTCCCTTTTTGGAGAAATGTCTACTTAGGTCTTCTGCCCTAAACAGACATTGGATCATTTTTCAATTGGATTGTTTGTTTTCTTGTTATTGAGTTGTATGAGCTGTTTGTATATTCTGGAAATTAAGCCCTTGTTGGTCATTTTGTTTATGGTTTCCTTTACTGTACAAAAGCTTGTAAGTTTGATTAGGTCCCATTTGTTTCTTTTTCCTTTTTTTTTTTAAGTTTATTTATTTATTAATTTTTTTGACTGCGTTGGGTCTTCTTTGCTGTGTGGGCTTTCTCTAGTTGCAGCGAGCGGGGGCTGCTCTTTGTTGCGGTGCACAGGCTTCTCATTGCAGTGGCTTCTCTTGTTGCAGAGCATGGGCTCTAGGCACGCAGGCTTCAGAAGTTGTGGCTTGTGGCCTCAGTAGTTGTGGCTCACAAGCTCTAGAGTCCAGGCTCAGTTGTTGTGGTGCACGGGCTTAGTTGCTCCACGGCATGTGGGATCTTCCTGGATCAGGGCTCAAACCTGTTTCCCCTGCATTGGCAGGCAGATTCTTAACCACTGCGCCCCCAGGGAAGTCCCTCTTTTTGTTTTTATTTCTATTGCCTGACCTAATGAGACATTGGTACAATTTATGTCAGAGAACGTTTGGCCTATGGTTTCTTCTAAGAGTTTTATGGTGTCATGTCTTATATTTAAGTCTGTAAGCCATTTTGAGTTTATTTTTGTGTGTGGTGTGAGAGTGTGTTCTAACTTGGTTGATTTACATCATTTAACAAATATTTTAGAGTATTAGTCTTTAAAATGCTTATCAGGCACTCTTAGCAAAAGAAAAAAATAGCCCTTCTCTCTCCAATATGAGTACATTTCTATTTATTAATTGTGCATATGTACTGCTATCATTAGTTAAGAATTTTGCTCACAATATATTCTTTGAGTGAAGTTAATGTTAAGCATAGTTGACATAATCAGTATTTCAAATAGTCATAGATAATTTTGAATATTTTGTTGTCACTTTCAAACCTTGCAGAATAATTTTTTAATAATTTCTTTATTTCACTTTTAAGTTTGCAAAGTTTCCAAAACAGCGACTATATCTTCTTATCTTATTTAAAAGGAATAAAATGTAGCAAAAGAATAATCCTATATTTACATAACAAAATTGATCTCAACTTGACCAATTAATTCTTCCCTAAACTATAGAAAATAATTCTCTGATTGGTACTACCTTTTATGGTTTGTAAGTTTATTTTGAAAAGTGCATTCTGATAATAAACTAGAAGAATTAGAACAGAGTGGAGAAATCTACAAAAGAGTATAGTATAAGCCATGTTAATTTTAGAAAAAAAGTGTGACACACCAATAAATAAAATGTCAAAATAGAATGAAAGGAAACGGAGCAAAACAGAGCTGTAGTTAAACTAAAGAGACAAGAGGAAAAGAAAAAAATATGATTATTATACAATAGCATTACATTCTTCCCTTAGAAATCATTTGTGTCCATTTAAGTTTTTTAAAGCCTGAGTCATCATCTAATCCAACTTTTCTATTTTATGGTTGAGGAAACTTGCTTTCTTTGGGGAAAAATTATGCTCAGAGATTGAGATTGTCTTTGCCAATATTTTATTTAACATAGGTTCACTGCAGGAATTATAATAATTTCACAATAGCATACAGGATAATGTCTCTTAATAAGCCAATAAAGAAAAAACATACTCCAAATCATTGATAGATCAATTACACTATTGTTCCAGGAAAGGGCAGATAAAAGGAATAAAGTCCAAATTTAGTTGAGGTGTACCTTTTTACCAGTTGGTTCTCGGGAGAGTCAGCTTAGCCAACTAAGAGCTGACAGTCCAGTTGCTGGAGCACCGGAGAAAGTCCCTTGTTGCTAGATCGCATTGCTAGGAAACAAAGACACTGGTGTTGACCAGCAAGATAATCTTCTTGGGGCCACTGCATGGTTTTCTTCACTGCATGGCAGGAGCTATTGCCCCAGGTCTTTGTAGAGATAGTTATATCAGCAAAGAGTCACCTTGCTCAGACTGAACACTCCCAGGCAGTCCTCACAAACTTGGTATTTATAGTTTAAATGTCCCCTCCCCATAGTTGCTTCTCCATGTGTCCTTATTGTTAAGCCCCCAGTGGCACCCCTCAGCCACTGAGTTACTGAATGCTTATCAGCAACCATAGATGTCAATGTCGTCGACATCCTGGCACAACAATTTCACTTATATCAAAACAACTTTACCTATAAAAACAACTTCATTTCTGGCATAAACAAGTGGATTTGAAATCATATCAAATCACTACATAACATAATGCAAGAATAAACTGGGTGCATGTGTTGTCCAAAGGCAGATTGCCTGAGTCAGGTATGGAAACCCAAATCTAGATGTCCTGAGGGCCAGTTCCCTGTTCTCCTCAGTGCACCACACCCACAGCCCTGCATTGTGTGGAAAGCTGGAGAGCTGACGTTCAGAAAACAGCACAAAGTGAAATAGGACAAAAGCCAAATAAATCAGGAAACACATAAGAAGACAAATGAAAATTATGGTAAGTCAATTGTTCTTAACTGGTCATGATTTTGCCCCCAGGGGATAGTTGGTGATTCCTGGAGGCCATTTCTTGATTGTCACAATTTGAGGAGTAGGGATGTTACTGGAATCTAGTGAGTAGATGTTTGGGATGTTCCTAAATACCCTAAAATGCACAAGACAACCTGCATACCAAAGAATTATCAGCAACAGAAGGCCAATAGTACCTCAGCCAAGAAACACTAAATTTAAAATCTTAATAATTACACACAAAGAGAGAGCGTGAGAATGAGGAAGAGAGAGAGAGTGGGAATAAAAACTAAGGAAAGCAGAGTGAAACAACATGGAGATGCAAATATAAATGTCAGAAATAGAAAAAGTGGAAAATGCATAACAAACAAGATGCTACACAATTTTATATATGTATATGAATAATTCCCTGGGGAAAACAAATGTCTTCACCCATTTCCACGTAAACTCATTTTTCTGATAGAGGATGAAGAATATTTTATCTAGATAAATAGTGCTTTCTTCACTGGATAGCTATGAGCAAAAATGTTATTAAATGATTTTACTGGAGGAATAGTGAAACTCTAAAACCATACCTTTCATGTCAGACTTTGCCTCGTAGAGAGGATTTTCACAGAGGTATGGTGTGTTCTTCTGAACTCTAATTTATATAGGAAATATTGTCATGCCTTAACCATCAAGGTTCTTTGCTGTTCAGAGATAAGAAGGTTCTATTTTTCATTTTTGTGTGGTGTTTGTATCTAGGTTTTGAATAATTTATTTTAGTTCTTTGAAGAGAAGTAAACATGTTTTCAAGTTCAGTTTCACATCAGCTCTGATTGCATGCATTTCAAAAGAGCTCTTAAATTTTCCTCAAAACTATAAAAATCAGAAGCAAACATATACATTTAAATAATAATAATAATTATGTAGCACTTATTAAGTGATTGTGAGTTCCAGGAACCATTCTGAGAGCTTTACATGATTTATTTTGTAATTCTCATATATGAAATAGATGACATTAGTATTATACCTATTGGATATATGAGAAAACAGAGGCACATTGAAGTTAAATAACTCCACCGCAGTCTCACTGAACTATGGTAGAAGTTAGAACTTGAATTCAAATTCAGGTATCTGGTCCCAGAGCTCTTATTCCTAATCATCATTATATATTTTCTGTGCCAAATTTTGTTTGATTTATGGGCAATTTTTTTTTTTTTTGGCCATGCCCCACGTCTTGCAAGATCTTAGTTCCCTGACCAGGGATTGAACCTGGCCTAGTGCAGCTGAGTCCTAACCACTGGACCACAGGGAATTATCCCCCTTTTTTTTATGTGAAACTTCAGGAGATCTCAGTGCTTCTTGCAAAGTATGTGGTAGGAATTCCCTATCAATGAAGACTAGAGCCTATGGACTGATGCTTGCAGAGATAGCTGCCTAACTAATATCTACCATCCCATTATTATTTAACAAAAGAATATGAATTTACTGTCAGTGGCTCTTAAAAGAGGGGCAGTCAGCTAGCATAAGCCTTAGTGCCTGTACCCCTTGCTCCTGTCTTCTGCCTGGAATGTCAGCTTTCTGTCTGGACAATGAGGTAACAATTACAATGAACATCACTTACTAAAAATGACAAAGTTCAAAAAAAAGCCTGGACCCTGCTGATCATGGGTTAGCTATACCAGCCCCGGATTAAAACCCCTACACTGGGCTTCCCTGGTGGCGCAGTGGTTGAGAGTCCGCCTGCCGATGCAGCAGACACGGGTTTGTGCTCCGGTACGGGAAGATCCCACATGCCGCGGAGTGGCTGGGCCCATGAGCCATGGCCGCTGAGCCTGCGCATCCGGAGCCTGTGCTCCGCAACGGGAGAGGCCACGACAGTGAGAGGCCCACATACCGCAAAAAAAAAAAAAAAAAAACCCTACACTTTGTTTACATGAGAGAAAAATAAACCACCTTCTTATTTAAACTATTGCTATTGTCAGGCTCTGCTACTGGCAGATGAATCCAAGTCCTGATACAGATACTACACATAGATGACTTTTTACCCTTTGTTTTCAACATTGATTTTTTTTTTTAATAAAGGGAAAAAGGAAACATGGCTTACTGAGCACATCTGTTTATCTCCTCTCCCCTTAATTCTTATTGAAATTACAGAAAATTAAAATTAAGTAAAAAGATATATATATATATACACATATATATATATACTGGAAACAAGAAAGAGTTATGAGTGCAGCAGACATTTGTGTGGAATTTCAGGAAGAAAGCAAGTAGAATAAATATAACTGACTGCGAAATTGGACAAGTGAAATGGCAACCCCCAAACATTCACGAGAAAGCTATTGCAGAGGTGGTAGTGGCTTTCCTCAATGAGGTCCTAAAGGAACTCTGAACTCAGAATCAACAACTACAGGAAGGGACCATTGTGCAATCTTCGGGGCTATTAGAACCTTGATAATCTGGAGTCATCACTTACTACATATCTGATCTCTCAGTAGAACCTGTAGCTCTAGCTGCCAATTATGTCCAAGTTACAATCAGTTAGTACTCAGACATACCTCACAGATATTGCAGGTTTGGTTCCAGACCACCACAATAAAACCGATATTGTAATAAATCGAATCACACAGTTTTTTGATTTCCCAGTGCATATAAAAGTTATGTTTACACTATACTGTAATCTATTAGTATGGAAGAGCATTATGTCTAAATAATGTGCAAACATTAATTTAAAAATAATTCATTGCTAAAAAATGCTAGCTATTATCTGAGCCTTCAGAGACTCATAGTAGTAACATCAAAGAGCACTGACCACAGATCACCGTAACAAAGATAATAATAGTGAAAAAGTTTGCAATATTGTGAGAATTACCAAAAATGCAACACAGAGACACCAAGTATGCAAATGCTGTTGGAAAAGTGGCGCTGATAGACTTGCTTGATGCAGGGTTGCCACAAACATTCAACTTGTAAAAAATGCAATATCTGCAATGTGCAATAGAATGAGATACATCTGTACACTGTGTCCCTTGTCTGCTTGAAGTCTCTCAGTCACTTTGTATCTGACTCAGAGTGAAACCAACATCCTCCCAGTGGCCAACCAGGCCGTATTGATCTTACCTTCCACTCCCCCTCTAACCATATTTCCTACTTCTTTCCCCCTACGTGACTCCACTGCATCCACACAGCCTACTTACTGTTACCTGAAACACCCCATAACGCTCCCCGTTTAAGCCTGTGCCATGAAATTTCTTTCCATGTCTGGGATGCTTTCCCCTCATGAAGCCACATGGTTTCTTTCCTCACTTCCTTCAATTATTTCCTTAAAGATTTTCTTCTCTGTAAGGCCTTTCTTAACTACTTTATAACTTCAGCACTCTCCCCCAACTCTGTCCCCTTGCCCTGTTTATTTCCTTAATATTTACCACCATTAGACATACTAGGTATTTATTTTATTTGTCTTGTTTAGTTCTGTGTCTTCTCACTAGAATTTACAATTTCTGAAGGCAGAGATTGTTACACTTAATTTATTTTTATATTACTGCTATATCCTGATCCTCTGATATAGAACCTGACCCAAACCAATAAGTTCTTTTTATGAATGAAGAATGAATACTTTAGGAGTTTGGGGTTAGTTGAAACCTCCCATTCCTCTGCTTATATCAAGTGTCATCGAAAGTAATATTTTGTCCATAAAGTCATAAGATCTTTTTTAAAAGGGTGAATAATAGCTTGGGGTCCTGGATGGGCTTTGGGGCTCACACAAAACAAGAAAGAATTACAGTTTCTTCCATATCGCAATAATAGACATTCAGAAAAGTAGAAAATACAGTTGTCCCATAAAGTGAAATAAAGTTATTCATCCCAAGAGTGAAGTCACTTTCACTTCAAACTTATATAAAAGGGGTATTTTTAAAATAATGAAATCAGACTCCCCGCTTGATGATTATAAATAATCCACAGGGAAGGGAGAAACAGAAATCCAGTGCCAATTTCAGTGAAACTAAGCAACTAAATTCTTCCCCACGATTCTTCCCCATCCAAAATTAATATAAGACCCACTCTGAGCACTATAGACTGAGTCATAGTACACCAGAGAGAGTGCGAGAAAAAATGCTATGGCTGCAGATATAAGAGAGAGACGCAAAGGACATTTCAAATGTGTACGGAGCTCATTCTGAGTTGTAAAACCTTATACCTTGTCTGTTATAACTGAAATGGCTGCCTGTAGTGGAACCAGGGGTTTTCTTTTAGACTTGGTTTGTTACTCAAAAGCAGAGAGAATAGAGGTGAATGAGGAATTACACAGATATATCACATATGCAGTGATGAAATGGATACTTCCATAGTCGGTCTACTCAGAACCAATAATCTTAGAGTAGAAAAGTAAAACTGAAGAATTGCTCAAGTTCTGCAACCTTATATTTTTTCAATTTTTAATGATTTCTGTAAATTTGGAAAACACCTTGTGTTAGTTTTTATTTACCTATATATTTGAATGAGTTTAAAGTATCTACATTTAGTCAATGGTTCATAAAAATCCCAATATCCCACTGATATCCAAATGACAATAACAACAGAAACAACAAAGGTAAGAGGAAGAAGACTGATTTGAACAATAGATATGGAAATGGAGGGACTGGCCAGAGCCATCCAAGTGTGATGACGAAAGAGCTTTCTATCTCAAGGACCAAGTTGATGAATAGAAACAGATCCAGGACTATAGTGTGAATAAGTCAGAATTCTCAACAGGCAGAGGCTGTTTGGCCACTGATTGTCTGGAAAATAGAGACCCTGCCAAGCCCCCGGCCCCCAACCCTGTATTCCATAGACCACGAGCTATGCACAGTACTGGGCTTTCTAATCTGCCTCTCCCAAATGGGAGGCACTGGGTCTTATGTTGAAATGGTAACCTAATGGAAAGTCTCACTTTCTGCAATTCATCTTTAGAAATAATTCTGTATAATTTAATGGCATGATTTCTGTCACAGAGCTGTACTTCAAAATTATTTTTAGGTTGCTGATATCTTACTTTTAGGAGATTTGACTAGATACTAGTTTCTATCTGCCAGTGATTCCTCAGAACAGTTGTATGTTTCAGAGAGGCAGAGCAAAAATTCCCTCTCCTCTGAAATAAGCCATTCCTACTGCTTTCTTGAGAAACATATCTCAACTAATTCCCTACTTCCTCTTCATTCCTGGGGTAAATAGAATAAGAACTCATTTCTGATTTTGTTCTGCCTTTCTAAATCTTCAAATATATAAGCTCTTTGGCATTAATATACAAATCTAAGTGGGAAACCAAAGCACAGAATTGACCCTCTGGATGTAAAACTTTTCTTAAAAGTTCTAAACAATGTATGGGGAGATTTTGATCAAAAGGTAGAAAGTTGCCATTATGTTGGAGGAATAAGTCTAGAGAGCTAATGTACAGCATGATGACAATAGTTAATATTACTATGTATTCAGTACTGGAACTTTCCTAAAAGAGTAGATTTCAGGTGGTTTCATCACAAAAAAATGGTAACTGTGTAAAGAGATACGGTAATTAGCTTAAATATAGCAATCATTTCACTATGTATATGTATATCAAATCATCATGTTGTACACCTTAAATACATACAATTTTAAAAACATGTTAAAGCTCTAAACAGTAGAGTTGTGAAGTGTTTGGACCAAATTTCTTGGTAAATACACTCTAACTTAAGTGGAAATATTAATTTTAAAGTGGTAACATGAGATGAAAATTTAGTGAATTTTTTATGGCTAGGGAAAGGAGTGACCAATAACATCTTAGAAAACTATGTATTAAAAGTGAAAATAACCACTTCCTCTCAGAACAGAGTGCAGTATATAACCTAAAGACATGAATTTATTCTGTGCCTTTTTGAAAATAGCAGTTATACATTAATATTAACATAGTTTCAAAAACATTAGATTTTATAAGCATTAGTGTCATTAATTATAAGTTTTTAATACTAGACAAATATGAGAAATGAGTGCATTATTAGTACACAGATACCTGAAGAGAATCTCTCAGCAGAAAGAAATCTACGAAACTGGAAGATTATAGTTTGTCATTTTTACCCATTTCTGACATCCTTTTTTTTTGTTTGTTTTTGTACATGCATTCTACTTATTTATTTATTTCCTTGTTATGATTTACTCTTAATGACCTTTCTAAGGGGAAGCTGGCAATTCCATACATATATTCCCTATATTAAAAAATTATGTTATTTTTTTGGTTTTTTTTAAACATCTTTATTGGTGTATAACTGCTTTACAATGATGTGTTAGTTTTTGCTTTATAACAAAGTGAATCAGCTATACATATACATATATCCCCATATCTCCTCCTTCTTGCATCTCCCTCCCATCCTCCCTATCCCAGCCCTCTAGTTGGTCAAAAAGCACCGAGCTGATCTCCCTGTGCTATGTGGCTTCTTCCCACTAGCTATCTATTTTCTGTTTGGTAATATATATTGGTCCATGCCACTCTCACTTTGTCCCAGCCTACCCTTCCCCCAACCTGTGACCTCAAGTCCATTCTCTACATCTGCGTCATTATTCATGTCCTGCCCTTACGTTCTTCATAACCATTTTTTAGATTCCATATATATGTGTTAGCATACAGTATTTGTTTTTCACTTTCTGACTTACTTCGCTCTGTAGACAGACTCTAGGTCCATCACCTCACTATAAATAACTCCATTTCATTTCTTTATATGGCAGAGTAATACTCAATTGTATATATGTGCCAAATCTTTATACATTCATCTATCGATGGACACTTAGGTTGCTTCCATGTCCTGCTTATTGTAAATAGAGATACAACGAACATTGTGGTACATGACTCTTTTTGAATTACGGTTTTCTCATGGTATATGCCCAGTAGTGTGGTTGCTGGGTAGTATGGTAGTTCTATTTTTACTTTTTTAAGGAACCTCCATAGTGGCTGTATCAGTTTACATTCCCACTAACAGTGCAAGAGGGTTCCCTTTTCTCTACACCCTCTCCAACATTCATTGTTTGTAGACTTTTTGATAATGGCCATTCTGACCGGTGTGAGATGATATCTCATTGTAGTTTTGATTTGCATTTCTCTAATGATTATTGATGTTTAGCATTCTTATCATGTGTTGGCATTCTGTATATCTTCTTTGGATAAATGTCTATTTAGGTCTTCTGCCCATTTTTGGATTGGGTTGTTTGTTTTTTTGTTATGGAGCTGCATGAGCTGCTTGTAAATTTTGGAGATTAACCCTTTGTCAGTTGTTTCAATTGCAAATATTTTCTCCCATTCCGAGGGTTGTCTTTTGGTCTTGTTTCCTTTGCTATGCAAAAGCTTTTAAGTTTCATTAGGTCCCATTTGTTTATTTTTGCTTTTATTTCCATTTCTCTGGGAAGTGGGTCAAAAAGGATCTTGCTGTGATTTATGTCATAGAGCGTTCTTCCTATGTTTTCCTCTAAGAGTTTGATAGTGTCTGGCCTTACATTTAGGTCTATAATTGATTTTGAGATTATTTTTGTGTATGGTGTTAGGAAGTGTTCTAATTTCATTCTTTTACATGTATCTGTCCAGTTTTCCCAGCACCACTTATTGAAGAGACTGTCTTTTCTCCATTGTATATTCTTGCCTTCTTTATCAAAAATAAGGTGACCACATGTATGTGGATTTATCTCTCGGCTTTCTATCCTGTTCCATTGTTCTATATTTCTGTTTTTGTGCCAGTACCATACTGTCTTGATTACTATAGTTTTGTAATATAGTCTGAAGTCAGGTAACCTGATTCCTCCAGCTCCGTTTTTCTTTCCCAAGATTGCTTTGGTTATTCGGGGTCTTTTGTGTTTCCATACAAATTGTGAAATTCTTTTCTCTAGTTCTGTGAAAAATGCCATTGGTAGTTTGATAGGGATTGCACTGAATCTTTAGATTGCTTTGGGTTGTATAGTCATTTTCACAATGTTGATTCTTCCAATCCAAGAACATGGTATATCTCTTTTTCCATCCCCTCACTTTCAGTCTGTATGTGTCCCTTGGTCTGAAGTGGGTCTCTTGTAGACAGCATATATATGGGTCTTATTTTTGTATCCATTCAGCCAGTCTATGTCTTTTGGTTGGAGCATTTAATCCATTTACATTTAAGGTAGTTATCAATATGTATGTTCCTATTACCAGTTTTTTAATTGTTTGGGGTTTGTTGCTGTAGGTCATTTCCTTCTCTTGTGTTTCCTGCGTAGAGAAGTTCCTTTAGCATTTGATGTAAAGCTGGTTTGGTGGTGCTCAATTCTCTTAGCTTTTGCCTATCTATAAAGGTTTTAATTTCTCCATCAAATCTGAATGAGATCCTTGCTGGGTAGAGTAATCATGCTTGTTGGTTTTTCCCTTTCATCCCTTTATATATGTCCTGCCACTCAGTTTCTGCTGAAAGATCAGCTCTTAGCCTTATGTGGATTCCTTTGTATGTTATTTGTTGTTTTTCCCTTGCTGCTTTTAATATGTTTTCTTTGTATTTAATTTTTGATAGTTTGATTAATATGTGTCTTGGCTTGTTTCTCTTTGTATTTATCCTGTATCGGACTCTGTGTGCTTCCTGGACTTGCTTAACTGTTTCATTTCCCATATTAGGAATGTTTTCAACTATAATCTCTTCAAATATATTCTAAGTCCCTTTCTTTTTCTCTTCTTCTTCTGGGACCCGTATAATTCAAACGTTGGTGCATTTAATGTTGTCCCAGAGATCCCTGAGACTGTCCTCAATTCTTTTTATTCTTTTTCTTTATTCTGCTCTGTGGTAGTTATTTCCACTATTTCATCTTCCAGCTCACTTATCCATTTTTCTGCCTCAGTTATTCTGCTATTGATCCTTATAGAGAGTTTTTAATTTCATTTATTGTGTTGTTCATCATTGTTTGTTTGCTGTTTAGTTCTTCTAGGTCCTTGTTAAGCGTTTCTTCTGTTTTCTCCATTCTATTTCCATGATTTTGGATCATCTTTACTATCATTACTCTGAATTCTTTTTCAGGTAGACTGCCTATTTACTCTTCATTTGTTAGGTCTGGCGGGTTTTTGCCTTGCTCCTTCATCTGCTGTGTGTTTCTCTGTCTTCTCATTTTGCTTAACTTACTGTGTTTGTTGTCTCCCTTTCACAGGCTGCAAGTTCATAGTTCCCAGTGTTTTTGGTGTCTGCCCCCAGTGGCTAATGTTGGTTCCTTGAATTGTGTAAGCTTCCTGGTGGAGGGGACTAGTGCCTGTGTTCTGGAGGATGAGGCTGGATCTTGTCTTTCTGGTGGGCAGGACTGCGTTTGGTGGTGTGTTTGGGGGTGTCTCTGAACTTATTATGATTTCAGGCAGGCTTTCTGCTAATGGGTGTGGTTGTGTTCATGTCTTGCCAGTTGTTCGGCATGGTGTGTCCATGACTGTGGCTTTCTGGTTGTTGAGTGGAGCTGGGTCTTAACATTGAGATGGAGATCTCTGGGAGAGCTTTTGCCATTTAATATTACATGGATCTGGGAGGTCTCTGGTGGACCATTGTCCTGATCTTGGCTCTCCCACCTCAGAGGTACAGGCCTGACATCTGGCCCAAGTACCAAGATCCTGTCAGCCACACGGCTCAAAAGAAAAGTGACAAAAAAAGAGAAAAATAAAATAAAATAAAATAAAGTTATTAAATAAAAAATAATTATTAAAAATAAAGAAAGAAGAGAGCAGCCAAACCAAAAAACAAATCCATCAATGATAACAAGCACTAAAAACTATACTAAAAAAAAGAAAAATACGGACAGATAGAACCCTAGAACAAATGCTAAAAGCAAAGCTATACGGATAAAATCACACAAAGAAGCATACCCGTACACACTCACAAAAAGAGAAAAAGGAAAAAAATATATATATTGTTGCTCCCAAAGTCCACCGCCTCAATTTTCGGATGATTCTTTGTCTATTTAGGTATTCCACAGGTGCAGGGTACATCAAGTTGATTGTGGACATTTAATCCGCTGCTCCTGAGGCTGCTGGGATAAATTTCCCTTTCCCTTCTTTTTTCTCACAACTCCTGCGGTTCAGCGTTGGATTTGCCCCCCACCCCTATCCCGTGTGTAGGTCACCTGAGGTCGTCTGTCTTTGCTCAGACAGGGTGGGGTTAAAGGAGCAGCTGATTCAGGGGCTCTGGCTCACTCAGGCCGGGGGGAGGGAGGGGCGTGCAGTATGGGGCGAGCCTGCAGCAGCAGACGCTGGCGTGACGTTGCACCAGCCTGAGGCGTTCCGTGCGTTCTCCCACGGTAGTTGTCCCTGGATCACGGGGCCCTGGCAGTGGCGGGCTGCACAGGCTCCTGGGAGGGGAGGTGTGGAGAGTGACCTGTGCTTGCACACAGGCTTCTTGTTGGCTGCAATAGCAGCCTTAGCATCTCATGCCCATCTCTGGTGTCCACGCTGATAGCCGTGGCTCACACCTGTCTCTGGAACTCCTTTAGGCAGTGCTCTGAATCTCCTCTCCTTGCGCACCCCGAAGCAATGGTCTCTTGCCTCTTAGGCAGTTCCAGACTTTTTCCCGGACTCCCTCCTGGCTAGCCATGGTGCACTAACCCCCTGCAGGCTGTGTTCATGCAGCCAACCCCAGTTCTCTCGCTGAGATCCGACCGAAGCCTGAGCCACAGCTCCCAGCCCCCACCCACCCCGGCGGGTGAGCAGACAAGCCTCTCGGGCTGGTGAGTGCTGGTTGCACTGATCCTTTGTGCAGGAGTCTCTTCGCTTTGCCCTCTGCACCTCTGTTGCTGTGCTGTCCTCCGTGGCTCCAAAGCTCCCCCCACCCCACCCCCCGTCTCCTCCAGTGAAGGGGCTTCCTAGTGTGTGGAAACCTTTCCTCCTTCACAGCTCCCTCCTAGAAGTGCAGGTCCCGTCCCTATTCTTTTGTCTCTGTTTTTTCTTTTTTCTTTTGCCCTACCCAGGTATGTGGGGACTTTCTTGCCTTTGGGGAGGTCTGAGGTCTTCTGCCAGCGTTCAGCATATGTTCTGTAGGAGTTGTTCCACATGTAGATGTATTTCTGATGTATTTGTGGGGAGGGAGACCATCTCCATGTCTCACTTCTCCACCATCTTTTGAGGGTCTCCCCTGACTTCTTGAATATACACTTTGTATATGGTTGTATATGGACATATAAATATAGATGTATTCATGGGTATGAGAATTTAGTTTTTTCCTTTAGCCTTTGACATGAAACAAACCTCTGAAAATAGACCTGACTCAAGCTTCTGTGCATCTTTGACCTTTTGTTTTCAAACTTTTCTTTCTTACAGAGATAACTTTCAACCTTGTTGGTGTATTTTTGCCCCTCTATGATACCTCTTGCTATTTCTTGAGATTTTGTTTTTGTATCCTCTTTCAGAGTAAGGTGTTTACTTTTAGGAGGCTCAGTTTCTCTCTTAGATTTTGCTTTTACCTCAAGATTACTCGTTCACAGCTCTTTTCCCCATGACTGACCTCTATGCCTTATATCAAGTCAACAACAGTCTTTCAAAAAAGCAGGGTCAGGGACTTCACTGGTGGTCCAGTGGTTAAGACTTCCTCTTCCAATGCAGGGAGTGAAGGTTCAATCCCTGGTCAGGGAACTAAGATCCCACATGTCTGGGGCCTAAAAATCAAAACATAAAAACAGAAGCAATATTGTAACAAATTCATCAAGTCTTAAAAAAAAATAAAAACAAAAAACAGGGTCAGAGCCAGAAGTCAAGACGAAACAACAGTTTTTTCATAGAGGTGCCCTGTTATACTTAATAAATCTTAAGGAACAAGGTAAAAAATGCAGCTGAGCCAGCACCATGAAAAACCAGAAATTATTAGCCACTGAAATATTTAAATTATCTCCAGTAATGAACGCTCACTACCTTTGTCCACAAATGACTTACAGTAGGGATTTGCTTTTAAATGTTAAAAGTGAGCAGTTAATTTAAGAAAGGGACCTTAGTAGTAGGCTGTCAGGCAAGTTGGGAGGGTGGGGTCATGGAGTGAGAAAGGCACACAGAAGTAATCGAACCGGTAAACAGTGCTCTATGCAGAGAGAGATGATTTGTAAAAACAGAGAGTTATAACATTTAGTATTTGGTTTTTAGCTCTGCTAGATATGGCATAATACCCTCTATTATTTCCATATTTTCAGTAATGATCTTTTACACAAAATTGCCTTGTGATTGTATTGTTTGGGAAATAATGAAGGGGAGTGAAAGGAAGCTGTTTTCCTTAACTGGGTAATAAGAGGCACAGAAACAAGACCAGCAACAGAAAGGAAAGGAGGTTTGAATGAGACTGAGAATTGCCAGCAGTAGAATGTTAGATGAAAAACTGAATAGTGAGAGTATCGATAGTTTGGGAATGAAAAATTGTATTTCCAACTCTCCGTGCATGAGTTACTACGTTAGGTTATTAGAGAGTGAAACTTGAAGGTCCTGGGAACAGTTTGTTACACAATTTGTAGTCTAATTTTTCTTTCAACACAAATTTGTGCATCTGGAATTTAGCCACAAGAACATTTTGTTTTTGTTTAATAACAAAAGAGAGTGTTGGAAAGTTTGACTCAATTTGGCAAACTATGCACATGAATGGATTTCTCTTAATTTCCTAAATAACTAGAAATGATAGAAAAGACAATAAAAATAAAGAAGGAGAAAGAAGGAAGAAAACAAGGAGAAAAGAATAATACACTGAAACTTTGCCTCCAAAAAGTGACATCAGGAGCAAAATATCAGGGGGAATCCTTCCATGACAGAAAGATTAACATAAGGAAGAGAAGATCATAGAAGAGGAATTGCCACCAAAGACTGGAGTGATTTTGTGGTGACCCAGAATCAGAGGAATGAAAACTGGAAGCAGGTAGGTGCCAGCATGTGGGTGATTGGTTGAGAAATTGCACTGGAAGTGGTGAGACTAGGTCTTTTCCTATTCTCATCCTCGTTCTTGCACTACAGTAGATACGAGGGTCATTTGTCCAAAGAAGAAGGCAGTAAGGGTGGTGTGAGATGTGGCAGTGTCCTGAGAGTGACACTGATATCCTCCCTTCCTAGCCAGAAGATGAACTAGTGACACACAGAGAAGAGCCATCAAATTCCCAGTGAGTTAGCTTGTAGATATCAACAAGCTGATTCTAAAGTTTATATAAAGAAGCAAAAGACCCAGAATAGCCAACAAAATGTTGAAGGAGACAAAGTTGCAAGGCTGACACTACCCAACTTCAAGACTTACTGTAAACTACCATATATCAAGACAGTATGGTATTGGTAAAATAAGAGACAAACAGATCGATGGAACAGAATAGAGAGGGCAGAAATAGATCCCCATAAATATAGTCAACTGATCTTTGATAAAGGAGCAAAAACAATACAATGGTGCAAAGGTAGTCTTCTTAATAAATAGTACTAGAACAAATACACATCTACAAAAACAAAAAATCTAGATACAGACCTTAAACACCGTGCACAAAAAATAATTCAAAATGGATCACAGATCTAAATGTAAAATGCAAAACTATAAAACTCCTACAAGATAACATAGTTTAGGGGCAGAGAATACATGGGGAATCTTTATCTTCCCCTCAATTTTGCTGTGAGCCTAAAACTGCTCTATAAAATTAAGTTTTAATTAAAGAAAAATTGAAAGGGTTTGCCCCCCTGTCAGATGAACATATAAAGGGATGAGATGAAAATAAATATCAAATTCCTGGCTTGTATTTCTGAAAAAATTGGCATATGAAATAGAGGGAATAGGAGAGTCAGAGAAATAGTGGGTTTTGTTTAGATGTTTAGATGTAATGAGTTCAGCAGTCTATGTGCTATCCAGGTGCTATTTCTACAACTAAGAAGTGAGATATTTGAGTAGCTTTGGTTTAAGATTGTCTCAAATCTTGAATTTAGAGTTTTGGATATTTTAATATAGCAGAATTGGTCGTAGGAAGAGGCCAAAGTGGGTGAGGAAAAGGGAATTCTTAATAGTTTTGGTTTAAATGGTTTAACTCTTAACTGTAATATTGATATATCATTACAACTAAAAATGTTAGTTTATGTAGTAAGTTACTTAAAATTTATTTTATCTTATTATTAAAATTGCAGTGGGAGTTATTATTTTGAATAGTTGTAAATAAAGAGTGCATTGCTATGAGGAACAATTCTTTTCCAACAGTGGAGTTTTTCTACTTAACGAAAGTTTGTATGGTTTTAATATTTTAGTTGATCCCCTTTCAGTCGGAGGAATAAAAGTGCACAGGAGGAGATCTGGAAAACTTAGGTCCAGTCTATTCCCTGGAGTTTCTCGAACTACCAAGCTGACTGAACAGAACTGTGTATTTGTATTTGAGGTGTGGATTATTCTTCACTAGAGATTAGTGCTTAGAATGTGGACTTGAAAAGGTCAGAACTATCCATTAAGCCATCAAGCTTTTTTTATATAATAAGAGTAGATGAAAGGTTTTAACTTGAATCACAAATGTAAAGTTCAGCAGAATGATCGTATCTCAAATTGAAAGAACAAGGCAAAATAGCTTTGTCATTGCAAGTATTGGAATCCAGTGGTCTAAATGTCAGTACAGAATGACAGAGTATCAAATCTTGGAAAATATCACCAAAAGCCAGAAGATAGGGTGATTTTCAGGTTTCTAAGTTCAAATTATATTTGTAAATAGAATGCATAGTTTTAGCCCTGCTTATCTACTACTGGTATGAGTTTAGACTTTATAACAGCATGCTTATCTCTATTCATATGCTAATAACTTTGATTCTCCACTTAAAATCCAATTATTCCTACTGCAAAGGTATAATATGTCACATACAGAAACTAAGCGGGTGTTACACCTACTACTTAAGCAGAATTTAATTGCATATTTAGTATGATGAAATGAAGACAGGTTTGTTTCATTTTCTTATGAAATATTATCATTTGGGATACTTATAGTTTGACATGTTTATAGCTCTTTTATTAAATTGTAACATCCAAATATTTTCTAAAACATTACCAAGGTGTTGTGTTTGTAATTTTCTTTCGAAGTGACAAACACTGGCTTCCTTTTATTGTATTTTTTCTTTTTTTTTAAATACTATTGTATTAAATTTAATATATTTATACAAAAAGAGGAGGAAAAATGAAACTAGGCATTTTTTCTGAAACACTATCTCCTATATATTGGAAAGTAATTCATATTTTCTCATAAAGAACAATGGGCTTTCATAGTATTATGACTTGAGGATGTAGAGATTTCTCACAAATCAAATCAAAGCAAACAAAACTGAACAAATAAACTCTTATTACTCTTTTCTAATGAAATGATCTGGGAAACAAAACAGACACATTCTCTGCCATTATATTCAGCATACTTGAAGGTATAACCCACCATGCATATATGGTTTACCTTGGGTGCTGATTTTTAAAAAATATATATATGAGGGTTTGGTGTTTGTTATGGGTTGGATCGTGTTCCATCCAAAGATACTTATAAGCCCTAATCTCTGTACCTGTGAATGTGACCTTATTTGGAAACAGGGTCTTTGCAGAGGTAATCAAGTTAAGCTGAGGTCAGTGGATGGGCCCTTAATCCAATATGACTGATGTTCTTACAAAAAGATGGAAATTTGAGCAGAGCCACACAGAAAAGATGGCCATGTGAAGATGGAGGAAGAAACTGGTGTTATGCTGCCAAAAGAGAAGGAATTCCTAGATCTACCAAAAGGTGGGAGAAGTAAGGAAGGATCCTCCCCTGGAGGCTTCAGAAGGAGGATGGTCTTGCCAAAACATCTTGATTTTAGATTTCTAGCCTCCAGGACAGTGGGAAAATAAATTTCTGTTGTTTTAAGTGACCCAGTTTCTGGTATTTTGTTATGGCAGTCCTATGAAATGAATACAGGATTTATTGGATTGATTCTAACATAAAATTAGAATTAAAGAATTCAATTTAGAATTACCTTTTCAAAAACAAATGATCATATGATATTACCATCTACCTTTCTTTGTTACTGTCATCCTTCTAACTCTGCTCACTGTCCCTCATTCATTGAGGATTTTGACACCTGGATCAAGTTCTCTCTCTGCAACACTACTCACATCATCAGTCTTTGTTAACTTACATTGATGATCAATTCAGCAGCCTGGTCTCCTGGTTTCTCAGCATGCTCACTCCCATGATCATTTCTTCTGCTCCATCTTAGCTGTCCCACCGGTGTCATGTCCTAGACTTTATCACTGCCAGTAATGTACCATCTCCAAAATCTTGATTTCAAGTTAGCCCACTCTATGATCATTACTTCACTTCCTATCTTTTCATCTCACTTCTGCTACTATCGCTACTCTTTCTTTTTTTAAAAAACTATACTGGCTCTATCAGTTTCTCACTCATCTTCATTCTCCTTCAATTTTTACTTCTACCCATAAGTAGATTAATTTTACCAAAATTGCTTTTATTAAAATTACTTCCTTTTTAAATGTTAGATCAATTTATGGGATATAATCAAAAGACAACTTTGGTTTTGTCTTGCACTGTCCCTTCAAGATTCTTCTTAGATCTTGAATACAGATGTGGGCTGGCTCCATGAATTTTCAGTTCAGTTTAAGGAGTTAGAATGTCTATACAGAACTGTGTTTGCTTTAGTTCACAGTATCAGCTCACTTCAGGAATCACAATAAACCATCCCCAATAATAATAAAATTTCCAAGCTCAGTTTAACAATATGTCACTTCTGCAGTACTGATAGGTCAATTCAGAGAGGAGGATATGGGCTTGGTTCTTCTCTCATTTCCTATTATTTACTTAATGAACTGGTTAATTCATTCTTTTGTTCTCTCCTTTGTTGGGACTTAGGAAGGGAACAGGAGTAAGAGATCTGGAATTTTCTTAATTGAATTAGCACTTTCATAAATTGTGCTTACCCTCCCTGAGTCTGGCAGATGTTTAAAATTGACACTATCTCTTTAGGAGCACTTTTATTGGCTTCTCATAAACCCTCAACATTGTCAGTCAGTTTCATTTCCCTCTACAAGAACTACCAGAGCAGAGGTAAACCTCCAGATTCATTTTTTGCTAGTTTGGTCCTATTGAGCATGGTCTAAGATGACCGTCTTGCCATCTCCCATCTTGTCCATGAGAATAGTCATGCATTCCTTGCCCCAAGAATCTCTGGAAGTGAATGCTGACTCCAAAGTAACAGTAACTTACCTTTAGTGTATTTCCAAAGTAACTTGCAATCGCATCTCTGCTACCTTCCAGAGTCTTTAGCCAGAGCTGAGATTCCAGTCTACTGTTTTTCCTCAGTTGAAAGGAGAACAGATTAAGATCAGAATAGACTGGGGGGACCTTGAAGATGGCGGAAGAGTAAGACGCGGAGATCGCCTTCCTCCCCACGGATACACCAGAAATACATCCACACGTGGAACAACTCCTACAGAACTCCTACTGAAGGCTGGCAGAAGACCTCAGACCTCCCAAACGGCAAGAAACTCCCCACGTAACTGGGTAGGGCAAAAGAAAAAACAGAGACAAAAGAATAAGGACGGCACCTGCACCAGTGGGAGGGAGCTGTGAAGGAGGAAAAGTTTCCACACACTAGGAAGCCCCTCCGCGGGCGGAGACTGCGGGAGGCAGAGGGGGGAGTTTCGGGACCGCGGAGTAGTGCACAGCGACGGGTGCGGAGGGCAAGGCGGGGAGATTCCTGCACAGACGATCGGTGCCGACCAGCACTCACCAACCCGAGAGGCTTGCTGCTCACCCACCGGGGCGGGCGGGGCTGCGAGCTGAGGCTCGGGTTTTGGTTTTGGACGGAGCTCAGGGAGAGGACTGGGGTTGGCGGCTTGAACATAGCCTGAAGGGGTTAGTGCACCACGACTAGCCGGGAGGGAGTTCGGGGAAAAGCCTGCACCGGCCGAAGAGGCAAGAGACTTTTTCTTCCCTCTTTGTTTCCTGGTGCGCGAGGAGAGGGGTTTAAGAGCGCTGCTTAAAGGAACTCCAGAGACGGGCGCGAGCCGCGGCTAAAAGCGCGAACCCCAGAGACGGGCGCGAGCCGCGGCTGAGGGCGCGAGCCCCCGAGACGGGCGCGAGCCGCGGCTGAAAGCGCAAACCCCAGAGACGGGCGCGAGCCGCGGCTGAAAGCGCAAACCCCAGAGACGGGCGCGAGCCGCGGCTGAAAGCGCAAACCCCAGAGACGGGCGCGAGCCGCGGCTAAAACCGCGGAGCCCAGAGACGGGCGGGAGACGCTAAGGCTGCTGCTGCCGCCACCAAGGGGCCTGTGTGCGAGCACAGGTCACTCTCCACACCCCTCTTCCGCGGAGCCTGTGCAGCCCGCCACTGCCAGGTTCCCGGGATCCAGGGACAACTTCCCCGGGACAGCGCACGGCGGGCCTCAGGCTGGAGCAACGTCACGCCGGCTTCTGCCGCAACGTCACGCTGCCTCTGCCGCCGCAGGCCGGCCCCGCACGCAGTGCCCCTCCTTCCGCCATCCCCCAACCCCCGGCCTGAGTGAGCCGGAGGCCCCGAATCAGCGGCTCCTTTAACCCCGTCCTGTCTGAGCGAAAAAACAGACGCCCTCCAGCGACCTACACGCAGAGGCAGGGCCAAATCCAAAGCTGAGCTCCTGTGAGCTGTGAGAACAAAGAAGAGAAAGGGAAATCTCTCCCAGCAGCCACAGAAGCAGCGGATTAAAGCTCCACAATCAACTTGATATACCCTGCATCTGTGGAATACCTGAATAGACAAGGAATGATCCCAAATTGAAGAGGTGGAATTTAGGAGCGAGATCTATGATTTTTTTCCCTTTTCCTCTTTTGGTGAATGTGTACGTGTATGCTTCTGTGTGACATCTAGTCTGTATACTCTAGCTTCCACCATTTGTCCTAGGGCTCTATCCGTCCATGACTTTTTTTTAAAAATTCCTTTTCTTAATAATTAAGTTTAATTGTAATAACTTTATTATACTTTACCTTCGTTCTTTCTTTCTTTCCTTCCTTCCCTCCCTCCTTTAGACAACGAATCACCCCAAACTGAGGAGGTGGTCTCAGGGAGCAGGATTTATGATTTTTCCCCCTTTACCCCTTTCTGTGAAGGTGTATGTGTATGCTTCTGTGTAAGATTTTCTCTGTATAGCTTTGCTTCCAACATTTGTCCTAAGGTTCTATCCATCCCTTTTTTTTTTTCTAAATATTTTTTAATTCAATAACTATATTATACTTTATTTTATTTTTACTGTATCATCTTTCTTTCTGCCTTTTTTTTCCTTCTTTCCCTCCTTCCTTCCTTCCTCCCTCCCTCCCTCCTTTCTTTCCTTCTTTGCTTCTTTCTTCCTTCCTTCCTTTCCTCCTTTCCCTCTTTCTTTACTCATACTTCTACTAATTCTCCCTACTTTTTCTCCCTTTTATTCTGAGCTGTGTGGATGAAAGGCTCTTGGTGCTCCAGCCAGGAGTCAGGGCTCTGCCTCTGAGGTAGGAGAGCCAACTTCAGGACACTGGTCAACAAGAGACCTCCCAGCTCCACATAATATTAAACGGTGGAAATATCCCAGAGACCTCCATCTTAACACCAGCACCCAGCTTCACTCAACGACCAGCAAGCCACAGTGCTGGACAACCTATGCCAAACAACTAGCAAAACAGGAACACAACCCCACCCATTAGCAGAGAGGCTGCCTAAAATCATAATAAGGCCACAGACACCCCAAAACACACCACCAGACGTGAACCTGCCCACTAGAGAAACAAGATCCAGCCTCATCCAGCACAACACAGGCACTAGTCCCCTCCACCAGGAAGCCTACACAACCCACTGAAACAACCTTAGCCACTGGAGACAGACATCAAAAACAACGGGAACTACGAACCTGCAGCCTGCAAAAAGGAGACCCCAAACACAGTAAGATAAGCAAAATGAGAAGACAGAAAAACACACAGCAGATGAAGGAGCAAGATAAAAACCCACCAGACCTAACAAATGAAGAGGAAATAGGCAATCTACCTGAAAAAGAATTCAGAATAATGATAGTAAGGATGATCCAAAATCTTGGAAGTAGAATGGACAAAATGCAAGAAACAGTTAACAAGGACCTACAAGAACTAAAGATGAAACAAGCAACGATGAACAATGCAATAAATGAAATTAAAATCACTCTAGATAGGATCAATAGCAGAATAACTGAGGCAGAAGAATGGATAAGTGACCTGGAAGATAAAGTAGTGGAAATAACTACTGCAGAGCAGAATAAAGAAAAAAGAATGAAAAGAACTGAGGACAGTCTCAGAGACCTCTGGGACAACATGAAACGCACCAACATTCGAATTATAGGGGTTCCAGAAGAAGAAGAAAGAAAGAAAGGGACTGAGAAAATATTTGAAGAGATTATAGTTGAAAACTTCCCTAATATGGGAAAGGAAATAGTTAATCAAGTCCAGGAAGCACAGAGGGTCCCATACAGGATAAATACAAGGAGAAACACGCCAAGACACATATTAATCAAACTGTCAAAAATTAAATACAAAGAAAGCATATTAAAAGCAGCAAGGGAAAAACAACAAATAACACACAAGGGAATCCCCATAAGGTTAACAGCTGATCTCTCAGCAGAAACCCTACAAGCCAGAAGGGAGTGGCAGGACATACTGAAAGTGATGAAGGAGAATAGCCTGAAACCAAGACTACTCTACCCAGCAAGGATCTCATTCACATTTGATGGAGAAAATAAAACCTTTACAGACAAGCAAAAGCTGAGAGAGTTCAGCACCACCAAACCAGCTTTACAACAAATGCTAAAGGAACTTCTCTAGACACGAAACACAAGAGAAGGAAAGGACCTATAGTAGCGAACCCAAAACAATATATAAAATGGAAATAGGAACATACATATCGATAATTACCTTAAATGTAAATGGACTAAATGCTCCCACCAAAAGACACAGATTGGCTGAATGGATACAAAAACAAGACCCTTATATATGCTGTCTACAAGAGACCCACTTCAGAACTAGAGACACATACAGACTGAAAGTAAGGGGATGGAAAAAGATATTCCATGCAAATGGAAACCAAAAGAAAGCTGGAGTAGCAATTCTCATATCAGACAAAATAGACTTTAAAATAAGGACTATTAAAAGGGACAAAGAAGGACACTACATAATGATCAAGGGATCGATCCAAGAAGAAGATATAACAATTGTAAATATTTATGCACCCAACATAGGAGCACCTCAATACATAAGGCAAATACTAACAACCATAAAAGGGGAGATCAACAGTAACACATTCATAGTAGGGGACTTTAACACCCCACTTTCACCCATGGACAGATCATCCAAAATGAAAATAAATAAGGAAACACAAGCTTTAAATGATACATTAAACAAGATGGACGTAATTGATATTTATAGGACACTCCATCCAAAAACAACAGAATACACATTTTTCTCAAGTGCTCATGGAACATTCTCCAGGATAGATCATATCTTGGGTCACAAATCAAGCCTTGGTAAATTTAAGAAAACTGAAATTGTATCAAGTATCTTTTCCGACCACAACGCCATGAGACTAGATATCAATTACAGGAAAAGATCTGTAAAAAATACAAACACATGGAGGCTAAACAATACACTACTTAATAATGAAGTGATCACTGAAGAAATCAAAGAGGAAATAAAAAAATACCTAGAAACAAATGACAATGGAGACACAACGACCCAAAACCTATGGGATGCAGCAAAAGCAGTCCTAAGGGGGAAGTTTATAGCAATACAAGCCCACCTTAAGAAGCAGGAAACATCTCGAATAAACAACCTAACCTTGCACCTCAAGCAATTAGAGAAAGAAGAACAAAAAAACCCCAAAGCTAGCAGAAGGAAAGAAATCATAAAAATCAGATCAGAAATAAATGAAAAAGAAATGAAGGAAACAATAGCAAAGATCAATAAAACTAAAAGCTGGTTCTTTGAGAAGATAAACAAAATAGATAAACCACTAGCCAGACTCATCAAGAAAAAAAGGGAGAAGACTCAAATCAATAGAATTAGAAATGAAAAAGGAGAAGTAACAACTGACACTGCAGAAATAAAAAAAATCATGAGAGATTACTACAAGCAACTCTATGCCAATAAAATAGACAATCTGGAAGAAATGGACAAATTCTTAGAAATGCACAACCTGCCAAGACTGAATCAGGAAGAAATAGAAAATATGAACAGACCAATCACAAGCACTGAAATTGAAACTGTGATTAAAAACCTTCCAACAAACAAAAGCCCAGGACCAGATGGCTTCACAGGTGAATTCTATCAAACGTTTAGAGAAGAGCTAACACCTATCCTTCTCAAACTCTTCCAAAATATAGCAGAGGGAGGAACACTCCCAAATTCCTTCTACGAAGCCACCATCACCTTGATACCAAAACCAGACAAGGATGTCACAAAGAAAGAAAACTACAGGCCAATATCACTGATGAACATAGATGCAAAAATCCTCAACAAAATACTAGCAAACAGAATCCAACAGCACATTAAAAGGATCATACACCATGATCAAGTGGGGTTTATTCCAGGAATGCAAGGATTCTTCAATATACGCAAATCTATCAATGTGATAAACCATATTAACAAATTGAAGGAGAAAAACCATATGATCATCTCAATAGATGCAGAGAAAGCTTTCGACAAAATTCAACACCCATTTATGATAAAAACCCTCCAGAAAGTAGGCATAGAGGGAACTTTCCTAAACATAATAAAAGCCATATATGACAAGCCCACAGCAAACATCATCCTCAATGGTGAAAAACTGAAAGCATTTCCACTAAGATCAGGAACAAGACAAGGTTGCCCACTCTCACCACTCTTATTCAACATAGTTTTGGAAGTTTTAGCCACAGCAATCAGAGAAGAAAAGGAAATAAAAGGAATCCAAATCGGAAAAGAAGAAGTAAAGCTGTCACTGTTTGCAGATGACATGATACTATACATAGAGAATCCTAAAGATGCTACCAGAAAACTACTAGAGCTAATCAATGAATTTGGTAAAGTAGCAGGATACAAAATTAATGCACAGAAATCTCTGGCATTCCTATATACTAATGATGAAAAATCTGAAAGTGAAATCAAGAAAACACTCCCATTTACCATTGCAACAAAAAGAATAAAATATCTAGGAATAAACCTACCTAAGGATACGAAAGACCTGTATGCAGAAAATTATAAGACACTGATGAAAGAAATTAAAGATGATACAAATAGATGGAGAGATATACCATGTTCTTGGATGGGAAGAATCAACATTGTGAAAATGACTCTACTACCCAAAGCAATCTACAGATTCAATGCAATCCCTATCAAACTACCACTGGCATTTTTCACAGAACTGGAACAAAAAATTTCGCAATTTGTATGGAAACACAAAAGACCCCGAATAGCCAAAGCAATCTTTAGAACGAAAAAAGGAGCTGGAGGAATAAGGCTCCCTGACTTCAGACTATATTACAAAGCAACAGTAATCAAGACAGTATGGTACTGGCACAAAAACAGAAAGATAGATCAGTGGAACAGGATAGAAAGCCCAGAGATAAACCCACGCACATATGGACACCTCTTCTTTGATAAAGGAGGCAGGAATGTACAGTGGAGAAAGGACAGCCTCTTCAATAAATGGTGCTGGGAAAACTGGACAGGTACATGTAAAAGTATGAGATTAGATCACTCCCTAACACCATACACAAAAATAAGCTCAAAATGGATTAAAGACCTAAATGTAAGGCCAGAAACTATCAAACTCTTAGAAGAAAACATAGGAAGAACACTCTATGACATAAATCACAGCAAGATCCTTTCTGACCCACCTCCTAGAGTAATGGAAATAAAAACAAAAATAAACAAATGGGACCTAATGAAACTTCAAAGCTTTTGCACAGCAAAGGAAACGATAACCAAGACCAAACGACAACCCTCAGAATGGGAGAAAACATTTGCAAATGAAGCAACTGACAAAGGATTAATCTCCAGAATTTACAAGCAGCTCATGCAGCTCAATAACAAAAAAACAAACAACCCCATCCAAAAATGGGCAGAAGACCTAAATAGACATTTCTCCAAAGAAGATATACAGAATGCCAACAAACACATGAAAGAATGCTCAACATCATTAATCATTAGAGAAATGCAAATCAAAACTACAATGAGATATCATCTCACACCAGTCAGAATGGCCATCATCAAAAAATCTAGAAACAATAAATGCTGGAGAGGGTGTGGAGAAAAGGGGACACTCTTGCACTGCTGGTGGGAATGTGAATTGGTTCAGCCACTGTGGAGAACAGTATGGAGGTTCCTTAAAAAACTACAAATAGAATTACCATATGACCCAGCAATCCCACTACTTGGCATATACCCTGAGAAAACCAAAATTCAAAGAGAGTCATGTACCAAAATGTTCATTGCAGCTCTATTTACAATAGCCAGGACATGGAAACAACCTAAGCGCCCATCATCGGATGAATGGATAAAGAAGATGTGGCACATATACACAATGGAATATTACTCAGCCTTAAAAAGAAATGAAATTGAGCTATTTGTAATGAGATGGATAGACCTAGAATCTGTCATACAGAGTGAAGTAAGTCAGAAAGAAAAAGACAAATACCGTATGCTAACACATATATATGGAATTTAAGGGAAAAAAATGTCATGAAGAACCTAGGGGTAAGATAGGAATAAAGACGCAGACCTACTGGAGAACGGACTTAAGGATATGGGGAGGGGGAAGGGTGAGTTTTGACAGGGCGAGAGAGAGTCATGGACATATACACACTAACAAACGTAGTAAGGTAGATAGCTGGGGGGAAGCAGCCGCAAGGCACAGGGATATTAGCTCGGGGCTTTGTGACAGCCTGGAAGGGTGGGATGGGGAGAGTGGGAGGGAGGGAGACGCAAGAGGGAAGACATATGGGAACATATGTATATGTATAGCTGATTCACTTTGTTGTAAAGCAGAAACTAACACACGATTGTAAAGCAATTATACCCCAATAAAGATGTTTAAAAAAAAAAAAAAAAAAAAAGATCAGAATAGACCACTTGAAGCCCAATCCTACTATGCCTGAGGTGAAAAGGCAGGTACTCCATATTTTTACCATGGAGGTGATGGAAGTGGTGAGACTAACAACTTTATCCAAAGGCATTCTTCTGAAAAAAAATCTCATTTCTAAAATCTTTCTTCCTTCCCTATACTGACTCCTTTTTCTATTCCTTATTTGGATGAGAGTTCAAAGAATTTTTTTAAATTTCAAATTATTAAGAATTTCACTTGCATATCCTGCACTCTGAAAATCCCGAAATTTATATTGGTATGCGCACCCCCCCCAAAATACTTCACTTTAACATCTTCCCTTATCTGTATCCACTCTGTCTTAGATAAAGTAACACTAATTGTTATAACATTTCCTTGTGTTAACAAAATAGAATTTTATTTTTTCACAAAGAGTCTAATAAGATATTACATGAATAGATGGACTTGGTTAGGAAAAGGAAAATACAAACATTCTTATCGGTGTCACAAGTCTCAATTGGGTTCTCTGTGGTTTAGCTGATCAATTCACTCTCCCACTCACAAAGAAATAGTTTACATTTTCTTTACTTGAACCTTTTATATGCCTTCTCCTAACCATCCTCATGTTCTTATTTCCCTGAGAAATAGAAACAATCAAGGGAGCTAATTCCTATTCCCATCATCAAATCTACTAATCTACCTGCATCTCTATCCATAGCCTTTGATTTTTTCCTCACTACAGATAAGCTATGTGGACTTCTAAGGGCAAGCCTTTTACTTATGCACTGGAATCTATCATTTTGTTTTGTTGTGGTGGTGGTAATTGTTGTTGTTTTCCTTGTCAGCACAAGAACTTTGCTTCCAGAGTTGTTTTCCTCTCTACAGCATCATGCAATTTCCCTTCTCTTCTTCTGTATCATTTTATTAGCATCAATCAATTCCCATCTTAAAAATAAAACCCTTTTTACCCCCATATTTCTCTCTAGCTATGACCACATTTCCTTTTACCCCTTATGGTAAAACCCTTTCTAAAAAGTTGACTGTAATCCCAATCTTCATTGGTATTCCTCAATTCTCATTCTCCCCAAACTTGTATCTTTTGTACTCGTATGCCACTTGTATCTTTTGTACTTTCATCCTCATCACACCACTGAATCTTTTCAGGTCAGGTGCAACACTGATATTTACATTGCTAAATGTAATAATCAATTATCGGTCCACATCTTAATTTCTTAGCTACATTGCATATAATGAACTATTTGTTAGAACTATTTTTTTTTAATTTCCTTCCGGACACCGGACTCTCCTTGTTTTCCTTTTTTTTCCATTGGCTATTACCTTTCAGTCTTATTTATTGGTCCCTCCTTTCAGTCCAACTTCTAAACATTTGATTAACTCAGGGCTCAGCCCTCAGTCTTTTGTTCACTATCAACACACACTCTAGATGATCTCACCCAATCTGTTTATATCCATAGGATTACTGATACTGCATCTCTAGCTACAATCTCTCCCTGCGCTCCAAATACATATGCTTTATTCAACGGCTTATTTTACACTTAGATATCTAATATGTATATGAAATTAAATGAAACCTAAAAAGAACTCAAACTTATTCTTATAAAAATGCTTTGCCCAAAGTTATCTACTGTAGTAGGCAGAATTCTAAGATGACTGTCAAGATTCTCACCTCCTGGTGTGTGTCTGTGTGTATGCATGTATCTCCTTGAAAAATCTGTTTCACTTGAGGATCTGTGAATATTATGGGATACCACTATTGTGATTATGTTTCAATTTGTCGCAAACAAGATTTTACAGATGTAATGAAAGTCTCTTAATCAGTTCAGTTTGAGCTAATCAGAAGGAATATTATCCTAAGCGGGGCTCATCCAATCAGGTCAACTATTAAAAGAGACAAGAAACAGCATCCAGGATCTTCCTGCTGGCCTTGAAGGGACAAAATACTATGTTGCAGAGAGGGCCACATGGCAAAGACCCAAGGGTGGCCTATAAGCTGAAAGCAGTACCTGGCCAGCCACCAGCAAAAAACTGGAATCTTACTCTGAGAACCACAAGAAACTGAATTCAGCCAAGAACTAATGAGCTTAGAATGGGACTGCAAACCTCAGATGGTACTGCTGCCCTGGAAGACATTTTTTTTTTTTTTTTGCGGTACGCGGGCCTCTCACTGTCGCGGAGCACAGGCTCCAGACGCGCAAGCTCAGCCGCTCCGCGGCATGTGGGATTCTCCCAGACCGGGGCACGAACCCATGTCCCCTGCATCAGCAGGCAGGCTCTCAACCACTGCGCCACCAGGGAAGCCCTGGAAGACATCTTAATATCAGCCTCGTGAGGCTCTGAGCAAAGGATCAGGCTAAGCAGTACTCAGACTCCTTATCCACAGAATCTGTAAGATAATAAATGGGTGTTGTTTTAAGCTGCTAATAACAATTACTTAGTATAAAAATCAAACATCCACTTCTCCAAAACCTAGGCAGACAGCTTGGAGTCAAACTTGCTTCTTTTTTCTCTCACAGTCCACATATGATTTTATCAACTAGTCTTATGAGTTCTCAAAATGTAATCAAAATTAGGCCACTTTTTATAACCTCCCTTGCCTATGATCTCCCTATGACCTAGTCCAAGTCTTACAATATGTTGCCTGAACACCTGTAATATTCTTCTAACCAACCTCTTTGCTTCTACTTTGGCCCGCTTATTGTTATCCTCAGAGTAGTCTGAGTAGTTTTTAACAACATAAATTATATTATGTCTCATTCCTATGCTAAATTTTATATGTGCTTTTTATCACATAGAGAATAAAATCCCAAATTCTTACATGACTGTGACACTCAAAGTGATCTGGCTCTTGGCTATTTCTTCTATATTAGCTCCTACCATTCTCCTACTTACTCCATCTACTAGAGGCCCACTGACATTCTTCCTTTCCTTGAATATGACAAGCTTTTCCCAGCCCAAAGCCTTTGAACATCCTATTTCCTCTGCCTGGTATGCTCATACTCCAGATTTTATTTGATTTTTCTCATTCATCTCATTCAGATCTTTCTTTTCAGGAAGAACTTCTTTCATCACCATATCTACAATGCACTTTGCCTCCCTCATTTTTCTCTCTCCGGTTAGCCTGCATTATTTTTGCATTATAGTAAATATTTATGTAATTACTTGTTTAATATCTATTTTATTTTACTAAAAAAAGGAGGAAAAAAAGGCCTATATATCCCCCAAACCTGAAGATCATAACTCATTGGACTTGCATATTAAATCTTTCTTAGATTTATTAATATTATTTATTTCTACTTTTTATTTATTCTTATTTTGTAATGCTTATTTTCTATTTTTTAATTCTTATTTCTTAGATTAATAATTTATTAATTTTTCTTAGATTTGTTCCAGAATGAATAACTGAAGTCTGCCAAATAAATGAATCTGGGTCTTCCTCCCTTAGAATTTCATAGGATATTTGAGACATGGCAATGCTTTATGTACATAATTGTGTCACATATGATTTATGATTTGTTTAGATAAGTGAAGCAATCTTGCTTATTGGTTTTTAGGATATTACTAAGTTCTATTGCATATAACATATAGTCATATATTTCAAATATTAACATACATAAAGATTATATTAAAAACAGTTATGTATGCAGGTTTTTAGGCTCCAACTCCAGAGATTCTGAAAATAAAAAAAATTCTCAGGTGTTAGCCCAAAATTCAGCATTTATGGGAATTTCCTGGTGGTCCAGTGGTTAGGGCTCCATGCTTCCACTGCAGGGGGCACAGATTTGATCCCTAGTCAGGGAACTAAGATCCCATAAGCTGCATAATATGACCAAAAAATAAATTTAAAAAAAAAGAATTCAGCATTTATAAGGAAATATCCTAGTGATTCTGATGCAGGTGATCCTCAAATACAACTTGATTAGCACATATAGAATATGTCTAAAATATACTTTTTTATTCAACCAACTAATTGTGTTCCTACAGTTTACCGTTTACTTTGTAAACACCTAAATCAGTGAGCATATGCCTGATGGCTTGCAAAATGCATTTGAACTAGATCTATTTGCTAGAGAATGGTAATTTCTCGATTTTTCATCTTTAGTTGTATCTTCATTTGAGATCTTGAGTTTCTCTCATGTTACATAATGTTCTACAACTGTGCTGTCCATTACTGTAGGTATTAGCCACGTATAGCTATTGAGCGCTTGAAATGTGATTGTTCTAAATCAAGATGTGCTGTACAAGTAAATATATATATATATATATATATATATATAGTATTTTAATGACAGTTTTTTAAAAAGTAAAATATATTATAAATATTTTTAATATGGGTTAAGTGGTCAAATACTATTTGGGATATCTTGGATAAAATAAAATATGTTACTACATTTAATTTTATCTATATCTTTTACTTTTCTGATGTGGTACTAGAAAACTTAAAATTAAATACGGGTTCCCATCATATTTCTATAGGACAGCAATGTTCCAGACAATGACCAGCTTTTATTGGTTTAATAATCAATTCAGGGAGTCAGCAATTTTTTCTTCAACAAATTTAAAGTGCTTTTGTGATCCTGATAATCTTAGATCTTTGGACAACCCTGAAATTTTAAATTATGATTATCTGTAATTATTTTCACTGTAGGTCTGCTCTGGTCATTGCTCTTTGAGTATCTGTGGAGTGCCAAATTTTAAAGAACAAATGCATTCTTATAAAATTTTAGCATTATCTTTCTCATTCCAAATTTAATTTGTTTATGTATTTTTCATAAATTTTTTTTAAATGGGAAAAAATAATTTATATAAACAAACAAGCTTTCATAATAGCTCTAATGATAACACACAGGAAAGTAAACATAATGTTGAAGAAGAGAAAAGCTACATATATTTGAGGCATGCAAAGGCCCTGTGGTCCTTAAATTATGAGAAACAAATTAGAACCATATATCAGAGCTAGTCCAGAGACAATAAAAAAGAGGAAAATGAAAATACAGATAGAACCAATCACCAGCTTCACTGGCATGTCTTATGAGAGCAATTAACTTTGACTAGATAATAATAAGAGTGAGAGGAAAAGCTATAAAATTAATTATTTTATAAAATAAATACATACTCTTAAATTATTTAAAAATCCTTTGTATAGAAAAGTAAAGCTGTATTTCTTGTACCCTTTGAAAATTTAGATTATTTTGTATGCAACTAATTTTCTTTTCAATTTTGTTTGTTGTATTGCCTTATACAGTGTAGAAATTTTCTACTTCTTTAAATATATGTAGATTATTCAGTTTCATTTTCTTAAATCATTCACAATGCTATTTCAATTGAATACCAATAATGAGTCACTATGCAGTTATCTAACACTGAGTTCTAATTTAGAGAATAACTGACGATAAGAAATCTACATTGAGTACCCATTTTAAGCTAGATAAAACTCCAAATAATTTAAAAAGTTGCCTTCTACCATTATAATGAACTAAAGAAGAGACAGAAATATCACAAAGACATCCTCAAAATGTTAATAAAATATTTTCTAGAATGTTCATAGAGTAAATCAAGCAAACATGTTGGTTTGTGCTCAGTTTACTCTGTGTCTTAGTATGATTAGACATTAAAGTATAGTCATAAAAAAATCAGTATTGACCTAACGTAATCATGTATCAGTTAAGTGAATTAGTCATTACTTTGTCATGCAGTTAATTTAGGCTAATTGTTTGATAGGATATTCCATAAAAGTCAGTGGTACTTGTGATCTCCTGGAAATCATTATTTATTTGTCTCCCTCTCCCCCGCCCCCCATCCCAACTACACTAGCACTTAGGCACAGTGTATGATACATACTACGGTCTCAATAAATTGTTGCTAAATGAATGAACAAATGAAAGCATGAATGGATAAAAGAATGTCCTTGGTAGCTTAGAGAGATTCATGTTTTGGAGACAAAGAAGAGCTGGTTTAGGTGATTTCTTGTTTGGGTATTTCTTTGCTTATCCAAGTGCTTCCAATAACGTACTCTTCTAGATGATTTTCACGAAGTGGATATCTGATGTTTTGGACTGCTTAGCAACTGCTTCCTTCTTTTTTTAGAGACACTTTTTCTCCTGTGAGAAACCCATTACGTACATTTTAAATGAGGTTTAGCCTACCCTAACCCTGGGTGGCTATAGAAATAGGTCAATAATCCAGAATAGGTTAATCAGAGGAAGACTAAGCTGATTATTGGAGTTCTGACCAGGATTTTTCATCCAGAGCTTTAAGAAAGTAATTTCTCATTTACTTGCTGTGCTTTAAGTAAATTCTGCTTTGTCCTTGAACATCCCAGTTATATGAACCAATGTATTTCTTTCTTCTTAGGCTAATGTGAGATAGGTTTCTGTCACTTTTAGTTATGACCCTTTCTCATTCTTGGACCGCACATACTTTATGGGCTTATGTAGTACTTCATTCATTTATTCATTCAACATTTTTGAGCTCCAGCTGAGATTTAAATGTCTGGTCCTTTATGAGGTGCTAAATATACTAAGAAAAATTATATTGAATCCCTAATTTTGAAGACTGGAGTTTGGAGGCATGCAAGGAGAAGGTTGGGACTAGAATGGAGGAAAGTACTATGCAAAATGGCATGGGAACACAGAAAGAAAAAAGAGACTAACTTGGCTTGAGAGAAAGTCTCCAAGAGAAATTAACATCTGAACTCTTTTTTTAAAAAAGTGTGGCAAGGAGCTTCCCTGGTGGCACAGTGGTTGAGAGCCCACCTGCCGATGCAGGGGACACGGGTTCGTGCCCCAGTCCAGGAAGATCCCACATGCCGCGGAGCGGCTGGGCCCATGAGCCGTGGCCACTGAGCCTGTGCGTCCGGAGCCTGTGCTCTGCAACAGGAGAGGCCACAACAGTGAGAGGCCCGCGTACCGAAAAAAAAAAAAAAAGTGTGGCAATCATGAAAGAGTAAAGCAGTTGTCCTCTGCTGTGATTTTATTAAAGTTGAATATATTTTAATAAGCATTCAGCAATGCTAGCTCATGTCAACCATGTTTATTGAACAATTATCCTTCTATTTTCACTTCTCTGTATCTCTGTTACAGGATAATTAGTTTATACTTAACAAAAAATTTCCCCAAAGCATAATGGCCAACATTAGACACAGTATATGACCTCAATATATCACAGTCATCCATAAATCTATTCACAAGGACCCTATACATCCTGAAGACAATATTTTTCATCTTTAACTTCAGAAATAACTCAGAACCAATTTAATTTCAAAACTCATAGAGAAAGCAGGTTAACATTCTTTTTTTTTAATCATTTTTTAAACATCTTTATTGAAGTACAATTGATTTACAATATTGTGTTAGTTTCTGCTGTAAAACAAAGTGAATCAGCTATACATATACATATATCCCCATATCCCCTCCCTCTTGTGTGTCCTTCCCACCTGACCTATTCCACCCCTCTAGGTGGTCACTGAGCTGATCTCCCTGTGCTATGTGGCTGCTTCCCACTAGCTATCTATTTTACATTTGGTAGTGTATATATGTCAGTGCCACTCTCTCACTTCATCCCAGCCTACCCTCCCTCATCCCCGTGTCCTTAAGTCCATTCTCTATGTCTGTGTCTTTATTCCTGTCCTCCCCCTAGGTTCTTCAGAACCTTTCTTTTTTTTTAGATTCCATATATATCTGTTAGCATGCAGTCTTTGACTTTCTCTTTCTGACTTACTTCACTCAGTATGACAGACTCTAGGTCCATCCACCTCACTATAAATAACAATATCTTTTTTTATGGCTGAGTAATATTCCATTGTATATATGTGCCACATATTCTTTCTCCATTCATCTGTTGATGGACACTTAGGTTGCTTCCATGTCCTGCCTATTGTAAATAGTGCTGCAGTGAACATTGTTGTGCATGACTCTTTTTGAATTATAGTTTGCTCAGGGTATATCCCCAGTAGTGGGATTGCTGGTCATATGGTAATCCTATTTTTAGTTTTTTAAGGAATCTGCATACTGTTCTCCATACTGGCTGCATCAATTTACATTCCTACCAGCAGTGCCAGAGGGTTCCCTATTCTCCACACCCTCTCCAGCATTTGTTGTTTGTAGATTTTTTGATGATGGCCATTCTGACCAGTGTGAAGTGATACCTCATTATAGTTTTTTTTTTTTTTGCAATACCTCATTATAGTTTTAATTTGCATTTCTCTAACGATTACTGATATTGAGCATCCTTTCATGTGTTTGTTGGCAATCTGTATACCTTCCTTGGAGAAATTTCTATTTAAGTCTTCTGCCCATTTTTGGATTAGGTTGTTTGTTTTTTTGATATTGAGCTGCATGAGCTGCTTGTATATTTTGGAGATTAATCCTTTGTCAGTTGCTTTGTTTGCAAATATTTTCTCCCATTCTGAGCATTGTCTTTTTGTCTTGTTTATGGTTTCCTTTGCTGTGCAAAAGCTTCTAAGTTTCATTAGGTCCTATTTGTTTACTTTTGTTTTTATTTCCATTTCTCTAGGAGGTGGGTCAAAAAGGATCTTGCTGTGATTTATGTCATAGAGTGTCCTGCCTATGTTTTCCTCTAAGAGTTTATAGTGTCTGGCCTTATATTTAGGTCTTTAATCCATTTTGAGTTTATTTTTGCCTATGATGTTAGGGAGTTTTCTAAATTCATTCTTTTACATGTAGCTGTCCAGTTTTCCCAGCACCACTTATTGAAAGAGGCTGTCTTTTCTCCATTGTATATGCTTGCCTGCTTTATCAAAGATAAGGTGCCCATATATGCATGGGTTTATCTCTGGGCTGTCTGTCCTGTTCCATTGATCTATATTTCTGTTTTTGTGCCAGTACCATGCTGTCTTGATTACTGTTGTTTTGTGGTATAGTTTGAAGTCAGGGAGCCTGATTCCTCCAGCTCTGTTTTTCTTTCTCAATGTTGCTTTGGCTATTTGGGGTCTTTTGTGTTTCCATACAAGTTGTGAAATTTATTGTTTTAGTTCTGTGAAAAATGCCATTGGTAGTTTGATAGGGATTGCATTGAATCTGTAGATAGCTTTGGGTAGTATATTCATTTTCCCAATGTTGATTCTTCCAATCCAAGAACATGGTATGTCTCTCCATCTGTTGTATCATCTTTAATTTCTTTCATCAGTGTCTTATAGTTTTCTGCATAAAGGTCTTTTGTCTCCTTAGGTAGGTTTATTCCAAGAGATTTTATTCTTTTTGTTTCAATGGCAAATGGGAGTTTTTCCTTAATTTCTCTTTCAGATTCTTCATCACTAGTGTATAGGAATACAAGAGATTTCTGTGCATTAATTTTGAATCCTGCTACTTTTCCAAATTCACTGATTAGGTCTAGTAGTTTTCTGGTAGCATCTTTAGGATTCTCTACATATAGTATCATGTCATCTGCAAACAGTGACATTTTTACTTCTTTTCTGATTTGGATTCCTTTTATTTCTTTTCTTCTGTGATTGCTGTGGCTAAAACTTCCAAAACTATGTTGAATAATAGTGGTGAGAATGGGAAACCTTGTCTTGTTCCTGACCTTAGTGGAAATAGTTTCAGCTTTTCACCATTGAGAGGAAAGTTTATAGCAATACAATCCTACATCAAGAAACAAGAAAAATCTCAAATAAACAACCTAACCTTACGCCTAAAGCAATTAGAGAAAGAAGAACAAAAACCCAAAGTTAGCAGAAGGAAAGAAATCATAAAGATCAGATCAGCAATAAATGAAAAAGACATGAAGGAAACAATAGCAAAGATCAATAAAACTAAAAGCTGGAACTTTGAGAAGATAAACAAAATTGATAAACCATTAGCCAGACTCATCAAGAAAAAAAGGGAGACTACTCAAATCAACAGAATTAGAAATTAAAAAGGAGAAGTAACTACTGACCCTGCAGAAATGCAAAGGATCATGAAAGATTACTGCAAGCAACTATATGCCAACAAATTGGACAACCTGGAAGAAATGGACAAAGTCTTCGAAAAGCACAACCTTCCGAGACTGAACCAGGAAGAAATAGAAAATATGAACAGACCAATCACAAGCACTGAAATTGAGAGTGTGATGAAAAATCTTCCAACAAACAAAAGCCCAGGACCAGATGTCTTCACAGGAGAATTCTATCAAACATTGAGAGAAGAGCTGACACCTATCTTCCTCAAACTCTTCCAAAATATAGCAGAGGGAGGAACACTCCCAAACTCATTCTATGAGGCCACCATCACCCTGATACCAAAGCCAGACAAAGCTGTCACAAAAAAAGAAAACTACAAGCCAATATCACTGATGAATATACGTGCAAAAATCCTCAACAAAATACTAGCAAACGGAATCCAACAGCACATTAAAAGGGTCATGCACCATGATCAAGTGTGGTTTATCCCAGGAATGCAAGGATTCTTCAATATATGCAAATCAATCAATGTGATACACCATATTAACAAATTGAAGGATAAAAACCATATGATCATCTCAGTAGGTGCAGAAAAAGCTTTTAACAAAATACAACAGCCATTTATGATAAAAACCCTCCCAAAAGTAGGCATAGAGGGAACTTACCTCAACATGATAAAGGCCATATGTAACAAACCCACAGCCAACATCGTTCTCAGTGGTGAAAAACAGGTTAACGTTCTGCTCAACCAATAATTTTAATTGCCTTCCATTGCATCTCAGTTAGTCAAATGCAAAGAGAAGCCATGCAGGCCTTTGTTTTATGTATTGTCTCCCTACATCTTAGAATGTCCAGAAGAAGGGTCTTCTCTGTGGAACAGGGACAGGAAAAAGTATCAGAGTAGTGTTCTGCTACCATGGGATAAGACTTGTGGTTTAGTTGAAGTAAATTAAAGAATAAAAAATAAAAGAAAAACATCATCTATTAGGAGAACATCATTCAGGTGACAATAAATTTAAGCAACACTAAAATATTTTTCCCAACTAGAGGAATGTTATTATTTTTGATGCTAAGTATATTTTCTCACTCTGGATTTTGGTACACATATACACATGCATGCATATTCATATACACCCACATTCACACAAGCATGGTTCCACATATCCCATATATATATAATGGTACACAATATTTGTGTACTAGAATTACATATTTAATTTTATGTAATTTATCCACATATGTTATTTTAGTGCACAATGGTGGTTCTTTAAACAATCAACATTTAGCATTATTTTGGAGGGGATGGAGTTTACATGTTAAATAATGGCATTTTTAAAAATCAGATACAAAATTTCTTTTGATAATACATATCAGAAAATCTCTGAACCTCAAAAAATGTAAGCAACATGACCTCAAGGTACACTGCTTTTACATGATGCAGGCAGGAGTCATCCAGGTTTGTCTGATGCTGTAGTCAACACTCTCTATTATGCTACACGAAAGGTAAGATAATTCAGTCTAATCCAAAGAATGATGAATGCATGTGATTCTTATTCAGAAGACTAATTTTAATGTAAGAATGGAAATAATTTATAATTGTCAAGCTAATTAGTTGTAGTTAGTGAATGATAACTATCACAGGTAGTTAAATTATTTTCCTAAGTATTTTATGTTATACCTGTCAAATCATACTAGTGCAATTATTTTACACTTTGAGTTTTTTCAAGTGATGTTTAACTTTAGCCTTATATCATAGTGAAATTTGTGGTATTTTACATGTGTGGCTAAAAAGACTTGCATTGTTTGAGAAGCCCAAAGTGGCCATCGTCTTCTAGGCAGTGTATAAATCCCTGCGTAGTGATTAAAAAAATAATAATAATAATTCTTGCTAAATTTTATTCTCCAGGGATTTTGTATTGTCAACATGTTAAAAAATCTTAATATATCCAACTTTATTTTATTAAATTTTATCTTTATTTTATTTTTTCTTTATATATTTAACTTAAACAGGAAAATTTTGATGGAAAATTAACATATTTATCATTAGAAACATTTGGGGCTTCTTAAACAGTATGAAAGGTAGCTGTGTATTTAAGAATGCAAAGAATACATTAACTTCTAGGTAGCTGAAAATAACAGAGAGAGAGAGATGCTAGAGTCTAAAGTTAATGAGCAGGGACTTCCCTATCAGCCCAGTGTGTAGGACTCTGTGCTTCCAGTGCAGCGGTTGTGGGCTTGATCCCTGGGTGGGGGATGAAGGTCCCACATGCTGTGTGGTGTGGCCAAAAAATAAAAATAAAATACAGTTGATGAGGATTGGTTTTTGAGTACTATACGATATCTCTCTAGATAATTTATTGTTTAAAATTATGCTATATCCTTATCTATAAATACAACGCTAAGATCTTTTATAGCCTGGTAAGTGCACATCAGATTTACTTAAAATATTTCATACAACTCCATGATCTGGAATCACTTTGTCATAGACCTCTAGTTCTTCATTTTTAATATTGTATTATCTATTATTAATCTCAGTAGATCTGTTTGCATTTTTAATGAATTAAATAAGTTAATTTGTTAATTAATTATTATACCAGCATCCACTTAAACAGCTGCTTCAGGCTAGGGCCTGAGGAGGTGGGAGTTATACAAAGAAAAGTAAGACATCACCTAAGTAGGGGAGACAATCTTTTGACAAAATAAAATATGGAAAGATAAGGATATGATAGATACATGTAAAAGACATATTAATGAGGTTATGTCAGTCAAGCTTCAAAGAGAAAATGATGTTTAAACTTTGACTTTTGGGTAATAAATATGTGTTCATTGGGTAGAGAAAGTGAAGATGGGCAATCCAGGTAAGGGGAATGGAATTGAAAAGGTGCTGAGACTTTCCTGTATAAGAGATGAGCTTCTGGATTCACACTATAGCTGATAGGGAGGAAGGATGAAATGTATTAATCAAGAGAATAAAGTAATCATACTTTTATTTTGGATGAATAACTGGAAGCACTGTAATGAATGAATTGGAGGAATAAAAACTAGAGCCAAGAACATTGTACAAATAGTGTGGAAGCAAGATGAATGGTCTCTGAATTAAAACTATGGACAAGCGGATGGAGAAGGCAGATTGGAATTTACTGATACATAGAAAGTAAAAGCAGCAAACCTTAGCTACTGATTAGATGTTTGAGTTTTGGAAGATGAAGAAAGAAAGCCTTGGATTTTGGTGATTGGCTGTCTTAATGCTTCATTCATTCAGCAAATATTTGTTAAGTAATATCTTGGGAAAGAGCTACGTAAGACTTAATTTCCTCATGCCTTGTAGGGAAGAATTGACACACGAGCATTCTAAGGAAGAGGGATGCTTAAAGTTATAACAGAATTCATACGTAACTATTCAGCATATTTAAATTTAGAGATGATTTTAATCCCCGAAATAATGTCTCATTTTACCCCTTCATAACTCTGCTTTTTCTTGGGAGGATGTTATTATTGCTCAGATTTTGTGTTTCTTCTTGGAACTTAGAGTGACAATACACCATCACCACCGTCCCAGAGGTGTCTTCATTTGCAGAGCATTATTTACTCTACTAAATTACTAGGGCTGCTGTAACAAGTTACCACAAAATAGGTGGCTTAAAACAACAGAAATGTATTGGCTTGCAGTTTGGGAGGCTAGAAGTCTAAAAACAAGGTGTGGAAGGGAAGTTGTTTCCGGAAGCTGACCTACCTTTAGGCCCATAACTTCCTTTTTCTTAGAGCATTCACTTTTGGGAACTTGTAACTGTAATTTCTTTTTCTGCTTCTTTGATATGCAAATCTTTTTAAAAGCTTCTTGTCAGTTTTACAACCCAGGAGTATCTTTCTCAAGGACCACCCCTGTACTGATCAAGGAAGACCATGCCCTCTATCTCCCAGTTCCTATGAGAGGGTAGAAACCTAATTCTCATAAGGATACCCATCGGTCATTGTATTAGAAGCCCACTCTAATTCAGTATGACCTCATTTTAACTTGATCACATCTACAAGGCCCTATTTCCAAATAAGGTTATATTCATAGGTACCAGGAGTTAGGACTTCAACATATTTTTTTGAAGGGACAAAATTTAATCCACAACATGTACAAAGAGTTTAAATGTGTTCATGGGAAATGTCCATACTTGAACCTTCTCTTTAGGATCTGGTTTAATAATTATAAATACCTCCTTAAAATCCTTGGTGTGAGGGTCTGGTGGCAGCACATGTTCAAAACTATTTATGTGCAAATATATCAGCTAATCTTTTATCCCAGATTTTCAAAACCAGTTTTTCCCTCTGATCCAGCAGATGCTTTCTGGGGTAAATTGTTCTCCTATCCTCTCCCTCCTTGGCTCATTAACAGGGCAAAATTCTGGTAGATGTTGGGTCATGCAGCTGTGGAATTTTTCAGGTTCTCGGGCTGGCCCATGTCCCAGCTGATGCAGTAAGGGTCAGAAAACAGCAGATTGGGCTCCCATAGGCCCTAAATTTGGCACTGAATTTGCCCAGTTCAGAAAATTATAGGCTGCCGTTTCTGCTAAGCTCATTCAATACACTGTATTCCTTTCCTTCCCTAAAATCTTTCTTTGACTCCTGACACATTTTCAGGGATTCATACTTGCTTGTGTTGAAACCATGCACCTCAGATTGGGACTTGAATGCACAATCTTTTAATTGAGGTCACACACCTGGTCTCAGGACTTAATGAAGCTCAGGTTCTTGATGTCTTGTCACAGGAAGAATTCAGTGAGAGAAACAGTGGTAGGTACGAAGTGGATTTATTTAGAGAGAAACACTCCACAGAGTGTGGACCATCTTGGAAGGCAAGAGAGGTGCCAGGGTATGGGGTTGTCATCTTTTATAGGGGTGGTTAATTTCATAGGCTAATGAGTGGGAGGATTATTCCAACTATTTTGGGGAAGGGGTGGGGATTTCCAGGAATTGGGCCACCACCCACTTTTTGACCTTTTATGGTTGGCCTTGGAACTGTCATGGTGCCTGTGGGTGTGTCATTTACCATGCTGATGTGTTACAATGAGCATATACTGAGGCTCAAGGTCTAGTGGAAGTTGACTGGTCTGCCATCTTGGACCTAGTTGGTTCTAATCAGTTTATGTCGTGTCCTTGGGCTGTGTCATTCTTTTAAAGGCTGTGCCCTTCCCCCTTCCTGTCTCATTATAGTACCTGATGGCTCCAGGCAACTTCCAGTATTCATTGCCCCCCCACCAAGAGAAGAATGCATCAAGTAGTTCATATGTATTCCCAAACTCTAGGGGGTAGGCATATTTCAACTTCTCCTCAAAATTATTTCTCACTCACTTGAGATGCTCTCAACTTCTACTTTACAGAGAGAAGGGTGAAGAAATCAAAGAGGAACAATCACCTATCCTGCCTACTTGCTTTATCTATACAAGATCTGTCTTCTTCCTTTTTTTCTCCTTATATTTTTATTTCTAAAGCTCATCCCTCAATTAGTGTTCCTCTACATTTGCAAAGACTATGGACTATCCATTATCTTCTCTCTTTTTAACATCAATCTCTTCCTTTTTTATTTTCTCCTTTTCAAAACCTTTTAACATGCTTGAATTATTTACCTTTTTAAAATAAAGCAAAATAAATCAATCTCCCTGGAATAACTCCACCACACCTCCAGATACTCTTCTATCCACCCCCTTTGAGAAATAGAACTCTTGACAGAATATGTTACTCTTACTTTCTCCATTTTTCACCTCACGTTCACTGCAGTCTGTCACTTAACTCAAAGTGCTAAAATCACTCTATGTAATTGTAACTGGGTGTTAAATTTGAAGTATCTCAAAACACAAAGATATAGTCCATATGATAACCTGAAGTGAGGTTCTAACCAAGTAGTAACATTTGAAAATCAAGTGTTAGTGAAGAGCTTAGATGGCTCTTAAAAGCCCTCAAACACATAGATATTATGAAAGGGTCTGGAGTTGAAGATTAGAGAGGATTTGAAGAGGAAGATTTATTTAAAGAGAGTTGCCACATTGCTGTGATTTCTACTCCCTGCCCCCACCCAAAAGAGAAAGGTAAATTCCTTGCTTCCTTATCTCAAAGCAATATATAAGAACAAAAAAGGCTACTAATATCTGTCCCTGTGCCCAATGCACAGTGAGGCCAAACAAACTAAAATGTTGCAGTTTGGAGCAGAGAAAGTTTTATTGCAGGGCCAAACAAGGAGAATGGGTGGCTCATGCTCAAAACCCCCAAACTCCCCAGTGGTTTGCAGGGAGAAGTTTTTAATAGGCAAAATTTGGGGTGAAGGCTGCAGGGTGGGTGACTTTCTTCTGATTGGTTGGTGGTGAGGTAGCAGGGCCCTGTTCCAGGAATCTTGTGCTCAGCCTGAAGTTACTGTCTCCCACCTGGTAGGGCCTTAGTACCTCCTTAGTTCCTGCAGAAGAACTCAAAGATATTGTTTTATATATATATATATATATATATATATATATATATATATATATATCCCTTGAGGAGGAACCAGGATCCTGCTTTAATAGCTGCACTATTGTTTCTTGATTGCTCCTCCTTTGTTTCTGCATTCCCTTACTTCCCTGATTAGCAACTGTTAGAATATGCCCTTTGGTACTCAGGGGAGGTCTAGGAGGCTGAAGCCTTTTTTCTAAAAACAAGAAATGGGAACACAAGAAGGGTTTGTACGTGGGAGGGCCCCAAAGGTTCCTACTTGGTTTCACATAGTGGTTGGAATGGCTCTGATTTCCACCTAGTAAATCTAAAGGGGCAGAGGATGGCTTTTAGCTGATAGATCAGCACAAGAATTTCTGTACTCTCAAAGGTTGTGATTTATTGTTTTTAATAAATCAGTGACAGAATAAATAAGAGCAATGTAGGGGAGCAGAATTTGCCACCCCAAAATATGTCTCTTTGGCATACTTCTTTTTTAAGGCTGATTTTTTTTTTTTTAAGAAACAGCAGACATGGGGAAAAAACTCTGAAAGCCAAGTAGGAATTACCCTTTTGTAAAAAACATTTACATTTATAAGGGAAATTTCCATTTGTATGTGTGTCTTCCTTCTGTACCAGGAAGAGGAGAATTATCAGACCTCAAGAAACTTGTTTCAGTGGAGAAGGTAATGACTTAAATCTGTATAATGACCTTGTTTCCTGTATTTTCCTGGTGATCTCCATAACTGTCACTCCCCACCCTCAACAACCTCTTCTGTTTTTAGCTGAGGATGGAATTTAAGGTTAGGGCTTCAGCCATTTTGGCAAGTTACTTAGTTTTTCTGGGTCTCTCTCGTGTATGTATGTTGTTAATCTTTTGTTCGATTTTCTCCTGTTAATCTGTCTCACGTCAATTTAATTCTTAGACCATCCAGAAAAAGGTAGATGGGTAGAGGAAAATTTCTTCCTCCCAAACAGTGATAAGAGAAAAGAGAGGAAAGGAGAGAGAAAGACTTAGACTCTATCCAGTACAACCAACAGAGGAGAAAACAGGTTATCAGTAAAGAGAGCTAAGGTATTAAAGATCTCACTGAATTTTTAGGTAAACTGGAATATTACAAGATTGTATGAGCGAGAATTAACTGACTTGGGAGGCATTTATTTGGGATGTAGGCTATAATATCCTGGCAAGTACCCCACAGGATAGAGAAAATTTGGGGCTAGGGTAGCTCATAGAAGAATAGAGAAAGTGGAGACTAACACTGAGTAAAGGTTAAGTTGCCTGGATTTCAAGGTCAGTACAGTAGAGGAAAGCATAAAGTGGTTTAAGAATATGAGCAAGTTGAAATAGTTATATTACATGAGGCTACTAGAGACACCATGGGATTATGTTCTACAAGAAGACCCAGAGGACACAACCTTTACCTCAAGGCCACCAAAAATATGTTGGTGAGAGGGTTACTAGCATCACTAAGTTCAGTGGTGGTTCTCATATGCAGGCTAAGTACGTCAGTAGGAGAAGCAGTCTCAAAACTAGAACTTGACTTATTAAATGGCAGAACAGGGATAATGAGACCTGAAAGCAGTAGATGTCAAGTGGCAGTGCCTAACCACCAGGAGGTAGGGATACACAGTTTTTGCAATGACTTGCCAAGAGATCTTGACCCACAGGTGATTATGGAAAGGTCAATGGAACATGGCATCTCTAGGGACAAATAAAAGGGCAGTCACCCAGGGTTCTGTTTAACATCTACAGTCAGAAAAAGTCAAGAATGTGGAAGCAATAGGTTGAGGACAATTGTCCCAACCTAAAATCACAATTGCCTCATCAGTCTCCATACCTGATCCAATTTTAAGGTCCATATACCACTGACAAAAGAGATGTCTTGGTTTATAAGAAGCAAGGACGTACTACAGAGATTCCCTCATTAGAACCTATGGCAATTTACTTAGTTAACTGAACACTGGGAAAGAGGAATATTCCAACATTTAGAAACAATTAGATCCAGGGTCTTAACTGACGTTGATATATAGAGATATAGAGCATCATCGTAGCCTCCTGCTAGACTGAGAACGTATGGTGGCCAGGAAATAAATGGAATTCTAGCTAAAACTCAGCTTAGACTGTATCCACCAATTGGTCAATTTGCCATTACCTGAGTAATTAACTAGAAAGACTTACTTTATTATAGAATAACCCCCATATGGGGTAGAAATTATCAAAACCTGGAAGGCCAATGCAAACCTCTGAAACTGCATTCAGATATCTTTTCAAAAGAGAACCTGCTGTGATGATTGGCATTAGCTGACTGCATTCATCTGCCAGAATTTGCCCCAGGGATCCCACCAAGGTGACTGTCTCCCCAAGCTGCTGCTGACTAATGACTACGCATAATGAGGGTACTAGAGTTGGACCATTCTTACCCAATACAGGACTTCTCTAATGGGCAATCCCTGCCCTGGGGCTCCTTCAGCCTAGATAAGACTTTATTAGAGCTGCCCTGCAATCTTTCACTCTTCCTACAAAATACTCCTTTTCCCCAATAGTCAGTTATGCATTAGGGTCTGAAGGCTCTTCCTGACTACTCTAAAGTTTTACAGGCATTTTCTGTAGTACATCTCTTGCACCTCTAATTCTGTCTTGGCATGTTCTTCCTAGAAGACTTGAACTGAAACAAAATCTGTAACTTGACCTAAAAGGCACTTAATAAATTGGACTTCTCCTTCATTACACTGGCCTTGGCAAGTACAATTTTACCTTTTGATCTCTAAGAATACAAGGTTATTTTCATTTTTTTTTGTGAAGCCACATGATATAGCACTTTGTGATCTTTGCATATTTTCTTTTCTGCCTGGAATTCCATTCCTCTTTACCTGCTCAGCTTTATTTAGTTGCTGTGACTCTCAGGATGGGCTAGATAATTTTCAGATATAAAAATACCTTCCTGTGCAAAAAAATATCAAGAATTTCAAGAGAGCTACAGCAGAGAATTAAACCAGGTGTGCAGGTGTGAGCCCTGCTGAATTCAGTGTAATGTGCACAGGTTACATACCCATGAAGCTGGACCTGCCTACTCATCTTTTGTGACTGAGCTGTAATGTTTCATCAGAGAAGTCTCGGATGATCCTCTGTATAAAAGAAGTCTGCAGGCTTGTGTTGATGACCTTTATTGTGGATTGATAACCAAGATTTATACATTATTTATCTTGGTGAACTCTTTTAAAGATACCAGAGTAACCAAATCAAAGGACAACTCATATTAAGTTTTTTAATGAACTTGTTCTTTGTGTTGTAAAGACCACATTTAAAAAATTCATGCAAAATTTGATTTTTAAAAATAGACCTAATACTATTTTCTACTCAGACTTTCATCATCAACTCTTGCGTACTAGCTGATTGCCCATTCAGTGTTCATTCCTTCCATGTGTACTACCGCTGACTTGCTTTAAGAACACCTACCCTTGTATTCTCAATGTGGCCTTTCATTCCAAGGAGATGAACTATACTGATTTAAACAGTACTGTTAACTGCTTGCAATGTACTCTTTATGAGTGTCTGCTGAGATTGACTGTGCCCTTCACCTTTGCTTTGTCATTCTACCAATCTCAAAGGCTCTTATTGTTAATAAAATGAAAAGTAATTTGTGGAATTGTTTGGATGATGTTACTTTATGTCTCCTGACAAGGTAGAAAATAAAATTGCCCTCAGGTTTTAATATGTGTTCATACATATTTTAAGAGTATAGAATCACCAGCTTTAGTCTCCAAAATGCTAATGATAATTAGCAGATAATTTGATATGCCTTTTGTTTTTCCATTTGGAGTATATTTCTATGTTTAGGCATATTTTAAAAGCATTTTAAATTATAAAAATGGTATGAGTTTATGGGGATAAATATAGAATATACGAGGAATACAAAAAGGTAATACAAATCAATCATATCTCATAGACTTTATTACAACTAATCATTCTTACACATTTTTTCCTATGCCTATATATGTGTAGTCTAGTTCAAAGATGGATTTCCATGACTTTAAGATGTAGAAAAAATTGGATAAGATTGTTTCAAATCCCATCTTTCTTTACTTTCTGAAAATCCAGAATCCTCCTCATGATTTCTGGGAATTCCCAATCACTTATGGTTCTAAGCCTCTCTTTCCATTGAATTTGTTCTACTTAATGATGTTCTGGATAATCTAACCATATTATTTCACACAGTGATGTAAGATTAATAATGACTATGAATGATGTAAAGTATATTTTCATATGCTAATTTGCCATCCATCTATCTTCTTTGATGAAGTGTCGTATCAAATCTTTTGTCCAGGGACTTCCCTGGTGGTCCAGTGATAGAGAATCCACCTTCCAATGCAGGGGATGCAGGTTCAATACCTGGTTCGGGAACTAAGAAAGATGCCACATGCCACCAGGCAACTAAGCCCGTGTGCCACAACTATTGAGCTCATGCACCTCAATGAGAGAGCCCACATGCCGCAAACTACAGAGCCTGTGCACTCTGGAGCCCATGCACCACAACTACAGACCCCAGGTACCCTGGAGCCTGCGCACCACAGTTAGAGAAAACCCACACACCACAACAAAGAGACTGTGCACCATAACTAAAGATCCCACATGCCTCAACGAAGATCCCATGTGCTGCAACTAAGACCCGATGCAGCCAAAACAATAAGGAAAATAAATTTTTAAAAGATTATAAAAGAAATCTTTTGTCCATTTTTTTTGTGTGTGTGTGGTATGCGGGCCTCTTACTGTTGTGGACTCTCCCTTTGCGGAGCACAGGTTCCGGACGCACAGGCTCAGCAGCCATGGATCACAGGCCTAGCCTGTCCGTGGCACGTGGGATCTTCCCAGACTGGGGCACGAACCCGTGTCCCCTGCATCAGCAGGCAGACTCTCAACCACTGCGCCACCAGGGAAGCCCTCTTTTATCCATTTTTATTAAGTTTTTTGTCTTTCCTTTTTTAATTTTTGAGAGTTCTTTATATATGGGTCCAAGTGCTTTGTCAGGTATATTTTACAAATATTTTTCACCCAGCTTGTGGCTAGTCTCTATTCTTTTAAGCAGACATTTTTAATTTTGACAGACTACAACATATCGAGTTTTTTCCTTTGTATTGTCTTATCTAAGAAATTTTTGCCAAACCCAAGTTATAAAGATTTTTTCTTTTGTTTTCTTTTAACAGTTTCATAGTTATAGTTTTTACTTTTAAGTATAAGTTCCATTTTATGTTAGCCTTTTTAAAATTTGCATTTTGGGGGAGGAATATATATATCCAATTTTTCTTTTATCATTTGTTGGCAAAAAAAACACTGAATTACCCCTGTACGTCTATAAAAAATCAGTTGCTCATGTGTATGTGGGTCTGCTTCTGGATTCTCTAATTTGATCCATTGTTCTATTTCTCTATCTATATGCTAATCCTATACCATCTTAATAACAGTAGCATTATAATAAGTTGAAGTCAGGTAGTGTTAAATCACCAACTTAGTTCTTTTTCAGAGTTGGCTTGCCTAGTCTAGATCCTTTGCATTGCATATACATTTTAAAGTCATCAGTTTCTACTAAAATTCTGCTAGGATTTTAATCAAGAATGTGTTGAATAAAAAAAAAGAATGTGTTGAATTTACAAATCAATTTGGAGAGGATTAGCATCTTAGCAATATTGAGTCTTTCTACACATGAACATAGAACATCTCACTTAGCTCATCTTTAATTTCTATTACCATTTTTTCTAATTTTAGCATATAGATCTTTAAACCTTCTGTCAGATATATGCTTAAGCATTTCATATTTATTGATACTATTAAATAATAATTTTTATTGTTTTCAGTTTATGTAATTTATTGAATACAGTTGATTTTGTATATTTAACTTGTATCCTGTGACCTTACTAAACTCACTGATTGGTTCTGGTAGCTCTATTGTAAACTGCCTCTGAATTTCTACATAGATGACCTGATCACATACGCAAAACAAAAAAACAAATAGTTTTACTTTCTCCTTTTCAATCTGGATGCTTTTAATTTCTTTTTATTGCCTTATTTAATTATGTAGAACTGCAAGTACACTGTTAAGCAGAAGTGGTTAAGGCAGGTATCCTGTCTTGTCCCTGATATTACAGAAAAAATATTCAGTGTTTCACTATTAACTGTGATGCTAGCTGTAGATTTTTTGTTGACACCTTTTTATAAAGTTGAGAAAATTTCCTTCTATTCTTAATTTCCAGATAGTTTTTTTTTTTTCAGTAGAGGATGTTGGATTTTGCCAAATGCTTCTGCATTAGTATGATAATATAGTTTTCCTTTCTTGACTTATTAATATGGTGAATTAGATTAATTTTCAAATGTGAAAACAATCTTGCATTCATGGGACATGCCCCAATTAATCATGATGTTTTATCCTTTTTATATACTGTTGAGTTCTATTTGCTAAAATTTTATTTAGAATTTTATATCCATGTTCCTGAGGGACAGTTTTCCGTATTTTCCCCCCTTTCATTGTGTTTGGTTTTGGAATCAGAGGAATGGTGGTCTCAGAATTAACTGGGGAGTATTCATTCCTCTTCAGTTTTCTGGAAGACTTTATGAAAATCAGTATTATTCCTTCCTTAAAATTTTGGTGGGATTTATTAATGAAGCCATCTGGGCCTGGAAACTTACTCAAGGCAGTAAGCTAGGCCAATTATATCACTCACCTTATTGTTTCCCATTTCTCGGGTTTTATTGTCCTTTATTGCCTGATGTCCAACAATGTGAAAATCACGTCTTTCATATATATTTTCCTATTATTTTAGTTTTGTCTAGTGGGAAGATACTTCCAATACACATTATTTTGTCTTGGCTAGAAACAAAAATTCTTATTGATTTAATATCTATTATTTAAATTTTTATTTATAGATCTTTTATATTTTGCAAAATTATGCTATTACTGAATCTTAAAAACTAAACTAGCCCTAATTTTATGTCTCATGCTTTTGTTGTGATGGTAGTTATTGTCACCATTATTGCTTGGTTTTGGATTTTAGCTAGCAAGCTTAATACATTTCATTCAGCCTTGAATGAAGAGAGTTTCTCTGTGACCTCTTTTAGCAAACAAACAAGAAAGGCGGACTTTCTATGGTTTCATTTATTGTTCAAATTATTTCCTTCTCTATCTTCTTCTCAGATTTTAATTAAATGGCAAGCTAGTGTAAAAAATCACTTTATTATTTAAATAATAAAAAACTTTGGGAAAAAAGTGATTGGAACTAGATCCCTAAAGTTGAGTTATACCTTATCAAGTAACTTAATTTCTTTTTTTTTAAGTCTTTATTGAATTTGTTAAAATATTGCTTCTGTTTTATGTTTTGGTTTGTTTTTTTGGCTGTGAGGCCTGTGGAATCTTAGCTCCCCAACAAGGGATCGAACCCACACCCCTGCATTGGAAGGCGAAGTCTTAACCACTGGACAGCCCAGGAAGTCCCTCAAGTAACTTAATTTCTGCATCATGTTTTCTATATGTTTGATAAAGCCTTTTAATTAAGGGCCAGCTTTCTGGATACCATTTCCTTTTTGCTCAGTCTTACCATGAGATGTAAGCTGACACTGCCCTACATTCTTCCTGAATTAAGCCCCTTCTACACTATGGATGTTCTGGATATAATCACAAAATCATCCCTAAACCCTCTTTTACCACTGTTTCAAATTCTACTAATCCTTAGCCATAAAACTGGTCAATTAGTTGTTCCCTCTCTGCCCAACACCTTCACTTTGCCTGCAGTCTTTTTTTTCCTCCAAAATTATAGGAATTAGTGGATTGTACTATCATAGGTTCTGTACTTTCTCAGGTTGTATGGTTGCAGATAACCCCTCAGGGCCTTCCCATCTGCAGTAGACCCAGCAAAAATTTCTCAACAGTTCTGACACTGGAATTATAGCCTTTTACACCAGCAATTTCATTGAGATCTGGGGAAAAATGTGCATAAAGTCAGATGTCATCTTATGCCTAAATATTTGCATATATATTTATATGCAATATATATACAAATATATAAACAATATTAGTACACTTTATTAGAAAACTTCTTAATGTACACTTTCTAATTTCATACATGTAATACCTCTGTAGAAAACTTGGAAGGCCTACATAAATTACAATTTACATGTAAGAAAAACTTTCAAGCAAATAAATTTATAAAACATATAAGATGGACAATGTATAAGCAACAAAGTCAGGCCTATAAGTAAAGTCCACTCTACATTTCCATCTCATGGAAAATGATTGAAGTTTGACTATAGAGAGTAACAGAAAATTATTACTTTTTTATTATTAGGCTATTTTTAGGACCACAGATAGTTAAAATCTGTAAAACATTTAGAGAAGTAGAATTATTTTTGGACTTATAGAATTGTTCCTCATCTTAGAGGAAATGCTTTCAGCTTTTCATCACTGAGTATGATGTTAGCTGTGGGCTTGTCATATATGGCCATTATGATGTGAAAATATGTTTCCTCTATCCTACTTTTTTGAGAGCTTTTATCATAAATAGATGTTGAATTTTATCAAAAGATTTTCACATCTATTGAGATGATCATGTGATTTTTATTCTTCAAGTTGTTGTATCACATTTAGTGATTTGAGAATACTGAAACATTCTTGCATCCCTGGGATAAATATCACTTGATCATGGTGTACGATCCTTTTAATGTGTTGTTGAATTCAGTTTGCTAATATTTTATTGAAGATTTTTGCATCTATATTCATCAGTGATATTGGCCTGCAATTTTCTTTTTTTTGTGGTACTTTTATCTGGTTGTAGTATCAGGGTGATTCTGGCCTTGTAGAATAAGTCTGGAAACATTTCCTCCTCTGTAATTTTTTGGAATAGTTTGAGAAGGATAGGTGTTAACTTTTCTCTAAATGTTGGTAGGATTCACTTGTAAAGCCATCTGGTTATGGACTTGTGTTTGTTGGGAGGTTTTATGTTTTGTTGTTTTTTTTATTACTGGTACAATTTCATTACTGGTAGTTGGTCTGTTATATTTTCTATTTCTTCCTGTTTCAATCTTAGGAGAGATTGTACATTTCTAGGAATTTGTCCATTTCTTCTAAGTTATCTGTTTTATTGGCATATAATTATTTGTAGTAATATTTTATGATCCTTTTTATTTCTGTGGTGTCATTTGTAACTTCTCCTTTTTCATTTCTGATTTTATTGATTTGGGCCCTCTCCTGTTTTACTTGTTGAATCTGGCTAAATGTTTATTAATTTATCTTCTCAAAGAACCCAGTCTTAGTTTCATTGATATGTCTATTTTTTTTTAGTCTCTATTTCATTTATTTCTTCTTTGATCTTTAGATTTTACTTCCTTCTAGTAAGTCTTGGATTTATTTGCTCTTTTTCTAGTTCATTTTGGTGTGAGAATAGGTTGTTTATTTGAGATTTTTGTTATTTCCTGAGGTAGGCTTGTATTGCTCCAAGCTTCCCTCTTAGAAGTGCTTTTGCTGTGTCCCATAAATTTTAGATCATTGTGTCTTTGTTTTTAATGTCTCCAGGTATTTAAAAACAAGTTTTTTCTTTGATTTTTTCTGTGATCCATTGGTTGTTTTATAGCACATTGTTTAGCCTCCATGTTTTTGTAGTTTTTGCAATTTTTTCCTCAAAGTTGATTTCTAATTGCAGTGTTGTGGTAGGAAAGGATGCTTGATATTATTTCAGTCCTCTTAAATTTACTGAGATTTGTTTTGTATTCTAGCGTGTAATCTGTCCTGGGCAATGTTCCATGTGCACTTGAAAAGTGTGCATTCTGCTGCTTTGGGATGGAATATTCTCTATATACCAAGTTCATCTGATCTAAGTAATTTAAGGCCAATGGTTCCTTATTGATTTTCTGTCTGGATGACCTGTCTATTGTCAGTGAGGTGTTAAAGTCCTCTACTATTATTGTGTTACTGTCAATTTCTCCCTTTATGCCTATTATTATTTGCTTGTATTTAGGTGCTCCTATATTAGGTGCATATATATTTACAGTTATCACATTTTCTTCTTGGTCCATTGATCATTATTTAATGTCCTTCTTTGTCTCTTGTTATAGTCTTTGTTTTAAAGTCTATATTGGCTGATGTAAGCACTGCTACCATGGATTTCTTTTAAATTCCATTTGCATGGAATACCTTTTTCCATCCCCTTACTTTCAGTCTGTGTGTGTCTTTAGATCTGAAATGAGACTCTTATAGGCAGCATATATATGGATCTTGTTTTTTTTAATCCATTCAGCCATTTTATGTCCTTTGATTGGAATATTTAGTCCCTTTACATTGAAAGTAATTATGATGTGTATGTACTTATTGTCATTTTTAAAATTTGTGAGTTGTTTTTATAGTTTTTTTTTGATCCTTCCTTCTTCTTTTGCTCGCTTTCCATGTGATTTGAGGACTATCTTTAGTGTTATGTTTGGATTACTTTCTCTTTCTTGTTTGCACATCTATTATATGTATTGTAGATTTTTAGTTTGTGGTTAACATGAAGTTTATATATAGCGTGTGTCTTTGTATGATTCTCTTTGGGTTGATCCTGTTGAAACTCTCTGTGCTTCCTGGACGTGGATATCTGTTTCCTTTTCCAGATTAGAGAAGTTTTTAGCTATTATGTCTTCAGATAAGTTATATGCCCCTTTCTCTCTCTTCTCTTTTTGGGACCTCTGTAATGCAAGTATTAGTATGTATGATGTTGTCCCAGAGGTCCCTTCAATTGTACTCATTTATTTTTATTCTTTTTTCTGTTCACCTTGAGTGATTTCTGCTACTCTGTCTTTCAGTTCTCTGATCCCTTCCTCTGTGTCTAATCTACTGTTGATTCCTTCTAGTGTAGTTTTTATTTCAGTTACTGTATTCTTCAGCTGCATTTTATTTCAGTACTGTATTTCTTCAGCTGTCATCTAATCTACTATTGATTCCTTCTAGTGTAGTTTTTATTTCAGTTACTGTATTCTTCAGCTTCAGTTCTTCTTTATATTTTCTAACTCTTTGTTAAATTTCTCACTGTGTTTTTCCAGTCTTCTCCTGAGTTCTTTGAACATCTTTCTGGTCATTACCATGAACCATCTATTGGATAGATTGCTTATATCCACTTCACTTAGTTTTTCTTCTGGTTTTTTTTCTTGTTGTTCCTTCATTTGGAACATATTCCTCTGTAACCTCATTTTGCTTAATTCACTGTTTTTATCTGTATGTATTTGGTACGTTAGTTATGTTTCTTGATCTTGAAGAAGTTGCTTTATGTAGGAGACATCCTTTCCATCCCAGGAGTACACTCCCCTATTGTCACCAAGGCTATATTCTCTTGGGGTGCCCCCTATGTGAGCTATGTGAGCCCTTCTATCATGGCAGCTGATTACTGTGGGTGGTTTGTAGGCAGTCTGTTAGGCTCATCCCCAGTCTGATTTGTTGCCAGGCCCTGCCTTCTGCAGAGGCTGCTGGCTACTGTAGGTGCAGCTGGGTCCCAGAGTGGCTCATTGTGGGGCTGGTGTTCCTAGATCTAGTGTTAGCCTGTTGGTGGGCAGGGCTGGTTCCTAACATGACTAGCTGTGGGATTTTGGGTGTCCCAGATCTGCAAATGGTCCTCTAGTGAATGAAGCCAGAGCCCAGGGGGTTCTGGGGCTAGTGCTGACTAACTGGTGGGTAGAGCTTGGTCCTGGGTTCTCTGGCTGCTTGGCCCTGGGAGTCCTGGAGTTGGTGTCAGCCTGCAGGTGGGTGGGGCCAGTATCCAGGGGGTTCTGGGGCTAGTGCTGACTAAGTGGTGGGTAGAGCTCGGTCCTGGGTTCTCTGGCTGCTTGGCCCTGGGAGTCCTGGAGTTGGTGTCAGCCTGCAGGTGGGTGGGGCCAGTATCCAGGGGTTCCAGGGGCTTGTTCCCACCTATTGGTGAATGAGGCTCATCCTGAGACCAGTGCTTTCACACTGATTAGTGGAGCCAGGTCTGAGGGTCTCTGGCTGTAGCGCCCTGGGGATTCTGGAGTTGGTGTTTGTCTGCTAGTTAGTGGGGACAGGCCTTGAGCCCTCTGGTGAGTGATACTGTGTCCCTGGGCAGCTGGGGACTCAAGGGGTCCTAAGGCAGCTGGCCTACTGGTGGGTAAGGCTGTTCCCCCCCAGTTAGCTAGGTGGGTTGGCCTGAGGCATCCCAGTACTGGTGCCTAGAGACTGGTGATCAGGGCCAGTCCCAGTGCTAATAAGGTGCAGGGAGGATTCCAAAATGGTGCTTGCCAGCATTGATGTCCTGTGGTAGAACAAGCTCCTAAAAATGGCTGCCACCAGCATCTGTATCCCCAGGGTTAGTTCCAGTTACCTCTTCTGGAGGCTCTCCAAAGTCAGCAGGTGGCTCTAACCCAGGCTCCTTGCAAATTACTCCTTCTGTCCTGGGTCTCAAAGCATGTGAGATTTTGTGTGCACCCTTTAAGAGTGGAATCTCTATTTCCTACAGCCTTTTGGCTCTCCTGAATGTAAGCCCCACTGACCTTCAAAGCCAAATGTTCTGGGGGTTCCTCTTCTCAGTGCAGGACCCCGGGGCTGGGGAGACTTATGTGGGCTTGGACCCCTCACTCCTTGGGGAGAACCTCTGCAATTGTAATTATCTTCCCATTTGTGGGTCCCACTCACATACTCCCACCTGGGGTTATAAGTCTTAACTATATTGTGTCTCCACCCTTCCTAAACATCTCGTGATTTCTTCTCTATATCTTTAGTTTGTAGAAGATCTTTTCTGCTAGTCTTCAGGTCTTTCTCATTAATAGTTGCTCTGTAAATAGTTGTGATTTTGTTGTCCCTGTGGGAGGAGGCGACCTCAGAGTCTTCTTATTCTGCCTTCTTGGCCACCTCCTAATGGTCACTAGCTTTCTAAAGAGAGTTCATGTATCTTTTTTTAAAATAAAGTATTTTACTTCTTTCCCCATTTCTTTCCAAGTTTCATTTAGGCTGGGTGCAGTATGAGGACTAAGGATCATCAACTAATTCTAATCTGTGATTCATAGTATAAGTGAAGTTTGCTTTTCTTATACCTATAGCTATGGCAACATATTTCTTTACTAAATAAGACAATTCCTTTCTATTTTCCTGACATAGCAAGAGCGTCATGTGTCAGATCTCTGACACTCCCAGTTGGAAATAGACTTTGCTAGAGTAAAAGGAGATGTAGGGTTTGGGAACACTGCCAAAGTGGAAATACTGTAAGAATACAAAATATTTTTCTATGAGTTTGACAGTGCCTAAAGAATTTTAGGTTGTCATCAGTACTTTGAATCCCAGGAAGCAGCTTGATGAGGAGAGCCTGTATAATGCTAAGTAGAATTACAGTAATTTTCAGCTATCTATTAGTGTCAGGTATATAATAGGTTTGCCACAAAATCAATACTTCTGACATCAAGTTGAGATAAAGAAAAGTCCCACTATCTACAGGGGTCAAGTCTGTGGGCCTGGGACAAGTACCTCATCAAATTATTACCCCTATGCTCAACCCCACAACTATATCTTGTTCAAGAATGCTGATTAAATTTTAGGCTGAAAAAAATTTGCTGTCTTACTATATAATTTCTCAGGTTCTGTCCAGTCAACTTGATTAAACTTTGACTCCCTTGATAACTTTCATTCTTCACATTCATCACCCCCTTCTTGTACTTAAGTCCTTTGCTTTGCAGCTTAGAGCCCAATGTTTAATTGCACTCTTGCTGATACCTTACATTTTCTTGGCCCCATTTCTTTGCCTTGTTTTCTACTTGTGGTGAAGGTGCTTAACAACTGTTAGCTATTTTCTCTGCTCCTACATCTACATGTTGTCTTGAAGGAATTTATGTATTCACCCAGACTGATGCTCTGTCTCTACGTGTTTCTAACTCTCTCTACCCTCGGTGGTTTTCTTAAGTGTCTACTGTGAGATTATTTTAATTTTTTAGTGAGTTCTTTATCACCAGAAACTGTTTTAAACTTTTTCTATCCATTCTGGTAACAACTTATCTTTCCCCTCATACTCAGCAGAAGATTTCACCTACTTAGTGGAATGAGCGCCCTCAGTAAACATTTCCTCAGGTTACAGCCCCTCCATTCTTTCTTCCTAACATTTTGTCACAATGAGTAGATTTCTTTTCTCAAGTGCAAGGCCAACAGCTCCACCGGTGCCTTGGATGTTACCCCTGTTCCTATGTCTGTTAAATATATCATTACTTTCATGTATTAGCTATATTTTCTTGTCTGTTGTTTTCTTTCAGTCTTTAACAGTCATGAACATATCCCATCACAAAATATCCTCCTTCCACCTGACATCACTTCCTATCTTTCTCTTCCTCTTTATGACTAAGTTACCTAAATATGTGGTTTTCACCTTTTTCCCCTCACATTGCTATACTTCATGAAATCTGTGTTCTGCTCCTATTCACTCACCACAGTGGCCTCTTTGTGACTAAAAAGAATGAAAACATTTTCATACCTATCTTCCTTTCACTTTCTGCATCTTTTGACACTGCTGATTTGCTGACCACTCTTTCATTCTTTAAATTCTCTCTTATTTGATTTCTAGTCTTTTCTCCTCAGTCTCTTTTGTGGACTTCTTATTCATTCCCCATCCCCTGGGTGCCTGTGTTCTCATGAATATTGTCTTCTGATCTCTTTTCTCTTTATCCATTTTCTTTGGCAGAGAATACCAATTCCAGTGGCTTCAGTTACCAGTTCTATATTAATGATATTCAAATATATATTTCTACTCTGATTTTCTCTCCCAAGATCCTGTCTTATTTATGCAACTGCTTATTGTTATTTCTTGAAATGCACTGTGAAGCACAGAGCGTGAAATGCAGTCTGACACAAACACCCGTACTTCCCCTAACCTACTAATGCTTCCTCTTTTCTGGATCTTAGTAAATGTCTCCACCACCAGTGCAGCTACCTAAGCTAAATCCTAACTAAACTAATGGCCTCCTTCCTCTGGTTTAATGTCAATCCTACTTCCAACTAGTCAATCACTAAGTCATAGTTGAAATATCTCCAGGGTCTGATCACTTCTTTTAAAATCATTCTTATTTTCTTATATCCCTGCTGAAATTTTACTTCACTCTAAACATAAAACTTCCCTTGAAATCAGCAAGAGAAAGTATTCCATCTTCCATTCTAAAACAAGAGGATTAGAATTTATCTTATTTCCTATAGCCATTTGTCTATCATTTTTCTGCCACCATCATTTAAAAACCTTGCCTTTTAAAAATTTGCTTACAGTATCAATCCACTTTTCCATTATTTGTGAAGATGCAGAAACATTTATCCAGCCTTCAATGAAATGAATAACTGCTTCCCAGTGTTTCATCTTCTACCTCTACGCTGATGACATTTAGGTTTCTTAGTACCTTTACTTCATATACTTGAATTATCTCTTCTTTGACTATATTTTACATACCTGTAGACTTTTAAATAACATTTCCTTACAAAACACTTATCTACTGCTAAGAGCTAAGATGTTCAGATCTCTGAACATCGCTTTTTTAACCACAATCTTCTATTCTTAAATCTACTATTCTTTTCTTTCTTCATCTATTTTGTGATATATGGTTCCTCAACTCACATCTAATCTCTCAGTCTACATATTTTACCTGCCTCTTTATCAAGTCTGAATGTAATTATCAATGATAAATTATATAAAAATGTTCTCTGAAGATTTTTCTACTTTCATTTTATTTTCAGTGTAGGACAGACTATGTCCATTTAGTCAACAAGCATATAATGACTATCCACTCCTTCTTAGGTGCTATTCTAGGTACATACATAGCAATGAACCAATGACTGATCTCCTGTAGCTTTAAGTCTAATCAGGGAAGATAGATAATAGGAAAATAATTAACATGTATATGGTGGTAAGATGTGCTTCAGAGAGGAACAAAGCAGGATAAGGTGATAGAAAATGTGCCTATTTTACTTTATTTACATTTTATTTATTTATTTATTTTTTGTACGCACATCATATATATTTTATTCTTACAAGCATAGTGGAAATGCACAAAACTCACTGAACCGTTTTTTGTTGTTGTTGTTTTTGTTGTTTATTTATTTATTTTTTTAACATCTTTATTGGGGTATAATTGCTTTACAATGGTGTGTTAGTTTCTGCTTTATAACAAAGTGAATCAGTTATACATATACATATGTTCCCATATCTCTTCCCTCTTGCATCTCCCTCCCTCCTACCCTCCCTATCCCACCCCTCCAGGCGGTCACAAAGCACCAAGCTGATATCCCTGTGCTATGCGGCTGCTTCCCACTAGCTATCTACCTTACGTTTGTTAGTGTATATATGTCCATGCCTCTCTCTCGCTTTGTCACAGCTCACCCTTCCCCCTCCCCATATCCTCAAGTCCGCTCTCCAGCAGGTCTGTGTCTTTATTCCTGTCTTACCCATAGGTTCTTCATGACATTTTTTTTTCTTAAATTCCATATATATGTGTTAGCATACGGTATTTGTCTTTCTCTTTCTGACTTACAGCACTCTGTATGACAGACTCTAGGTCTATCCACTTCATTACAAATAGCTCAATTTCATTTCTTTTTATGGCTGAGTAATATTCCATTGTATATATGTGCCACATCTTCTTTATCCATTCATCCAATGATGGGCACATAGGTTGTTTCCATCTCCAGGCTATTGTAAATAGAGCTGCAATGAACATTTTGGTACATGACTCTTTTTTTTTTTTTTTTTTTTTTTTTTTGCGGTATGTGGGCCTCTCACTGTTGTGGCCTCTCCCGTTGCGGAGCACAGGCTCCGGACGCGCAGGCTCCGCGGCCATGGTTCACGGGCCTCGCCGCTCCGCGGTGTGTGGGATCTTCCCGGACCGGGGCACGAACCCACGTCCCCTGCATCGGCAGGCGGACTCTCAACCGCTGCGCCACCAGGGAAGCCCCATGACTCTTTTTGAATTTTGGTTTTCTCAGGGTATATGCCCAGTAGTGGGATTGCTGGGTCATATGGTAGTTCTATTTGTAGTTTTTTAAGGAACCTCCATACTGTTCTCCATAGTGGCTGAACCAATTCACATTCCCACCAGCAGTGCAAAAGTGTTCCCTTTTCTCCACACCCTCTCCAGCATTTATTTCTAGATTTTTTGATGATGGCCATTCTGACTGGTGTGAGATGATATCTCATTGTAGTTTTGACTTGCATTTCTGTAATGATTAATGATGTTGAGCATTCTTTCATGTGTTTGTTGGCAGTCTGTATATCTTCTTTGGAGAAATGTCTGTTTAGGTCTTCTGCCCATGTTTGGATTGGGTTGTTTGTTTTTTTGTTATTGAGCTGCATGAGCTGTTTGTAAATTTTGGAAATTAATCCTTTGTCAGTTGCTTCATTTGCAAATATTTTCTCCCATTCTGAAGGTTGTCTTTTGGTCTTGTTTATGGTTTCCTTTGCTGTGCAAAAGCTTTGAAGTTTCATTAGGTCCCATTTGTTTATTTTTGTTTTTATTTCCATTTCTCTAGGAGGTGGGTCACAAAGGATCTTGCTGTGATTTATGTCATAGAGTGTTCTGCCTATGTTTTCCTCTAAGAGTTTGATAGTTTCTGGCCTTACATTTAGATCTTTAATCCATTTTGAGCTTATTTTTTTCTATGCTGTTAGGGAGTGATCTAATCTCATACTTTTACATGTACCTCTCCAGTTTTCCCAGCACCACTTATTGAAGAGGCTGTCCTTTCTCCACTGTACATTCCTGCCTCCTTTATCAAAGATAAGTTGACCATATGTGTGTGGGTTTATCTCTGGGCTTTCTATCCTGTTCCATTGATCTATCTTTCTGTTTTTGTGCCAGTATCATACTGTCTTGATTACTGTAGCTTTGTAGTATAGGCTGAAGTCAGGGAGCCTGATTCTTCCAGCTCCGTTTTTCATTCTCAAGATTGCTTTGGCTATTCGGGGTCTTTTTTGTTTCCATACAAATTGTGAAATTTTTTGTTCTAGTTCTATGAAAAATGCCAGTGCTAGTTTCATAGGGATTGCATTGAATCTGTAGATTGCTTTGGGTAGTAGAGTCATTTTCACAATGTTCATTCTTCCAATCTAAGAACACAGTATATCTCTGCATCTATTTGTATCATCTTTAATTTCTTTCATCAGTGTCTTATAATTTTCTGCATACAGGTCTTTTGTCTCCTTAGGTAGGTTTATTCCTAGATATTTTATTCTTTTTGTTGAAATGGTAAATGGGAGTGTTTTCTTGATTTCACTTTCAGATTTTTCATCATTAGTGTATAGGAATGCCAGAGATTTCTGTGCATTAATTTTGTATCCTGCAACTTTACCAAATTCATTGATTAGCTCTAGTAGTTTTCTGGTAGCATCTTTAGGATTCTCTATGTATAGTATCATGTCATCTGCAAGCAGTGACAGCTTTACTTCTTCTTTTCCGATTTGGATTCCTTTTATTTCCTTTTCTTCTCTGATTGCTGTGGCTGAAACTTCCAAAACTATATTGAGTAAGAGTGGTGAGAGTGGGCAACCTTGTCTTGTTCCTGATCTTAGTGGAAATGGTTTCAGTTTTTCACCATTGAGGATGATGTTGGCTGTGGATTTGTCATATATGGCCTTTATTATGTTGAGGAAAGTTCCCTCTATGCCTACTTTCTACAGGGTTTTTATCATAAATGGGTGTTGAATTTTGTCGAAAGCTTTCTCTGCATCTACTGAGATGATCATATGGTTTTTCTCCTTCAATTTGTTAATATGGTTTATCACATTGATAGATTTGCGTATATTTAAGATATATTTAAGATATATTTAAGATATATTTCTCCTTGCATTCCTGAAATAAACCCCACTTGATCATGGTGTATGATCCTTTTAATGTGCTGTTGGATTCTGTTTGCTAGTATTTTGTTGAGGATTTTTGCATCTATGTTCATCAGTGATATTGGCCTGTAGTTTTCTTTCTTTGTGATATCCTTGTCTGGTTTTGGTATCAAGGTGATGGTGGCCTCGTAGAATGAATTTGGGAGTGTTCCTCCCTCTGCTATATTTTGGAAGAGTTTGAGAAGGATAGGTGTTAGCTCCTCTCTAAATGTTTCATAGAATTCCCCTGTGAAGCCATCTGGTCCTGGGCTTTTGTTTTTTGGAAGATTTTTAATCACAGTTTCAATTTCAGTGCTTGTGGTTGGTCTGTTCATATTTTCTGTTTCTTCCTGATTCAGCCTTGGCAGATTGTGCATTTCTAAGAATTTGTCCATTTCTTCCAGTTTGTCCATTTTATTGGCCTAGAGTTGCTTGTAGTAATCTCTCCTGATCTTCTTTATTTCTGCAGTGTCAGTTGTTACTTCTCCTTTTTCATTTCTAATCTATTGATTTGAGTCTTCTCCCTTTTTTTCTTGATGAGTCTGGCTAATGGTTTATCTATTTTGTTTATCTTCTCAAGGAACCAGCTTTTAGTTTTATTGATCTTTGCTATTGTTTCCTTCATTTCTTTTTGATTTATTTCTGATCTGATTTTTATGATTTCTTTCCTTCTGCTAACTTTGGGGTTTTTTTGTTCTTCTTTCTCTAATTGCTTTAGGTGCAAGGTTAGGTTGTTTATTCGAGATGTTTCCCGTTTCTTAAGGTGGGCTTGTATTGCTGTAAACTTCCCTCTTAGAACTGCTTTTGCTGCATCCCATAGGTTTTGGGTCATCGTGTCTCCATTGTCATTTGTTTCTAGGTATTTTTTAATTTCCTCTTTGATATCTTCAGTGATCACTTCGTTATTAAGTTGTGTGTTGTTTAGCCTCCATGTGTTTGTATTTTTTACAGATCTTTTCCTGTAATTGATATCTAGTCTCATGCATTGTGGTCGGAAAAGATACTTGATACAATTTCAATTTTCTTATATTTACCAAGGCTTGATTTGTGACCCAAGATATGATCTATCCTGGAGAATGTTCCCTGAGCACTTGAGAAAAATGTGTATTCTGTTGTTTTTGGATGGAGTGTCCTATAAATATCAATTAAGTCCATCTTGTTTAATGTATCATTAAAATCTTGTGTTTCCTTATTTATTTTCATTTTGGACGATCTGTCCATTGGTTAAAGTTGGGTGTTAAAGTCCCGTACTGTGAATGTGTTACTGTTGATTTCCCCTTTTATGGCTATTAGAATTTGCCTTATGTATTGAGGTGCTCCTATGTTGGGTGCATAAATATTTACAATTGTTATATCTTCTTCTTGGATCGATCCCTTGATCATTATGTAGTGTCCTTCTCTGTCTCTTCTAATAGTCTTTATTTTAAAGTCTATTTTGTCTGATACGAGACTTGCTACTCCAGCTTTCTTTTGGTTTCCATTTGCATGGAATATCTTTTTCCATCCTCTTACTTTCAGTCTGTATGTGTCTCTAGGTCTGAAGTGGATCTCTTGTAGACAGCATATATATGGGTCTTATTTTTATATCCATTCAGCCAATCTGTGTCTTTTGGTGGGGGCGTTTACTCCATTTACATTTAAGGTAATTATCGATATGTATGTTCCTATTCCCATTTTCTAAATTGTTTTGGGCTCGTTATTATAGGTCTTTTCCTTCTCTTGTGTTCCTTGCCTAGAGAAGTTCCTTTAGCATTTGTTGTAAAGCAGGTTTGATGGTGCTGAACCCTCTCAGCTTTTGCTTGTCTGTAAAGGTTTTAATTTCTCCATCAAATCTGAATGAAATCCTTGCTGGGTAGAGTAATCTTGGTTGCAGGTTTTTTTCCTTCATCACTTTCAGTATGTACGGCCACTCCCTTCTGGCTTGCAGAGTTTCTGCTGAGAGATCAGCTGTTAACCTTATAGGGATTCCCTTGTGTGTTATTTGTTGTTTTTCCCTTGCTGCTTTTAATATTCTTTCTTTGTATTTAATTTTTGACAGTTTGATTAATATGTGTCTTGGCGTATTTCTCCTTTGGTTTATCCTGTATGGGTCTCTCTGTGCTTCCTGGACTTGATTAACTATTTCCTTTTCCATATTAGGGAAGTTTTCAACTATAATCTCTTCAAATATTTTCTCAGTCCCTTTGTTTTTCTCTTCTTCTTCTGGAATCCCTATAATTCGAATGTTGGTGCGTTTAATGTTGTCCCAGAGGTCTCGGAGACTGTCCTCAGTTCTTTTCATTCTTCTTTCTTTATTCTGCTCTGCAGTAGTTATTTCCACTATTTTATCTTCCAGGTCACTTATCCGTTCTTCTGCCTCAGTTATTCTGCTATTGATCCCATCTAGAGTCTTTTTCATTTCATTTATTGTGTTGTTCATCATCGTTTGTTTCATCTTTAGTTCTTCTAGGTCCTTGTTAAATGTTTCTTGCATTTTGTCTGTTCTATTTCCAAGATTTTGGATCATCTTTACTATCATTATTCTGAATTCTTTTTCAGGTAGACTGCCTATTTCCTCTTCATTTGTTAGGTCTGGTGTGTTTTTATCTTGCTCCTTCATCTGCTGTGTGTTTTTCTGTCTTCTCATTTTGCTTATCTTACTGTGTTTGGGGTCTCCTTTTTGCAGGCTGCATGTTCATAGTTCCTGTTGTTTTTGATGTTTGTCCCCAATGGCTAAGGTTGGTTCAGTGGGTTGTGTAGGCTTCCTGGTGGAGGGGACGAGTGCCTGTGTTCTGGTGGATGAGGCTGGATCTTGTCTCTCTGGTGGGCAGGTCCACATCTGGTGGTGTGTTTTGGGGTGTCTGTGGACTTATTATGATTTTAGGCAGCCTCTCTGCTAATGGGTGGGGTTGTGTTCCTGTTTTGCTAGTTGTTTGACATAGGTTGTCCAGCACTGTAGGTTGCTGGTTGTTGAGTGAATCGAGGTGCTGGTGTTGAGATGGAGATCTCTGGGAGATTTTCGCCATTTGATATTATGTGGAGCTGGGAGGTCTCTTGTTGACCAGTGTCCTGAAGTTGGCTCTCCCACCTCAGAGGCACAGTACTGACTCCTGGCTGCAGCACCAAGAGCCTTTCATCCACACGGCTCAGAATAAAAGGGAGAAAAGGTAGAGTGAAAGAATTAGTAGAAGTAGGAAGAAAGAAAGATAGAAAGGAGCGAAGGAAGGAAGGAAGGAAGGAAGGAAGGAAGAAAGAAAAGAAGGAAAGGAGGGAGAAAGAAAAGAAGGAAAGAAGGAAGGAAGGAAAGAAAGGAGGGAGGGAGAGAGGGAGGGAGGAAGGAAGGAAGGAAGGAAGGAGGGAAGCAAGGAAAAAAGAAAGGAGAAAAGGAAAGAAGGGAGGGAGGAAGGAAAGAGGAGAAGGAAGGAGGGAAGGAAGGAGGGAAGGAAGGAAAAGCGAAAGAAAGAAGATACAGTAAAATAAAATAAAAAAAGTAAAATAAAATAAAGTAAAATATAATAAAGTTATTAAATTAAAAAAATAATTGTTTAGAAAAAAAAAGAAGGAAAAAAAAGGGACGGATAGAGCCTAGGACAAATGGTGGAAGCAAAGCTATACAGCCAAAATCTCACACAGAAGCATACACATACCCCCTCACAAAAAGAGGAAAAGGGGAAAAAATCATAGATCTTGCTCTCAAAGTCCACCTCCTCAATTTGGGATGATTCGTTGTCTAAAGGAGGGAGGCAGGGAGGGAGGGAGGGAGGGAAGGAAGGAAGGAAGGAAGGAAGGAAGAGTAAAATAAAGTTATTAAAATTAAAATTAATTATTAAGAAAAAAATTTAAAACAAAACAAAACAAAAAAACGGACGGATAGAACCCTAGGACAAATGGTGGAAGCAAAGCTATACAGGCAAAATCTCACACAGACGCATACACACTCACATACACACTGACAAAAAGAGGAAAAGGGGAAAAAATCATAAATCTTGCTCTCAAAGTCCACCTCCTCAATTTGGGATGATTCGTTGTCTATTCATGTATTCCACAGATGCAGGGTACATCAGGTTGATTGTGGAGCTTTAATCCGCTGTTTCTGAGGCTGCTGGGAGAGATTTCCCTTTCTCTTCTTTGTTCTCACTGCTCCCAAGGGTTCAGCTTTGGATTTGGCCCTGCCTCTGCGTGTAGGCCGCTGGAGGGCGTCTGTTTCTTGCTCAGACAGGACGGGGTTAAAGGAGCAGCTGATTCGGGGGCTCTGGCTTACTCAGGCCGGGGGGTGGGAGGGGCGCGGAATGCGGGGTGAGCCTGTGGCGGCAGAGGCCACTGTGATGTTGCACCAGCCTGAGGCCCGCCATGCGTTCTTCCGGGGAATTTGTCCCTGGATCCCGGGAACCTGGCAGTGGCAGGCTACACAGGCTCCCCGGAAGAGGGGTGTAGATAGTGAGTGACCTGTGCTCGCACACAGCCCCCTTGGTGGCGGCAGCAGCAGCCTTAGCATCTCCCGCCCGTCTCTGGGGTCCGCGCTTTTAGCCGCAGCTCGCACCCGTCGCTGGAGCTCCTTTAAGCAGCGCTCTTAAACCCCTCTCCTCGTGCACCAGGAAACCAAGAGGGAAGAAAAAGTCTCATGCCTCTTTGGCAGCTCCAGACCTTTTCCCAGACTCCCTCCCGGCTAGCCGTGGTGCACTGACCCCTTCAGGCTGTGTTCACGCCGCCAACCCCAGTCCTCTCCCTGCACTCAGACCAAAGCCCGAGCCTCAGCTCGCAGCCCTGCCTGCCCCGGCGGGTGAGCAGACAAGCCTCTTGGGCTGGTGAGTGCAGGTCGGCACCGATCCTCTGTGCGGGAATCTCTCCGCTTTGCCTTCCGCATCCCTGTGGCTGCGCTCTCCTCCAGGGCACCGAAGCTCCCCCTCCGCCTCCCGCAGTCTCCGCCTGCGAAGGGGCTTCCTAGTGTGTGAAAACCTTTCCTCCTTCACAGCTTCCTCCCACTGGTGCAGGTCCCGTCCCTATTCTTTTGCCTCTGTTTTTTCTTTTTTTCTTTTGCCCTACCCAGGTACGTGAGGAGTTTCTTGCCTTTTGGGAGGTCTGAGGTCCAGCATTCAGTACGTGTTCTGTAGGAGTTGTTCCACGTGTAGATGTATTTCTGGTGTATCTGTGGGGAGGAAGGTGATCTCCGTGTCTTACTCTTCCGCCATCTTCCCCTCCGCTCCCTACATTTTATTTATAATTTAATAAATAATAATAAATTGCTATGTCATTTCTTTGAGACATAGGCCTTTAGATACTTTTTAAGGTAAAAGTTTAGGGTACAACAAAATGAAAGCAGACACTGACTTATGCAGAAATATCTTGGTGTTGTAGAATAGGCTTTCGCTGAGTGACAATAAATTTTTAAAAGGGAGATAGGTTTGTTTGTTTGTTTTTCAAACATGAATTCCCAAGACTATGACACCCTGAATTTTGAGTTATAGAACTAATAGTGCTTATTTAATAGTCTGTTAAAATTTAGACGTACCTGTTTTTTTTTTTTTTTTTTTTTTTTGCAGTACGCAGGCCTCTCACTGTTGTGGCCTCTCCCGTTGCGGAGCACAGGCTCCGGACACGCAGGCTCAGCGGCTATAGCTCACGGGCCTAGCCGCTCCACAGCATGTGGGATCTTCCCGGACCGGGGCACAAACCCGTGTCCCCTGCATCGGCAGGCGGACTCTCAACCACTGCGCCACCAGGGAAGCCCTAGAGGTACGTTTTTGATTGCTTTTCCTCCAAACTAGTTTACAAATCAGTTATTTCATTACTTACTATATTGATCCAATAAAAGAAGTGGTTTTTGCTTCAGTTGCTTGCAAAGCATAATGCTGTTCGCAAGTCTTATGAACTCATGGTTGGCACAAAGACTTACTCAAAAGTAATAAAAATATTATTCAAACAAACATTGTATTCAAAATATCCCCAAGCTACAAACTGATTGTGCAGTAATTTCAAGCAATATGTGAGAGAATATTTCCAGGACAAGACACATACAAGCTGTTCCTTGATGTTGTGATAAATTTGATTTACACCACTTTATTGGAACATTCAAAAATCAGTATGTTTCGTGATATCATTGTCCAAAAGTTCACTGCAAAGTCATAGTGCTTTAATTCGCTCAGACAGAATTTGCCTTAATAATGATGATAATAAATTTAATAAAAACTATATTAATAATAATGTAGCATTGTTTTCCAACCATTATAATCAAATAAAAAATTCAGTCAGATGATGGTAATTTTCAAGGGCCCTGACAAACATTAAGAAAATTTTTCTTTTTCTGGTAAGAATATTATCATTGAGTAAAAACAACTTTGTGGTGAAACTGTTCTGTATGATTCTATAATGGTAGGGTGGATTCATGACTTTATGCATTTTTCAAACGTTTTTACAATACAAACCTTTTTACAACACAGAGAGTGAACCTCAATGTACATAAATTAAAAAGAAATTCTTTAGGAGGTTGGAGGATCGCAGGAAAGAATGCAGACTGTGACAAACTAATCTTACTGATTATAAATGTATTAAAAAACCTGAAGGGGAAGGGGGAAAAATGCTGATCTGTGTAACTCTGGAACTGACTAAAGGAACAAGAAACTGTATGTAAGCACTGTATTTTCTTTGATTAAGTTGTTTTTGATGAGGGTATGGGTTAACTATTCTGATACTGCTATACATGTATGTTTGAACTAAAGAACTTCATAGATGGATGACAGACTCATCCCACCTGTCTCCCATCTGGGATCCAGGTTTCTTACTGTTATAGTGGAAATTTATAGATAATCAGGGAAGGAGGCTAGAGTGGTCAGTGCGATAATGGATTAGAGTTGGAGATATCAATAAGAAGTTATATTACATTTAATATAAAGATGGTTACATATAGAAATATCTATAGATATGTGTATATATGTTGGTAAGTACACCTATATTCTTTAGTCTGTCAGCTGAGATGGCCTAAAAGAAATGACACCCCAGTATCAATGAGTGCACCTAGTGCCCAGAACTTGGTTTCTAGTACCATTCTCCATTAAAATAAATCAGGTATTTTTATAGAAATTGCTAATCATAGGACTAGGGCAGAATATAACATATAAGCATGAAGCATCTTGTAGTGCCAGAAAGTACGAAAGTGTTTAAAAAACCCAACCATATAAGCAAACAAAACGAAAAACCCATTGATGAGATATGTTAAAGGAGAACTGGAGCCAAATGAAGGAACTCCCAGTGGTCAAAGATGAAGCAATTTGAGCAAAAAAACACATAAATAATATTGTATTAAAACCTGAAGATAAAATAAATATCCATGTGTTCATACTGATATAAATTACTAAATAAATAAATACATGTAGAAAAAGAGAAAAATCTTTTGTACAGAAGAATTTTAAATAAATGCTGTAGATACCCCATCCTAAAAAGAGAAGGTATAAGTCCTACTCCTTAAGTGCAGGCTATGCATAGTGAGTTCCTTGCAAAGAATAGAGTGTGACAAAAGAGGAAAATACATAACTTTACAGTGAAGGAACCTGACAAACTCCACTATAGTCAGGTGATCAAGGTCAACCTTAAAAGTCATAAATAATGTTGATAGCATGCACCTTTGATATGATGTGATGAAAATGGCATTTTATCTCTGTTGTCTTCCTCTCAAAACCTTCCTCTAATCATGAAAAAATCAAACAAATTCCAATAGAGAGGCATCTCATACAGTCAGTATACCTGACTAGTGCCTCCTTGAAACCATCAAGTCACAAAAATAAGGAAAGTCTCAGCAAATGTCACAGCCAAGAGGAGCCTAAGAACACATGGCAATCAAACGTATCACAATAGCTTGCATGGGATCCTGGAACAGAAAAAAGACTTTAGTTAAAAAAATAAGGACATTTGAATAAACTATGACTTTAGTTAATAAAGTGGTATCAATATTAGTTCATTAATTCTTACAAGTATATCCTACTACTAGGGGAAACTTTGTGTGGTTGTGGGTGTAATTTGGGGGCTCTCTGTACCATATAGTCAATTTTTCTGAAAATCTAAAAGTTTTCTAAAAAACAAAGTATATTAATAAAGATAGGTTGAATAATATTATGAATTTCCATTTTAATATCCTTAATTTGTATTTCAGTGTACTGATAGAGTTTATACAAATACTTAAGGTTTCTAACTTACTTATAAACGTTTTCCTATGATGGATAATGTCTTACTTCATCTTTGTAAAAGATATAAATGACACTATTGTGTTTAACATCTAAGCAGGCTGCAGCTCCAGAAATTTGGGAACTTTGCTAATGGAAGTCACTTTAGGAAGACATTTAACTATTTTAGTTGTTATTGAAATAATTTCATTATAAGCACTAGTTCAGAGAAATTTGTGTAGTAATAATGAAAAACCCTTTTCAATCTGGGATAAGAATTGTATGTGATATATAATGGTGCTTTTACCATTATACTGAATAGTAAGCTTCCCACATTAATATTATTAATACCACTCCAAACACCGGTAATGCTGTAAATGGATCTAAATAAGATAATATCAAAGTAATCCAGCTACCATTATAAACACTTTTGGGGGAATATATTGTCTCTATTTTAGGAAATTGTATTGTATTCATTCATACTGTTAGCATATATAATCATTAAGATGTTGAATAAACACTTCTGGAAATTGGAGGGCAATTTGCCTTCCTTATTTGGAAGAATTCAGTAAAGTAGAAAGCTATTTTTTACTATTTAGCCTTGGAGCTTCTTGATATATTTATGTGAATAAAATTTTAGAAATTGAAAGTACATATGAAAACACTTGATATTTCTTTCAGAGACCCCTTGCTCTTATTCTCTCTCATAGTAATGACACTTTCAACACACAGGCTAACTCTGTACAATGGGAGTCTGCATGGATTTTGAACTCTAAGAGAGCAGAATTTAAATCCTGGCTCTTATTATTTAACTCTGTGTCTTTAGGTAGACAACCTACCCTCTCTGTGCCTCAGTTTGCAAATTGATAAATTGGTACCGATAGTGCTATCTACCTGGTCACATGATGAGCATGCCTCCATAAAGTATTACATAAAGTTTAGGACAATATTTGAAACTTATAGTGTTAACAGGAGATTTTTTTTTTTCTTGAGAAACTGAGTAGATGCAGTTGAGTTTAAGCATGGAGATTATAGTTTGAAAAGCTCAAGGAAGGAGTGAAAGCATCTCAAGATCTTAATAAACTTTGTGGTGTCTAGCCTCTACTTATTCTTCTCTACAGTGCTCCACTCCAGCAAGCCATATTGCTGTACTCCAGGACCCTATAATTGCTGAATTTCCTCTTAAAATAAGGCCTTCCCACTTACAATCTCCTCTTCCTAGAATGCTAAGTGAACACACATATATGTGAACACACAACAGCACATACACACATGCACATACTTTTCCTTAATTCTAATCAGTCTGTGTGTCACATCCTCAAAAATGATTTTTCTGATGTCTCCAAGTCATTTTTCTATTATATACTTTCATAGTACTCTATATCTTGCCTTTGTGGATCATTTAACAATTTTACATTTCAGTTGCTTTGTGTGATTGATTAAATGTCCATCTCCCACACTACTATGAAAACATCTTTGAGGTAGTAACTCTATCTTGTTTTGTACATCACATACCCCTAGTGTCTCATCACTGCAAGGCACATAATAAATACAAGATAAGCAGTTGTTGTGATATGAATGAAAAGTCAGCTTGCCTCATCAAGCTGAAACAAACATGAAACAGGTGAAAAAAGGAAGAGTAGTTCTTTAGACTTTGCTGTCCATTCTTTTCCAGAACCAACTGACATTAATTGCTTCTTGAGAAAGAAAAATAAAATGCACCCCCTTGCCCCCACACGGAGAGTTAATGTCATCAATTCTTAGAGCAAGTATTAGAAGATTGACTTTTCTGTTGACTTTTATAATTAACACGTAGATTAATCCAGATTTCATTCCAGAGCAAAGTGATGCAAAAAGTGATTTTAAGGCAGCCACTCAGTATTTCTGGGCACTGTAAATTTTAAATGGAAGTCATATACTGTACTGCATGTGAAAGATATTCCAAATGTAAAGCAAGAGCATTAACCCCCCAAAAAGAAGAGGAAGAATCAATTGAATGCATCCTAGCAGTTTGCATTATATTACTTTTTTGCATTTATTCTTTAACATAATCGATTTTTAAAGATCATCCGATATGCATATCAATAAACATCTTAGAAATCTTTTCATACTAAGCTCTGTCTGGAATAGCATTAGGAGGTTTATTCTTACGAAATGCTATTGTAATTAAGGTTGATTTGAGTCAAATGAAGTTCACAGGAGATTAACTTCAAGCTTCGAAAATCCCATGATACCTAGTATGGTGGCATGCATCCTAAAGCTAATCTAATTATTTGATGAAAGTTCCACTATTGAAGATTATTTCACTTAATTGTTTTCACTTTGCCTCTTTGGGGACTCTACTATCTGAAACAAAGTTGAAAATGTCTTTATTTTTCCCCTCAAGGCAACTGAACCTCCTCCTTGAAGTGAATCAGCTGACCAACTATGTCTCCTTTAGTTATAATTAATTTGAATATTTTTAATTGTTAGAGTTATTATTATTTTAGAAAATTCCCTTAATAAACATAATACAAACATCCTATATCAGTAGCATACTGACACAGTTTATATTATAGGAACAACAACAAAACAAAAACATAAAGCAAATCTCAGAGGTTGATTCTTACTTCTCTGATATTCAGTGTAAGCCTATCTCTCCAGAAGGGTGGTTATCCATGTGGTGGCTCATTGTATACATATACATCTACACATGGAATCAGGGAAGAGGAAATGGAAATTGAACAAATTATTCCACACAAACATGTCAAACATAAATTCTACTCATATTTAATTGCTCAGAGCAAGTCATGTAGCCATGTCTTTCTTCACAGGTGGGAAGGTACAATTCTGCCATTTGCCTGGAAGTAGAAATGTGATACCAGTGAGTTTTGGCAATATATGTTACATAGTCCCAGCAATAATAAATAGAAATTTGATTCCTTTCTTTCTCTTTCCTGGTTTAGGTGGATTCCACAGAGTGACTATTGAAGTTATTTTCTTGATCTTTTTTCTAGGCATAAGTTTGAGTAAAAGTGTATAGCAAGACCATATTCTCTACTCTTATGACCATCACATTTAGTAACTGGACAATTAGTGATTGCATCTTGCATAGTTAGTCATCATTTTTGGCCAGTGGCTCTCTTTGTGTTCATTAGCATCCTCTTGAGTAATATTCCTACTAATCCTTAATGTAGAGATCTAGGTTGTGGTTTGGGGATTTGTATTTTAAATCAGCCTTGGGGGGGTCTAATCAAAGTTGTTCATAAGTGGTACTTAGAGGAACACTGATCTAGTGGCATGAAATTCTCATGTGCTTACCCAGTTGAAAATTAAATTCAGCTGTACTCTTTTATCCAACATGACAGGTAAGGATTTTAATTAATAATAGGAATGGAGGCATCCATAATGGTGCCAGCTGCTTTTCCTCTAATAGATACCAAAGTAGAAGTAGAGAAAACAGTAGAAAAACAGAGACTGATAGATCTGAATTTGAATCATGATTATTCTACTAACTGGACATGTGACATTGAGAAAGATGTTAACCTTTCTATCTTGAGTATCCCTCATGTTTAAGAGGAAATTGCAGTGTCTACCAAAAAGACTTGGGGAGAGAATCTAATGAGTGATAATTGTAAAGCAATTAGCACATATTAGTCATCCCATTCAACATTTGTGTGCCACCAAAGTACTAGATACTGCATTAAATATATATGAAAATATGTGTTGGAATTCAAGAATTTAAAGCCCAATTAAAGATAGAGTTACATAGAAAAGTGAGAGTTACATTACTAGATTATTACATATTAGATAGGTAAAGTAGCTCATCTGAGACCACAGAGTTAAGAAGTGGATTTGAGCATGAATTTAAGTGCTGGCAGTTTGACTCCACAATGCTAAACAAAGAAAACCTGCATATATATGCTAGGGAACATTTTCTTTTCTTGAAGACTACAGTGAACCACTGAAAGTATTTTAGAAGAGGAGTACTGTTTCCAGATTTCACTTTTATGAAGAGTATTCTGGAAGCAGTAAAGACGGCTTTTGTTTTATTTAGTTTTGTTTTGAGGGAAGAAATTCTGAAGTCAAGAAGAACCATTAAAAGGCTATTGCAGCAATCCACATGAGAAAAAGAAGAGATTACACTAAGACAATGGTGACTGAGAGAAGAAATATTTTAAAGGTTATATACAATGAAGATACATAGAACTAAATAAGTAATTACAGGTAGATATTTAAGAAGAATGAATATTCAAACTTGGTCCCAATTTTTTTCTTGGTGGTTGGATCATTGTTTTTCACATTCACCGTGGTTGGGGAAACCACTGGAGAACACCAGGATGAAGAGGAGGTGATGATGCATTCATATTTAGATATGTTGAGGCTGGAATTTGGTGTAACATGCATATCATACCAGTACAATGTGTGATACATGTTCTGGATCCCAAAGAGGACAATTTGGACTAAAGATAGACAAGGGTGTCATTAGCATGTGATAATGAAATTATATATTTGAATAAACTTGTCCATGGTTAGTGAATAGAGATGAAAAGGCAAAATGTTAATAAAAATTAAACATCCAACTTGTATAATATATTAGAATAACTGAAGTGAAAAAAATGGGTAAAGACAAATACTAATACCAGGTGAAATATACTATGTGTTTACAGTGTTAAAGGCATATGCTGAGTCCTTAATATGTAAAACCTCTTTAATATTTCAGCTTTATGCAGTAATGTTTTATAACCATCTATTAGAAAGGAAGTAGAGTCTTAATAATATTAAGACTCTTCCCCAAATTTCACATATCTAAAAAGTAAAGAAGTTGGAGTTTAAATTCAAGAATTCTTAACCTATGTGCTGTCTTGTTAATCACTAGGTATCCTGCTTCCAAAGAATAACCACAGATGGGAGTGAGGAAGAGCAGGACCTGCAAAGATTTAGAGCAAACAGAAATAAGTATCTGCAAATCTTAAAGAGATTAAAGAACAGTGGTGGGGCTTTGAAGTTAGGTGAAGGGTAGGCAGTTCTAGCTTGAAAGCATAATACCTTATGTTTAAGACTTAAGATATAGAGCTGTTAAGGAAATGAGAAAATTCAGGGTGTGGTATTGGGGGTGAGTGGCTGAAGTGGAATAGACATGAAGATCCATAGACTAGAGAATGAAAAAGAACTGTGAGTCTATGTTACAAAGACCACATGCACAGAACTGAGGGCAGGGCAGATGCTGAGTTTCTTGGAGAGAGATATTGATATCAGTGTTAACGTCTTCAAAGAATTGGAGGGAAGGATGTATCCGTGAAGTGTAGATATAACAGAGATGAGGAAAATAATTATGTGATGTGTTTATTTAATTTTCAGACTTTTCCCTTATAACTTTCATTTAACTGCTCAAGCCCAGTATTACTGATTTTTTAATTCTGACAGTGCAAGAAAAAATAAATGGAGCACTGCCAAAGAAGTCACATTGATCCTCCTTCTGTGCGTTTGATTATATAGTTTTCTTCTCCAACATTCTCAGCCTTTGTTGCCCTTCTGCTTTTGAGAACCTTATGAGACTCTAGAGTTATCTGTCTAAACTGACCTTGAGGTGTTTAACCCACAGGCTTTATTTAATATGCTCTGACTCAAGCCTAATCTTTACCCTGTCATTGTAGACTATCAGCTGCCTTACTGACCCGATTCACTTCATTCCGGCAACTTCCTGCTTCTTTAGTCTCCTACGTCCTGACCTTGCATATCTTCCTGACATTTCCCATAGGGCCCTTGGTTACCTAAGCATGATGTGAAAGAACATTCCATGTTTTTCTGGCTAAAAGAAATTCATATACTTGCTTTGGGTTAGAAGAAAATTCTACAAACACAGCCCCTACAATACTGTAAGACTAAAACATTTTAATAATAAAGTACCAACTAAGTCATATGTGATTTAAGTCTTGTCCCCTAAATTTTTTTTTTTCTTAAATAGATTTACTGATATACTGGTGGGGGGAATAAACAGCTTTGATTTACCATGAGAGAATTTTGGATTTGCAGCTCAGTGGGCCTTTGGCTTTTATAAGCTTCTTTCATTGTGAAATTAATTATTTAAATAATTACAATACAGTAAATGAACCATCATCTCAAAACAGAACCCAGTGTACTTCCTGCTGGTCCCCTGAGGGGCCTTTTTCTGTAGTTTAGTGTAACCATGTCATCAATTCAATTCACCAGTTTGTGTTTCCTGCTTTATGGATTAAGCACTGCAGGGGCTGTAATGTTCTAACTGCCTTTGTTTCTCCTTCTTCTCTAGGGCCATGTTAGTATTTTACCAACAACTGACAAGGTTTGGTGGGAGGCAGGAGGTAGAACAGCATGTCTGTGGAGTAATTCATGTTAAATATATGTACATTTAATTATCTATACTTAGATTTACATATCGTAATTTGGAGTCTGTAAAAGCATTAGAATCTCAGTTTATTGCTAACAGCATGGCACTTCGGTTTTCAGAGATGAGTTGATATGGGACTAATGAGATTTACTATCAGATATTTGACTTTGCCTGAAATTGCCTTCTTCACTCTCTCAATAAGTAGTAAGATTTCACTAAGTCTCTTATCTCAGGAATATTGCTTTAAACTGAGACCCTTAATGCTACTAAGTGATTAAAGAACTAAGTTTTGAAATGTATGACAAGATTCTTTACTTATTAAAACCTTGGAAGAAGCAGAGCAAGGTAAGTACTTGATTTTATCTGTGTGTGTGTGTATATATAATTTAAAAGAAAAAAGCCGTATGCTAGATAAAGAAGGAACCATACTTTCAAAAGACTTACTTATATGGCATGTAGACAAACAAAAATGTAGCCACTTAGGAGCCAGTAAAAATATGTGATACCTAATAACTACAGCGAAAGGTAAAACCTTATCAACTATTCTTTGCTAACTCCTTAAAATAGTCTAGGTTGTCAAACTGATCATGATCTAATACAAATCATACTACTGAGGTTATGGAGTACATTTCATATGGGGAAGGAATACAGCTTGGAAATGTTCACAGTTTTGCGAAGAAAATGACGGCTTTGTTGTGGTTCCACGTTGGTGGAACACAGAAGGTCTGACTAAAATTCCTAAGAATTGAGATAGTTTAGTAGTGGAAAGATAGAGTCTGAAATGGTGTGGTCAAAGGCATGTAAGTAAGCTTTACTTACTTTTCAACAATTTTGGCCACATTTGTAGTTTTTTTCAGAGATGTTTCTGTAGCACAAATAACATGAATTTGGGTGATATTTTATTCTTACAGAAACACAGAAAGATGACTTTTCATCCACGTGATATCTTAGTTTCCTAGAAGCTAAGGTAGCTAAGTGACAGGAAACACACACAAAAATAGGGAATTGGGAAAAACATATAAAAAGTAATTTTATCATAAAATATCCTCTCAACCTCCACATGCCTTAACTGCCTTTCATGTTTAGTATTGTTTATTTGTTGTTTTTGCACGTCTCTGCAACATTTTACATGCTATCTCAATATTAACTTCCAATCATTAATTCTCTCCCTGCCTAGGTCTGCTTACGGGTGTATATCATATATTGCATCTTAAAAAATAATTAGTCTCTATATTTAACATTTTAATTGGCTTTACCACACTCAAAGTTTTGCTTGTTTTACTTTTTTTTTTTTTGCGGTACACGGGCCTCTCGCTGTTGTGGCCTCTCACGTTGCGGAGCACAGGCTCCGGATGCGCAGGCTCAGCAGCCATGGCTCACGGGCCCAGCCGCTCCGCGGCATGTGGGATCTTCCTGGACCAGGGCACGAACCCGTGTCCCCTGCATCAGCAGGCGGATTCTCAACCACTGCGCCACCAGGGAAGCCCATTTTACTTCTATTTTTAGTTCATATTGTTAAATGTAAGTTATACCTTCATTTAAATTTTTGAACATAGAAAAAACATACTAATTTAAAATTAGTATTTGTTCAACTGCTTTATAAATTAAGCGGATCTGGAGAGAATTTGTTTCTGATTTTGTTAGCTATATTTTTTTAGTATTTATTTATTTATTTATTTTAGTTATGGCACACGGGATCTTCCTTGCAGCATGTGGGATCTTTAGTTGTGGCATGCAGGATCTTTAGTTGCAGCATGTGGGGTCTTTAGTTGTGGCATGTGGGATATAATTTCCTGACCAGGGATTGAACGTGGGCCCCCTGCATTGGGAGGGTGGAGTCTTAGCCACTGGACCACCAGGGAAGTCCCTGTTGTTAGCTGTTTTTTGAGGTATTGTATCTCTTCATGTGCTGTTGAATTTTATATTTCATACTTCTTTTAAGTGATTCTTCATTCTCTCTCTCTCTCTCTCTCTCTCTCTCTCTCATTCTTTTTCTCTGTTTCTCACTCTGTGCCTCTCTCTCTCTCCTCTCTCTTTCTCTTTCTCCTTCTGTGCAGTTTTTCTATTAAACAGTTTTGTAGTTGACATAACTGGACTAGCTTCCTATTCAAGAACCAGGTTATAGTGACAGTTGTTAGTTCAAGAGTCACAGTTTTTAAGCAAATCAATTCAGAGCATGGGAGATAGCTTGGCACATTTCTTGGTCCTGAGACTCTGTTACTTCTTACTTGTCCAAGCTCACATTTGTTTATAGGCCATAGCTTCAGGCCTCCTTCCAAAATGGTAGAATCCTAAACCAGTCCCTGGCTTCATACAGTGATCCTAGTTTTGCAACCCACTCCCTTCTTGAGAGCACCCTTTTAATTGCCTTTACATCATTAAAAATCCAACCCAAATGTTATTGCTCACCTCCAAACTTTTAGACAAAAAGCATCACTAGACCTAGGGAGGAACATTTCAGAAAGATGAAGGGATCAAACCATGAGGAAGATATATTGATTTAATAAATTGATTCTGCATGCACCCTATAGCAGAGCTTCAAAATATATAAATCAAAATTTTATAGAACTAAATGGATTAGTTACCAGCATTCACAGTCTGAGATTTTAACGTACCTCTCAGTAACTGATAGAAGAAACAGAACAACTAAAACAAACATCAGTAAGGATACAAAAGGACAAAGGGATGATGTAATTCAATGAACTTGTTCTGATTGACGTATATAGAACATTGAACAAAACAATGACAGAAAATTCATTCTTTCTGAGAATGCACTTGGAAAGTCATCAAGATTGACCATGTGGTGATTCATAAAATAAGCCTCAACCAATTTCAATGGATTGAAGTAATTCAAAGCATATTATCACATCAAAATAAGCTAGAGAGTCCCCAGAGCTACCAAGTTATGCAATATACTCCTAAACAACTAAAAATCAAAGAAAAACCAAAATAAAAATTGGGAAGTAGTTAAAATATGAACTACAATTAAATGTGTACTGTTAAAACTTGTAAGATTCAGCCAAAGCCAAAGGATTCTCTAGAGAATTTTGAGGCTTTAATATATATTTAAGTAAAGGAAACAGGCTGAAAATCAATAAGAAATTTCCAATGTCATAAAGGAAAAAGGAATATCACTACACATCTTAAAGATAATAGAAAGACCATAAGAGGAAATTAAAAATAATTCATGCCAATTAATTTGCCAATTTATGTAAAGCAGACAATCATCTTCAAATATACAACTTACAAAAAATGTCTCAGGAAGAAAAGAAATAAATAGAAAATGGAAATAGTCTTATATTCATTTAAAAAATGATATTGAAATTACTTTCCTATGAAGAAAATGACAGGCTCAATTAATTCTTTCATTGTTTTACACATACATTTGAGAAATAAATAGCATCAAATTACACAAAGCAAAAATTGTCAAAAATAAATGGAAAAAATAGAGAATTCCAAAGTTCACAGCTAAAGATTTTAACATTATTTTCTCAGAAATTGGTAGAACATAGAGTATTTTAAAAATCCATAGACATAGATAATCTGAACAATACTATCAGCCTTGTCCTAATTAATATTTGTAGCATGGTATTACATCCAACAACTGGAAAACACACATTTCTTGCAAGTCCAAAATACATAAGCCAGAAGATTGATTTGTGCATATATGATTTGTGATAAAGGTGACAAAGCAATGTAATGAGGAAAAATAGACTTTTTTCCATAAATAATGCTGGATTAACTGGCTGTCCATATGGAAAAAGAAAAAATGTTGAAAATTATTTTAAACCATACATACTTGGCATATAAATATGAAAGACAAAAATATTAATGTTTCAATGAGAAAACATAAGAGAATATTTTCACAATTTTGGCCCTTGGCAAAGTTTTCTTAAATAAGATACTAACAGCATTAACCATAAAAAACTAAGTGTTAAAGTGGACTGTATTAAAATGAATAATTTTTGTTTATTAAAATATATTACTAAAGCAATATAAAAAGAAGCAACAGAATGGGAACAGATATTGGTAGTACATATTTCAAACAAAGGACTTGATTCCAGAATATATAAAGAAGTTATATGAATCTATAAGAAAAAAAGCAGAGAAAAATAATAAAATAATGGGTAAAATATTTTAAACAGGCACTTCACAAAGGAGGATATCAAAATTACATTTAACATATAAAAGCTGCTCATTTTATTTGCCATCAGAGAAAAGCAAATTAAGACCACAATATAATAATACTGCACAGTCACCAGGCATGTATGAGAAAGAAAAAAATACCAAGTAGAATCAATTAAAACTTTCAAACACTTCTCTTAGGCGTGTACTTAAAAAAACTTATCAATACTTACTTTTTAGTAGTTCCGTTGAGATATAGTTCATATACACTATTATTTGACCATTTAAAGTGTACAATTAAATGGATTTTAGTATATTCAAGATATGTGCAATCATTACCACAGTTTTAGAACATTTTCACCATCTAAAAATGCAAACACATACCCTTTAGCTATCAGTTTCTACCAAGCCCAAGGAAAACACTGATTTTATTTCTGTCTATAGATTTCCCTGTTCTGGACATTTTATATGAATGGAGTTTTATAATATGCAATCTTTTGTGACTGGTCTTTTTTTACTTAATGTTTTCATTCATGTTGTGGTATGTATCACTACTTCATTCCATTTTTATGCTCAGATTATATTCCATTGTATGGATATTCCACATTTTGTTTATCCATTCATCAGTTGATTGCCATTTGGGTTGTTTTCATTTTTAGGGTATTATAAATCATGCCGCTATATATATTTGTGCACACATTTTTGTGTAGACATATATTTTCATTTCTTTTGGGTATATACTGAGGAGTGGGATGGCTAGGTCATAAGGTATCTCTATGTTTAGTTGTGTGAGGAATTGCCAGGCTATTTTCCAAAATGGCTGCATTGCTGAAATTTCTACTAGCCAATGCTTGTTATTATCTGACTTTGATACCAGTCAATCTAATGTCTGTGAAGTGTATTTCATTGTGGTTTTGATTGACATTTCTTTTATAACTAATTATGTTGAACATCTTTTCATGTGCTTAGTGGTTATTTGTATATTTTGGAGAAATGCGTATTTGAATTGTTTGCCCATTTTAAATTAGTTCACTTGTCTTTTTATTATTGAGTTATATGAGTACTATATATATTGTGAATACATGCCCCTTATCAGATATATAAATTGCAAATATTTTCTCTAATTCTATGGGTCATATTTTCACTTTTTTTAATGGTGTCCTTTAGAGCAAAAAGGTTTTTACTTTGGTGAAGTCCTTTTTTTTTTTCCTTTATCACTCATGCCTTTAGTGTCATTATCTAAGAATCCTTTTCCAAATCCCAGATCATGATGGTTTACCTCTATGTTTTCTTCTAACAGTTTTAGTTCTTATGTTTAGGTCTTTGACCATTTTGAGTTAATTTTTGTATATGCTAAATTTTGTATATGAGAAAATTGCATGTTGTCTCAACACTTGCTACCCTTGTTAAAAATCAATTGACCATTTATGTATGAGTTTAGTTTTTGACTATCAGTTCTATTCCATTGATCTATATGTCTGTCCTTGTGCCAGCACCACACTGTCTTGATTTTGTTGCTTTGTCTTAGCTTTTGAAGTCAGGATATGTGAGTCCTCCTACTTTGTTCTTCTTTTTCAAGATTGTTTCGGCTATTCTCAGCCCCTTGCAATTCCCTATGAATTTTAGAATCAACATGTCAGTTTCTACAAAGTCAGCTGAGCTTCTGATAGGGATTGCATTGAGCCTGTAGAACACGTTGGGGAGCATCACCATATTAAGAATGTTAAGTCTTCTGATATGTGAACACAGAATGTTTCTCCAGTTATTTAGGTCTTTAATTTCTTTTAACAATTATTTGTATCTTGAATGGATTAAAAATAGAGCAGTATTGGGATAACTGAGAAAAGAAAAGAGAAGATCCACATAAGAGTGGGGGAGGTGTTCTGAGCAAAAAAAAAAAAAATTCAGAGAGTCATTTGCCTTATTTAGGTACCCTACACAAAGAAGGAGTTCTGTGAAATCAGACAAGGCCACTGATCCTTGCCTTTTTCTAAAAGTTCAGGAAAACCAATTTATATTAAACATTATCACCAGAAAATTATCAAGTTTAAAACCCATTCAAAGTTAGTATAAGAAAAAGGGGAATGAGTAGAATAAATTTTCTACAGACAATGAATGGAATAAGATGCTCGAGGAGCAGATGCCTTAGATGCCTTAGAATAAGATGCTCATGGAGCAGGACTTCTATTTTAAAATGAACTGAAATCTATAAAGAAAATGATACAAGATGTGAAAGAACAATACACATCAGAAGTAGAAAAACCCAAAATTGAGATGATAAAACTTATTAAAGAATGATATAAATGAAAAAATTCACTTTCAGAAATTAAGAATAAACTAGAAAAAATACAATAACAAATTAAGAAAACAGATACTGCTTTAAAAGAAGTACTGTAAAAGGAGGAACATTTATAAAACTACCAGAAATGAAATAATAAATATTGAATAAACAAAGAAGATCCACTTTACAGATCTAAAAACTCCCTGAAGAAGAAAACCAGAGTAAGGAAACAGAACAAATACTAAAATATAACTGGAGGAAACATTCCTGAAATAAACATTACAAAAAAAAAAAAAACTTTTGATGCTACATAATAAAAGGGCATACCACATGCTTAATATAAGAATATTGACCTAGAATAATCTATTTCAATACCTATTTTAATAAAATTCCTGGCCTTTACAGAATAAAAAAAATTTCTTTGGTTATTTAGGCAAGAGTAGCAAGTGAATTATAAACAAAAGAAAATTAGGTTATCATTAGACTGACAGCAGTGCTTCATTACAGATCAAAATGGAGTACCTTATTTAAGATATTCAGTGAAAAAAATGTTCACCAAAGAGTTAATATATAATAGAAATTACTTTGAAGTATAAAGGTCACAGACATACTCTTATCTTCATTTAGGAAATATTGTTACCAGGAGACCTTTCTGAGACTCCATTACTGAATGAGTTTTAAACAACCAAATGACTAGAGACAGCATAAGGGATTGTGTGAGCATAAAACATATTATTACTTGTACAACTAAGATTAAATGGGAACTAAAAGGACAGAATAAGATACATAGTGTACAATTGCTGTATATTCAAACAATGTAGACACAGTACAAGTATAAAGTAGAGGGAGTTTAGGAACAACAAAAGCAAAAGAAAAATTTTAACTGTTCTCAGTAAATATTTTGGTGGTAGTAGTATTATTATTGTTATTCTATGTATAATTTGAGATAAAGTAAATGGTCAGTTATGATAAAATCTAATATACTTATCCTCTGGGTCCTTGAGAACTAAGATTCTTGGTGTGGAACAAAAGAAATAAAGATATAATTCAGAAAACATTACACAGAAATTATATAGTCCTGGACTTTAGTTGGAAATATGGGAGCTTCAGTGTAGAATGATTATATATTCAGTATTCTGTATAGAATTAGAATTATCACCATTTTCCGTATGTAATTAATTAATGGCTCTGGGTCTTAACATCAAGAGTTATTAACATCACATACACACACACACACACACACACACACACACACACACACACACACAAAACAACCAGACATTTTGTGCTTCCTAATAAAAAAACACACCACCACCTGTAGGCTTGCCTATTGGACAGAATGTGATTCTTACCAAAATTCTGAGTCCAGCAGCCAATTTGCAGAAAATATAGAGGACAAAGATACATGTTGAATTGTATCACAACTATGAGATCAGCAAAACCTATAATGTGGGAAAATCTACAAGATCTTTAAAGGCTAACTTATAAGTAATAAAATGGGATAAAGGGGAATTTTATAAACTACAAGCTACTTAAAAGACATTTTTAAAAAATGGACCAGACTAAATCACAGTGTCTAGGGATGCACACATGTATTGTAAAACATAAGAAGCACAAGAAAATGATTCCTACAGAAGTCAAGAGTAGTGTTTACTTTGTGGAGAGGTAGAGTTGAGATGGAAACAAGGCACGTAGAAGAGTTCCTGGGGTAGCTGGCCAAGTTGTATATCTTAACTTGGGTGATGATTACAAGTGCATTTGCCTCATAATATCTCATTAAACTATACATTTGTTTTGTGGGGTTTTTTTTTTTTTTTTTTTGTGGTACACGGGCCTCTCAATGCTGTGGCCTCTCCCGTTGTGGAGCACAGGCTCCGGATCGCAGGCCCAGCGGCCATGGCTCACGGGCCCAGCTGCTCTGCGGCATGTGGGATCCTCCCGGACCGGGGCACGAACCCGTGTCCCCTGCATCAGCAGGCGGACTCCCAACCACTGCACCACCAGGGAAGCCCCTGTCTTGTGTTTTTCTGTATCACTGTTTTACAAATTTTTAAAAAAAAAATTATTTTCTTTCACTGTACAGTAATGAAGTAAGAAGTTTTAAAAAGGATGGTCAAAAACAGAAACAGCATGTCATTGTTACGTCAGCTCTAAAAGAAAGTTCCCTGAGATTTTAATAATAATAATTTTTAAACATTTCAAACTACAATTAAATATGAGAATACTGTGGATAGCATGTCTAAAAAAACAGAAAAAAATAAACTTGGGAGTATTGGAGTATTGGGGTAATAACAAATATACCTACAAGATTTTACTACACTAAGCAGAAAGTCTTTGTAAGGAAAGAATAGAGAAAGAGAATATAAGATCTACCAAGAAGAGAACATAGCATTTTTATTTTTCATGAATGTACTATTATGTTCCCTTTTTTTAGTACCTAAAATAGTCACCTTAATTAAGGCAAATTTATAGATTGTTAATTCTAAATGATACTTAGTTAATTTGGGGAATAAACATGAGTTAGTTGCTTAGTTTAGTCAAAATTGACCCAAGAAGGCAAAGTGTCTGTTTTGGAGATATGGATAGGCAAACATTTGTCTTTTACAGTAGAAATTCATTTTGCCATTTAATAAGGAATATAATTTTTGCATTCAACTGCATTTAGGTTATAATAAGAAAACTTTTAATACATAAATGCCCCTAACTTTTCTGTTTTCTTTGTTTGCAAAAGAACTTTTAGAATTATTTTCTTTCTTTTAATTTTCCCTTCCTGAACTCAGAGGAGAGTCCTAGTTTGACAGACTTTTTATGGAATTTGTAAGGCAAAATTTGTAGGAGTAAAAGATGAGGATAAGTTTGTAGACTGGAACTGGGTTGGAGTTTGAAGTGAGTGGTCCCTTGTGGTACATGAGTGTGGTGGAGAGGGGGCAAAGGTAGAACTTTTTTTTTTTTTTTTCCAACACGTGGGCCTCTCACTGCTGTGGCCTCTCTTGTTGCGGAGCACAGGCTCCGGACATGTAGGCTCAGCAGCCATGGCTCACGGGCCCAGCTGCTCCGTGGCATGTGGGATCTTCCCAGACCGGGGCATGAACCCGTGTCCCCTGCATCAGCAGGTGGACTCTCAACCACTGTGCCACCAGGAAAGCCCAAGGTAGAACTTTTTAAATGTTCTTCACATTTAAATTACTTCACATTACTATAGTTCACATTACTTCACATTACTATAGTTACTTTGATGTTATTGCTGCTTTTAATTTCTGAATGTGGTTTTTAGACTTAGGCTGCTTTGGGGGTAGACCATTTGGAGAAGAAATTTACATGCAGGAAACATTCAAAAATAGACCCTTACATCAGTAAGTTATCATTGGGTTATATAAACCACTGCATAACATAATGACTTAAAACAAGTTACTTTTTCTCACTACCCTATTAGTTGACTAGGCAGTTCTCCTGATGTAGGCCAGGCTCTGCTGATCTTGGCTGGGTTCACTTCTGTATCAGCTAGTATAAGCTCTCCTTCTGGGGTTTGTCTGTTGGGACTTCAGCTTTCCTCCCTATATTCTCTCATCCTCCTGTGGGCTAGTACAAACTTAGTTTCATGGATGAGACAGAAATCCAGTGGAGACACAAAGTCTTTGAAGCCTGTGCTCAGAAGTGGCACACCTTCACTTCTGCTGATTTCTGTTAGCCGAATTAAGTAGTAAACCCAGCTCAGATTCAAGGGGTGGTAGGAAAAAAAAATAACCAAAACTCCACCTCTTGAAAAGAGGAACTTATGAAGTCACAAAGCACAGGGTATGGAGACAGGAAGGTCAGTAACTGGGACCATAAATTAAATCAATCTACTACAATATTCTGCATCATTTAAGATTTAATTTTGTAAATATTATTCTAAGAGAATAAGAGCTTCAGCTTTCCAAGCTCTCATGTTTCAATTATAAATATAGAGGCATTTGATATGTATTCATAGCTTATTAGTTATTTGAACATGTGAATGAGAATTAACAAAGTTAATTACAGAGAGCTCTTGACTGTTAGAGAATGAAAGTAGGGTTCAATGGGACACTAAAAATAAGTGGTTAAAAACTGGAACACATTATATTTGCATAAATCATTTAATTACTTGTGTAATTTTCATGCTTGTTTACTATATGCGTATGCATTTGAGTTTGGCCTTGAATAATAGAAAACCCACAGTAGCAGCCGTTTATACAAATTATAAGTTCATTTCTCTTATGTAGAATTCAATGTCAGGCATCACGGCTATAAGGCATTCCATGGTGTTATATCTAGGCTTCTTTTTGTTCCACCATACTTTTAAAATAAACTCAATTTTGGAATAAGTTTAGATGTTAGGTAAAAGTTACAAACATAATACAAAAAGCTAATGTATATCCCTCATCAACTTTCCCCCCTGTTAACATATTATAATACAATGTAAGAAACCAATAGTGGTGCATTACTATTAACTAAAACCCTGACTTCATTTGAATTTACTTGTTTTTCTATTGATATATTTTTCTGTTCCAGGATCCAATTCAGGGTACCACATGGCATTTATGTCTCATGCCTATGAAGTCTCCTCTGGTCTGTGACACTTTATCAATCTTTCCTACTTTTCCATGACCTTGATAGTCTTGAGGCATACTGGCCAGGTATCCTGTAGACTATCTCCCAGTCTGTGTTTATTTGATATTTTTCATGGTTAGACTGGGGTTGTTTTTTTGGCAAGAATATTAGAGGCAGAGTGCTTTTCTCATCACATCATATGAGTGGGCAGATGACATTATTGGTGATATTAACCATCACTTGGTCAAAGTAGTGTTTGCCAAGTTTCTCTACTCTAAATTTACTTTGCTTTTCTTTCTATATTCTATTCCTTGTTATCACATTACTAGGTCCAGTGTACCTTTAAGAGGGAAGGGATTAAACTCCACCTCCTGGAATGGGGAGACACTACATATATTAAATGGAAGTTTGTAAGGAAGCAAGGAAGATTTATCTCTTCCATTTAATCACTTATTTAATTGCTTATTTATATTACTATGGCTCTTATTGATATTTATTTTATACTTTGGATTATAATCCAATACTATATTATTAATTTTGTGGCTCAAATTATTCCAGTTTTGACCTCTGGGAGCTATTTAAGTTTGACTTCAATTTTTCTATGACATGTCACCATCCTTCTGTTTTTTTCTGAGGACACCCTTACATTATGGTACTTAAAGGCACTCCAGAATCACCTTATATTTTCCCTGTCCCCATTCTAGAGTAAGTCATTTTTCCAATAAGCCCTAGTTCCTTTAATGGAAATGATAATTAGAAACCAAAATCTGAATGCTAGGTGTGCTTGTTGCTTCTGAGGTGTTTCTGTTTCTAGGCTCTCTCAATAGATAGAACTAGGTAATTTGAATATATACTAGCCCATGTATACACAGATATTTATAACTATTTCTTTATCTGTTCCATCTGTGTGTGTACACACACACACACATTTATATATTAGCTAAACATGAGTTTATTCTCGTGTCTCTGACTCCAATCCAGTACTACATGGTTTATTCTAACCTTCCTTTCTTGCTTTTCTGTAACTTCCCTCTATGAGAGTAAGAAATTGGCTTCCACTATCTTCTACCCATTTATTTACCTGTACACACTATGGCTTTTTGATCTTATTGTGTAAGGTAAGAGCCTGCACATTGCAGGTGGTTTATTGGGGGTAGAGACAGAAAATTATAGGTAAAGAGCACATATGAAACTTCCTTTGAGAAAGGGTTTCTAGAAGCGAATCTGCAACTTCTGCTGAAATTCCATTAGAAAAAAATTAGTCACAAGGCCACACAAAGCTGAAAGGGAGTTTGGGAAATGTAATTTTTATCCTGGGAAGCAGAATGCCAAGCTTAAAAAACCAAAATCGAAAAACACCAGTAAAACAAAAAATTTAAAACAAAATAAAACAAAAAAATTATTACTATGAAAGATGGGAAAATAAGGGAAGAAAAATTGGAAAATAGCTAAGAGTTTATCCTACACATTACCTGGATATTACTTCTCCTCAACATTATTATTATTATTTTAATGAATGAAGCAAGGAAAAGGAAATAGTCAATTTTGTAATTTATTTCAGAATAACTAAAGGTCATATAAATAGACTGGCACAATGAACTTTTGAATCGTTTATTTCCCTTCATTTATGCCATTATCCATAGTCCAGTTGATTTAAGGAAAATGAACAAGTGATTAATTTGTTTAAAGTCAAAAGGGATCTAGGAATTAGGATGAAAAAGCCAGTATTTGCTGTCATTAAGGAGTCTGGAGAGACTATTTCATCATGTTGTCTAAAATTTTCTTTAAATGCATGAAAGGAGTAGTACTTTTATTTTTATATCACTGTTTCCCCTATTCGCCTAACAAGGATTTTGAGCAGTGACATTAATCTGTTGACTATTGCTGAATATATCAGATATGCTTCATAAATACACACCTGCTGTGCTGCTGAAAGAACCTGGTATTTTCTGATGCTCCATTGAATACAATGGACTGACAGCTTAAAAAGGCAGAATGAAAGAGAGGTGGGAGGGAAGTCCAAGAGTAAATGGGTTAATAATACACCATAATACATTCTTCACTGAAACCAGTTATTACTGAAAAGAATGAAAGGACAACAAAGTCTTAAATAAAGGCCATCTTATGAAATATAATAATACTAGAACTTATGCTAAAATAGATATACTCCTCAGACTGAACTGATTAGAAACTCTTAAATTCATGGCTCTGTGACCTTTTATTTAAAGTCTGAGTTATTTAGAAATGACAGCCTTGAGTGTGAGGTAGCCAAGTTAGGCATAATACTTATACAATATTAAAATGCAAATAAATTTTATCAGAAAAAAATTGGCATATTATACTCCCCTATATAACATTGCATTTTAAAAGTTTCAACAAAAGACCTATAAAACCTCTGTGTATAGCTGCGTAATGACTCCCAATTGTTCTAAGAAATAGCTCAGTCCATGGAAAACATTATAAAGGAATTTCATTCAGCTGTGAATATATCTATTCCTTTGACATAGTCATAGCAACTCAAGCATGAGAATGAATACAAAATAGGACTTACTAAACCTGAAATGGGATTTTTTTCTGTGTTTTAAAATTATATGCCCCTTCTAAGAAGTGAGAATATTTGGGGATCATTCAATTAAAGCTACTAGACACATGAAACTTTAAGGTGAAAGTATTCCAGTAATTAATCTTTCTTTTGTAGTTATAGCTGTGGAAATGTACTTTCTTTTTTCTTTTTCCTTTGTAATTTTTGAATATCTTACTACAACTTTCATACTGAAAAGCTCATGCATTAAAAATAGTTGAAAATTCTACATTTAAACAGAATATACAGTGTATACATCCCTCTATTATCGATTTATTTCAGGTTATTTTAGGTTTCAATTTATTATCATCTCAAATATGTATTAATTAACATGAGTGTAAATATCTATCTTCTTACAGAAAAATACCTTAGATTTTGTCAATTAGTAACAATAATGATGGCCATAATACTAAAAGAATCAAAAAATAGTTTTTCTACACACGTTTTGTCAATTCTAGTTTCTTTGTTGGATTAAAAAAAATATTTTTTAACATGCAAACATTTCTGAAATTTTTAAATACCCATAGAAATTATTGCAACCATAGGCTTTTAATAATTTTTTACATTGCAAAAATATTACCCTTTTAGTAAGTTTTGGGGAATTACACTATAATTAATTACTTTAGTCCTTTTTTTACTCCTGGAACCATGCTATGATCTTCTTATTCAATGATGTTTAACTTTTCCATATACTTCCAGATGATTATTATATTTCCCCTTAAGCTTCACTTGGCTAAACTTATATATATTTATTTCTTTAATATTTGTTTCCTCTCCCAAGGAAAATCTCTCTGGCTTGTTCAGAGCTCCAAGGATTGTCTTCTGAATTTCTTTTCATTTCTCTTCATCTTTTGGTACTGATGTTTGACATCTCAGGTGTGATGATGGTAGGGGATAGCTGACTTTTAGCATTTTCCTATTTCTATGGTGTATATAGCCATATTAAGGTTATTTCAAGCTAAGAGCTACACATTTGGCTTTTGAGAGGCTATGGAAGAAGGTTCCAGTTCACCACTGAATTTATCTATACCTCTTTGTTTGTGGTCAGTTGTTTCATAGTTTACTAGAATGTGCTATGATTATTCAAGACAGGTTGAGCACTATTGAAATAACTTTCTAGGCCCAAGATGGAGCCACTTTTGCCTGGGGTGTCATGTCAACAAACTGAGACTTGGATAACTTTCTTGTAAATGTTCCACTTGACCAGAAACTTGGTATATCCAGTCAGCTAATCCTCAGATGCCAGGCCAACTCTGGTCTTTCTTACTCCAGTCCAGGTTGACTATATGGCCCCAGCCAATCATATATTTTCTATTTTTCTCTTCCTTGTTCTTTATTCTTTGTCCTATAAAAGCCTCCTGCCCTCCTTTTACACTTCTCTGAATGGAGACTGTTTCCATTATGAAGGGTTAAAGTTTGTTACTAGCACTTAAATTGTCTTCTTTAATCAGTTTTAACACCACTATTAACTAAGTTTCCCTGAATTGCTTAAAATATTTTCCTTTTATTCCTACTATATATGCATAATTTTCCACATTAGAACATGACTGGAAGTTGGACATTCTATCTCTGAATAGATATTATATGCTTTCAACCTAATTCCCTATTCTTTCAACAGTGTTTAACTTTTTATAAATTTCAGTATATCAAAACCAGACCATTATTGTATTATTTTCTTTATTTCTAGTATCTTTGATTTCTTGATTCAACAAACGAAGTGATTCTCTTCTAAATTACTTCTAGTCTTTCTCCCAGTCTTCTGACCACTTCTTTTAAGTCCCTCATCTCAGGCTCTTTCTTCCTCCTTTATCCATCCTATAACTGAGTGCTTCTCATATTTTAGTGTAGGAAGAACAAATGAAGAATGTTTAAAAATGTAGTGTCCTGGACCTAACAGATTCTGATTTAGTAGATTGCCCCCCACACCAGGAGCAGCATTTTTACAAGCACCAAGATTATTTTAACGTGGATGTTTCATGGACCACATTTGGATAAATACCTCATAAATTGTATTATTCTCCTGTCTCATGTCCTTTCATTTGGTGATATTTTTCTCCCTAGCTTAAACATGCAATGGATTTAAAAATCTATATCTCAAAGCTTGTTCAAAGATGCTTACCAAACATCCTTTTTTAAAGTGTTGCAGAAGTTAGTATAATATTAAGACCACTAGTTCATTGTAACAAAATCCTTTGTGTGCATCTCTCCACAAAAATATGTTTAGGCAGACCAAAATTTTCAACAGTTTCCCCCCAAAAGAAGAGAGAGAACTCACACAAAGAGTTAAAAACAATGTGGTTAAAAAACCCCAAACAAACAAACAGCAATGTATGATATCTAAATGTGGTATAGAATTGCTTTGAGTAGAGAATAAATGAGTTATTTGTAGTGAGGTGGATGGACCTAGAGTCTGTCATACAGAGTGAAGTAAGTCAGAAAGAGAAAAACAAATACCGTATGATAACACATATATATGGAATCTAAGGGAAAAAAAAAAAGGTCATGAAGAACCTAGGGGCAAGACAGGAATAAAGACATAGACCTACTAGAGCATGGACTTGAGGATATGGAGAGGGGGAAGGGTGAGCTGTGACAAAGTGAGAGAATGGCATGGGGACATATATACACTACCAAATGTAAAATAGATAGCTAGTGGGAAGCAGCCACATAGCACAGGGAGATCAGCTCGGTGCTTTGTGACCCCCTAGACGGGTGGGATAGGGAGAGTGGGAAGGAGCGAGATGCAAGAGGGAAGAGATATGGGAACATATGTATATGTATAACTGATTCACTTTGTTATAAAGCAGAAACTAACACACCATTGTAAAGCAATTATACTCCAATAAAGATGTTAAAAAAAAATATATATATATATATTTTAATTAGTTCCCAGGTCTCTACTTGTGCTGAAATGTCTTCATCATTGTTTGTATGTAGCATCTCACAAATGGGGAAAAAAAAGTGCTGTCAAATTACAGCACCTGGTTTAAAAGCTTCAACAGTTCTGCCATGACTAGTTATGAGAGCTTAGTAAGTGCTTTCAGCATTCTAACCTTTCACATATCTATTCTTTTTTTTTTAACATCTTTATTGGAGTATAATTGCTTTACAGTGGTGTGTTAGTTTCTGCTGTACAACAAAGTGAATCAGCTATACGTATACATATATCCCTATATCGCCTCCCTCTTGCGTCTCCCTCGCACCCATATATCTATTGAAAGAGGCATGAAATTGTCTACATGTTCAGCCTGTACGTCCCTTACTAATCTAACTCAGGACTAATTAACTGCAGACTAACAGAGTTTTGGGGAGCTCAGTAAGAAAGCAAGATGCCTCACTGAATTGTCACTCATCCAGAATCCTTATCTTTTGAGCCAAATTGGTGCATCTCTTCCATTAACACCTGCTCGTACGCTGGAAGCTGTTGCATTCCTACATCATAAGTCTCATCCTCACATGCAACCCTCCCCAATAAATTGAATGTATAAGCTAAGCCCATTAATGTTTTATGGTATATGTTGTTGTATTTTTAGCATTAGAATATACTCATTCAGGTATTTTATTCATATTTTGACATTTTATATCTAAATAATTTACTCATTTTGCAATGTATGTTGTGCTTGTTATGGGATTTAGGTAAAATGAGATTTCTTTTTCAAAAGCCAATGAAATATTTTAACATATTATTAAATATTTTTACTTTCCTCACTAATTTTAATACTTTATTTTATGTTAGAATATTAGCTATATACTGTTTTTATTCATGGTTGGCAATTTCTTCATTGATCTCTATCAATTTTTCCATCAATAACACACTGATTTAATTAGTAGCTTCATTTTCTGAGTCATTGTACCTCTCATTACTGTAAATTTACAATTTCACGTATCTATTACAGCCTTCTAATTATCCAAGAAAGTTTTTGAATATATTTTTAAAAATTGCAAAAAAAAATGTTATCTGGGAAATTATATCGGACAGTTTAAATTTAGAAGTTATTTTACAAAGAATTTACAAATTCTTATCACTCAGTGATTCCTTGGTCTATATACATAAAATTAGAATTTTTAAGTTACTCTAATAGCACATCTTTTATAGGTAAGTGAAGCAATCTATAATAATTGTTATAACCAAGAGGGTTAAATATATGGCACTAGAGCCATGGGGTTGGACAGGCTGAGCAGACAATTATGAGGAGTCTTGGACCTCAGACTAGACATGAGGGATAATGACAGTTTCACAGCAGATGGCAGGATGGAATAATAATAACCAGTGTAGACAAAGATACAGAACAAGAACCAATCTCATCTTGCTTTCCACCCCAATTATTAATATTATGTCATTTAACTCCAAGACTTCTAGAAATTGAGACTTAGGAATTTGAGGATAAGAGTAAAGTATGGAACGAATCCGAATTGACTAAATTTATTCTCAGTTGAGGAGGTTATATTTCTTCCAATTCATAGAATGGGAGCTTTGGACAGAAATTATAACATCTAATTTTGGCATGCTACCAATTTCTAGATGGAGGCTCAAAAACTTTAAGGTTTCTTTTGGTAAACAAAACAAAACCAAATTTTGTATTAACGTTCAGTCTAATTCTCAACAGCATTTCATTTTTACTAGGTTGGGACCCATCTTGGAATCAGTTAATATAAAAATCTTTTTCTTTCACAGACATATAATTATTCCTGGCAAGTCACACATTCAACCTTCAACATAACGTTTCAAAAAGACTTCTCACACTCATTTATCAATGAAAGTTTCATGTTGGAACTAATTATTTTTAATTGACTATATAGAAGGTGACTTTTCCACATAGACAATAATTTTTGAGACTCTGAACCTCAGAGCACTAATTGTAACTTAATTAGTTTATACATTTGTTCAGCTCACGGTTTCAAGGCTCCTGCCCTATTTCCGAAATTACACATCCTTATCTGTAAAAAGAGAAAGATTAACTCACACATATTAAGCAGAGTTACTCATGGTTGAAAGTGATAACATAAGATGTGCATGAGCCTAGAATTTTAATTTTTATCGTGTTTAGACTTTAGCTATTCCTTTAGAGAGAGGAGGATTCTGGATAGCCAGGACTTTTTTTTCTTTTTCTCTCTTCTTTTTTTTAAGCTTTTTGTACTCCCACCTCCCATGTAACCTACATCTAAAATATTGGAATTTATCCTTTTTTCCCCTGAATCAGGACTCTGTATCATTTTAAAGTGGGTATGTAGATGTGTCTCTTGTTAACTGATGCTTCATGACCAAGTCAACTGACAATTATTAATTGTATATGTCTCATTACCTTCCCAATGCCAGTTCTGTTTTCTATTACAAATGCAGAAAAGCTGTCTCTTACTCTCAGACTTTTTTCATTTGCTTCTGCATGACACGTAGATGATCCCTAAATGCTAGAAGCAAGCTCTAGAGGCTTTTCACTTCTTGTGAAGTCTGTGTAACAAAACTGAGGGGAAAGGGTACAAATTCTAAGCTAATCTTCCCACCATTGTGCTATCTCTTGCACAATGTGAGGAGATGTGAGGCCAAAAGAATGGAGAGATACCAAAATACCAGGGATCTTTAATTGCCCAGATAGTCATGTAAATATATCTAGGGTCCCATTAGCCCTCCATGGGCAATCCCTTTGTTTCCCAAGACAAGAGGAGAATGGGCTAATAAAGGAAGTGATAGAGGAAGAAGTTCCTAGAGTTTTTTTTTTTTTTTTTTTTTGCGGTACACGGGTCTCTCTCTGTTGTGGCCTCTCCCATTGTGGAGCACAGGCTCTGGACGCACAGGCTCAGCGGCCATGGCTCACGGGCCTAGCCGCTCCGTGGCATGTGGGATCTTCCTGGACCAGGGCACGAACCCATGTCCCCTGCATCGGCAGGCGGACTCTCAACCACTGCGTCACCAGGGAAGCCCTAGAGTCTCTTCACTTCAATTTTTTCTCTCTTCATTTTGAATGTATTGCCATGTACCTTTCACATATCTTAGGAACATGAGCTGAGCAACTCAAGTCCATAAAGTCTGATGAGGTCCCCAATCTATAAAACTCCTTATTCCATATCCTCATCTGATGTTTTAGTTACATGTCAAAGTCAGAAGTAGATTCTTTTTCTAGGTCAGGTCTAATTTCAGAGGCAGAAATTTTAGGATAAAATATACCTAAAAGTAAGACGAAATATTTTATTCTTATCACTTTATTTCCTTCTAAAAACACTATTCCATGGTTTTCATATTTTACAACATTGGTTTTAGTGCTCTTCTTATGCAGTGGACTCTTTCAAAAAAGTCCAGTTTGCTAACTGGGCCCTCCACATTTTATGGGGTAGCAGACAGAGGGTTTTGCCTACAAGTGGATTACTTTCTCAAAGGGAAGAAATGTTTTAGATGTGTTATAACCTATGCCAGGGAGCATCCAATTATAACTCCATTACCTAATTAAAACAGGTTTAATGGTCAGGTTCTTACCTGTGCTTCAGTTTGAGCAGTAAAAGCAAGCTGATAGGATTTTTGAAGCAAGGTTTCCCACTGGAACTTTGCAAGCACTGCATGCTTCATTTATGGTAATTATATGAAATTTATCTTTGTGAGAAAAGTATACACATATCTTGGCATAGCTTTCTTGAGAAAAATAGGTAATAGGCACAATTTGTTACATCCATCCTTTTCCCCTGCCTCCTAAGAAAGATTAAAAAAAAAAATGAGAATGAGTGTTAAGAAATTACAGGCCTATCCTTGGAACTCAGACTTTGAAGGAAGTTGTACCAACCCAAAAGAGTGTTAGGAAGAGACCCAGAGAGATATGGGTCTCTCACATGTGCTTTTCAGGAAAAAAAAATTGAGCAGTCCTCAGGTCATCAAATACATCAGGAAACCACTTCATCGCCTCTCCACTTTATGCGCATTGCCTTTAAATCTCAGGCACTGGGCAGCTGGAAGTCTATTGCCCTATTTCTTTCTTTTGCGGGGGAAGGAGCAGATGGAATGCACTTTTCTCTTCTTTCCGGCTCTGCCTTCCCTTCCTTCACCTTCCTTTTCTCTTCACCCCTCCTTCCTCAAGAATTAACATATTTTTAATCAGCTTAAAATTTAAGCATCAAACTCTTAAAATGTTTCTTGACCTAGGCAGAGCACAGATTGTTTTTAGGCTGGTGAAAATACTCTGTATGATGTTATAGTGATGGATATACGTTATTATGAATTTGCCTAAACACATAGAATGTACAACACTAAGCGTGAACTCTAAGGTAAAGGATGGACGTTAGATGATTATGATTTGCTAAAGTGGATTCATCCTTGCTGAAAAAATAAAAACTCACCATTCTGGTGAGTGATGTTAATACCAGGAAAGGCAATGCATGCATGGAGGTATGAGGTTTATGGGAAATCTCTGTACATCCCTCTCATATTTGTTCTAAACCTAAAACTTCTCTAAAAATATAGTATATATATTAAAAAAAAACCTCTCCTGACCTTCAATACAACCGTTATCTTAAAGGGTTTCATCCTGAAGGATAAACATAAACATGAACAAAACTTTTTGCTAAAGGAACAATATTTGCACATTTAAAAAATGATAGAATATTAGAAACCTTCTTTCACATTAGTTTTGTGCTTTTAAATTGATTATGTAATACTCATAAGGTCAAAAAGCATGTTGATGGATTGCTTTGGTAAATATTTAGTGACATAGGTAAAGGTTCATAACACATTAAAAGACTAAAATGTACACTTACAAAACATTAAGCTAATTCCACTTTTATTGAAAAATATAGATATACATGTAAAATGCATATATTTATCTTCATATATTTATATGGGATGTGATACATTAAAATTTGGGGGGATGGCATGATTATTTGTAATTATTATTTTGTCGTGATATTACTCTGTAGTTGTATGTATTTTACAATAATTAACTATTCTTATAACAGCTAACACAGTAACATTTTTAAATGACATGTGTATCTATAAAAGAGAAGATACAAATATAACTGAACAAAGATTAAACATACATTTATGGCAAAAGACATCATAAGAAAGTAATAAACAGAGGGAAATATTTGCAATACGTGTGATCATCTAAGAATTAATGACCAAAATATACAGAGAGCTTTTGCAAATTGATGGGAAAAAAACCGCTCCAACATGAAAATGATCAAAAGATAAAAAGAGGAAATTTATAAAAGAGCAAAATTTAAATAAACAACCATACAACAACGTCAGGAAAATAAAAGTTAAAGCAACAGTGACATATCAATTTTTGTTTATCATGTTGGCCCAAACACAAACATGTTAAAACCCAGTGCTAGCAAAGATGTGAATTACTACAGTACACCTGAAAGATAATCTGACAATACCTATGCCAAGAGAAAAAATGAACATTACCTTTAAATTATTTTGATACATATGAGAAAGATATAAATGCATTAGTACAGAAGGATATGTGTATTATGTTTGTATTTGCATAACGTGGAGAAAATTTTCTGAATTTGGGACATGCTCAAGCATTATCTTCTTTACTATACCCCTTTTCTCCCTATTATCTCACATCGACTCAGTTTTGACATACATAAGATCATTTTTCTTTCCTTTATGTGTTCTAACTCTTTTTTGTACTTTTCCATGTCTTTTTCTTTCTGTGCTTCATTATAGATAATTTTCACACAGACCTATAAGAGTTTCTAATTTTCTCTCTCCATCTGTGTCTATTCAAATCATTTCGGGTTCTAATTTAAACTGCTATGTATTTTTAAAAATTATGTAAAAATTATTTAGCTCTTTCTCAAGCTTTCTAATCAATTTTGACAAGTATGTTGCCTATACATCATATATTCTATACTCTTTTTTATATTTTAAACACTTTTAGCATTCTTATTTTTATATCGTTTATACTGATGTAAATATACAGATGTTATTACCTTTGAGTCTGATTCCAAACTTGTTTTCTATTTACTGTTTTGTTATTTTATACATTTATTTATTTATTTATTTTATACAGCAGGTTCTTTTTATCTTTTTTTTTTTTTTTAGTTAACGTTCATCACTATATTTTTTTAACATCTTTATTGGAGTAAAAATGCTTCACAATGTTGTGTTAGTTTCTGCTATATAACAAAGTGGATCACCTATATGGATATATATATCCCCATATCACCTCCCTCTTGCATCTCCCTCCCACCCTCCCTATCCCGCAGCCATCCAAGTGGTCACAAAGCACCGAGCTGATCTCCCTGTGCTTTGCAGCTGCTTCCCACTAACTATCTGTTTTACATTTGGTAGTGTATATATGTCCATGCCACTCTCTCACTTCATCCCAGCTTACCCTTCCCCCTCCCCATGTCCTCAAGTCCATTCTCTACGTCTGCGTCTTTATTCCTGTCCTGCCCCTAGGTTCTTCAGAACCGTTTTCCTTTTTAGATTATATATATATATATATATATGTGTTAGCGTATGGTATTTTATTTTCTCTTTATGACTTACTTCACTCTGTATGACAGACTCTAGGTCCATCCACCTCACTACAAATAACTCAGTTTCATTTCTTTTTTAGGCTGAGTAATATTCCATTGTATATATGTGCCACACTTCTTTATCCATTCATCTGTTGATGGACACTTAGGTTGCTTCCGTGTTCTAGCTATTGTAAATAGAGCTGCAGTGAACTTTGTGGTACATGACTCTCTTTGAATTATGGTTTTCTCAGGGTATATGCCCAGTAGTGGGATTGCTGGGTCATATGGTAGTTCTTTTTTTAGTTTTTAAGGAACCTGCATGCTGTTCTCCATGCAGTGGCTGTATCAATTTACATTCCCACCAACAGTGCAAGAGGGTTCCCTTTTCTCCACACCCTCTCCAGCATTTGTTGTTTGTAGATTTTTTGATGATGACCATTCTGACCGGTGTGAGGTGATACCTCATTGTAGTTCTGATTTGTTGATTTGATAGAAATGTCTATTTAGGTCTTCTGCCCATTTTTTGATTAGGTTGTTTGTTTTTTTAATATTGAGCTGCATGAGCTGTTTATATATTTTGGAGGTTACTCCTTTGTCCATTTATTCATTTGCAGATATTTTCTCCCATTCTTAATGTTGTCTGTTTGTATTTTTTATAGTTTCCTTTGCTGTGCAGAAGCTTTTGTTTCATTAGTATAAAATGATACTATACATAGATAATCTTAAAGATGCCACCAGAAAACTATTAGAGCTAATCAATGTATTTGGTAAAGTTACAGGATACAAAATTAATGCACAGAAATCTCTTGCATTCCTGTACACTAACAGTGAAAGATCAGAAAGAGAAATGAAGGAAACAATCCCATTCACCATTGCAACAAAAAGAATAAAATACCTAGGAATAGACCTACCTAAGGAGGTAAAAGACCTGTACTCAGAAAACTGTAAGAAACTGATGAAAGAAATCAAAGGTGATACAAACAGATGAAGAGATATACCATGTTCTTGGATTGGAAGAATCAATAATATGAAAATGACGATGGTGCCCAAAGTAATCTACAGATTCAATGCAATCTCTATCCATTTACCGATGGCATTTTTTACAGAACTAGAACAAATAATCTTAAAATTTGTATGGAGACACAAAACACTCCGAATAGCCAAAGCAATCTTGAGGGAAAAAAACGGAGCTTGAGGAATCAGAATCCCTGACTTCAGACCATACTACATAGCTACAGTAATCAAGGCAATATGGTACTGACATACCGTAAAACAGAAATATAGATCAATGGAACAGGACAGAAAGCCCAGAGATAAACCCACATACCTATGGTCAACTAATCTATGACAAAGGAAGCAAGGATATGCAATGGAGAAAAGACAGTCTCTTCCCTAGGTCGTGCTGGGAAAACTGGACAGCTACATGTAAAAGAATGAAATTAGAACACTTCCTAACACCATACACAAAAATAAACTAAAAATGGATTAAAGACCTAAATGTAAGACCAGACACTATAAAACTCTTAGAGGAAAACATAGGAAGAACACTCTTTGACATAAATCACAGCAAGATCTTTTTTTTTTTTTTTTTTTTTTTTTGCGGTACGTGGGCCTCTCACTGTTGTGGCCTCTCCCGTTGTGGAGCACAGGCTCCGGACGCGCAGGCTCACGGGCCCAGCCGCTCTGCGGCATGTGGGATCCTCCCGGACCGGGGCACGAACCCGTGTCCCCTGCATCGGCAGGTGGACTCTCAACCACTGCGCCACCAGCGAAGCCCTGCGAGAGCTTTTTGACCCATCTCCTAGAGTAATGGAAATAAAAACAAAAATAAACCAATGGGACCTAATGAAACTTCAAAGCTTTTCGCAGCAAAGGAATCTATTTATTATTATTCTGTATCATTTGTTAACTTAAAAATGTTTGTAGTTTGTCATTGTAATTTTATGTTCCCTTGAACTGTATATATAGGAATAATTTGAATTCTGGATTTAATATACTTTTTTCTCCAAAGGGATATTCCTTATTACTGCTAAAGTGCCATCATATACTTTCAAACTAAAACTATTTAAAACTAAATTATGTGTGTGGATTCCTTGGGCCCATGCTGGGAGTATAGTTTGTAGTTAGATATTCTTAGAGGAGACATTTCTTTCCTCTTCCTTTCCCTTTCTTCTCTCACTGTTTCTCTCCATGGTTAGCCAAAATAAGACAGCTGAGGTATCCCCTTCATCTCCCTCTACAGGCGGGGATATATTTTTCTAATTCACCCACTGAGGGTAATGGCTTCCAGGGGTTCTAATTTACACAGGGTTTTCATTGTTTTCCCCTTTCACTTGAGTTATTTGGCTTTATCCTCTATCTCCTGCACAAGACCAATTAATCTATAATCTCTGGGTCAGCATGCATAGTCTGAAGCTACCAGGCAAACACTACAAGCTTAATTCTTGGATTTTTATTGTCTCTTACCCTTCATCTACCAATCTAAGGATATGACTGGGACATTTGTGTTTCTATTCTCAGAGAGTTTTCTAGGTCAAAATCAGAAACAGATTGAAGGCTGTCTTTCTTCTCCCTCTGACTTTTTGAAAGTTATACCTTCTTAAAGTCTCTGCTCACTGTTCTTGCAGGAAAAGATAAAGAAGTCAGTGCTCCTGAGGCAACTAGTGAGAGCAGTGTGTCCCCAGACTAAGCCGAAAACCAATGTAGTTAACTTCCTCAGGAGATTGCACCTCTGTCCCTTGGAAGCATCTCAGGGGCCAAAAGGTTCACCTAACAATCCTGTTTCCTTTGCAATGAGATCTACAGACTTGTTGAGGATTCCTAAACACAGATGGGATGCAGTGGCATAAAGAAGTGTCTTGGATTTTTATGTATGAGAACCTAGGATTGGAAGACCCCATATAACTGATATTTCTTTTATCATTAGCCAGAGAAGCTGGGGAAGAGTGTCGGGAAAGTGAAAAGGCTAGATAGATTTGGATTTTAAATAATTTATGTAATATGACAAATGTTATTTATTTCTGCACATCTCATTCATACCTGCAGTTGTTTTCACATGCTCACTCCTTAGTGCGGTGATCCTCCTTGAAGAGAACTGTTTATTGTCTTGTTCATGTCCTCTTACATCTTCAGGAAGCAAAGTTCTTATATGTCCCAAGACATATACATATGGGATAATTGTGTATGCTGACCTCATATCCAAATTTTTATAGAGATTGTATTATGCTCCATGTTTTACAGTAGTTACCTACCTTAACCTTCCATTGACTAGTTACAGCAGTACAACTGTTAGAATATATGTAAATTTTATTTACAATTTGATTAGAATTTGGCAACACAGCTGTAAAATTCAGAAGTATACAGTGCATTGGCAAAGAGCAGGTTACAGCAATCATTATAGCTTCAGGCCATGAATTGTTTCCTTTCTCTCCATCTATTATCTCTGAAATTTTCTGCTTACCTGAAATACACTAAACAGATAGATTTTTAAAACTGACTAGTCTATTGTAATTTATTTCCATAATTTAAGACAGCACTGGTGATTTTGTACAAATAGTGAGGAGAAATGAATTCTACTTCAAAATCATAATTCCCTGGATATATAGTAGGTCTTTTCATTTGTAAAGCGAGACATGGTAATCTCCTATTTATTTCAAAAAGTTATTTATTTATTTTTAAATATCTTTATTGAAGTATTATTGCTTTACAATGGTGTGTTCGTTTCTGCTTTATAACAAAGTGAATCAGTTATACATATACATATATCCCCATATCTCTTCCCTCTTGTGTCTCCCTCCCATCCTCCCTATCCCACCCCTCTAGGTTGTCACAAAGCACCAAGCTGATCTCCCTGTGCTATGCGGCTGCTTCCTAGTAGCTAACTGTTTTACATTTGGTAGTGTATATATGTATATGCCACTCTCTCATTTCATCCCAGCTTATCCTTTCCCCTGCCTGTGTCCTCAAATCCATTCTCTACATCTGTGTCTTTATTCCTGTCCTCACCCTAGGTTCTTCAGAACCATTCTTTTTTTTTTTTTTTTTTTTTTTTTGTAGATTCCATACATATGTGTTAGCATACAGTATTTATTTTTCTCTTTCTGACTTACTTCAGTCTGAATGACAGACTCTAGGTCCATCCACCTCACTACAAATAACTCAATTTCGTTTCTTTTTATGGCTGACTAATATTCCATTGTATATAGGTACCACACTTCTTTATCCATGCATTCATCTGTCGATGGACACTTATGTTGCTTCCATGTCCTGGCTATTATAAATAGAGCTGCAATGAACATTGTGGTACATGACTCTTAGGGTATATGCCCAGTAGTGGGATTGCTGGGTTGTATGATAGTTCTATTTTTAGTTTTTTAAGGAAATAACATACTGTTCTCCATAGTGGCTGTATCAATTTACATTCCCACCAACAGTGCAAGAGTGTTCCCTCTTCTCCACACCCTCTCTAGCGTTTATTGTTAGTAGATATTTTGATGATGGCCATTTTGACTGGTGTGAGGTGATACCTCATTGTAGTTTTGATTTGCATTTCTCTAATGATTAGTGATGTTGAGCATCCTTTCATGTGTTTGTTGGCAATCTGTATATCTTCTTTGAAGAAAGGTCTATTTAGGTCTTCTGCCCATTTTTGGATTGGGTTGTTTGTGTTTTTGATATTGAGCTGCATGAGCTCCTTCTAAATTTGGGGGATTAGTCCTTTGTCAGTGGCTTTATTTGCAAATATTTTCTCCCATTCTGAGGGTTGTCTTTTCATCTTTATGTTTTCCATTGCTGTGTAAAAGCTTTTAAGTTTCATTAGGTCCCATTTGTTTATTTTTGTGTTTATTTCCATTTCTGTAGGAGGTGGGTCAAAAAGGATCTTGCTGTGATTAATGACATAGAGCGTTCTGCCTATGTTTTCCTCTAAGAGTTTTATAGTGTCTGGCCTTCCATTTAGGTCTTTAATCCATTTTGAGTTTATTGTCGTATATGGTGTTAGGGAGTGTTCTAATTTCATTCTTTTACCCATAGCTGTCCAGTTTTCCAAACTCCACTTATTGAAGAGGCTGTCTTTTCTCCATTGTATATTCTTGCCTACGTTGTCAAAAATAAGGTTACCAGGGCTTCCCTGATGGTGCAGTGGTCGAGAGTCCGCCTGCCGATACAGGGGACACGGGTTCATACCCTGGTCCGGGAAGATCCCACATGCCGTGGAGCGGCTAGGCCCATGAGCCATGGCCATTGAGCCTGCGCGTCTGGAGCCTGTGCTCCGCAACGGGAGAGGCCACAAAAGTGAGAGGCCCGCGTACTGCAAAAACAAAAATAAGGTGACCATATGTGCGTGGGTTTATCTCTGGGCTTTCTATCCTGTTCCATTGATCTATATTTCTGTTTTTGTGCCAGTACCATACTGTCTTGATTACTATAGCTTTGTAGTATAGTCTGAAGTCCGAGAGCCTGATTCTTCCAGATCCATTTTTCTTTCTCAAGATTTCTTTGGCTCTTCAGGGTCTTTTCTGTTTCCATACAAATTGTGAAATTTTTTGTCCTACTTCGGTGAAAAATCCCAGTGGTAGTTTGATAGGGATTGCATTGAATCTGTAGATTGTTTGGGTAGTATAGTTATTTTAACAATGTTGATTCTTCCAATCCAAGAACATGATATATCTCTCCATCTGTTTCTATCATCTTTATTTTTTTCATCAGTGTTTTATAGTTTTTTGCATACAGGTCTTTTGTCTCCTTAGCCTAGGTTTATTCCTAGGTATTTTATTCTTTTTGTTGGAATGGTAAATGGGAATGTTTCCTTAATTTCTCTTTCAGGTTTTTCATCATTGGTGTATAAGAATGCAAGAGATTTCTGTGTATTAATTTTTTATCCTGCTGCTTTACCAAATTCATTGATTAGCTCTAGTAGTTTTCTGGTAGCATCTTTAGGATTCCCTATGTATAGTATCATGTCATCTCCAAACAGTGACAGTTTTACTTATTCTTTTCCAATTTAGATTCCTTTTATTCATTTTTCTTCTGTGTTTCCTGTGGCTAAAACTTCCAAAACTATGTTGAATAATAGTAGTGAGAGTGTGCAGCCTTGTCTTCTTCCTGACCTTAGTGGAAATGGTTTTAGTTTTTCACCATTGAGAACGACATTGGCTGAGGTTTTGTCATATATGGCCTTTATTATGTTGAGGAAAGTTCGCTCTATCTCTACTTTCTGGAGGGTTTTGTCATAAATGGGTGTTGAATTTTGACAAAAGCTTTTTCTGCATCTATTGAGATGATCATATGGTTTTTCTCCTTGAATTTGTTAATATGGTTTTTCACATTGATTGATTTGCATATATTGAAGAATCCTTGCATTCCTGGGATAAACCCCACTTGGTCATGGTGTATGATCCTTTTAATGTGCTGTGGGATTCTGTTTGCTAGTATTTTGTTGAGGATTTTTGCATCTGTGTTCATCAGTGATATTGGCCTGTTGTTTTCTTTCTTTGTGACGTCTTTGTCTGGTTTTGGTATCAGGGTGATGGTGGCCTCATAGAATGAGTTTGGGAGTGTTCCTGCCTCTGCTATATTTTGGAAGAGTTTGAGAATGATAGCTGTTAGCTTTCCTCAAAATGTTTGATAGAATTCCCCTGTGAAGACATCTGGTCCTGGGCTTTTGTTCGTTGGAAGATTTTTTTTTTTTTTTTTTTGCGGTACGCAGGCCTCTCACTGTTGTGGCTTCTCCCGTTGCGGAGCACAGACTCTGGACTCACAGGCTCAGCGGCCATGGCTCACAGGCCCAGCTGCTCCACGGCATGTGGGATCTTCCCAGACCCGGGGCATGAACCCATGTCCCCTGCATCGGCAGGCGGACTCTCTACCTCTGTGCCACCATGGAAGCCCCTGTTGGAAGATTTTTTAATCACAGTTTCAATTTAAGTGCTTGTGATTGGTCTGTTTATATTTTCTATTTCTTCCTGGTTCAGTCTAGGAATGTTGTGCTTTTCTAAGAATTTGTCCATTTCTTCCAGGTTGTCCATTTTATTGGCATATAGTTGCTTCTAGTCATCTCTCATGATCCTTCAGTATTCCTGCAGTGTCAGTTTTTACTTCTCCTTTTTCATTTCTAATTCTATTGATTTGAGTCTTCTCCCATTTTTTCTTGATGATTCTGGCTAATGGTTTATCAATTTTGTTTATCGTCTCATAATTCCAGCGTTTACTTTTATTGATCTTTGCTATTGTTTCCTTCATTTCTTTTTCATTTATTTCTGATCTGATCTTTATGATTTCTTTCCATCTGCTTACTTTGGGTTTTTTTTTTTTCTTCTTCTATCTCTAATCACTTTAGGTGTAAGGTTAAGTTTTTATTTGAGTTGTTTCTTCTTTCTTGAGGTAGGATTGTATTGCTATAAACTTTCTTTTAGAACTGCTGTTGCTGTATCCTATAGGTTTTGGGTCATTGTTATTTCATTGTCATTTTGCTAGGTATTTTTTAATTTCCTCTTTGATTTCTTCAGTGCTCTGTTAGTTACTTAGAAGTGTATTTTTTAGCCTCCATTGAGCAGTCTTTGATAACCAATTATGATGTCAAGTTGTTTGAAGGGGAAGATGATTTAATGTCTTATTTCTAATATAGAGGGTTAAGAGACCAAGACATATATTTTGGAATTTGTTGAAGATGTGCTTGTGAGATTCTTAATGAAAAACTGATCTGGGTTCAGACCAGCTGAAGTGAAGGCTTCTTTTACTTCATATTAAAATTGATTCACTAACCCACAGTCCCAGTGACTGTCCTCATCATTTATTTAAACTTGTTTTATTTGAACATATAAGTAGCTAGTTCTCTTCACAGTAAAGAAGAGAAAAGTGAAAGAACGAAGAATTCTTCATTTTTTCCTTTATATGAAGTGTGGTTTCCCAAGCTCAGCACCAATGACAAATGTTCTACATAATTCTTTGTTGTTAAGGCAGTGGGTCGGGAGAGGGACAGGTTGGACAGTGGTAAGGAGAGGGGTATCCTGTACACTGCAGGATGTTTAGCAGTATCCCTGGCCTTTATCCACTAAATGCTAGCAACCTCTCCATTCAGGACAACCAAAAATATTTCTAGCCATTGCCAAAATTTTCCTGAAGGCGAAATCACCCACAGTTAAATACTTCTGATATAATTATAATCACAATTTGCCTTACATAATTGGTTATGCTAACTGGCAGAACTAGGGATGGCATATAATAGTTAACCAAGTGACATGTTTTATTATAGCCTTAGCCTTGTTCACACACTTAGATATTGGTAACTTCATCTTGGAAGCATTAGTTCCTCAACTGTTCTTACTCTAGTAAAATAAGGAGGTTTTTGGTAGGTGTGTGAGAAGAGGTTTTTGTCCAGTGAGAATGAAGCAATGGTATTTGGCCCATAAATAAAGTTTACACTCATAAAGAATCAAAGATAGACAGGAAGTTATCTCCTCTCTGAAAATTCCCTTGGAGAGCCTTCTCAACAAGCCAGCGCTGGTACACTCCAGAAAAATAAGGTAACCAAATTTCCCAATTTGCCTGGAACACTGACTTACTTATGTTTGTTGCTCCTGCATGGTTATTAAGAATAAATTCCTCTCACTCTCAAAACTGTCTTAGTTCAGGACATGAAGTTAAAAAATATAACCCTTTACCAGTGGTAGTCTACTACTTTTGAACTAGCCATAGTTCTTGGACTCCTAATTATCCCAGAAAGACCAACTAAAACTCATTGCAGGTAACAATTGGACAGGCAGTTTTGTCTGGAATTTAAGAGCATGGACTCTGGAGTCAGAAAGTCTAAGCTTAAATTCTAACCCCATCACTTACTAGCCATGATACTTTGGCTCTTAGTTTCCTCATCTTTAAAATGTGGTTTATAATAGCAGTTGCTTCCTCATAAGATCACATGCATAAAATACTTAAATTACATATATAATAACATGCATAAAATACATAGAACTTTCCGCGACACAATACTATTACATTTTTGGCTCATGATATCTTGACCCTTGTCTCTTCTACTCTGCACACTGGGGAAAAAAAAATAGGTATGGGAGACTATACACATGTTTTTCCTTGTAATCTGAAATTGTGCCATCAACTTACTCATTAAATAGTTCTGATGTTTTCCATTTGCCTGTTTCAATAAAATTTGAATCACATTGCACTTGGTCATTTATAAGTGGTTTTTTGCACTTAATAATAATTTCATTTGTGTTTGTATACTTTTCAAAATCACATTTAGATTATTATTATTAATGCTATTACATTATACACTTTTCTTCCTGGAGAATAAATTTCAATATTTATCTGGTCAGGAGTTGGGAAATGAATGTAGACTTCTAAAATAGCCCCCAGTGATCCTTACCTCCTGATATTCATACTTCTGTGTAATCTTTCACCTTGATACGAGTTCACTGGCTTGCTTCTAACTGGTAAAATATTGCAAAGGTGAAGCGATGTCACTTCTGTGATTAAGTTTCTAAAGATTGTGATTTCCGTCCTATTAGCAGATGCTCTGTGCTAGTTCCTCAGCTTATAGGTTTCGATGGAGAGAACTTCCACGTGGAGAGGGCTACGTGTGAGAGAACTGAGGCTTTCAGTCCAACAACCCATGAAGAAATGAATACTACCAAGAACCACACGAGCTTGGAAGTGGATCCTTTCCCAGGCGGGTTTCGAGATGACTAAAGACAGAGGATTCCTTGATTACAATCTGTGAGAGTCTCTGAAGCTGCAAGCCCACATTCCCATTCGGTACAAACTGTGAGATAACAATTATATGCTCTTTTAAGCCTAGTTTTTTGACAATATAATATGCAGCAAAAGCTACTTAAAAAGAAGAGAGAGAGAATGTGGTACATATGCTCATAAGCTATTCTTACCTAAAAGTACATTCAACTAAAAATAAACTCATTGCCCGTGCTCCATATTTCCTTTATCTCATTGACATCATCATAACCTTGATTTTTCTTGTAAACCTCTGTTCAAAACTTTTAAAGAAATTTTGGTATGAAAGTGAGCAGAAAGTGGAGCAGTGGGAATAAGGGAGGCCTTGCTTAGTTTTTGTTTGTTTTACTTTGAGAGAGGAGATCCTAGGCTTAAGTGAATAATCCAGGAAGAGGGTGAAATAGATGACAATGGAGGTGGAAGAGGGACAAGCAGAAGAGAAATTCTTAAGAAAGCAAGCTGGGATGGCATCCAGAGGAGCCTAGAAGGAGGAATCCATCTTTGACTGGAGGGGCAATACTTTAGCCCTCACTTCACAGAAGGTGAGAAAGAGGGGTAAATATTTAGGTATGCTGGCAATTTTGCTGATGATCATAAAAGGGAATTCATGAATCAGAGTATGTAATCTGTATATTACCAATATGAAATGACTTGAATGTAATAAAATATAACTGATGAACTATAGAGACATAATTAAACCTATTTCTAATGAAATAGCAAATATTGTGAACCTGTCTGTTTTTCTTGGGGAAAATACAAATACAGATGGTCCCTGACTTTTGATTTTTCGACTTTACAATGGTGCAAAAGCAATAAGCATTCAGTAGAAACGATGCCTCAGACTGAATTTTCATCGTTTTCCAGGCTAGTGATATTCAGTAGGACACTCGTGATGCTGGGCAGTGGCAGCATCTGCAATTCCCAGTCAGCCATGCAATCACGAGGGGAAATAACTGATACACTTACAGCCATTCTGTACCCTTACAATCATTCTGTTTCTCACTCTCAATAAACTACTTTATTCAATAAACTGCTTTATTATAAATTATGCTTTGGGTTAGATGAGTTTGCCCAACTGTAGGCTAATGTAAGTGTTCCAAACATTTAACCTAGGCTAGGCCAAGCTATGATGTTTGGTAGACTAGGTATATTATATTAAACGCATTTTCGACTTAAAATATTTTCAACCTATGACGGGTTTATTGGTACATAACCCCATCTTAAGTCGACAAAGATCTGTATACTACTCATGGGTGCCGTCTTCTCTGTTCCACCTTGTAAACATTTTTAGCATGTGAGGAAATACAAGGAAAACGTATGCTTTGATCTGCCATCAGAAATAATTAAGTACTGAAACTGAATCAGTACTGAATCTGCAGCCAAAGAGCAAGCTAAACTTGAACGTGTACCTTTGAAGAGCTACTGATGTTTTAACTTAGCCTCAAACACTGCTATTTATTCATGCTACTGTCAATTTGTGTTATCCAGTTACAAAGAATCAGCTTTATCCTCACCTTTGATCCCTGAGGGCACTGAAAAATACCTTCTTGCATATGATCTCAAGAGGTTTTCGTCCTAGTCTAATTCTCTAAGGCAGCTGGCTTCACGCCCAGATACCCCGAAATGCAGGTCAGTTGGTGAAATGGTCATGTTCTCATTTCCACAAAGAGCAAATGATGCCCTTTTGCTGTGTATGGACTTCCCGGGCATGTAAAAATCTATCCTGGGTAGAAAGAGACAAATGGAAATCGAAAGGTTCATGGCAAAAGTGCATAATAAACTGAAGAGTTTCCCCAATGTCAGTGTATTTGCCATTGCCCTCTACGATGGCATTGTAATCGAGAGGCAGTGAAATGAGGACAGCATGCTGACTGGTTCATAATTTTTTTAATGTCAATATTAAAGAACTGTCCTTTATTATGATTATTATAATTTCTATGTTTTTGTGCTAAAATATATTTTATATATTTCATTGTACAAAGTTTGGGCAATAGTAATTTTGTTCATACCATTCCTGACAAAATTAAATTTGTCAACCCTATCATGAAATCCAAATATTTGGGAAATACTAATCTTGGCTAAGATGGACGTTCAGTTTTACTTTATAGCAGAGTGGTGAAGAAAGTGTGCTTTGTAGTCAGATTGTGTTCATATTACAACCCCAGGAATGGCACTGGGACAATGGACAGTTTACTTACTTAGTCTATTCCTTAATCTCCTCAGATATAAAATAGACTAATGAAAGGAACTAAGCTCACAAGTGAGCAATTAATTCATTCATAAATATATACCATATCTGGCAAGGAGGAAGCATGCTCCGTCAGGGTAGTCTGTTATCATCTTAAAGCACTGAAACTCTCTTAGCACAATTATAATTAATGTTTATTAATTAATGTTAATTAATTAATTTAATGTATCAGCAATGAAGCTCTGGAAAATCATTTTTTCTTTTTAATTAAACCTACATTTGTTGAGCAATTACTATTTTCTAGAAACTATCCTATAATTTAGAAATACAAAATTATACCAGACTGTGTCCTCAGAGAGTCTGCAAGCTAAGATAATTCCTTAATTTTCAATGAAAGTTTTATTTATATATTTAAGCAGATATTTTAAACTGGTGACCTTTGCTTGGTATTAAGCAGACCTCTGAGATAGAAGCTGGGAAAGCTGAAAAGTTAAAGACAGGAAGACACCAAGAAGATTGCCAGTGACAAAGTGGGCTGAGAAGAATTAATTCCAAGGAAGGAGAAAAGGAAAGAAATACAAAGTAACTGATAAATGGGAGTTTGTTAGTTTCTGTGTTTGCAACCATTTAGCACAGAAGTGCATTCTTTAAAAAGTAATCTTTCTGCAATTTTCCTTGTAACCTAAAGTAAACAGTATCATTTTCCTTAGTACTCACATGGTGCCTCAACTTCAAGAAGAATTTTTTAGAGGGTAACTGGTGAAGTTAGTAAATTTTTTTATTAGGATTTGATAGAAATATTGATTCTTCCAATCCAAAACATGGTATATCTCTCCATCTGTTTGTGTCATATTTGATTTCTTTCATCAGTATCTTATAGTTTTCTGAGTGGAGGTCTTTTACATCCTTAGGTAAGTTTATTCCTAGGTATTTTATTCTTTTTTTGCAGTGGTGAATGGGAGTGTTTCCTTAATTTCTTTTCTGATTTTTCATCATTACTGTATAGGAATTCAAGAGATTTCTGTGCATTAATTTTGTATCCTGCAACTTTACCAAATACATTGATTAGCTCCAGTATTTTTCTGGTAGCATCTTTAGGATTCTCTATGTATAGTATCATGTCACCTGCAAACAGTGACAGTTTTACTTCTTCTTTTCCGATTTGGATTCCTTTTATTTCTTTTTCTTCTCTGATTGCTGTGGCTAAGGCTTCTAAAAGTCTGTTGAATAATAGTCGTGAGAGTGGGCAACCTTGTCTTGTTCCTGATCTTAGTGGAAATGGTTTCAGTTTTTTACCGTTAAGAAGGAAGTTTATAGCAATATAATCCTACCTTACGTAACAGGAGACATCTCAAATAAACAACCTAACCTTACACCTAAAGAAATTAGAGAAAGAAGAACAAAAATACCCAAAGTTAGCAGAAGGAAAGAAATCATAAGGATCAGATGAGAAATAAATGAAAAATAAGTGAAGGAAACAATAGCAAAGATTAATGAAATTAAAAGCTTGTTCTTGGGCTTCCCTGGTGGCGCAGTGGTGAGAGTCTGCCTGCCGATGCAGAGGACACGGGTTCGTGCCCCAGTCCAGGAAGATCCCACATACCGCAGAGCGGCTGGGCCTGTGAGCCATGGCTGCTCAGCCTGCGTGTCCGGATCCTGTGCTCCACAACGGGAGAGGCCACAACAGTGAGAAGCCCACGTACCGCAAAAAAAAAAAAAAAAAAGCTTGTTCTTTGAGAAGATAAACAAAATTGATAAACACTAGTCAGACTCATCAAGAAAAAAAGGGAAAAGACTCAAATCAATAGAATTAGAAATGAAAAAGGAGAAGTAGTAACTGACACTGTAGAAATACAGAGGGTCGTGAGAGATTACTACAAGCCACTATATGCCAATAAAGTGGACAACCTGGAAGAAATGGACAAATTCTTAGAAAAGCACAACCTTCCTAGACTGAACGAGGAAGAAATAGAAAATATAAACAGACCAATGGCAAGCACTGAAATTGGAGACTGTGATTAAAAATCTAACAAACACAAGCCTAGGACCAGATGGCTTCACAGGCGAATTCTATCAAACATTTAGAGAAGATCTAGCACTTATCCTTCTCAAACTCCTCCAAAATGTAGCAAAGGGAGAACACTCGCAAACTCATTCTATGCAGCTACCATCACCCTGATACCAAAACCAGACAAAGCTGTCACAAATAATGCAAAGTACACGCCAGTATCACTGATGAACACAGATGCAAAATCCTCAACATGCTACTAGCAAACAGAATCCAACAACACATTTAAAAGATCATGCACCATGATCAAGTGGGGTTTACCCTAGGAATGCAAGGATTCTTCAGTATATGCAAATCAATGTGATAAACCATATTAACAGATTGAAGTAGAAAAAACAGGTGATCATCGCAATAGATGCAGAAAAAGCTTTCAAGAAAAGTCAACACCCATTTATGATAAAAACCCTCCAGAAAGTGGGCATAGAGGGAACTTACCTCAACATAATAAAAGCTATACATCACAAAGTTATTGAATGACTCAAATGAGATGACTACTGTGAATGTGCCTTAAGAGTAGTGAGTACTAAATATAAGGTATTATTATCATTTCCTTCTTCTTCCTATAGATATCCCAGATTGCTTTTTTGAAACAGAATTAAATAAATTTATTGTGCCATTTGTTAGACTATTCTGAGGTTTTGGTTATATTTTATTTTCAGTTTTCAAAGTTTGTGACAGAATTTTATGTAGAAATTAATGACAGTTTTTAACAGCTTCTGAAATCCCTGGTATATGATTGCTATAATATTTTCTAAGAGCTACTAAAATTTGGCATGGCTTCCCCTTCTCAGTGTTGAAGTAACTAGATTGTGTAGTAATAAGCTTTGCCAGTATTTGCTCCCATACAACTCAATGATTTTCTGAAATGCACGTCTTCAATTGATTAGGATATAATTTCTTGATTTATTTCTAAACAACAACAACATACAGCAAAAATACCTGTTATTTTTCTCTCCTTAGGAACCTTTCTAAGCCTAAGCAATTTTTAAAAGGTCAGTTAATGGTTTACTGATTTCTTTGCTCTTTTCCCTTAATCTTCTTAATGTGTGTGCCATCTAAAATTGGTGCTTTATCAATTTCAAGTGCATTTCAGTCTTTTAAAAAAAACCACTCTTATTTTTCCTTGTTACTTGTCTGTCTCGCCTGTGAAGCAAATCAAATATCTGAATCAATGTACTATCCTATTAGGATAAAACCAATTTAAGCTATGGTTTAATTTGCTATTCTAAAGAAAGATAAATTTGCTTTTATGAATGCATCAGCACATGCACAAATTACAGATATGAGATTATAAATCTCAAAATTATGCTTGTTACCCTCGAGAAACAATATAAAAGTATTCTAAAAAAAATTGTCATAAAATTCTAAATATTTGGGCAAATAAATTGTCTTCACATCAGATAATTAGCCTTGTTTTCCTGGCACTCATGGAACTGTCTGATAATAATTTGCATATTTTGGAAGCATCATAAAGTTCCTTAGGCCATGATAATTTATTAAATTGCCGCTACAGAATTATAATTCAAATTTGTGATTACAAATAAAACTTAATATTGTAAATGTCAGAAAATATCCCTGCCCTTTTTTCTACAAGGTAAATGATGTTTTAACCTCACATGTGACATATGTGTGCCAAGTATGGCTTCCAAGAGACCTCCATTTGGACAATGGCATATCTAGTGCATATCTTTATTGAAAACAAATTGTCCTTGTTTTTAGTTTGCTGGTTTATTGTTTACTTGATGCTTTTCTCAGGTATGTTCTATAAATATATTATAATTAAAAGTGAAGGGATATACATAAAATATATTAAATACCTACCTTGTGTCAGGTACCTTTCACACATTGCTATAAGCCTTTCTCCAAAATAACTCCCCAAATAAGATTTTTTATTCCTGTTTTATTTTTTAATAGAGAGCAAACTAAAGACCTGTAATTGTTATTAAGTAAATTTCTCAGGAGAGAAATACCTAATAACTGCAGAGCCAGTATTCAGGGGTTCAGGCTAGTACTTTCTGACTTACATGAGCACAGCACAAGCTGAAAGGAAGGACATTTCTTAGTTTTTCATTTATGGTGTGTGAGAAAGTTATCCTTTAAAACATATGGCATTCTCAAACAGGAAATGTAGACTGATCCCTTAGATTTTTCCATTTAGGAATGCATTTGGTTGCAAATAATAGAAAATCAATGCCACATATGTATCACCAAACAACACAAGTGGAGGCCATTTGTAATGCATACTACAAAGTTCAGGAATATGACTGGTATAGATATTCAATAATACTATTGGGGATCAGGGCTCTTGTTATATTTTTTTCTTAAAAATGTTGTTTGTTTCTTGTGCTCATTCTTAACCTCAGGGCCACAGTATAGCTACTCTACCTTCAGGCATCATACTGTAAGCCTATTACAGGCCATCAGCAGGAGAAAAAGAAATTAACATCAATAGTGGCCTCTGCTTATATCTTATTGGCCTGAAAAGGGCCACATGGCTATCTCTGGCTGCAATGGAAGCTGAGATGTCAAGATTTAACATTTATATCAGAGAAGGGATAATGAAGTTGGAAATGGAATTTTGAACAGCTAACCTAAAATACCTGCTTATACACATTATCCTACATACCTTACTCTTTTAGAGCTTACCCAAATCTATGTTTTCACTCATTCATTTATTTTGTCAGACATTCAAAAACTATTTATTCAATTCTGTTGCTGGGTGCTGAGAATATACCTGTGATTTAAAAAGGCAATGCCTATCTTAAAAAATACATGGAAATCAATTCCAAATGGATTTTGGTCTACATATTGAAGACAAATGAATAAAACTTTTTCAAGAAAAGGTAGAAGGACATCTTTGTGACCTCAGAGTAGACAAAGGTTTCTTAGAAAAGACATACACACTCATAAACACTCACTATATACATAGAGAGAGACACATTGAACTATATTAAGATTGAGAACAAGTGGACAGCAAAAAACTCCATTAACAGAGTACAAAGGGATCGCACAAGGCTGAAGAAGATAGTCACAATATGTATAGATGACAAGAATTTCTACAATCAATTAAAAAAGGACATATAGCCCAGATAAAAATATGTAAAACATGCAAATCAGTATTTATGTAAAAGAGTATGTAAATAGCTATAAACATATAAAAAGGTCTTTAAACATGTTTATTATCAGGAAATTCAAATTACGGCAACTACTTCATACCCACCAAAATAGGTACAATGAAAATGACTGAAAATCTCCACTGTTTGCAAGGAAATCTTAAGTATTTGGAGCAACTGAAACTCTTCAGTGAGAGTGCAAATTCCAACAATCACTTTTTAAAACCTGTTTAGAAGTATTGACTATAGCTGACCATATGTGCTTTTTGCCCTAGCATTTTCAATTCTAGGTGTATGCTCAAAAGAAATCCATATTTATCTTCACCAAAAGACATGTGTAAGAAAGTTCATAGCAACAGCATTAATGATAACCAAAAGCTTGAAATAACCTAAATATGTATCATTGCTAGGATGGACAAATAAATCATGGTATATTTGTATAGTGGAATACCATACAGTGATGAAAGTAAACAACTTACAATTGCATGGAGCAGTATGGATGGATCTCATAAACATAATGCTGAAGAAAGTGGAGCAGCAGTAGAGCACAGGATATTTTCCATATATAAAATACAAAAAAAGGCAAAGGTGACCTATGCTATTAGACTCAGAATACCAGTTAGACCTTGCAGGGAGGGAGGGTGAGGACAGGAATAGAGAATGAATGGAATTTCCTGAATATTAGTAATAAGCTGTTCCTTGATCTTGGAGTTTTTTATACAGGTGTTTTGTTTGTGAGAATGCATCAAACTCCTCACTTGTGGTATATGTAGTTTTGAAACAGGAGGGAAGGGGGCAGGGCACAAAGTTTAAAAGAATGACATGGCTATAGGACATGACAAAAACTGGTTAGAACCAACTAGGTCCAAATGGTGTAGTATTCGACTTCCAGTGGACATTGAGCCTCATTATACGCTATTGTAGTACACTAGCATATGCTAAATGACACACCCACCAGTGTCATGACAGTTTTGAGGCTAACCATAAAAGGCCAAAAAGTGGGCAGTGGCCCAGTTCTTGGAAATCTCTATCCCTTCCCTGAAATAATTGGAATAATCCTCCCACTCATTAGCCTATGAAATTTCTCAGCCCATAAAAACTGACCACCCCATATTTCGAGGCTCTCTCGCCTTCTGAGATGGCCCACACTCTGCCTGTGGAGTGTTTTTCTCTCTAAATAAATCCACTTCTTACCTATAACTTTGTCTCTCACTGAATTCTTTCTGCAACAAGACATCAAGAACCTCAAATTCACCAGGAACAGTTTTCCTTCTAAACAGTATCCTTCAATAAAAAAGTTAAACACAAAAAAGGAAAAAACATATCTGACACTGACCTAATAGATGTTATTAACTAATGGAAGAGAGATATATTAAGCAACAATCATGGGCATAGCAGTGTTAATATGAGTTTTGCTAACTAGCTTAAAGGATAACCAAAATTCTTTCAAAGAGAGTTAAGCAGGGTACTCTAATTCAGATGGGAGGGTCTGGGAAGACCCCTCTGAGGAAGTGAGACCAAAGACATTATCTGAAGCATGAGGGAGTTTTCAGATGAAGACTGAAGACAAGAGTGCTCTAAGTAGAAGGAGCAATATGTGTGAAGACCCTCAGGAGAAAAAGAGCTTAGTTTTTTAGAACAATTGAAAGAAGACCAGTGTAGCTAGAGGCAGAAGAGAGCATAGTGTGATTAGATTCCTCTCAATCTTTAGGACTGGGATATTTTCCAAATTCATACCAGAGACCTAGCGTGTCCTCAGAATTCATCAATTATTCATTAAGATAATATTTGGTAATATCTCCATCCTATATTCTTAAGTAACTTGGAGTCAAGTGGAGGAGACTAATGTAAATAGGGCATTAACAACTCAAAAGAAGAGTGTTATGGTAACGGTGTGCACGAGTTGTTATGGGAAGACACAGAAGTGGCATATTATTAAGCCATGAGGGATCAGAGACCATTTCTCAGAAGAGGTGTTAGCTAAGGTGAATCCTAAAGACCATGTAGAAATGCAAAGAAGCTGGGCCATGAGCAGAACATTCCCCTGAGAGAGGAACATGGACAAACCTTAGAAGCAAAATGAACAGTTGAGTGTGGATAGAAAATAGAGTAAGGCTGGAGAGAGGAGACAGGTTAGAAGGGACACATTGGAGAAAAAGTAAGCAAGGACAAGATCGTAACAGTTCTGATTGCCCATCTTCACAGAACTGCAGTTCTGTTCTAAATAGATGGGACGACTCTGAATGATTTAAAATAAAGACTTGAAATGATCAGACTTTAGGGATCATATTGTTCACTGTGAGCACCAGATCCTAGAGCAGTGCCTGGCAGAGAATGGGACCGAACAAAGTATTTATTGCTAAATGAATTTAAAGAAAAAAGATTTCATTGATTACTATATGGACAGTGGATCTATTCGGTTAGAAAATCCTGTTGGGTCTGCTTTGAAAATATATCTAGAGTCTGACCATTTCTCATTCCCACTGCTTTCATCTTGATCCAGCCATTGTCTCTCAGATTATTTTAGTAGCTTCTTAACCGACTTCCTGCATCCACATTTACTCCTCTACTGTTCATTCTCAACACAGCAGTAATAAGAATCCTTTAAAATGTAAGTCAGATGATGTCACCTTTGTTCAAAACTCTTTAATGCCCTTCCTTCTCATACAGAGTACGATTCAGTGGCCTTCAAGCGCTTGCACAATCTGCTTCTTAGTGTCCTGAGCTCTCTGATCTCCTTCTCTCTTACCTTCATTTACACCCTCGCCAGCTACCTGGAGTCTGGCTCTTCCTCAGTCACACCTACAACAACAAATTTTTGTTGACACATAACCCACAGCCTTTGCTCTACGTTAAAGCTTTTGATCTTTAAAGACTACCTTGACCACACTTCTAAAAATAGTTTTTTTTACCTGTTCCCGGCACTCTTATTCCTCTTACATGACTTATTTTTTCATAGCACTCCTCACTTTCTAACATGTAAATTACCTAAATTATTTTTATTGTTTCTCTCTTTCCTGCCAGGAGAGTGCAAGTTCTATGATGACAGGATTTTTTTTTTCCTTTCTTTTATTAAACTGTAGTACCTGGAGATGTCTGTCTCATAGTAGGTGCTCAAAAATACTTGTCAAGTGACAGAGGGAGAGAGAAGCAGGAGATACACTTAGAAAGCTACTATCCATTGATTAAGATAGTGCAGTGCAGAAAGAGAGAAGGGGGTTAACACGCTGAATTTGGAAACTCTCAATTCTATGTTAAATGCTATTCACCCTAGTTTCTCACCTTCCAACTGATTGTGCTCACACCCTCCCCTAAGTCCTTTATATTTGGGTTTCTGGAACTGCTATGATAGACAGGAGTAGAATTGATGTGGAAGACTGAGAAAGAGAACTTGTGTTAGAGATGACTCTCAGATTTCTGGGATGAACCTAGATGTGCCATATCAGAGATTAGGAATACTAGAAGAGGAACATGTTTGGAGGCAAGATCAAAAGTTTAAATTTGATCATGGTCAGTGACTCATCCAGGAGGCAAAACTATTTTGGCTGAATAGACTAATCAGTCAAATATTAAGTACAGACTAGCTGAATTCAATTACTTGCCTATAACTTTGAAATAACTGCTCGCTAAATGACTACTGACTGAAAGGAATTGCAAATATGACATATGAAGACGTTAAACTCCACGTGTCAGTCAAGGTTCAACCAGAGAAACATACCTGGAGGAGACATATATTAAGAGATTTACTGGAAGGAATTGAATTACATGATTTTAGGAGGCAGGGATGAAAATCTGAAATCCCTAAGGCAGACCTTCAGGAAGGGTAGGCTGGAATTCTGGGGCATGTGTCAAAGCTCTTATCCTCAGGCAGAAATTTTCCTCTTTGGGGAAGCCTCAGTTCTGCTCTTAGAGTCTTTCAACTGACTGAATCAGGCCTACCCAGATTAACTAAAATAATCCCTTTACTTAAAATCGCCTGTTCCTGGACTTTAGTCACATCTACAAAAGGCTTTCACAGGTATACTTAGATTAGTATTTGATTGAATAACTAGAGGCTGGAGCTTAGTCAAGCTGACACACAAACTGAGTATCACACCCAACTCTCTCTTATACTGCAACTTTTATGAATTCTTTAATTTTAGTAAGTTTTAGTTTTCTTTTATGCACATTAGGAAAAGGTTTTAATATAATCAAATACATTCATGGTCCATTTGCATTAACCCTCACTAGGTGTTTGTTTCAACATGTGTGTCTTTGAATTTACCTGCTTTCTAACTTTTTCCTTATTCATTTTAATGGATTCCTTTCTTGTGAGAGTGACTTTATTTTCTAAATGCTCTAGTGTAATTTGAAAAAACAAGTCTGTATCCCCCTTTGATATGCTAATATTAGTTCTCTGAGTACTAGGAATTTCAATGTCCTGGAAAAATAACTATTTGAAAATAATACATATTTATATATTTTGGATGTACAAAGCAGTTTTATTTCTCACTTTTACATTTAGTACATACATTTTTCAATATTATCACAAAGTAAACTGTTATCCTTCCCCACCTTCCCAGTCTTCTTTGTTGAGAAAACAATCATATCTTTCTGCTAACATATTGTTTATTTAATGAACAGCAATAGATTTCTTTCACATTATTCTTTTATAACATTAAATTTTTAAATGCTCTTTTTAATTTTCATTCCCTCATTTTCTGTGAAAGTATACTTCATGGTATAATTTTAATGCTATTCTGAATTCAGAGGAGGAAGTGAATGGCTCTTGCTAGGGGATTTAGGAAATATTACTAGGAGATAAGTTGACCATGGTCTTAAAGTAGGTGGGTGTTTGACAGGTTGAGAATGGGGTATTTCAGGTTATGAGAGAGGAGTATATCATAGACAAAACTACACAGGAATAAAAGGCATTTGAATATTCAGGTAAGGGAAGAAGTTCAGTGTGAATGAAAGATTGAGTGCGTGAATTAAGAGAAATCAAGGTGCAGATGTGGGTTTGATATTGGAGTTACATACATCAAATTAAAGAATAAAAAAGCAACAGAAAACTCTCAAAACTGTAGGCTTTAATACTTTACTGATATTTATCTACATGTGCCTATCACAGTGCTTGATACATGGCACGCATTCAATAAATACCTTTGGTGATGGAACACACCCTGTGTTGTTTAGGAGGAGATCTGTTTTTAAACAGAAAAGCTCTTAGTTGTATTGAAGAGTGAATTTGCATGGTGATGGTGAGAAATGAGTGGCAGAAAAATCAAACAGAAGGTTAGAAAAAAAGAGGTTGAGTTTGAGAACTTTTTTCCCTAACCATAAGCATTTTAAAAGATAGATTTTTGTATTGCTATCAAAAGTTTAAACATGTTTTTATGAAAAAGAGGCAGTTGTGCATTGTAGCATTAAATCACAATGAAACTTGTCTGTGAACAATAACGTTTACAACATCCAAAACTATATCAGGTAGGGAATAGTGTTATGCAATTTCACAGAGTTTTTATATTCTTTTTGTTAGTGGAGATTCTGAAAAACCTCTTCTAACATTGGATCAATGTTGTGAATTTGCCAGCATATTTTTCTGTGACAACAAAGATATTCAAGAGATAACTAGAAATTGGATCTGAAATAGTAGTCCAGCCCTAGGATTGCATCTTTTTCTGCTGATGAGTAATTGGGTTGTATCTAAAGGTAATACTTAGGACTAGGCTGGAGTATCCCTCTGTGTCTCTGAAAATTTTTTATCTTCTTTGCCCAAATCAATCCCAAAGATTAAAGGGTCCATGGGTTGTGATTTCAAGTTGGACTTATTAATACCTATTCTTTCTGAGTGCAAAAACAGATTGATGAGCAATTTGTTTTAATCCTCTTGGGAAAGGGGTGGGATTGCATCAGAATGCTTGTTGGTTAGATTTTCCCTAGTGTCTGCCAACTTTAACACCCACAATGAACTAATTTGTTTCTAAATTTGTATGATATAAGATAGATACTGCATACAAGAAAATAGAAAAACAAACAAACAACCCAAAAACCTCCCAGAGCTTACATTTTGCTTACAATTTTAACAAAGTTGAAATAAAGCCAACCCAAACAACTATTACATGCAAGCAAGCATCATATATTAAAAATGTTTTTGATACTAGTAATCATTAATTTTAAAATAATTTTCTCAAACTATCAAAAAAATGTTAAACAGGAAGAACTTAAATACTTTCAGTATTAAGAGAAATATAGACAGATATTTGCCCATTTTAAAATTTTAACACATCCATGCAGGCCAGGATAGTTCTCACTCCCTGATAACTGATGCTTCAATCAGAACCAGGGATCTTTCCCAGCAGGCCAACAATCTCTTGTTCATTAGACATAAGGACCAGAGAGAGAACCTTTGATTATATCAATATTTCAGGATTAGACAAATGTTGACCACCGCATCACTTCAATCATGGAGGAGTTCTTGAGAGTATATCTGTTTCTTTCTTTTTCCTTCTGAGAAAGGCAATTATTACATAGTATGACCCCCAACTATAACTTAGTTTCACGTGTTAGGCATGGAATGTTGTAGGAAGTTAATTTTGACTAAGACACTTGCCTCCATCATTTTTACTATCAAAAATCACTTGTACCCCTAAGATGTGTACTGTCTACCTAGTGAAACTTCATAGGTATATATTAAAATTGTTAATCAGGCCTTGAGCTGTGTCTTCGTTCAGTAGGCATTAAAAATTCCATGCTTCAGTTATATGTTCAAACTTATTCATAAATCAACAAGTGAAAGAACTTACATCTCATTCATTTAGTGTCAGCATGTTCGGCATAGGGTAAAAATGTCATAAGGCTCTCTGCCCTCCTTGGCACAGGTGGACATTGGTAAATTTCTTGCCTTATAAGGCATGGCCTACTTGTTTACCCAACAATTTTTCATGCCTGCTGTAGGCATTAAACAACTTGGTTTCTATGGAAATTGATTTAAAAAAAGCAAATCTTTCATTTTTCCTGAATTTTATAGATTGTATTATACTGATTTTCAATTTATTAGTACACCAATCTACCAAACTGAGCCCAGGAAGTGATAGGATACCATTCAAAGAGCAATGAACATCAAGTTAGAGAGATGTGGACCTTTGTATGGGAACTTCAATATCAACTGGAGTTGAAGATGGATTGCATGGGGCAGGACGTGGATGATGGAGACATTTCAAGTGAAAATTGAATCATACGATATTACTCAATTCACCTTTTATAAATAGAAAACACTTCTATTAACTGGTTGAAACTTTTGATTACTGTGATTATGCAGATCAAAATAATAGTTCACAATTATATTTCTATCAAATCCTAATAAAATTTACTAACTCCACCAGTTGCTCTCTAAAAAATTCTTGAAGTTGAGGCACCATGTGAGTACTAAGGAAAATGATACTGTTTACTTTAGGTTACAAGGAAAATTGCAGAAAGATCACTTTTTAAAGAATGCATTTCTGTGCTAAATGGTTGCAAACACAGAAACTAACAAACTCCCATTTATCAGTTACTTTGAATTTCTTTCTTCTTCTCCTTCCTTGGAATTAATTCTTCTCAGCCCACTTTGTCACTGGCAATCTTCTTGGTGTCTTCCTGTCTTTAACTTTTCAGCTTTCCCAGCTTCTATCTCAGAGGTCTGCTTAATACCAAGCAAAGGTCACCAGTTTAAAATATCTGCTTAAACATATAAATAAAACTTTCATTGAAAATTAAGGAATTAGCTTGCAGACTCTCTGAGGATCCTGTCTGGTTTAATTTTGTATTTCTAAATTATAGGATAGTTTCTAGAAAATAGTAATTGCTCAACAAATGTAGGTTTAATTAAAAAGAAAAAATGATTTTCCAGAGCTTCATTGCTGATACATTAAATTAATTAATTAACATTAATTAATAAACATTAATTATAATTGTGCTAAGAGAGTTTCAGTGCTTTAAAATGATAACAGACTACCCTGACGGAGCATGCTTCCTCCTTGCCAGATATTGTATATATTTATGAATGAATTAATTGCTCACTCGTGAGCTTAGTTCCTTTCGTTAGTCTATTTTATATCTGAGGAGATTAAGGAATAGACTAAGTAAGTAAACTGTCCATTGTCCCAGTGCCATTCCTGGGGTTGTAATATGAACACAATCTGACTACAAAGCACACTTTCTTCACCACTCTGCTATAAAGTAAAACTGAACATCCATCTTAGCCAAGATTAGTATTTCCCAAATATTTGGATTTCATGATAGGGTTGACAAATTTAATTTTGTCAGGAATGGTATGAACAAAATTACTATTGCCCAAACTTTGTACAATGAAATATATAAAATATATTTTAGCACAAAAACATAGAAATTATAATAATCATAATAAAGGACGGTTCTTTAATATTGACATTAAAAAAATTATGAACCAGTCAGCATGCTGTCCTCATTTCACTGCCTCTCGATTACAATGCCATCGTAGAGGGCAATGGCAAATACACTGACATTGGGGAAACTCTTCAGTTTATTATGCACTTTTGCCATGAACCTTTCGATTTCCATTTGTCTCTTTCTACCCAGGATAGATTTTTACATGCCCGGGAAGTCCATACACAGCAAAAGGGCATCATTTGCTCTTTGTGGAAATGAGAACATGACCATTTCACCAACTGACCTGCATTTCGGGGTATCTGGGCGTGAAGCCAGCTGCCTTAGAGAATTAGACTAGGACGAAAACCTCTTGAGATCATATGCAAGAAGGTATTTTTCAGTGCCCTCAGGGATCAAAGGTGAGGATAAAGCTGATTCTTTGTAACTGGATAACACAAATTGACAGTAGCATGAATAAATAGCAGTGTTTGAGGCTAAGTTAAAACATCAGTAGCTCTTCAAAGGTACACGTTCAATTTTAGCTTGCTCTTTGGCTGCAGATTCAGTACTGATTCAGTTTCAGTACTTAATTATTTCTGATGGCAGATCAAAGCATACATTTTCCTTGTATTTCCTCACATGCTAAAAATGTTTACAGGGGGAACAGAGAAGATGGCACCCATGAGTAGTATACAGATCTTTGTCGACTTAAGATAGGATTATGTCCCAATAAACCCGTCATAGGTTGAAAGTATTGTAAGTCGAAAATGCATTTAATATAATATACCTAGTCAACAAAACATCGTAGCTTGGCCTAGCCTATGTTAAATGTTTGGAACACTTACATTAGCCTACAGTTGGGCAAACTCATCTAACCCAAAGCATATTTTATAATAAAGCAGTTTATTGAATAAAGTAGTTTATTGAGAGTGAAAAACAGAATGGTTGTAAGGGTACAGAATTGTTGTACGTGTATCAGTTATTTCCCCTCGTGATTGCATGGCTGACTGGGAATTGCAGATGCTGCCACTGCCCAGCATCACGAGTGTCCTACTGAATATCACTAGCCTGGAAAACGATGAAAATTCAAAATCTGAGGCATGGTTTCTACTGAATGCTTATTGCTTTTGCACCATTGTAAAGTCGAAAAATCAAAAGTCAGGGACCATCTGTAATTGTATTCTCCCCATGTAAAACAGACAGGTTTACAATATTTCCTATTTCATTAGAAATAGGTTTAATTATGTCTCTATAGTTCATCAGTTATATTTTATTACATTCAAGTCATTTCATATTGGTAATATACAGATTACATACTCTGATTCATGAATTCCCTTTTATGATCATCAGCAAAATTGCCAGCATACCTAAATTTTTACTCCTGTTTCTCACCTTCTGTGAAGTGAGGGCTAAAGTATTGCCCCTCCAGTCAAAGATGGATTCCTCCTTCTAGGCTCCTCTGGATGCCATCCCAGCTTGCTTTCTTAAGAATTTCTCTTCTGTTTGTCCCTCTTCCACCTCCATTGTCATCTATTTCACCCTCTTCCTGGATTATTCACTTAAGCCTAGGATCTCCTCTCTCAAAGCAAAACAAACAAAAACTAAGCAAGGCCTCCCTTATTCCCACTGCTCCACTTTCTGTTCAATTTCATATCAAAATTTCCTTAAAAGTTTTGAACAGAGGTTTACATGAAAAATCAAGGTTATGATGATGTCAATGAGATAAAGGAAATATGGAGCACGGGCAATGAGTTTATTTTTAGTTGAATGTACTTTTAGGTAAGAATAGCTTATGAGCATATGTACCACATTCTCTCTCTCTTCTTTTTAAGTAGCTTTTGCTGCATATTATATTGTCAAAAAACTAGGCTTAAAAGAGCATATAATTGTTATCTCACAGTTTGTACCGAATGGGAATGTGGGCTTGCAGCTTCAGAGACTCTCACAGACTGTAATCAAGGAATCCTCTGTCTTTAGTCATCTCGAAACCCGCCTGGGAAGGTATCCACTTCCAAGCTCGTGTGGTTCTTGGTAGTATTCATTTCTTCATGGGTTGTTGGACTGAAAGCCTCAGTTCTCTCACACGTAGCCCTCTCCACGTGGAAGTTCTCTCCGTCGAAACCTATAAGCTGAGGAACTAGCACAGAGCATCTGCTAATAGGATGGAAATCACAATCTTTAGTAACTTAATCACAGAAGTGACATCTCTTCACCTTTGCAATATTTTACCAGTTAGAAGCAAGCCAGTAAACCCGTATCAAGGTGAAAGATTACACAGAAGTATGAATATGAGGAGGTAAGGGTCACTGGGGGCTATTTTAGAAGTCTACATTCATTTCCCAACTCCTGACCAGATAAATATTGAAATTTATTCTCCAGGAAAAAAAGGATATAATGTAATAGCATTAATAATAATAATCTAAATGTGATATTGAAAAGTATATAAACACAAATGAAATTATTATTAAGTGCAAAAAACCACTTATAAATGACCAAGTGCAATGTGATTCAAATTTTATTGAAACAGGCAAATGGAAAACATCAGAACTATTTAATGAGTAAGTTGATGGCACAATTTCAGATTACAAGGAAAAACATGTGTATAGTTTCCCACACGTTTTTTTTTTTTCCCCAGTGTGCACAGTAGAAGAGACAAGGGTCAAGATATCATGAGCCAAAAATGTTATAGTATTGTGTCGCGGAAAGTTCTATGTATTTTATGCATGTTATTATATATGTAATTTAAGTATTTTATGTATGTGATCTTATGAGGAAGCAACTGTTATTATAAACCACATTTTAAAGATGAGGAAACTAAGAGCCAAAGTATCATGGCTAGTAAGTGATGGGGTTAGAATTTGAGCTTAGACTTTCTGACTCCAGAGTCCATGCTCTTAAATTCCAGACAAAACTGCCTGTCCAATTGTTACCTGCAATGAGTTTTAGTAGGTCTTTCTGGGATAATTAGGAGTCCAAGAACTATGGCTAGTTCAAAAGTAGTAGACTACCACTGGTAAAGGGTTATATTTTTTAACTTCTTGTCCTGAACTAAGACACTTTTGAGAGTGAGAGGAATTTATTCTTAATAACCATGCAGGAGCAACAAACATAAGCAAGTCAGTGTTCCAGGCAAATTGGGAAATTTGGTTACCTTATTTTTCTGGAGTGTACCAGCGTTGGCTTGTTGAGAAGGCTCTCCAAGGGAAGTTTCAGAGAGGAGATAACTTCCTGTCTATCTTTGATTCTTTATGAGTGTAAACTTTATTTATGGGCCAAATACCATTGCTTCATTCTCATTGGACATAAACCTCTTCTCACACACCTACTAAAAACCTCCTTATTTTACTAGAGTAAGAACAGTTGAGGAACTAATGCTTCCAAGATGAAGTTACCAATATCTGAGGGCGTGAACAAGGCTAAGGCTATAATAAAACATGTCACTTGGTTAACTATTATATGCCATCCCTAGTTCTGCCAGTTAGCATAACCAATTATGTAAGGCAAATTCTGATTATAATTATATCAGAGGTATTTAACTGTGGGTGATTTCGCCTACAGGAAAATTTTGGCAATGGTTAGAAATATTTTTGGTTGTCCTGAATGGAGAGGTTGCTGGCATTTAGTGGATAGAGGCCAGGGATACTGCTAAACATCCTGCAGTGTACAGGATACCCCTCTCCTTACCACTGTCCAACCTGTCCCTCTCCCAACCCACTGCCTTAACAACAAAGAATTATGTAGAACATTTGTCATTGGTGCTGAGCTTGGGGAACCACACTTCATATAAAGGAGAAAATGAAGAATTCTTAGGTCTTTCATTTTTCTCCTCTTTACTGTGAAAAGAACTGGCTACTTATATGTTTCAATAAAACAAGTCTAAATAAATGCTGAGGACAGTCACTAGGACTGTGGGTTACTGAATCAATTTTCATATGGAGTAAAAGAAGTCTTCACTTTAGCTCTCTGAGCTCAGACCAGTTTTTCATTAAGAATCTCACAAGTATATATTCAACAAATTCCAAAATATATGTCTTGGTCTCTTGACCCTGTATATCAGAAATAAGACATTAAACCATGTTACCCTTCAAACAACTTCACATTATTATTAGTTATCAAAAATTGCTGTATGATTCTGAAAGGGCTACATTAAAGAGAAGGAGAGGAAGACAAGTCCTGCTTAGGCCTACTCAATGATAGGGAAAAAGAGATTAAAAAGTGTTGACTAACATAATTTTTTAAAGTAGCATGCTCTGGCTTAAATTAGTAAATTGAATGCATTTGAAGCAACTATAAAATGTTGTCAAAACATGTATTTAAATAAAGGAGGGATACGTCAAACATTCGGTCATTATAGTGACTTATTCCTCTCAGCGTCCATGTATTTTTTTAATTCCAACTACTGAATTACTGACAAAGTATGAATTTCTTCATGCTATTTTTTAGGTTACATTCATAGAAAATCCATTAGAAAAATAGTGTGGACATGTGACATCATTGCTTTACTTGTATTTTGCCTATACTCACAAACTAGTTTGGAGAGAAAAAGAATTGAATTAGATAAACAATTTTATTTTTTAATAGTTAAAACTTTGGAAATAAAACTAGATTCTATTTTGATTTTGTTTTATTGTTTTTAAAACAGTAAATGATAGGGGCTTCCCTGGTGGCGCAGTGGTTGAGAGTCCGCCTGCCGATGTAGGGGACACGGGTTCGTGCCCCAGTCCAGGAAGATCCCACATGCCGCGGAGTGGCTGGGCCCGTGAGCCATGGCCACTGAGCCTGCGCGTCCGGAGCCTGTGCTTCGCAACGGGAGAGGCCACGACAGTGAGAGGCCCGCATACCGCAAAAAAACCAAAACCAAAACAAACAAAAAAAACTACAGCAATAATGAAAAAAAAACCAAAATAAAAAAACAGTAAATGCTGAAATACACAAATAAGCAAGTAAAGATTACATGACATATCACCATACATAGGACATCACTATTAAAATTTTCATTCTTCTAGGTTCATGTGTATGCTCATATATAATTGGAGTCTTTCTGTGCTACCATTTTATAATTTTTTTTCTGTTATTTTGAAGATAATTTGAAGTTCAGTACAAATAATCATTTAATAACAAGTTTGGTCAAAAGGCTAATTGCTGCTTTTTAAAGTATATCTGAGTATAATTAGCTATCTGATACTGTTTATTTTTTCTTTTTTTAGCTTTACTATTTTAATTTTTGTAAGAGTCATTTTCCATTTATGAGAACGTCATCTAGAAAATACCTCTCAGTTACTTCAAATGTAGTCTGGAATCCAGTTTCCATCATAAGTACATGTTCTAAGTAATACAAAATATTTTGACTAGTCCTAACTCAATTTTCCTACATCCTTTCCTATAAAATGCACATGCATGTACACACAAAAGCATATCATTACATTAATTGTTCACAAGATTGAATTAATATTTAAGAATTATTTATAAGATAAGGAAACTTGCTTTATATGGCCTTAAGGCCATATATCTCACAAATCTGCATATATAAGCCAAATATTGTCTAGACCACAACATGGTCTAGACCACAGTGGGTCTGAGACTTTATGCTACTTGCAAGTCAATAAGCTAGTTTACTGACATTTTATGGATATTGTCAGAAAGCATGAGATTCTGGTCTTAGAGACAAAAGATAGTTTACTTCCAATTGCAAAAGTAGTAACCAATGTGTGATCATTTTCTTGTGGTGGTTCCCCGAGCCTAAATTCCCACAGGATGATGCAAACAGGCAAGGTGTTACCTGCACATGCAGTAAGTTTTACAGGGAAGAAACCATAATCTCAGGAAACTCCAATCTTATAATGGGCTGCAAACAAACCTGTCCCTTTGTTTTGTAGGGAGACATTATCTTTATTATACTGGAAAAGAAACAAACCTCTCTTTGCTCCAGATGGAGACACTATATTTTCTAAGTCTGTTTGCTGTACAAATATCCTTGAAAGGATATCTGGAACAAGTGACTGTCAGTGCTTCTGCTTACAAGACTACAGACATGTTAGAGATCTATGAAGTGTCTTCCAACAAGTGGTAACCCAATGTTAAACAGAGTCATTGATCTGAACAACCTCAGGTGGATTATCTAGTTTTATAATCTACATAGTTTAACATAGGACTAATGTGATCTGAAACACATAAACAAAGTGTTCCCTTAAAAAGACACATTATAAATTTTTGAAATGGGTAATTGTTCAAATATTAACACAATTATGAAGTCACTCCCCCACCCGGTTCCTTTCCCCTTTATTTTCCTGCCTTCTAATGTTAACCACTTTTTCAGTTTCTTAGATATCCTTTCAGCTTTTCTTTGTGCAAATATAAGCAAATGTGGACAAATTCTGGTTTTTCCAGTTTCTTAGATATCCTTTCAGCTTTTCTTTGTGCAAATATAAGCAAATGTGGACAAATTCTTGTTTTTCCAGTTTCTTAAGCAGTTCTGATAATATTTTTACTTGGTACATATTGAATCCTCTCCTCCATGTTTCTATATATAGAGAGAGAGCTTCTTAGTATTTCATTATGTTGATATACTTTAGTTCCAATTACAAAAGACTTTATCATTGAATAGATGAGGTATTTTGTCTTTTGATACTTCAGTAATGCAAAGATTTATGGTATACACATTGCTTTACATCTATAGAGGAATAACTTCAGGATAAACTTCAGAAATAGCATTATTGAATAAAAGGGAAAATGTAGTTGAAAATTTTTGTAGATATTGCCAAATTACCTTCCATAAGGGATGTATCATTTTGTACTCTCCAACAGTGTATAAGATTTCTTGTTTTCAGAGAGCTTTATTTAATGATGCTCAAACTGGGTATTCATCTGGAAATGATAAAATTGGCCCATAATACATACCATCTACTAGTATAAACTTCAAGTGAATCAATGATTCAAATGCAAAAAAATAATAATAAAGCCAGAAATACTAGAAGAAAACATAGGTGAATGGCTTGTATATCTGAATAAAAGTGTTTCAAACACAAACACACACATACACATGCACAGAGACACCTTCTGTATGACAGTTATACTAATAAAATAATAATGACAATAAGGGGGAAAAAGAGGAAACCACTGAAAAGAAGAGCAATGAGGAAACAATAGCCCTATAAGATTTATTAAACCAGTAATGAAAAAACATGTGTTACTCGTTTGTGAGTAGACAAGGAGACAAAAAAAAGAAAAAGCTCAAATGCATATGGAAATTTAAGGAGCCTTTTTAATCACAGCAATTAAAGATAGACTGTTGGACCTTTAACTTTTTCTCATTTCTCTTAAGGTTTTATTTTTTGATTCTTTCTTTTTTGAGTTCTGTCAGTTCTTTCACTTTTATGGGTTGTCTGGCCATGTCTTGCTTGAGTTCTTGTATTCCTGTTTTGAACTTTTCCTTCATTCTCCGCTTGGTTCATCATTACTATAATCGTTTTTAATTCATGGTAGAATGTTTACAGTGTTTATCTGTTCCATGGCAACATTTACTTGAGGAATTATTTTGTAGAAAAATTATGTAGCTCTCTGTCATTTATCTAATCCTTATTTGAGTATTTTCCTTCTTCATTTTTGATTACCTATATTTAGGCAATTGGCAATTTATGGACTAGTTCTTTGCAAGAGTTTTCTTCCTGGGAAGGGAGGGGCATAAGGTAAAGGGAGAAATAGATCCCTGGTACATTATTTTAGCCCCTAGATCCAAATGTCCTGAGGTTAGAATCAATCTAGATTCCTAGAAGTCATAAGAGTGATGGGGTAGATCTCTAGCCTTTGCAAAGGACTTCTTCACTTGATAAGATGATTTTCTGTTTCCTTCAAATGTAGTCTTCTGTCCAGCCATGACTTTGCTGCCTCTTCAAATTTAAGCAGGTGCTAGAGGCTTTTCGCTTCCTGCCGTGCACTACCAGTCTCTTCATCAGCTGATGCCTCTCATGAATGCATCCAATATGATTTTCCTACTTTTGGAAGATGTTTTTTGCTGGTGCTTTCAGAGCTTTTCACTCTGCATTTTCCCCACCTTTCCTCTATTTCTTTACTACTACTCCTGCTTCTTTGGAGAAATCTGTCCTGCTCATAGCATTTCTTACTAATGATGGGGAGCTCACCTTTTGGGAATGATTCTTAACTGGAGGTGTCTGAGATTACCATTGCTGGGTTTCTGTGGCTCAGCTCTCTGTGTAACTTCTTACAGAAATTCTTACATTGCCCTATTGGTCTCAACTAATTTTGGTTATGCTTAAAAGTGTATTGCAATTTTCAGGTTTTATGTCACATAGTTTGTATGAAAATTCACTTATGGATTTCCCCCTGCTTTTACTTTGTTTCTGGAGGAGAAATGGTAAGATTCAGAATTAAGTTGCCACAATGTTAATACTAGTAATCTTTTTGAGTGTTTTATTTTTAATGAGGGGCTCAAAGCCCATTTTAAAATTAAAAACACAACATTTATTCAACTATAAATGATAGACTCGTTCCATACAAATATTGCTAATAGGAATATAATTTGATTAAACAGGGAATTACAGCCTCATAAAGTTGTTCTTTAAACATGCTCTAGTTAGTGTAAAAAGTTATCTTCTTTATATTCTTGCCTAATCTTTATTGCAGCAGTTCAGAAAGTACAGGTACAGCTTTAGGAGGATTGATAACTCTCTGGGGGATCTCAAGAGTTATATTTGAGAAGCTATTAAGTGAGACTTTGAGTAACATGATATCATTGTGAGAAAATTATATCAAGAAATGACTCTCTGGCTTCTTCTTACTCATTGCAAATTTCCCTGTAGCCAGCCTAAGCATTATATTGCAATTTATTATTCACTCTGCTGCTCTAGTAGGGAAAAAAAAACACTTCTATTTTTTTGACGTTCCATCCATCGATACTGGCTTCATTTTGCATCATGGTTGGTGAGGTGAGGTCACTCCTTCAGTTAACTTTGTATTATTAATCCATTAATTTCTTACTTTGTCTTGCTTTGAAATGCAAAAATATAGAAAATGTTAAAAACAGTGGATTGATTGGCAGTCTATCACAAAAGCAATGTTGTTTATGTTTATTTTAACATTATTTATCATTTTATTTTGGCCACAAGATCTGCCCTTTTCCTATAATGCCGAATCCCTTAATCTTTTACCGACCATTTTCAAGAATTGCATCTCTTAGGCAATATGACCATTCTATTTAATAGACACAACAGAACATGCACTTTAATTAATATTGTTTTTCATAATATCTATTATAGGAAATTATAAAATATTCCACTGGATGTTGTCATTTACCTAATCATTGTAAGGAAATATTTTCTTTTCTTTTAGAGATAGTTTTAATCAACAATGGAAATCCATTCATCATTTTAAAGTAACTCAACATTTTTTTTGGTTCAATATCTATTTCTTTTTCCAAAATTGGTTTGGTGAGCTAGGTTGATAGATGTCAGCTGGGCTCGTTCATACATATGCAGTTAACTGGAGGGTGGTCTGGGTTATGGTTGTGGCAGTCTTACCTGGGACAGATCAGTGTCTTGCCTGAGACAGATCACTACATGTAGTCTCTCATTCTCCATCAGTCTCGCTGGTGCTTATTCCCATGGTAGTTGGCAGCAGTAAAGAAAGAGAGCAGAAGCATTCTATTGGCCAAAGCAAGTCACAAAGCCATGCCAGATTCAAAGGGTAGAAAACTAGACTCCGCCTTTGATAGCAAAAGCTGTAAAGTCACATTGTACTGCAAAGGGTGTGCAAACAGGGAAATGCGAATAATGGAGGTCATTTGTATAATCAGCGTACCAACCCTTTCAATATGGAACTACCTCATCCCCACCTCTAGTATTTCTGTTATTTATAGTGATCTTCCTTTTGCCTCTTGACTATGCACATGTTTCAAGATCTGGGACAATCAGTGTATCCAAAGCCTCTGATACAATAATTAATCAGGGCTGGACACATGACCAAAAGAGTCTCTGCTTTTTAGAATAGAAGCTGATGATATACTTTCAGAATAAAGGGAGGTTGACAAAATGAGGTACAAGAGGTAAAGGGAGAAATAGGTCCCTGGTACATTATTTTAGCCCCTAGATCCAAATGTCCTGAGGTTAGAATCAATCTAGATTCCTAGAAGTCATATTTTTACATTCCTAAATAAATTGTTTTTCTTAACAAAGCCAATTTGAATTAGGTTAGCTCCTGCTTTAAAATGAAGCATCTCTGAATAATATATCACATATACACTTAAGTGATACATCTGCAAATATATGCCCTGGTATAAATTCACTTGAATGTTTCTTGCCTGTTGTTGGTATCATACATTAATAATTTTTGTGTAACTGACTCAGTGCCAGAAATGATTATTATGAATTAATAACTTGAGGATTATCTACCTGTGCATTTCACTATCATGTAATACTTATATTCCATAATAAAACACTTTTTTTACTCATTCATTAAATTGATCACTTATTAGAAAGAAAAACATTTATTAAGTGAAAGATACTGAGCTAAGCTATGACTGAAAGAGACAAAGTCATTATCCTCATGGAACTTAAACTTTTAATACTATTTAAAATCCTGAGTTATTTAGGTTTTCAGAAAAAAATGACTGTTGCAAATCTTAGCACTATCAATGTTAAAATGGTGAATGTTGAATGATGCATTATTTGAAAGTTAAGTTTCAAAAAACCTGTTCAGCTGTTTTTGAGACATGATGAGCAGAGTGAGAAAATCTATTTTATTCATTTTTCAAAAGTTGCCCTTTTCTAATGTCAAGCTACTACAGAATGAATGAACTTTGGATGTGTCATTCTTGGAATGTTATGTAATTTGTTCTGAGTATGAATTAGTCAGGCTGAGCCTTTGAGTGCATTAGAAACAAGGAAGATGAGCTGAACACTTCCCTAAAGGGCAAAAATACTCTTATGTCTGTTTAGCTCAGTGTGTGCCATTTCTTTTTCAGTGGAGATTTCCCAGTTTTACTGTACTGTTGTCTAATCTGCCAAGGTATCCTTAAAAGTATTAAGGTCAGGACATAATGGACAGAAGAATTGGAATTGGAATAAAGTAATGACGTACTTTATTGGATTGACTTACTACCCAGAAATGAATAAATCCACAAAAAATAAATCCACAAAAGATGAAAGACATAAGGACACTCTTTTTTTCTATAGTTCTTGTGGTTTAACTTGGTTCCCAGTTTAAAATTAAATAATTCATTTATGCAACCAGCATTTTATCTGAAAATCAGAAAGCGTTTAGTGTGATTTTGTTTTTACTATATTCACAAATTTTCTAGTTGAAGTGGTTGATATCTTTAATATTGTAAAAGCACACAGACATATCCTAAAAAGACACTTGACAGTGAAAGGTCTAGGACATATGTTGTAATACTCACATACGAAAGCCACAGTGTGATCCTAGGATGCTGGGAAGTAGAGAGAGTTATTGGGGGGGCTGGGGGGAGGGCAAAGAGTACAGTGACACAAAAGGGGGAAGTCGTAGAAGCAGGTGAGTAGAAGGACCTGGCTGGAAAGATGTCAATTCATGTTTTGCTTCTCCTTCTGCCTTCCCTAGTCCCTGACAGCTTCCATCTTAATCCTGAAATATACCCTTGTTTATGGGACAATCTTAATGAAAACAGTTCATAGCTAGAGTATATCTTGTTTTTTTTTCTTTTTTCCTAATCTGATTCTGGGAATTATCCCTCCCCCATTTCACGTGATTCCTGTGACATTGTCAGAGAGGAAGGCCTGCACTTCCCACCCTGTGTTCTGGCTATGTCATCACTCAGGGCATAGAGGCTGGTTCATAGGTGAGTGCACTTCTGAAGCAGAGCCAGTCAGGACCCTTACAATATTGACGCTGTGAGAGAGATTGGTTCCACTTTATTTATTTTTTAGATAACTTTAATAGAATGTTTCTAATGTGCCAAACACTATTCCAAGTGATTTATGCAGAAGAAATTAATTCTCACAATAACTTTATGAGCTTTAATACTATTATTATACTCATTTTATAGGAAAACAGAAGCTCAGAGGTGTTAAGTTGCTTACCCAAGTTCACATTAGCTAGTAAGTTGCAAGACTAGACTTCTAAACAATACTGGCTCAAGCTGCTTTCTTAACCAACTTATGACATTATTTCTCTTCTGAAATTATAAACACTACATAACCCTGAGCACTGTAGGGGTCTTGCCTGAAAACACAATCAACAGAATAAAAGCATAGCCAATAATAATAATATAACAACAACAGAGAGGGAGAGGCAGGCTCACAACATTATTTGAACACATTTCTATTCAATCTTATAATGAATCACAACACTTCCTCCTTCCGTTCTATTCTCTTTGGTAGGCTATTTCTTCTCCAGCATATACAGACAGAACAAATATTATCATGTGATACCCAAAATCCTTTGCTGTCACATTCTGATATCCTGGTGATAGATCAAAATGACTGTTTTAAGAATTGAAAAATAGGGTAAATGGCCATCATTCCTGGGAATAGCCTTGAGTGTTTATTCATTTACCTTTTCTTCCTTCATTCTTCCATTCTAAGACCCTTATGTTGACATGGACTTTAATAATTCATATCTGAGACTGCATTCAGGTAAATGTGTGGGAGGTGTCACCATCTAATTACATATCAGAAAAAATTACATGCTGAAGGAAAATCATTTAGTCATGCTTTTATGCTCCATGGCATGAAAGCATTACTTAGGCCTCTTCATAATACAAAGAGAACTCTGTCCTTTTCTATTTAGCACACTAAAAGAGGTAGTTTGCAAACAATAGCAGAGAACATAAGCAGAAGATTCCCACAAGATTGTCCTTGTACACATATTCTGCACCCCATTCTCTACTTTACTACAGGCTCTCATCATGCCTTCATTCTCGACCAGCTATTCAAGTCTTTTGGGTAGCTTTGGGTAGTAATTATAGAAAGATATTTCAGAGTTTTCAGTAAAGTGCTCCTTTACCAAAAGGAAGAAAAAATATGTCACTGTTATTGCACCCTATTTCTTGTAGCATATGATATATATGTATCTAACTGGGACTAACTGGGACTAACTAGTACCTAACTGGGACTAGAAAATGAAACAGTAAAGAAAACAATAAGCCAGAGTTGTTTTCGCCCCCAGCACCCACTAACATACAGAACACTTCTCATTTAGCTGGCAAAATGTTTTAAACACAAAGCCAGTACCCAAGTGTGATACTTCCTTTGTCTGGGAAGAGAGTCTAGTGTTTATTCTTCAGCAGTCCCTGAAGCTCTGAGCAAGCCATGACTTTCTTTACATGCAACTCAGTTGACTCTTCAGGACCTGTAGCTGAATGTCTAACATCAAATAACTTTAGCCTTTAGATTTTATTTTCAAAATCTTTTCTATTTTGCTCTTTTAAAGGTGCTTTCCACATAGATCCAGATGAAACATAGATCCTGATAAAACATGGCTCCAGATAAAAAATTTCTGTGGCTCTCTGCATTATTTTCTCTACCAGCTGAGGCCAAAGTTTAAATCATCTCTGATTCTTTGGTCTGAAACATTGTGGTTTCTTTCTGAGGAAGAATTCTTTTAGTACTTTGTTATAGTGAATTGCATTGCCAAACATATTTTTATTGTGAAGTGTATTTATAAAGAAAGAAGTTCTTAATCTTTTATTGGAAGATTTTACTTAAACAGATCTTTTATTTTTTTCTTAATGTAATTTCTGTAGACTTCGGTTTGATCCTTTATTAATCTTTAAGACTTGAAACAACATTGTCTTTAATTATAGGAGTGATAAGTGCAGCCAGATGGGTGTGTGTAATAAGTTCATTTAAACCTTTTTAAACAAAGTACCAGTTTGTTTCTGTTTCTTTAGTTCTTTGTGGAGGCAGCTGCCTTTCTCTTATATAAATTAATGCACTGACTCAATTTAGATGTATTTACTTTGGCCCCTCTTTTAAACTCCCTTAGAGAACCATTAGGAACTCTGTTGACAGTTAGTTGAAGCTTAAGTGAGTCACACAATATATTCAAATTGCAATCCGAAACATCAACTCTATTGACTGTATACCTAGCTTGATCACCATATGGAATTACTCCAATCTTGTCCATTATGTCTGTAAAATATTACTTGAATCCATCCTGTGAGACCTATTGCAGGCACTTGTCATGTCTTACCTGAAGTTTTAACTTTCTACATAATATACATGTATCCATTTTCTTCTATCACCATTCAGTTCATTCTCAATATTGCTGACATCGTTTTTTACAAAGAAAATTTTTGCAAATAGTTCTCACGCTGAAGAAACTGGTGATACTCTGTTTCAAAATTAAAATCTAAGGTTCTTACCATAGTATGTTGGGACTTCTTGAAAATTGTTTTTATCATAGTTTTGCAGCTTAATTTCCAGCTAACGATTACCAAAAATACATTATACTTTATCAATACATGCGTGCTTGAGAATTTCAAGTACTTTTTACTTTCCCTGACTGGCCTAAGTAGATTTTATTTGATGATGTTTACTTGGATTATATTTTATACAAGATAATTTTCTAAGAGTTGAACTATAGGAAAAATAAAATAGACAATGTCTTTGTTGTTTTCCAAATTATACTATAAAGAGAGAGATCTAAACAAATAATTAAACATATATATGGAAAGGAGTCCACAGTAAATGTGAATATTTATATATGTAATAATTTTAGGTAGTGATAAGTGCTATGAATAAAATGAAAAGAATATAGTAAGTTAGTGCTTTTTCAACAAGTTGAAAGCAATTTAAACATAGCCATATTTATAACTTAGCATAATAATAATAGCTAAAATGTATTGTGTGTTTACTATTAGTACATGCATTATTCCAGACACTTTTTCATGGATTAAATTATACTACCAGGTCATTATTACAGGTGAAGTAACAGAGCTAGAGAAAGCTTAAATAAATTGTCTAAACCATAACTAGGGAAGCTAAGAAGAGTCTTCTTCCAGAGTTTATACTCTTAATAACTGTGCTCTGCTGCCTCTTTCTACTTGGTACTGCAGTAATTTATGTCCCTACAATCCTCACCCTGGACCCTCACCAGTTGATTGTTAAGCTCTTGTTAGAAGGGACCATGCCCAATTCATCTTCATATCATATGTGTCAGCATGTATTCAGTGTTCACTAAATTGTTATTGATTAAGTTATACTCTTGAAGAATGCATGTTGAATGTACTAATCTTGTCAAATTATACTTTGTACATGTTCAGTGGGGGAAAAAGAGAAAGAGAGAGGATTCTTCATAGTTTAAGTATGAATTTTTGAATTAGCTTAGGTCGTATATACTTTCTAAATAAAATGCTGTATACAGAATGGGGGCAAGAGGTTGTCCACTCATTCATATGCTCAACTTTTGCAGAAGTATAACTAGGCCTTCCCTTTGTTAGAAGTGATTTTCTATGAATCTCTCATGTTACTTCATGTCTAGGCATTACCAGACAATTTGCTCAGATTTATTTATACCCCAGTAGAGTAAAGATAGAGATGTCTCACTCCCATCTCTAGAGAAGATTCACTTACATTCCAGGGTAATAATAATAATGTCTCTCTCTTTGGAAAAAGAAGATATTCAGGTTGCCAGCAGCCCCTATGTAAGACCAAGGGCTTCCTAATCTTTGGCTTCCTCCTCTTGTAATACATTCTCACAGTGTAAGATTCAACACCCAACTCTAATCATGTTGCTTTGTGGGAACTGGGGCTTGTTAACCAGCACAAAGATAATGTTCTGTCTACTGTCATTTTTGTGAGTAATAAACATTGTCTCTCTGGCCCAGAGGTTTTATGTTTTTCTGCTACCATATATGCAAATGTAGCAAGATAACTTATCTTGCAAGTAGAGTAAAATCTCAATCTCTTCATAATTCCAGACTTAAAAACTCATAAGAAATCAGAAGAGGCCTGAATTCTGGGGAGTTAAAACCCAAAATTTTCCATTACAGATGGAATAAAGTATTGATATCAGGAACTATGTTTTTCCCACATTATTAACCTGATATCAAGCAGCATCTGGCTTTAGAAGATACTTGCTATAGTTTTCTTTAACAAATGAATGAATAGTAATACAAACAGTAAATATCCCTGTTCTTACCCTATAGTAGAGTGAGAAAAATTGTTTTAAATAATATTTACAGTTAGATTCCCTTCCTAAGGGTTCTAAGTAACACACAAATGAAGGATTGCACCTGCATATGTGTTTCACTGTTACTGGATAGTTCATGAGAGTTAGAGATCATTTTTATGATGATGTAACTTAGATGAATGTTATGTGGTTGCTAACCTAGACTCACCATCCAACTAAAATCTCATCTCTGATCCACCAATTCGAGCCACTATTTAAGTAGTTAAGAAATATAAATCAATACAATTTTATTTTCTGAAAGAGACAAATACCTAAAAATAAATAAATAAATAAATAAATATATATATATATAGCTACTTACTGCAGTAACTTATGAGAGCTCAGTACCAAGACCTTCTGAAAAAATGTTCTCTTTCATATTTCTCCAAGTCGAGCTTCCAGTCTTGACTAGCTAATCTGATAAACTAGTTTTCTTCTGAGAATTTTTAATAACATAAACTGTGTCATTTGTGAATAAAGATAATTCTCCTTCTTTTCCAATTATCATATCTTTTATTTGTTTGTTTATTTGTCTTGCCTTGTGTTAATTCTAATCATAGTTGAGGGAGGAGAAAGGAGACTGAAGGAAAAGACCACACTTACGTACTTTCCTTTTTTACTGCTGTTCTCTGGTCTAGGGAGAAAAAAGAAACTTTACATTGAATGTAAGATAAAAGTACTTATTTAGCTTAGACTAGACTTTTTCATTGCCTGAAATTTACTATTAAATTTTGAGTTCTGACCACATTTCTGACAAGGGGCATGGAAGTAAGAACCATCAGAGCTTTTTAAAAGTGAAAAATAAAACTGTTTCTTGATTTCTCCCTAAAGATGTAAGTTCAGCACATCTTTTTTTTTTTTTTTTTTTCAGCACATCTTTATAAAACCAGGGCATTTAGGAGTTTATCCATTGTGCTTCACATACATACACACAGAGATGTATAGAAGATTGGTCACTAAAACATTAATGTTATATCAAAGAGATGGAATTTCAAGTTTTTTGTTGTTGTTTTTTTTTACATGAAAGCACAATTCCATTCAGTTATAACCTGAACTTAGAGTTAGAAATTGGTGCTCATCTTTCTTTTAAAACAGATACATTTTCTTTAGGCTTATCTCTAACTGCAGTTCCCCAGATACCAGAAAAACCTCTCTCCCAACCCGCATGTACATGAGTACACATACAAGGATGTAAGTAGAAAGTCTCCCAAACACTTCAACACTAAGTTTCTGACAGACCTTCTCTGCAAAGATGCAATTCGTATGGCTCATTAAAGTATGAGTCTCAATCAAAAAAATTGTATTCATATATGCAGCACAATCAAGGAAGCATACCAGCTGATTGTTAAAATATGCAGCCCGTTCAGTCAATCCCATTAAAGACAATTTTAGAGACTAAAATATGTTTGAAAAATTAGTAAAATATGTGATTTCAGTTGTCAAGTATATTCAAATATTTCAAAAGATACAAGAACTTGTTGTGAGGAAAAATAGAAAACATTTGAACTCTGCTAGTGAAGAAAGCCTGCACTCGGTCTATGGGAGTGAGTTCTAGTGTGATGAGAGCAGGGAGTAAAAGCAGGTGTGAAGGATGTGGTGTGGTCCCCGGTATCACAGCTCTGCTTTTGGAAATCTCAGAAAACTAGAGCATGGAATGGTGAATAGCAAATGGTGAGATTAGTTCTTCCTTCATTCCCTGGAGGAGCAGCATTTTAGTCTTCTGGAAGATATATAAAGCGCCCAGGGGATAGTAACTAAGGCAGAGAAAGGGAGGTCTTTTTGTGAAACTGGCAGAAATTGTCTTCTTATCTTCCAACAAAATGTTGTGAGGCAAAACTGCCAATTTAGCATAGTTTTGGCTTAAAACCATTTCCTTATTTTGTCCATTAATTTTTAAAACTCTTTTTCTCCCACAAAGAATAAAACTGTATCATTGAAATATTGTGGTTGATGCTTATATTATGCAGCTTGATTATGTTACATTAGTCATCTCATATGTCTTTATTTAATAAGAGAAGGAACATTTTAAAATATTTATACAGTCTCTTCTTTTGGTGAATTCAGCTTGTGATGAGAGAGATATGTCTGGTTTCACATAAACAGGCACTATGCAGCCTTTCCAAAAACGTGCAGATGGTTAGTTGGTAATATCAAGTAGTCTTTTGCACAGATGGAGGAATAAAAATGATTAGTGGAAATTACACAGGAAGATTCATTCAGATCATGGCAAATGTAACTGTGTAGGAGTTATGGTTTATATTTCCAAGCTGAAATAGGACAAAAAGAGATTGGCCTATCAAAAAAAGATGTGGTCAATTCAGTGATCAGTACCCAGAAGTCCAATAACATGAAATATATGGTCATTTTAGAAATACTCAGAAGGCTGCAATTTAGCATTCTTCTTTCTCAGGCTCTCCACTCAGCTGATTGTGAGCACATTTATTTGAAATCATATTCTCTCAGCAACAATAGTTTGACTTAAAAACACCTTTGGGAAACTTTACTCATTTTAAGTTTTCTGGTTCTCTCCTTAATGGCTAAGTTATGCAACTTTTCATGACTATGTAAAGACTAGCATGGCATTTATGTAAAACAAACAAACAAAAACCTTACAGCTACATCTGTGAGAGTTCTTGATTTTTCTCAGGTCGAAGCATATCTGAGTTCTTTCAAATTGCATTCTAGAAAGTGAGCATGTTGAGTGTGTGCATTTATTTCTCATCTACCCCTGGGATTTTAATTCTAGGTTATTTAAATACGTTGAGAAAAAAAGAACATTTCTTTTATACAGAGAGAATCACCATCTTAAAAGTTTGGGAAAATGACTCAACCACATGTCTAAAATTTTTTTAAATATAAAGGTCAATGGGTTTCATTTAGAAAATTATGAATATATTGTCATTGGTACATTTTTTAAGAAAAATAAGATTGATTTTTTAAACTCATTGTAAATATAAGTTGATTTTGTCCATTTTTAGGCTATTGATTCATATTTTATTGAAACAATTTTATATGTAAAGTTCTAATTCAGTTTCAGTATGCTTTATGGCATTATAATTTAGGGTTTCTGAGAAGTTCTAATGCAAGATCTTTCAAAGAGCAATTTAAACACTAGTTAAAGTATTATCACGATACACTCACAATGACACAATGACTACAAAAGTGTTGCATACCTAGATGTAGACTTTTAAGAAATATTCAGGCTATATGTGAAGAAAACTATAACATCCTCTATTGGCACACATAAATGAAGTTTATATGTTTTGAAATGAAGTTTTGTAAATATAGACTTGCATTGTCTTGGGATTACACAGTAAAGATGTCAGATTTCTCGAACTATTTTTCCAGATTCAGTGCAATTCCAATTACAATTCTAATGGGATTATGTGAAACTTGATTAAATGGTTCAAAAGATCATCTGCAAGAATATAAAGGCAAGAGATTATTAGAAACATCTAATGAACAAAATAGGGCTGGTTATGCCCTTTAAAATTTAAATGTATTAGGGAAATATAGTAAAAAATAAGTGTGTAATACTGATTTAAAAAATAAGCATATTAACCTATGGACCACAGCAAAGAATCAAAAAACAGATATGAATAAATATGAGAATTTAGTATATGATAAAGTTGGAGAAGAGGCCAGTAAACATAAGTAAGTGATTTATAAAGGAAAAATACATGGTTTTTAAAAAATTCATTCAACATTTTAGTCTTGAATATCTACTACATGCCAGAACCTGTTCCAGTTGCTAGAGATAGAAAACTATAGAAAAGAGACAATGTCCAAACCCTTATAGAGTGTAAGTCCTGATGGGGGAAGACAATAAATACTAAATCAATATATGGTATATCAGGTAGTGAAAATGCCATGAAAAAAGAATAAGGGAGGCAGAGTGTGATTGCTGAATAGGCTTGTGCTATTTTATAGAAGGTAACCAGGGAAGTTGTCCTTCCAAGTGGCATTTGCGCAAACTAATGCAATACTTTTGTATAAAAATTGGCAAAGATGAAGAAAAGAGACAACATTAGCATAAGGATATAGGGAAAGAGTTTGTTTTATGTGCTATTGGTAAACATGTAGATTGATAATAACTTTTCCGTTGTGCATTTTGGCAATATGTATAAAATTCTTTTCATTAAGGAGGTAATCAAACAATGGCAAAGATTCATGCTGAAGCACTTTTTATATTGACATAAAAGGGAAATAACCTCAAATTTATTAAATGGTAGTGGTAAAATAAAGTTATGGTTTATCCAAACAAGGAGAGATTACATACCCATGGAAAGATAAAATGCTTTGTTCAATAATAAATGTTATAAAATTGTAAGTACATTGTAACTCCATGAGTATAAAATTATGTTACAATTTGCATTTCTCTCTCTCTCTCTCTCTCTCTCACACACACACACACACACACACACACACACACACATATCTGAAAAGTCATTCATCAAAATAGTAACATAGATTGTCTAAGAGAGATGAGATTTTGAGTGGTTTTTACCTTATTTACTTTTCATTGTTGAATTATTTAGAGTAAGCATATATTATTTTTATAATGGCTTATACAATAAAGTTATTTTTCTGTTTTAAAACACTCTGTATAAACATCAGTTCTGTAGTAGTTACAAAGAAGTTACCATAATGTTAATACAGGTTAATTAATGTAATTTAAAAAATAAATTTCAAGCAAACATTTAAAGTGATGTAGAGATGTGAACTGAAAGTAATGCTCTGTTTTGTGAATGGGACAGAAATGGTCATTGTAAAGTCAAGTATTCACGAGACAGATTGTTTTTTCTCCAGGTTACCTTAAGTCAGATAGGAAGAAAGGAAAATCTTTAAAGGCAATGGAGCCAAAGACGCCCGAGTCACTAATCCAGTAGTCCATATAAAGAAGGACAATAATGTGAATAAATCCTAAAGCAGGGAAAGTCTTAAGTGGACATGCTAAAGGAAGAGATTCACCTTCTTCTCAATGCCTTCCCTTCTGCCCTGATGCCATCTTTCTACTTGAATAGGCAGGCACTGAGTGAATGAACAGTAATTTCTTTGAAAAAGACTTCATTGAGTTGTTATTGAAACACACAGTGATATTAAATATTTCTATCAATGAAACTATGAAGGATAAAGAAGAAAGACAAAAAAGATTTATAACAGTTGAAGTTTAGTGCGATTAAGGGCAGTTTGTACCTTCTATTTAAAAATTCTCAAAGGTTTTATTCTTACATGCTGTTAATCTACACTAGTTTATTTTTTAATAGCATCTAGTGTATCCTTGTAGGGGACTATGTTCTATTTTAACCATTATCAAATGAAAAAACATGATTCTATTTTTTTTTCATGATCACTAAACAGTAAGTATTCTGGCCATTTGAAACACAAGAAATCATGACCCCCACCCAGATCTGTTTCTCTCTCCTGTATTCCTTTCCAGATAGATATTTCCACAATCTAAAAATCTGTCAAGCCAAAAACTCGTGTCATCTTTAATTCTTTCCTATCTCTTAACCCAATGCAATATCTGTCACTGAACCTTATTGACTTTTTTAATGTCTTTAAAACATATCCTCTTTTTTCATCTTTACTGTCACTACTTTAGCTCAGACTTTTATGATTTCTCACCTGGATTGCTGCACAATCTCAAAACTCTTTGCTTTACTTTCCTCTTGTTTTCTGCAATCCATCCAACCCTTTGCTGTCAATAGTCTTTCTTAAGCATAAATTCAATCTATTTCACTTTGATGCTCAAAAGCATTGAACAGCATCCTCAAATCTACAAAGTTATAGATGATCTATCCACTACACATCCTCCCACTCTCTTCCCCCTCAGAACCTGATAGAATCACACTTCAGTCATACTAAAATATATGTAATTTCTTGAGTGTTTATGCTTCTATGCTTTTACACAAGATATTCTCTGTCAAACACACACTTACTTCTTTCAAACCTCTCACCAACCCCGCTATTGTTTATTTATTTATTTGTTTTAATGAAGTTAATATTTTAATAGTCCTTTAAAATTAAACTCACATATGATTGTCTCTGAGAAAGTTTTTCTGTGTAATCCAGTATGATAAATCATCTCACAGCACCTGTGCTTACTATATCACAATCCATATCACGTTGCATTGCAATTGTGTGTTCATTTGTCAGTTTCTTCAATTTACAGCTCTTGATGGGAGGACTTTTTTTTCTAATTTTTGTATTTCTAGAATCTTACAGCGTGACCATGGTCAGTAAATATTTTCTGAATGTAGAATCTAGAGATAACACACATTATCTATTTGAATCTATCAAACCCCACCAAATAGCTATACTTAGGCCATCAGAAGAGTGCTAGTCTCTTGTAGTTTTTAAAACTTCTTTTTGTGTGAGAATTCATAGCATACTTTGTGTTTTGTTTCTAACAAAACATAAGATCGTTTTCCTAAAATTATTATGAAGTTTAACCACATATTATATGAATATGATCATATATTATAAGTGTGATCCTTATAGTATAATTTTTATAAACTTTTATGAAAGTGAACAATTATTGATTCATCAGATATGTATTGACTGTGTACTGTGTGTCAGGTACTGGAATAAACTCTAGAGTAGAAGAAAAAAGAACACATACTTTTCCTATCCTTATGGGACCATTAGTCTTCATCTTCTGTTTAGGGTAAAAAACAATGCAGTGAACCTAGAGTCTCTTCCCTGAATAGAAATATGAGAAGCCTGTAAAAAAGAAACAAGGAGGTTAGACAAAGAGTTAGTGAAAATGTGAAAAAAACAAAAGATTGTCATAATAAAACCACTTATTGTGGTAACCAGCTTGCTTTCATTTATGATATTTAAGCCTCTTAAGAAAGTGGGTAACTGTCAAACTTTTATGTTATTTCATAACATAGAACTGTTTATGATTGTGACTTACAGATGTTTATACCAGCAAGATTACTGTAATATAGAAAGCAGGGTGAGACTTGATATGGGCCTTGATGGAGAATATTATTTTGGGCAGGCAGATGGAAGGAGGAATAACTATCTTAGTGAAGGCACAAAGGTGGCAAAGTGAGACAGTGAATACATTTATTTGGCTTGAACAGGGATTTGGAATAGGGGAAAAACAGGCTTAGCTCTGGAAAGGCAAGGCAGTTGGATTAACCTGACCCTTGAATTGTAGCTTAAGGAACTTGGAATTTATCCTGCAGGGAGGTAAGTAAGGTGTCTTACTTTTATTCTGCAGATGACACTATTGAAATAGTATTCTAGAATGTTTGATCTGGCTGGGGATTACAGGATGCACTGAAAGGAGAAGAATCTCCTGTAATGAAGGAAGAATTCATAAAAGATGTGGTCATGGAAATAGAAAGTATAAAATATATAGAAATTTAAATTTAACCATTTTGCTGAGTAGAATATACTCTAATATGTGTTTCATGTCTATTTGCCCTGTCTCTCTTTTGCTGTTACCTAATGTTACAGTCAACAAATTCAGACAAGCTAGTTGTTTCAAACATTTGGGATGTTTCAGGAGGCACCTGGCTGATTAACAGGAATGTTCACTTTCCAGAGAGTTGATTTGTAATTTACAAATTTACAGTTTATAGCCCTGTCTTTTTCTGTCATCTTCTGGAAAGTTATCAAGAAAATAAAAGTGACCCAGACAAAGAAAAATAACTGACTCCAGGAAAATGAGGACAGTACAAAATAGAAAAGAATCTAGTTTGGGATTATGCACTCTGCTTTAGTACCATCGATACAAACTGAAGGAGTTTTTTTCAAGTACATTAGCATCAACACTTAATCACTTAATGCACTAGGTGGAATTAATGTGGAATTGGAACTGGCATCAAAGCCAATGAATGCAAGTATGGAAGCCTATAGCCTTCAAAATAAATGAAATAATAAAGAAATGAGTCTTTTGGAAATTGTAGAGAGGTGGAAAAGAGGGGAAGAGGGGACTGTGGAAAGCAAGCTGTCATTCTCAATTCAGACTATATTCAAGTGAGGAGAATTTCTGTCAGGTTACATAAAGATGGTTTTTTAGACAGGTATGTCATCCAGGTGTGAGAAGTGTATCCTGCTGTGTTATTAGGAATAGTTTCCTGGTAGGGGATACCTTCTACTGTCAGACATAATGATCAATCTGCCTTACTGTAATAGTATAATTTTAATTTAGTCCTTGGGCCAGATTTCAGTTAGGCATGTAAGACCCTGTTGCAATGTTAGTTTGTATGTAGTGTATAAGAATGTCTACTTCGTCATACATAGCTGCTGGAACAGAAGAAGACATAATTCCTCACTTATTTCATTGCCAAATCTCATGCTCTTGCCTTTGCTTACAGTTTTTTTTTTTCTTTCTTTTTTCTTTTTTTTTTTTTTTTTTACTGATTATTTAGTCCTCTGGCTTTCACATAGATGTCCTCTTCAGAAATTCAGCATCTTAAAGATGCTCAAGTTTTCATCATTACAGAATGAAAAGGAAAAGATCTTTTAACATAGTCTGAGAAAAAGGTAACTGTCTTAGGGGCTGTTATAGCAAAAATATCATAAACTGGGTGGCTTATAAATAATAGAAATTTATTTCTCACAGTTTTAGAGGCTGGCAAGTCCAAGATCAAGGTGCTGGCAGATTTGGTGTCTGGTGAAAGCTGGCTTCCTCATAGAGGGCACATTCTTGCTGTGTCATCAGATGATAGAAGGAACAAGAAAGCTCTCTGGAACCTCTTTTATAAAGGCCTAGCTTCTAATATCACCTTGGGGATTAAGATGTCAACATATAAATTTTGAAGGGACACAAACATTCAGACTATAGCAGAAGCTCAGAAGTCTTTGAAACAGAGTCGTTGTTGCCCTCTTGAGAAAGTAAGATAAAATACCATTTCTTTGCTCCTTCTTTTCTGATGATCCTCAAGCCTGGAGAAAAAAGATTGCATTGATTTTTCAGTCAGGATAGTTCTTGCTATTCATGAGCTCTTCCATAGATTGATTGGATACTGACCTTAGTATAACTTTTAATCCTTGTTCTTAATTCTGCTGCTGGAAGCCACAACACAATAATAATTAACAGAATAAAAATAGCCAATTTTATAATTACTTATAATTTGCTAACATTTTATTTTTGAGATCATATATTTTAGCCATTTCTTTCTGAGCGCTCTTTAAACATGCTTTAATCTGTATACTTATTCTTTGAGGTAGTTGTCATTATTCTCATTTAGAACTGAGGAAATTGTAACCTAAAAGGTTTAAACAACCTTCACCCAACTAGTAAATGACTAACCCAAGTAAAGAGTATAACTCAGTTCAAAGATCACTTTGTTAAGAATTACACAATGCTACCTTGTGCAGGTCTATTGTGCTGTGGGAAAGGTTCTTTAGAGGCAAGTCAAAGGTCAGTAGTTCACAGGGGTCATGAAAGAACAGAGTATTGTAGTGCTCGTTTGCTAAGAGCTGTTCAAATGATTTCTTCTTCTCTAAAAATTCCCAACTTAATTGAAGTTCATGCTACTAGGTTGCACTACCTATTTCCCTCTGAGATTCCCAATACTACCTTGTATCATTCCATTTACTTATGCAAATACTTCTAATCCCATAATTTTTTTGGCCTGAATGATGAACTCAGTTTCCTTTGGCCCTATATTGTTTTAGCCATGTTTCAGAATCCACCCCATGTTCACATTCCCTTCACTCCTCTCAGGTTAGTTTAGATATGAGAGTTTTCCCCTTACGCATAGTCTTTAATTCTTTGCCCCTCTGTCTTTTAGTCAGAATCATCTGATTAACCTCTTTCTCTGGGTAAACCCAACTGAGCAACTGAATAGTGCTAGGGAAATTTTCTAGGATCTATGAATTTTAAATTGACTTTTAATGCTGTCAGACAATTCTACTATACTTTCTCATTTTGTTGAGATGACTGTCTCACATTTTTCACCTATATTATTCAACTCTACTGTCATCCCATTCTCTGTTGGGTGTTTGCTCCATAATTCCTAGAAAAAATAGAGGCAGTCAGCTGATCACCAAAGCCAGTAATTTTATTTCACTTTTGTATGCATTACACTCCTTTCTTCTCATATAAACAGAAGTGTTCTTGTTCTAAACAAGCCCAATCCCTCCACTTGTGCTATAGCTCTTGCCACTCAAATAATCTTCCATTGGCCCTATTTCATTTACAGTAATTCAAGCTACTAAAAAAAAAAAGCCAAAATATGTAAGATGACCACACAGTAAATAAGTTCCTCACATAATAATTCAAGACCAGAGAGCCTGATCTACAAATGGCTTTCCTCCATTTAATGATTCAGAGACTAAGGTTTCTTTTGTTTTATTAATTCAGATGCCCTGGGGCCTTGTCATCAGAAGGGAAAAGAGAACATGGAGCATGGTATGCATATCCATTACTTAAAAGGACACACATCACCTTTTCTCACATTCCGTGGGTGAGAACTAATTACACAGCCATACCAGGAAGTGAAGTGGACATTATAGTCTCTAATAACAGGCAACTACTTATAAGAAAAACTCTGTTTTAAAAGGATGATCAGAAAATATGGTGTACAATTAAGTATCTTCTCCATAAGGACCCAAAAAAAGAGATCAGATGAGTAGATAGTCTAATTTTTTTAAAATCTTGTAAGTTTTTTCCTTTAAAACATGGAGAACAAAAGTTTCAAAAAGAAAAATGTACCAATTAAAAGGCAGACATCCATATTGAATCATTATGTTGTCCACTGAAACTAATATTATGTGTCAATTATACCTCAATACAATAATTAAAAATAAAAGCAAACATAAGACCCAGTTGTATGTTGTCTACAAGAAACCACTTTAAATATAAAGTACATAGAGGTTAAAATAAATGGATGGAGAAAAATATACCATGCTAATACTAATCAAAAGAAAATAGTAGTGGCTATATTAATTTCAGACAGAGTAGACTTCAAAGCAAGGAAACATCAGTAGTAAGAAGGGTATTACATGATCATAAAGGGGTCAATTCTCCAAGAAGATGTAAACATCTTTAATGTGTATATGCTAAAAACAGTATCAAATTAAATGGGGCAAAAACTGAAAGAAATTCAAAAAGAAAACAGTTGAATTTACAGCTGGAGACTTCAACACTCGTCTATCAAGATGGACAGATCCACTCTCACAATGTATACATATATCAAATCACCATGATGTACACTTTAAATATCTTACAATTTTATATGTCAATTACATCACAATAAAACTGAAATTTTAAAAAAAGAAATGGACATATTCAACAGGACGAAAATCAGTAAGGACATAGTGGAACTCAACAACACTATCAACCAACTGGATATAATCAACATCTAG